>NC_081409.1:114371124-115084402 GCF_030272615.1 Cryptomeria japonica
AAAACCAGAAAGTTTTCCCACGCATAGAGCTTCCCCAATTTTCTTCACGGGAAGAGCTTCTGTCTATTTCCCTTCAAAAAGCTAAATCGAATAATTCCTTCAAAGTTACTCCCAATGCATGTGAGAGTTTTCTTTTCTCCATTAACAAAGATATTAATTATTCATAACTCCCCCCACACTATACAAAAATTAAAACAATTAAATATTAAAATTATATATATATATATTTAAAGGGTAAAATAGATTATTTAATGAGTGCACAAAGATTCTATCAAATAGTTCAATTTTTTTTAAAATTCTTTGGGCACAATAAAATACCAAGTTAAATGTTTAATTTAATTTAATTTTAATCTTGCACACTTTGTATTTTATTAATTAAATAATTAATCAAAATATACAAGCATTATTTGTTTACAAAATTAATCTTTTTTCGCAAAAATATTTAATTAACATTAACCAAACTCTAAGATGACAACTGCAACTAACATAACATGAAAACACAAGCACATGACCGACAAATAAAAGCTAACTACAACCACACATATACTTGACATGAAACTCATTCTACAAGAATGATGGTTATAACTAGGGTTTGACTGATATCTCTAGTTTCCACTTTACCATTGGGTTGGAGAGCACGCTTAGACCTGAAGATTAAGGTGGAGTCAATGCTCGGTACCTGCAACTGCATAAGCAAACCATTGAACATGTGCATATAAACCATATAATAACACACCGTGAAAAGGGAATGGAAGCGACGTAGCTTTCCCATAGAGAGAAGTGCGATGCTTTTCCCCTTCACCCAAGAACATTAGAGATAAAATGTAGTGTATGATCAGAATAAATACTCATCGATAAGAATAAAGATTAAATCCTACCATCACATAAAGAATCCATCTCAATGATAATCTAACTATCTGAGCATAGCTAACACCAAATAATCATATCATAATCAACAGTATGAAAATCATCATCGTTCTAACAATCCACATAGCATAGAGTATAAATGTCACCTAAGAATCCAGGGAACATAGACAAATATCACATCCAAAACAAAATCGACCAACACCAAAAAGGGTCAAAACCACATAGAAAGCTCAAAACCACAAGGTCTAACAAGCCAAAAGAGATAGGGCACTAAAAATCCACCCATGCTTCTAATGGCATGTGGCCTGAGCATGTGAACCCAACTGATGAAGTCTAAATGGAAGATGAGGATGTTAAGGTGACTGTTGTTAGAGTTAGCTATATAGATTGTCAAATCACATACAAGGAGCTAATGGCAATGGAAATTGAACCATGGATGTTGAAGTGTAAGGTTCATGACCTCGAAAAGAAGATGTGCAACATCTCTAAGTTCAGTCTGTAATACCCCTCTAGGCTGGCTACAAATAAGGAGGTATTTTGATATTGTACCTTTGCTAAAATGTTATCAATAGATATATTAGATGTAAAATGCTAATCAATATAGTTAGGGATATGGGTAATTAAGGATGTGTTGTTGTCTTAGGACTTGATGCTTATAATGATTATGATTCTGTAATGTTTTCATAGGATGAAGAATGATTATTTTTATTAGGGATTTTGATGTACTAACCTATGATGCAATAGCCAAAGTTGGAGGGTAATTAGATGTAGTGGCCTTCTGTGACACAATATTTAGGATGGTTATATTACTTGCTTGTGGATTTTATATTATTGATTTTCTATGGTGATGTCAGGTTTATGCTTAGTTATTGAATAAACAATTGATATGCTGCATGTTTATTAACTATGATGTTTATCATGAGCTAACCCTAGTGTTGGAACATTATTTTCCTTCTTTGGATAGCATGTAAGAACTTTGAAAATCTTAGGGTTTAGGGTTTAAGGGGATGCATTTTTCCTTGTCTCAAAGTCTTTGTTTTTCCCTTGGGCGCTATTCTAATTTTAAGTTGATGGGCTATTCACAGTTCCCAATTTTTAAGTTGCTATGTTAGGGGGTCTGTGTTGTTCTTTTACCAACCCCCAGTGTTAGAGCCTTTTGTCAAGCTGGTTTCCATTGAAAATCATTTGTCTTGGTTATGGCCTTTTATAAATGTCTAAGTATTCATGGGGTCCTAAGGAGTGCCCCCCTCGCCACGGTCTTAAACCCTTAAATTTTCCCCACGTGATTATTTCGGGTCTTAAGTGAAGTAGCTTTGGTGGTACATGCACCGAGATAAAACTTCAAAGAGGCTTGTCATAAAAAATTGCCCCGCGACATCATGGGGGTCATCAAAGAATCGCGCAGGATAACAAAAACAACAAAAACAAAGGAGAAAAGTTATCTCGAGGAGCAGAAGTCAGCATTCAAAGACCACTCGAGATAATTCCTAGCAAAGAGTTGCAAGGGGATAATGTTTTATCCCGGGGTAACTTGCAAAGAGTAAAATCACTATAGAAAAGTTTCCCTGGGGAGGTTTTCAGTTAGCTTTGATAGGCCCCGAGATAATTTTACAAAAAAATAGAGAAGGTTTTCTTTGCCCCAGGCAATTTATCAAGAACAAAGGTTATTTCCCGGGATAAGAATATAAGGCTATGGGGAGGGAAAATATTATCCTACGGTGGTTAGAAAAGCATTTCCTATGGTCCCGGGATAAGGAACGGGATGAAAAAAAGAAAAAGTTATCTTGAAGGAATAAAGAGCATATGCAGAGTGATACTTTGGGTTTCAATAAGAATATGCACATAGGTACTTGGGCTCCGGGATAAGAAGATTAGTAGATAAGAAATGAAATCCTTATCCCAGAGGGTCGCGAAGGTCAAAGAAAAGAGGCCCAGGATAAAAGGCAAAAGGAAAAAACAATAGAAGTATAATCCCGGGGAACTGCAAAGTGCATCCTTCGAAGCTTTGGGATAAAATAGCAAAGGAAGACAAAGTGAAAAGCTTATCCCAGGGAAACACAAAGCGTGGTGGCGGCTTGATTTAAGGTTTCAGTAAGAATAAATAAAGAGGGATAAAGCTTTGCTTCAGGATAAGAAGGGGATGAAATTCAAAGTAATTCTTATCCCAAAGAGATAAAAGAATCAGATAAATGGGCCCCAGGATAAGAAACAAAGCTGAAGATGGTAAATATTTTATCCAGGAGCTATAAATTAAGTTGCAAACGGATGCCTAGGGGAAGAGAATACAATTAATTCATGGCATTTATTGCCCTGCGTGGTGATTGACATAACATAAAAGGCAAAGGTGGGCAAAAGGAAATACAAGCGTGCCAACTCAGCAATTAGAGGAAGCCAAATATTGATCGTGGTCGTTCAGTTGATCATCTACAGTGGAAATTCAAATTTTTGATGCCAACGACAACTCTGCTTTGCATGGAGGAATTAATGGCGGAGCAATAAAAGAAAAACTCTGCTACATTCATCTTCACCAAGCATTCAAGCGATTAAAGAGCAGTTACAGAGTGAGCAAAAAGCAAATTCAAGCAGTCTCAAGGCGTCCAAATAGAAGAAGCTAACCAGTAAGTAAAATTCAAGTGCCCTCTACATGAATTTGGTTTAATTGTTTGTAAGAGTTGTAGGTTTTTTTAGAGCCCTAGGATTTTATTTCCTGCTCTCCGAAAGATAGCTATGGCCTCCCCCATTGAGAAAACCGCAAGCCCTGGTACTGAGAAATCCCAAGAGACTAGAGCCAACTCAAGTGTCACTGGAGTTACCCATGTCATCCCTTTGAGCATAATTGCCCCACTGCAAAAAGCAAATTCAAGCAGTCTCAAGGTGTCCAAATAGAAGAAGCTAACCAGTAAGTAAAATTCAAGTGCCCTCTACATGAATTTGGTTTAATTGTTTGTAAGAGTTGTAGGTTTTTTTAGAGCCCTAGGATTTTATTTCCTGCTCTCTGAAAGATAGCTATGGCCTCCCCCATTGAGAAAACCACAAGCCCTGGTACTGAGAAATCCCAAGAGACTAGAGCTAGCTCAAGTGTCACTAGAGTTACCCATGTCATCCCTTTGAGCATAATTGCCCCACTGCAAGAATTACAGGATGGCCCTGTTGTTGGATCAAACCCTGAACCAGCTCCTACACAAGCTGAGGAGGTTGAAGCCAGTGCTCCCCCCCAAGAAAGAAAAGAGAAAGAGGGGAGAAAAGAGGGCTTCAATTGTGGTTTCAGAGGAGGAGATAGAGGAAGAAGCCCTAGCTCCAAAGACAAGGAAGCCCACTCCTAAGAAAAGGAAATCAAAGAAGGATGGAGAAGTCAAAGTTTTCGTAGAAGAAATACCTGCACAACAGACCCCTCCAATGATTGAAAAGGAGGAAGTTGTAGAGAAGACGACAAAGGAGCCACAAAAGAAGAAAGAAACAAAGAAGAGAGCCCCTCCTAAAAGGAAGGCTAAATTTGTCCCTGTTATAGAAGAAACCCCACAACCCCAAGAGGAATCGATAACACCAATTGAGCCTCCCAAAACAACTGCTGAAGTGGAAAGAGAAATGGTGATCAAATTGGAAGAATTGGCAAGGAGATAAACTAGAGCAACCCGGGTCCTGAGTCAAGATTTTCTAGACCTATTCCCTGGCTCTAGCTCATTGGAGTCATCTAGGACCTGGTGGGGAGACATAGAGGTTGGATGTAGGGACGCTATAAGGGGATTTAGGGGGTGGGATGTCTTCCATGCCTTCTATGGAAGTATGGACCAACCTAACCTAATATCCAACCCCTGGAAGTTGAACCTAGAAAGACTAGTGGTTCCAAATGTATTTATTGAGCCAATGTTAATCAAAGAATTGGCTAAGAAATTTGACCCCTAAGCCTTGCTGTCAAAAACCATCAAGGACAGGTTATTTTGGATATCTCTTAGAAGGTTGTCACTGAATGCTTTGGGGTAGATGGGTCAGCCATTAAGGGGATCAACAAGCAAGCCTTGTTGAGAATGTCTAAAAAGAACAAGGGGAGAATTAGGAGGGAGTATCTGCCAATGTTTTTGAGAAGGCTCACCAAATTTTCCCCAAGCCACATCCTACCCATCGAGATTGAGCCTTTTGCACTAGATAAGTTTAGAACTTATTTTGTAAGGACATATTATGCCATGTGCTAGATCCTAGGAGAATATTGTGGGCTTACTTTGTTGCAAGTTGATTACATTATGCTGGTAGTGTCCATTCAACACCCATCCACTAATGACCTTTTTGACTTTGCTACAATTCTCCAAACCAAGTTATATGAGAGCCTAATGAAGGAAAAGGATGAAACAACTGCATTGAATTTCAAGCACTATTATTTGGTGTGCCATCTTATTTGCATCAAAACAAGTCAACATGGTCACCGAAATTGAACAGTAGAATGCTAGATCCACAAACAAGGTTACCGTGGCCTGTTCAGAGATGGACACAGGTGTGGTACAAGGGCTCTCGCTTTGGGGATTATTTTTGATTCTTTGATTATTTTGTCAAAAGGGTTTTGGATATGTTGAATGTTGTAATAACAAGGCTGCTTGCACATATAATTAAGGTATTAAAAATAAAAGCCTGCAAAGATCAAAATGTATAGTATGTAGAGGGGGATTTTAGCCATAGTTTTGGAGACTTTTTCTTTTATGACGATTGCATAATTATAAGATGCTATGGTTTTGAGAAGGATCCTCATAGGCTACTAATTTTTGTATCTCTCAGACTTGCATTTTTTGAATTCATGTGGCAAATGATGTGGGTGGATAAGGATTAGATCCCAAAGAGAAAGGGGAAACATCTCCCCAAGGCCACTAATTCCAGAGAATTCAAAATTGGATATGATAATTTGGAGAAGACCCAAGATTTTTTGATCAAGAATTACAGGCTTAAGGTGGCTAGAGCTAGAAATTATGATCCCAAGGGGTACATAGGGGACTTAAGGCTGAATAAACTCAAAGAAAGAGGCTACCATCACCAATTTTATGACCTATTAAGGAATACTCTGCCAAGTGAGGCCGTCCAAAGGAAGAAGAAGTGGGAGTTGCTGAAAAGAATAGAGAAGGAGAGAATGGCAGAGGATGAAAACTACAAGAGGCTCTTCAAAGAGGAATTCCAATCTAACATTGCCAGAATGATCATTCTCCTCTGACATGCTGATGAGATAATTCAGAAGGACATCTAGAGAAAGGAAACCAAGAATAAGGGAGAAAATTTTCAAGAGCCACCTGTTGTCGATATCCCCACATTCTCCAAAAGGTGGTGGTTATCACAGAAGAGGGGCAACCTAGGTCCTCCAAATAAATAGCCAAAGATAAAAGGTCAGTGATGGAAGAAGTAAGAAGAGTGGAATAAGGAAAAATAAAGATATCAGGTTTTGTAGATATTCCTGAGACTGATGATCCCAATGTGCCTCCCCCTTCCCCTCCTCGAGATTTTTTCAATGAGGATGAAGCAACAAAGTAGCTAGATGACATAGACAAAGATTTGGTTCCTAGTGTCATCCCTATACATGAGGTGGATGATGAAAGATTGGCTGCCTCAAGGGAGTTTATGTCTAATGACAATTTTGTGAACTCCCCTAAATTCAAATCTTTTTGGCTCAAGGAAAAGTTGATAAATGCAACTAAGGGGGAAGAAATAAGTGTTGACCCTGATAATATTCAATGTAGCCCTGAGGAGGCAAGGGAAATGGTTGCCAAAAGTGGCATGCTCCTAGTCCCAGAATGGGACCACAGAAAACTATTTTTGTTAGACAAAGTACTAAGGCAAAATGACCCAAGGTATGTTAAAGAATATGAGAACTATGGGTCCGGGATAAATGTAGATATCAAAGCCTTTGGAGTTTGGGCTAGAGGATCAAATTTCAATTGGCCAATTGCTCCTTTTGGATTAGAACAACAAAGGGGGGAAGCAATTTTTATGACAACCAGTGACACCACTGTAGGAGAGGCTATTTCTCTAACTTCCCATGTGACCCAATTTGCTCAGATAGTGGTACAAGATTTAGAGGTAAAGAACATTGTTCTCAAGGATAGTTTGGCCCATCTTAATCATAGTTATCATTTATTATTCATTGAAAACTGCAAATTGAAAGAAAAATTGAATAAAGCTGAGATAGGGACCTCAGGAGGAATAAGGCCTGAAGAGTTAGAGAAGGCCACAAAGGAGCTACAAGAAGCCAAAGATGAAGCTTCAAAGAATTATTACGAGATCAGAAAGGTGTGAATTTTGAAGGCAGTCAGCAAAGTCATGGATAAATTAGAGGAGGTCCATGCTAATTATTCTTCTCTAACCAATATTGGCAGTGATTTGGATTCCATTCTTTTATTATTTCAGCCTATTAGGGTTGCTTGGTTTCCAAAGGGGCAAAAATTGAAGGAGATTATTTTGGAATCATCTCAAAATAAAGGGAGTGAGGAAAAGGAAATTAAAATAACATGGAAAAACTATAATAAATTGATTAAGGAGCTCCCAATCATTGAGAAGGAAAAGAATGCAATGAGTGATAGGTTTGAAACACTCAAGGGGCTACAACAGTGGGACATCCCATCAATTTTGACACCAATGAAACACATTAAGGACCTGAACTCCTGGCATGTAGATTTTGAAAAGGTTATAGCAGGAGTCCTTGAAGGATTGGAATCTGATCTAGATCAAGAGGCTTCCTATAGTACAATTTTCGATAGGATCATGGATGTAGATGGGTTGTATCATAAGTTTGTTGTTGATGCAGTAGGGGTACCACCTCAGGCAACTAAGACTGTAATGAATAGGCTGCAGGGTCTAAAGACTTTTGATTGGCCAATCAACAAGATAGATGATGGTACAACAAGTTTTGTGTTGTTCTCCAACAAAGCTTAGAGGAGGGGGAAGACTAGTCATTGTTTTTTACCTTTTTGTCCCCCTACAATTTTGGAGTGATAGTGCCATTTTTGGAAGGCTACTAACAACTTTCACCCGCCATCATCCCAGTTTCTAACATAGTATCAACTGACACCCTTAGCCCACTTTTTGGACCTGACAAGATATAGTACACAAGGACTACCAGGAGCAATCATCTGCAGGCGTACAACCTCAGACAAGGACTTCTTAGCAATAAGGAATGAATGACTCAAAGAGAAAAGGGCATGCCTGTAAGGACATATTTTGATTGTATTCTTCCTAGTTAGGGTTTCATCATGTGTACTAACTGGCCTAAAGCTTGTTTTTCTCCCTTGTATTATAAAAGGGAATTCATGACCTTGAGTACTGTTCTGAAAATTTTGTGATCATATGTACTAGGAGAAGAGCTTAATAGAAGGACAAAGTTATCTCAGAGGAATGCACTACAATTTTGTGAATGTACTTATTTTACTTTGAAAATCAATAAAGATTACATTATCTATTCTGGTCTCATATTGTTGATTCTTGTGTTATATGAGTTTTAAATACTAAGTGTTTTAAGTTTGTCTTTTCAAAATGAGAATGCGTATGTTTTGATAGGTTTCATTTGCACCAAATGAATTAAATTTTATCAGGAATACAGTAACATAGTGTGAGTTGGTATGAGATGAGTTGAGAGTGTTTTTTTCAGGTTGAACATTTATGTAAGGCATTTGTATTCAAAGATCTAAGTCTTAAAATCTAAAATGCACATTGTTGTGAGTGTAGTGATTCTGTTTTGACTTTGTATTCCCTAAGAGATAAGAACTGGTCATGATTTATAAGTTTCAGAACCAATCATTAAAATCCATTTGCTTTCACTATTAGGATTAGTTTAGGAGTAGCATAGATTAGAATCAGTTTCAATGTACCAAATGATGACATAAGCTAAGGTCTAAGCCAAGAGTACAAATTTTTTCATTCTTTCCTTGGTATATTTTCATTGAAACATCTACTTAAAGTACAATGTCTTGTCATAAGAATGAGAATATCAAAGTAACACTATCATAAGTGACGAGTTGAGACATTAGCATATTTTTATCCCCATAAATCTCAATTTTTTCTCATATTTTTATTTATATGATGAGATAGTGACGATGTATTAAAAGTTGACTATGTGCATTATAGATGTTAACTTGAGCCTATGAAATCATGTTTTGTCGTTGCCAGTTGTTCCTGCAGCCATGTTATTCATTCACGTTGCCATGCAGATTGTCTTAGGCAATATCATGTGTGAAATTAATAGATTTTTTGATTAATTAAAATAGATGTGTATGTGCTTGTATGTTCTTTCTTTTGAATTGCAGGAATAAAATGATGCTGCTGTGAAAGCTCTCCCATCACACCAATTGCAAAAAGACATATTCAAGGAGGTGACTGAAAGATTGAATCAACGAAAAAGTTGATGAGCATAAGGAACGACAGAGGAAAAGTAGGTGCACAATACTTACTGATGTCTTACTCGACTGGGCATTAGTGTTGTAAATACCACCACACCATGTTATGACTATGGTTCGGTTTAGATCCACATTATTAGTGACTTAACTCTGGCTGTTTCCTTTCTTAAATAATTATCTGCCTCTTCTCATTGACGTGATCTATGTTGTAAGACGTATTTCTTTTCTTTTAAATAAGAGTCTTTATCTCTTTTCATAGGTTAAAAAGAAAAGAGAGGAAATAGAGTAGAGGATTTGGAAATAAAGTTACAAGTGTTTTGAGTTTGTTTTGATTCTGAATTATGTAATGACTTTTGAGGAACAATGAATAAAGATATGTTATTCTGAGCACTTAGAATTATTTTGGAAGCCTGGAAGCACTCATCCAAGGGGCCCCACTTGGTGAGTGTTCCTGTGCCTTTGTTAAAATTAGTTTTCTTCTTTAGCTGCAGTAGACGTTCTTGCAGCCATTGGAAACAAATCCATTGATTGTTCCTGCAACCAAATCAAACAGAGTAATTCTTGTTTGGCAGCATTGAACTTAGCTAGTATTTCTTGAATGAATTTATGTTAATGCAGAGTTTTTTCTGTAGCCTTTCAATTGTTTCAATTCTTACTTACCTTTCCCACATAGATGTTAGTTGTTGCAGTAGTGCAGGGTAGCTATCGCAGGAACTTAGTGCATATATAGTGCAAACCCATTTCAAGTATTACGTCCCTAGGTTGACAATCAAATGAACACCAGCTATGAAAATATTGACTTCACAGAGTGAATGTCCAAACTTTGTGTTGAGACTTCAACTAGACTTATTATTCTTATTGTTGGGTTGAACAATAGGGATACCCACCTATGTTTTGCAAAGCCTAAAGAGTAGAATTTGTAGTAAGGGTGCTACACTTTGTTCATTGGCAAAATACAGTCCTATTGCTTAACCATAAATCAATGACTATTTCTCTAGAGTGTAGGAACCTGTTGATTTTAACACCAACAAATTGGCGACTTTGTTGGGGAACTAAGAAGAGTAAAAGTTGTCAGAAGACCATATACCCCAGTAGTCCTCGTAAAAAGGAAGCCCAGAGTTAGTAAAACAAAATAAAATATTCCCATTCTTGGGTGGCAACTCTGAAAAGAAGACAGTTCATTTGAAACCAAAAATGTTCTCATGAGTAGTGAAAAGACTACCACAAGTAGTAAACACATTGCAGGAAGAAAGACCTCGGATATTGAGTTGAGCTCAGACAAGGGAACTGATAATAGAGGAACCAAAGAAAGAAATCTTGTAGGAAACACACAATGGACTATCAAGAAAAAAGGTATTCCCAAAACTATGTCTCCTACTGGAATTCAAGTCTTTTTGTTGTTATATTTGAACAAAAAGATATTATAAAGGGAAAGAGCATCTTACAAGGTTATCATAGTGACCCCTATAGGTTTGTCCATGAGGTTGAGAGCACCAGTAGTGATGATTCTTCCTCAAGAGAGAATCTCATTGTTAGACACACCTTCCCCAGGATGGATAGGAACATGTGTGACCCATACTATGAGGATCCTACCTATATCAAAGCAAATTATCAAAGGATCTATGAAAGCTTTGAAATGGAAAGGTTACAAAAGGAACAAGAAGCCATGTATGCTAACCAGTAACTGGCTTTTACTCAAGAAAATATGGATCCAAGCTTCACTGTGGCTATCCCTATGTCAACCAGTTTTCCTATAGCTCAAAACCTTTTCCAAACTTAGCTCACTGAGTCCAATATCTACTCTACTTCAAGGAGTGCCCCAATGACACAAATAGAGGAAATAGAAAGGTATTTAGAGCAGTTGACAAGAGAAAAGGAAGCCATGGCTTAGCATATACTAATCTTGTCTGACCAACAAACTAATGTGCTTGGCACTAATAGTTCTTGTGACTACCTCTATTTCTGCAATCTATGTTGTGAATGTTTCAACTATTACCTCTACTGCTTCACAAACTGCTAGAGTTCCTAAGGTCAATGCTTCTACCACACAACCAACAAGGAATACTTATGCAAATGTCCAGGACAATGCCCATAGTGCCTCTGCTAATATTAGCACAACAACACACCCTTGGACGACTGGAATGCCAACCATCTTTACTATTTCTACTAATTTGAGTGCTTTTGTTGTAAATATTAAAAGCACCGGTGTTGGTCATGCAAGTGTTGGCCAAATACCTAATGTCCAACAGCAAGGACAAAGCTCACAAAGTCTATATAATACCACTGGACATATATGTTTATCCCACCCCATCCTCAGAGTGTATTTGTCCCCCCCATACATTCCACCACCTTTGTATCCACAAGGCCAACTTGTGGGAGGACCTAACCCCCATCAACAATATTTACAATACCTGCAAGCTCAACAAGTGGCTGGGCAATATCAATAACAGTATCAAATACCCCCTGTACCCCAACAAAAACAACAATATCAGTCATTTTATAAACAAGCTCAGAATCAAGGAAATGTCCACCACCAACAACAAATGAACAACCAGTTTGTTTAAAGACCTATGCAGCTGGATTGGTATAGACAAATTGATCTCACTAGGATAATAGGGTTCCAAAACCAAATTAGCAATGAGTTGAGGGATGCTGATGATATGACGAATCAATAATGATCCAATCAAATACTAAGAGGGGGGGGGGGTGAATCGGTAGATAAAAAACAAACTAAACTTTCACCAAACTCAAACCCAACTCATAAATCAATCACTGAACTAACTAGTTTAAACAATGTACAATAAATTGCAACAACACTGTCAAGTTTACCGGTTGATTGGAATACAAATATAACAATGTAATAGATCCGAAACTCATATACTATTTAATAAAAACATCAAACCACTTTACTAACATTAGTAATAGAAAATTTTAGATCACTTTCAGTCATCTAAACACATCTAAGTCTCTTTACCAGTTAAAAAGATTAACCATATCAAAACATAACCACAAAATCATTCACCACTTGCCACAATGATTTTTGATGTGGAAACCCAAATGGAAAAAAACCATGGTGGGGATGAATACCCAAAAGTATCCTGAACTCTTCTGAAGTTTGCCCTGTTAGGAGTCAAGCCTTGTTAGAAGCTTTACAAAAATGTCCTGTTAGGAATAGATCCGGTTAAGGACCACCCGGTTAAGGGATTGACTACAATACCCTGTTAAAGGCAATACCCTATTAGGAGTAACCTTGATGAGGATTTCAAATCCAAGCTAATGGATCACCTGGTTAGAGGATATAGAAATGACCAAGCCTATTAAAGCTTACCCGGTTAAGGGATTTAACTGTTGTAATTATTAGAGAACAACAAGGTCTTTGCTGATATGGCAATAGCAATACTCTACTTGATCAGATCCTTTTCATGCTCCTATTGACCTTCACACATTTTGCAGATACTCCTTCTGGTTCGACAATCAAGCACACTGACACACTTAACTAAAATTGCCAACACTATTACAAAACAACTCATTGACCTTATAAGCAAAACAATAGGTCAGTAACATAGAACAAAACCTAAGATCTCATAGAGATTACAAACAAATTGGTTCAAACATGATTGTTAGATTACATAGTAATCATCTGCACATTATTTTAGACAACCTCAACCACTCCTAGATCACCACACATTGGATCCTATAACTCATCACGTAGTTTCCACTTCAAGCAATGCACTCGCTCATTCCCAAGATAAAACAATTATCTCTACATGCTTAAACCACTTTGAAACTCATCACGTGCATCATGCATACGTGGCATAATCATCTCCGATCACTATTCGATCATAGATCAACACAACCGATTCAACAATCTCCATCGGTTAGGGTTCAACATATCAACGGGTTAGGGTTACTGGTTGATCTCTCTGCTTCAATAGTAATACCGGTTTCCTTCACTGCTCAACTACTGATTGCATTACTGTATCACTACCGGTTGCAATACAACTCTATTACCGGTTACAACTGATATCAATGACAACACTTATACTTCATTAATGCAATCTACATGCAATGCCAACAATACCCCCCTTTGGCATTGATGACAATACAAATATCAATACCCTTTGATTGTGATGATTGAGAGTACTGCACATACATAGGTATAGGAATCCTGGTTTACATTTTTGCATGTACTCTCCTTCAACCGAGTCTTCATGTCTTCAGCTAGTTACTGGCTACAGTTATTCTCCCTATCAATCATACAGTTCTTCTCCCCCTTTGACAATAATGCCAAAGTGAATACCAATATCAGTTGGTAAACCACTCCAAGCTTCACCGATCTGTAACTAGTTGCTCCCCTTGTGGAGTAGCTCAACTCTACACACCAATCCTGCTTCAAGATCTTCAATAAGCTCCAGGACTGATATCTTCCACATCTGCTTAGTTGACCTCATGTAGGGGCACAACTCCTAGCTGACTTCTGAGATACTCAAAAGTAGCCTTAGGCAAAGGTTTAGTAAAGATATCCACTAGTTGTTCCTTAGTAGATACATGCTCCAGTAACACATCTTTACTCTGCACTTTCTCTCTCAAGAAATGATATTTCAGCTCTATATGCTTGGTTCTAGCATGCAACATCGGGTTCTTTTAAATATTTATTGCACTGGTGTTATCATAGAAAATCCTTACCGGTTCTGATATTTTCAACTTAAAACCTTCCAGAATGTGTTTCATCCAAATTGCCTGAGTGAAATTCATATATGCTGCAACATATTTAGCTTCAACTATTGATTGTGATATGCAACTCTACTTCTTGTTTCTCCAAGATACTAGCCTTCCTCAAAGAAAGAAAGAAAGCTCTTCCGATTGTTCTCTTCTTATCATCAATATTTCCTGCCCAGTCTGCATCTGTATAGACTTTCAAATCAAAGTTACCTGCATATGGATACCATAATCCATAATCAATAGTACCTTTCATATATCTGAATATCCTTTTAGTTTCTACCATGTGTGTCTCCTTCGGGTTCTTCTGAAATCTAGCAACTAATCCAACTGCATGAGCAATATCCGATCTACGGTGAACAATATAATGTATTTTCCCTATCATAGACCTGTACTCCTTTTCATCCACAGATGCAGTATCATCCTCCTTAGATAGTTTACAACCTGTAACCATTGGTGTTCCAATTGGTTAACAGTCTCCCATTCCAAATGTCTTCAATACCCCTTTCACATATTTGGACTGTGTGATGAAAATACCATTCTTCATCTGTTGAATTTGCAAACCTATATATAATTTTATCTCTCCTATCAAAGAAATCTCAAATTCACTTTTCATCTCATTTGCAAAGTCATCACACATGTCATCATTGCCTCTAAAAATGATATCATCCATAAATACCTCACTAACCAGTATCTTATCTCCTTCAGTCTTGAGATATATTGTTGTCTTCACTGGTTCTCTGAAAACCTATCTTCACCAAGTGAGAATGTAGTCCTTCATACCATGCCCTAGGTGCTTGCTTCAAACCATATAATGCCTTGTGTATTTTACACACCATATCTTTTGCATTAGTCAAAGCATAACCATCTGGTTGTTCAATGTAGACTTCCTCTTTCAGTATTCCATTTAGCAATGATGACTTCACATCCATCTGATATACCTTGAATTCTCTATATGTTGAAAATGCAAGTAGAGTCCTAACAATTTCCAATCTTGCAACTGGTGCAAATGTCTCACCATAGTCTTCTCCTTCTTCTTGTGCATAACCTTTGCATACCAGTTTGTCTTTGTTTCTGACTACTACTCCATCTTCATTTAGTTTATTTATGAATACCCATTTAGTACCTATTACCATTTTGTTCGTCAGTCTGGCTACTAGGGTCCATGTATTGTTCTTCTCAATCTGATCAAGCTCTTTTTCTGTAGCCTTGATCCAGTGATCATCTCCAAAAGCTTCCTTTGTTGTTCTAGGCTCAATAGTGGAGATCATACAATCATTCTCTCTTATTCTTCTTCTGGTTAACACACCATCATCTTTATGTCCAATAATTTGATCAAGATTATGATTGTGTCTTACATACCTTGGAATAACATGATCGTGATCTTCAGGTTCTTCTTCCTCACTATCTTCATCTTCTGTAGAATCTACCTGTTCCGATTGAACTAGTGCTGCAATATTCATTTCACCAACTTATGGCTTCACCGATTCTGGTTCCAAAATCAGAATGTAAGGTTTATATTCCTTCTTCTCCTCACTGGTTTCTCCTGAATCTTCAGGACACTCATCCACTTGGACATTAGCACTTTCAATGATCTTTTTTGTTTGGTTGTTGTAACATTTGTAGGCTTTTCTCTTGGTGGAGTAACCAAGAAATATGCCTTCATCACTCTTAGCATCAAACTTACCAACATAGGCACCTCTCTTGATAAAACACCCGCTACCAAAGATCTTAAAGTAACTGACATTAGGTGATCTACCATACTAGTATTCATAAGGAGTTTTATCCTTACCTCTTTTAACCAATATCCGGTTCATTGTGTAGACAACTATGCTGACAGATTCTCTCCAGAAAGTCTTAGCAATACTTCCTTGTATTAGCATAGTCCTAGTAGCTTCATCAACTAACCGGTTGTTCCTCTTTGCAATACCATTTTGCTATGGTGTCCTAGGTGCAGAAATCTACCTCTTAATTCCACTGTCTCCACAATATCTAGTGAATTCCTCTAAAGTAAATTCACCACCTTGATCAGTTCTTAAATAGTTTATCTTCTTACCATTTTCTTTTTCAGCTAAGGCTCTGAATGCCTTAAAATTGCTGAAGGCTTCTATTTTGTCCTTCAATAATGCGACCCACATCATTCTTAAGCAATCACTAGTGAAGATCATAAAATACCAATCACCTTGAATACTCCTAGTCCTTATTGGTCCACAGAGGTCTATATGAACCAAATCTAGCAAATGTTTTGCCGAGAAAGATTTGCTCTTAAAAGTTGAGGATGTCATCTTCCCTAGTTGACATTCCTTACAAAGAGAATTCACCGGCTTGTCCAACTGAGGAAAACCTCTTACCGATTTGGACTTACTCACTGTTACAATGTTATCAAAATTTACATGACAAAATCTCTGATGCCAAAGACAACTATCTTCTACTTTAGCAATTAAACAACTGTTGACTTTAGAATTTAGGTGAAACAAGTTACCTTTTTTCTACTTGCTGGTTGCAATCAGTTCACCTTTGCTTCCATAGATTTTGCACATCCCATTCTTGAATTCTAGAGGATAACCTCTGTCATTGAGTTGAGCAACACTCAAAAGATTGTATTTCAATCTTTCAACCCAATAGACATCATCTACACTGCTCTTTCCATTAAGAGAGATGGTTCCCTTTTCTTTTACCATGTAGGGTGAGTCATTTCCAAATCTCACAACATCTCCATCAAATTCCTTCAAAGTAAGAAAATTCCTCCGATCATCGGTCATGTGTTGTGAACAACCACTGTCTATAATCCAATCATCAAAACTATCCATGCAAGAGGCTAATGCCTTCTGATCTGATGTCTCTTCTTTAATGGCAACAAAGATAATGTCCTCATTAGCATCTTCCTTAGATTCCTCATCTGTAATTCCTCCATCGACTGCAATGAGACAATCTGTTTTATCTTTGCCTTTTGTACTTCTTATACTTCTCACCTTTCTGCTCATTATCTCCATTTGGACAGTTAGCTACAATATGTCCAATCCGGTTACATACAAAACACTTCAAAGGTAATTTAACTCTGTATTTACCGGTACCTCTGGGTAACTGCTTGGCCAACAATGCTTCAAGCTCAATCAGACTTTCTTCATCATCAAATTCTCTACAGGACCTGGACTCATGATAGTGACTAGCTTCTCTTCTTTTCCTTACCAGTGGGTTAGAAACTGAAGCTCTAAATGCAGATTCCAATTTTTGAACACTTCCATCATAACCATTTAATTCAAATGTAGTCAGTTTACCAATGATGGAGTCAAGAGTTACCTTTGTTTTATCAATAGACTTGAGTTCTTGAATGGTTGCAACTTAGATAATGTAGACCGATAGAAGGGCTCTCAACACCTTGCTAACAACTGTGGTATCCTCCACTATACCACCAACACTTTTGATCTCACCAACTATCTCCTTGATCCTTTGACCATACTATTGAATATTCTCACACTCAACCATCCGCGTGTCATCAAATTTACCTCTCAAACTCTCTTCTTTGATAATCTTCACATGCTCATCATCGCTATAGGTATTCTCAAGTTTCTTCCACACTTCATAAGCAGTCTCCAATCCATGGACATCAACATACTCTGAATCAGACAAGGAACTGATAATGGCCTCCAATGCCTAATTATTCTCCCGTTGCTCCTTCTTTTGATCATCTGATAAAATCCCACTAGGAAAGCTATATTTAGTAACAACATGTTCCCAATATTGACTTCTTAAGCTCTTGATATAGATCTTCATCCTATCACTCCAGATTATGTAGTTTTCCCTATTGAAGTTTGGATCTTCTTTCTTCATCATGTTCTTCTAGATCTTTACCTCAAGCTGTTAGGCTTAAACACAAGAGGACTTAAAATTCTCTGATACCAATTGATGATATGATGAATCAATAATGATCCAGTTAACTATTGAGAGGGGGGGGGGGGTGAATCAGTAGATAAAAAAACAAACTAAAATTTCACCGAACTCAAACCCAACTCATAAATCGATCACTGAACTAACCGGTTTAAACACTGTACAATAAACTGCAACATCACTGTCAAGTTTACTGGCTGACTGGAATACCAATATAACAGTGTAATACATCTGAAACTCATATACTATTTAACCAAAATATCAAACCACTTTACTAACATTAGTAATAGCACATTTCGGATCACTTCCGGTCATCTAAACACATCTAAGTGGCTTTACCAGTTAAACGGATTAACCATATCAAAACATAACCACAAAATCATTCACCACTTGACACAATAATTTTTGACATGGAAACACAAATGGGAAAAACCATGGTGGGGATGAATACCCATAAGTATTTTGAACTCTTCTAAAGTTTGCCCTATTAGGAGCCAAGCCATGTTAGAAGCTTTACAAAAATGTCCAGTTAGGAATAGATCTGGTTAAGGACCACCCGGTTAAGGGATTGACTACAATGCCCTGTTAAAGGCAATACTCTGTTAGGAGTAACCTCGATAGAGGATTTCAAATCCAAGCTAATGGATCACCTGGTTATAGGATTTAGAAAACACCAAGCCTGTTAAATCTTACCTGGTTAAGGGATTTAACTGTTGTAATTATTAGAGAACAACAGGGTCTTTGTTGATCTGGTAATAACACTACTCTCCTTGATCAGATCCTTTTCATGCTCCTCTGCCTTCATGCATTCTACAGATACTCCTTCTAGTTTGGCAATCAATCACATTGACACACTTAACTAAAATTGCCAACACTATTACAAAACAACTCATTGACCTTATAAGCAAAACAATAGGTCACTAACACAACACAAAACCTAAGATCTCATAGAGATTACAAACAAATAGTTTCAAACATGACCATTATATTACATAGTTATCATCTGCACATCATTCTAGACAACCTTGACTGCTCCTGGATCACCGCACATTGGATCCTGTAACTCATCACGTAGTTTCCACTTCATGCAATGTACTCTCTCATTCCCAAGATAAAACAGTTATCTTTACACACCAAAACCACTTTGAAACTCATCACGTGCACCATGTATGCGTGGCATAATCATCTCCGATCACTATTCGATCATAGATCAACATAATCGATTCACAAAGCTCCATCAGTTAGGGTTACCGGTTGATCTCTCTGCTTCAATAGTAATACCGATTTACTTCACTGCTCAACTATTGGTTGCATTACTGCATCACTACCAGTTGCAATACAACTCCATTATCGATTACAATTGACATCAACGACAACATTTATACTTCATTAATGCAATCTACATGCAATGCCAACAAATGCTATACCTAGGTTCTCAAAAAACAATGCTATATTTAGAGAAGATCATTTGAGGGTATTCCAAAATACAATAGAAAATTTGATGTAGGAGAAGATATTTGTATGAAGATGTTCATGCAGTCCTTAACTGATGATGCTAGGGGATGGTATAGGGATTTTCCTGACATGTTCATCAGGTCTTTCCAAGATTTCAAAATATTATTCAGAGATCGATACAGTGACCATTCAGACCCTAAGTTTTCACTGCATGAGTTGACCAGTATTAGGAAGAACCAAAATGAGGAGGTGGCTTGTTTCAACAATAGGTTCGTCAAGTTGTTGAATAAAATTCCCCTTGGTTTGAAACCTAATGATAATAAGAACCCGGTGTTCTAATTTGATGCTTATGATCCCAAAATAGTCTATGAGCTGAGATCCAATAACCCTCTGACTTTGGCGGCAACTTTCAAAGTTTCTTAAACCATAGAAAATAATAGGAAGGCATCAGGGAAAGTGTCCTAGAGAGATGACACAAGAACCCTGCAGAACCCTAAGGGACATCACAACAAGCATCCTAGGGAGGAGGACAAGTTGGACAAACTTATGGGTGCCATGAAAGATATAACCTATAGAATGGAAAGGAATGAAAAAGGATTGTCACATGAGATGCCTAGTTTTCAAAGACATGATAGACCCAAGTTACATGATATGCCATACAACACAAACTGGAAGGATGACAAACTAGTGATTGGAAATCAAAAGATTGCAATTAAAGAGACACCAGATCCTTTGAAAAGACCAAGGGCTCATCATGTAGAAGATAGCCCATGGTGCATGGCTTGTAATTTTCCCCATACTCAGAGCTAGTGTGGAATTGAAAGAGCTATGGAAGATATTGAAGATGTTTATGCTTGTTATATAGAAGATGCGTTTGAGCCAAGTCACATGTTGAATATGGTGACATTTGGAAGCAAGAATGAGTCACGATATTCATCTTTTGAGGAAGGGGAACAAAACTAAATGTAGATGCTTAGAGATAATGGATGACTGCCCAACATTAGGAAGTTCTCTCTGATGAGGAAGACATGGAAGAATACCAAGTCAATGCTTCTCGTAATCAGCCAAAGGATGTAACTCTAAGAAGGTTATTTGAAGAAGAAATTAAAAGAATCACTATTGCTGCTATTACCTAGATTAAAGGTGGGTATAATCTCAGACCTAGACATGTTGTGTTAAACCAGAACAAACCTGGAGGACTCTTTGCAAAGGATAAGATACCCGAGCCTAAGGTACAACCCACTTCAACAATCATAGAAGAAAATAACAGAGTTACTAAGACAATTCCAACCCAACAATATGTGCCTAAGGGAAGTACAAAATTAAAGAAAAATGATAAGGAGGCAACAATTGAGGTCCCTCATAAAGAAAAGGTGATGGAGAAAGAGAAGAAGTCAAAATTCACAGCACAAAAGGATGCTGGTCTAGGTATTCTCAATGTGCCTATTTTTTATATGAGCAAACTTTGTCTCAAATTAAAATTTATGTTCCTTTATCAGAAAATAATGAGGAACACATACAAGGGAATATACATGTTACTATGCAAGGCCCTGAGATCTAATTGGGAACCACAATCACTAAATTTCCTTCCCAAGTAGATCCTTTTTATATGACTTTGTTGATCAATGACAAGTATGTAAAGAATTGTATGATTGACTCTAGGGCTGCTATAAACAACATACCTATGGGAGTCATGAGGGAATTAGGTTTGAAGGTAGATTGTAATTATGGGAAATGCTATGCTATGGACAATAGGTCTATACCTGTCATAGGAATCCTAAAGAACCTAGAAGTCAAGATAGCCAACTTCCCTAAGGTTGCATATAAAGTTGATGTGACTGTTGTAGATGTTCCCCCCAATTATGACATTCTTTTGTCAAGACAATGATCAACAATAGTTGATGGAAGTGTTCATCTTGATTTATCTTACGCCACCATCCTTGTGAATGGACAAGAAATCAGATTGGATAGGTAACCCAGGTTTGATACTATCATTGAGCAACCAAACCTAAACTACATGATAAACTTCTATGATGTGGATATGGGAAACTTTAGAGTTGAGTCTATTCCACCTACCCTCTATCTTGTAGACCCAGTTATCACAAAAATCCAAGAGAACCAGAAAGGAATTTGGCAGATGTATTTTAATGGGGCTTGTAGTAGGGAGGGGTCAGGTGCTGGTGTGGTTTTCATTGCTCCTAGTGGTAAGACACTCAAGTATTATTTCCATCTACTATTTGAGTGCACAAGTAATGTGGCTGAGTATGAGGCACTACTGTTAGGATTAAACATGGAATTAGGAGGTTGGCAGTAACTGGAGATTCAGAACTAGTAATCTTACAGATTAGGTCTGTGTATTCTTCTAAAAATAGTAGGTTGAAGCAATATAGGTTTGTTGTTTGGGATTCATTGGAGTTCTTTGATGCTTTCAATATTAAATGGGTTGAGAGGTCAAAGAACATCGCCGCAGAGTTTTTGGCAAATGTTGCTCTGAAAGGCAATGACATCACCCTTGTTGGTATCTCTAAGGTGGAGGTGAAGACTAGGCCATCTATCCTTGACAACATTTGTAATTGGTAGGTTTTCAATAATGATGATGACTTACTACAGTTCCTCTAGTGCATAGATGAGTATGAATGCCAGGAGATAGACTTCAATGCCTTTGTTGAGACCAAGGATGGGGTTGACACTTGTAGTGTCATAAAATTGCGACCTCTGCAATTTTAACCATATTTGGGGTCCTCACCTTGGCGATGGCATCTCCTTCCTTAACCAGAACCTATTTCTGTATTCCCAACCCTTCTCCCTTCCTCCTTCATGTCTTGTATTTTCTCTAGACCCTATCCGCACCCCAAAATAGGGCAAGACAGGGGCGTGACACCCTTGTCCCCCTAGGGCAGTGGTGTGGTGCCCCTGTCCCCACCTCCTAGGGTGGTCCTATGTGTGGGTTGCCCGATCTCCTATGTACTTCTTGTCTTCTGGGTTTGTTATTCCTCTTTGTCGGCCTTTGGTGGTTGAAAGTTAATCCTTGAGGCATGTATAAAAGAAAATTCAATATCCTCATTCAAATACGGATGGGAGAGACAAATGGATAGCGCATAAATGGATAATAGAGCATAAGGAGAAGATACAAGATTTCAAGGTCATAATCAAGCATTCAAGTCTTCTTCATTTCTCCATTGGAGTAACATTACAATATTCATTTGCAAGCATGTGTGTGTGTGTTAGGGTTTTTTCATGTTACATACCATTTAATATAGCATTTGTGGTTACATTCAAGAAGCAAAACAATCATCATCAACAAGTTGCAGATCTACAAGGTATACATCTTCATTGTTTACATTCAAGCATTTGCAATTACTTTCTTTCTAGGTTGATTTCTCAACTGGGGTTTGACTGAGGCAAACCCCAGTCAAACCCCTATCCACAACCCCCCCTTTCTTCTCTTTTTTGTGTAGGTTGTAGGTGTGTAGCTGTAATTGCAGGTTTGGGCTTCATTTGCAGGGACAGAAGAACCCTTTTCATTTCATGGATTTTGTGGTGGACCATGTACATTCCCGCCACGGTCTTGACGACTTTTCTCCAAATTTGCAGGGCATATCCACGTTAGTTTAATTAGCTAATATCCAAAGTTATAACGTGATCCCAAACTGGTAGCACCTCATTTCACTCATTTCCCCTCTCTTTTCAATATAGTCAACAAGTCAACTTTCTCATTTACAAAAGAGGGTAAATCACACATCAACCACTTGCAATCCACTTAGTATTTAGATCTTTGTCTCTCCTGGATTTGGATCTAGTGGATTCAACCCCTATTTTGAATGTAAAGTTCTTCCCAAGTGAAAATCATCCTAGTGGCTTCCTTTCTCTCTCCTAGGTGGGGAGTCACTAGGATCCAATTTTCCACTTTACATTTTGGTGAACCTGATGTCTTACACATTAACTTTGGTTTCTCACTCTTAGATCTAATTAATTGCAATTTGAATTTCAAATTTTCATTTTCAAGTTTGATCTATTTGCAAATTTTAGAGGTTAATTGCATAAAAACCCTAATTTTTCATGTTGAGAAAATTAAGCTTGTGAGGTGTAAAATTTAATTGCTTATTTCAGATCTAATTTCTATTTCAAAATTGCAATTCAAATCTATTTCTTTATTATGAAAATTCAGTGGTAAAATCATAAAACCCTAATTTTTAAAATCTTTTCATTTTCGACCTTTGACTGCAATTTTGACCGATCTAGACATCTCCAAATCGCCTGTTTTTTTGGATTTTGTGTTAAAATCACAATCTCTACCATCCCTGAAAATTTCAAAAAAGGTTGGTCAGATCGTGTGTGTTCTCGCCACAGTCCTCGGCTTTTTTCTCAAAATTTCGGGAGACGGAATTGACTGTATTTTTCTGCTCAAATCCAGAAAATCAACATATTTTATCAATTTTAACACTCTCTAAGGTCGAACACAAATTCAAAATTCATCAAATTCATATCTTAAAGTTAAATTTCATAGAAGGTCCTAATTTGAGATTCAGCAAATTCAGATTTCACTTAAGAGACGTTTAATGGCAATTAATAAATTAGATTTACTTGCTCTTTCACATGTGATTACATTAATTTTTGCATACATTTATCATGTGTTAGATAAGAGTCTCTTCCATTTCTTGTTGCTTCTCTTTTGTCATAGCACTTGGTCATATTGTGTTGTTAGGATTTCCAAATTATTAGATCTCAAAGCTTTCATGTATCATTTATGTTGCATTACGGTGATGTTGTTAACATAATGCATTTCCTATGTTAATCATCTTAAAGCTTTGATAGATCCTAAACCTAGAGATCCTAATCCTTATACCTCTCCTAGGGTATCTTGTGTGAAAGAAATGAGATCTAATGCTTTACCCAGTGATCTTTCTACAAGAGAGCAAGCATTGGAAAGTAATATGGATCCATCTTCTTCTTTTACACACACCCTTGAGCAAGGGGGGAAATATGAAAACATCAACATTCTTACATCTTTAGATCCTCCTTAATCTCCTAGGACCTATCTTAAACATCAAAGTCTATGTAGAGAGGATGATGTCATGCATTTTATTCATGACCTCTCTCCTTGCATAGAAATTACTAAAAATGAGCTTTTAAATGATGAAGATGTTCTTCCCCAATCTTCCAAAAAGGATAAGCTTGATAAAGGCAAAGAGATTTTCATTTCACATGATACTCCTCATTCATCTACAAATCCTTTTCTACCTCCTTAGACACCATATTTCAAAGAAATTCATGATCTTGTTCCTCCATCTAGTCAATTGCAACATTCTTATAGTCTTGGCTTTCATATAATAACAAAACAAGGTTTTAAAGGACAAGGAATTGGGAAATTTGAGCACAGAAATTCGTGTCCCTATAAACCCTCCTACACAAACTACTACAAGAGGCCTAGGAAGTGGTACCCCTCTTTCTATGGACGAATTCCTTAGACTTCAAAAACAACAAATCAAGAGAGCCCACAAGAATGCTTCTTCTTCAAAGCGTCCTTTTTGTTCATTTCATCAAACCCATGACCATAATGCTGATGATTACCTTGATTTTCAAAAATCTATTCAAGATGGCATAGATAGTGGCAAAATTAGAATTGTGGATGATGAAACTTCTTATTCTAACAAATCCCCTTCTTCATGGGAAGATGATATTTACCATCCTGACAGATTAGCTGCAAGAATCTATTGGAGATTGAAATATGACAAGAACATTTCCTTTCCTCCTCAAAATAAAAACAAAAATCTTAGGCAAGTGAAAGGTATTGAATATTGCATTTTTCATGATTTATATTCACATTCTATTAGAAAATGTTATGCATTTAAGAAATTTGTTCAACTACAATATGATCTTGCACACATTTGTCTCACAGAGGATCTAGTTGTATTTATTGGTAAAAACATCATGCCTTAGCACTTCCTTTCCATTCATGTTGCTCTTCACCCTATGGCATTATTAGCCCATTTACCGGGGGTTCTTTATCATTAGTGGTGGTATTATTTCACTTTCATATACTTTGGAGTAGAAACATGAAGTCCATTTTCTTCTTTCTATACATTTATCTCTATCTTAGTGCATTATTCATTATTACATCTCTTTTCTTACATAGGGTTATCCTTATGTGAGAATATAATTGTTCTTTGGTTTTCCTCTTTGCTTGGAGAGGGGCATATTAAATGAGTACTGCACTTCTTCTCTTTCCTTCATTCTCTTGGAAATATTAACCTTCTATGGTTTCAATTATTCACAAGTATGATATGCCCCTTAGTAGGGAATGATCTCTCGAAAAGTATGTATCCTTCCCTTCAAAGGATTTGTTCCACTAGGATGACATATCTCTTGAAACTAATCACCATCAGAAAATGTGTAATATTTCTCCTCGTTCTCCTCACTTGGGGGGCAGGGATTTTCGCTCCTTTCCCTTGTATCATTATTTCCTTTATGGGCTGCATTTTTCATATATGATTATCATTTCTTACAATGGTATGCTTTTATGATTAATCCCCCTTGGGGAATATATGATGTTTATTCTCTCTTCTGTTCAAAGATTACCACTTCTTGAGATGTGTATTTTACATTTACTAATGTCTTTTCTTGCATGTGTTCATGTAAGTTCATTGCACATTTGCTTATGTTTAATCTCTCTCTAGTAGATTGTACAAGCTCTTCTCATTGTCCCTTAGCTTGGGGGGAAATGATCCTTCTCTCTCTCTTTCTTTAGGGATCCACTTTTCCCTATTAAGTGGATGGTGTGAGTTCTATTACTTGATGTCATTCCTTGTGTGAAATTGTTGGTTGTTGGCTTAAGGATTCTCTCTTATACAAGAGGTGTAAATCCTTGACTACAACCTCTTTTACACTTGGTGATGTATATCCATGATAAATCCAACCATCCCTCTCGGGGCTAAACATGAGTCATCCCTCATCAAGAATCCATTTCACCTAGAAATAGGAGAAAGGATTGCATTCTTGTTCTTTCCTTTTCTTGTTCTAGAAGATGTTATATTTGTCTAAAACAAATCCTCTTGGGGGTAGATGTCTTTTGAACAAATATCTCTTCTCCTCAAAGGATCACCTTTACACTTACAACAAGATATCTCTTGTCAACTATCTTATCCTTGCTTGAAGAGTATTCCCTCTCTATCTTGGATTTATGACATTGTTTGCATAATGGATATCTTCTTTGTGACGAAGGTAGGTATCCTTGTTCTACTTTCCTTAAGATATAAACATTAGCCTATGTTGACATCTTAAGGGGGGTCACCCACATTGCTCCTTTGTACTATACTTCTCTCATGCATTGAACAGTGGGACATTCTTGGAACTAGAGGGAAACCTCTTAGAGAAAGATGCCATCACTTTTTGTATAGTGAGTCATTCTCAAAACCAGAGCACGGTCTCTTAGAGTGAGATGTCTTCACTTCTTCTTGTCTTGTACAGTGGGACATTCTTGCAACCAGAGGAAAAACCTCTTAGAGAAATATGTCGTCACTTTTCTCTTGTACAGTGGGTCATTCTTGGAACCAGAGCACAATCTCTTAGAGTGAGATGCCGCCACTTTTCTCTTATGTGGGGTGATTATTCTTGGAACTAGAGCACAAACTCTTAGAGTGAGATATCACACCTTTCTTGACACTTGTACTATACATTCTATATAGGTTGTAGTGTACTCGACATAAACTCCTACGAGGTGCTTCGAACCTCACTTGCACACACATGCATGAGGTTGAGTGGAACTAACAGAGTTCTCACTCTCTCTCTTTACATGGATCACCTAGGCAAGCTCTAGGGGTGAGATTTTCCATTTCCTCTCCATGGATCATCTATTTTTAGGGGCAAGACGTCCATGGTTTCTTTCTTCTTCACTTTTCTTCTCATGGATCAACAAAGTGCGTATTCATGTTCTCTCTCTTCTTCCTCTCATGAACTCATAGTTTTACTATTGATAGTTCATGGATGTGTTGGCAAATGCACACTCCAATGAGAAATTGTAGATGATTGAAGGTATTGTCATTGATGGCAACCTTGCAATCCTATGGCACCAACATCGACATACTCTACACTGACAGATAGTTTACTGGTAGCGGCAAAGATGATTACCGTCACCCCAGCCGACAAGATTTTGTTTATTACATTTTGTATTTAATTGTAATATCCTTTTGTAAGCCGACAAGGCAAATTGTAATAGGACTCATTTATAAGTATGAGATCTTGTAGATCATTTATGTAAGTGGTAGATGTGAACATGCGAATATTAAGGCAGATTTTGGAGTAAGGTGTATGGTTATTGTATGAGCTTAAACCGGTACTGAGCCTGGCATAGCAGATGCTAAACCAAAGAAGTACATTATATTGGATTTGCATAATCCATTTTGTAAGTCAGTGAGACTTCCTTTTGTATTTAAGCAGTGAGCTTTAGGCATTGGCGTTCCTGCATGTGCAGGCCCCTATTGTAAGTAATATTCATTTATTGGCCAGTGAGTGAATATTGTGGGTCACAAATCCCACTGAGGTTTTTCCCACACCGGGTTTCTTCGTAAAAAATCTTGTGTTATGGTGTGCTTTCTATGTTGTGCTTATTGTTCTTATTTGCTGCATTAATTCTTGTCTACCGACACACTATTTTGGAATGCAATTTATTTAATAAGGTCAGAAAATCTGTAAACCGGTTAGATATTGATTCACCCCCCCTCTCAGTATCTTTGGGAATCCTAACAATTGGTATTAGAGTATGGTCCTCTTTTTTCAAAAGCCTAACAACCTGAGGGAGATTCTGACACCGGTATAGATGGATAATTTGAGAAAGCAATTGGAAACAACTCTTGCAGATTATGATGTAGAAAAGTTGAAGAATATCAAACTTGAAGATGATCTCAAGGCTGCACATAAAATCATTGAAGGACTTCAAGGAAATTTTAGTATTGCTAGAAGCAAAAGAAGAGAACTTCATGAAAAGATACATAATGATGATGATGAAAAAGAAACTCTTAATGAAATTTTAGTATTGCTAGAAGCAAGATGAAACAAGAGAATATGACATTGAGGAATGAGATGCAAGATATGACTATGAGATTTTGTAGAGACATTCAAGACAGAAAGAAGAATGAAGATGACTTGGCTAGGAGAATCAATGATGTTGGAAATGAAAATATAAGACTCAGTCATGAAAATGATATGTTGAAGATAGATTTGATTCACTTGGAACATGATAAAATTGAATTCATGAGACAGAAAGATTTCTTGGAAAATGAGTTCGCTACTGCAAATCAACATAAGGAGAAATTCAATAAAAGTTCAGAAGAACTTGATGATATGCTGAAAAATTAGAAACCTAATGGAGTGTTGGCATATGTGTAGAGTATGTTGACATGATGATATTGTGTTGTCATTGATGTCAATATGTTGAAGAGTGAACCGGTAATATGCTGAAGAGTTAACTGGTAATATGTTGAAGAGTGAACCGATTTATTGAAGTTAAGCAACTAGCAAAGGGAACCGATATAATGTTGTGAACTGATATATGTGCAAAAGGTGAAGCGATACATTTGTCCAAGTGAACCGGTATATGGAATGTTTTCTATCAAGGTTTAATATGGTATGACTATCGGTTGGTAGTCCCAGCCTCAGGGTTTTCGGTTGAAGTGTTTCCAGTCTGTGTGATTAAATCGATGGCATTGTGTGATGAGTTAGCATTGTAATGGAGATCAGATCATGTTGCCACGTCAACTTCATGCGCGTGAAGGATCTTGCATCAAGTGGATTGATCCTATCTACCTCAAGAATGTGAGAAGTCCCTACAAATGGTGAAGAATGCGTGATGGGTTATTGCCTCCAAGAAGTGGTGAAGAACGAATGATGGAGAATGTCTTGAGATCTGTTCAAGACCGTTGTATTCAAACAAAAAGTGTTCAATGGTCAGGATTGAACCAACTGAATTGCTCAACCTAAATGTTTAGGGTTTAGGGTTTATGCTATCAACCTATCTGTTTCCTATAAGGTTGATGTTGTGTTTCATGTTGAGGTTGTTGGCAAATGTTGTGTGTGTATCTAAGTGCAGAGATACATGATTCTTGCTAGACCAAATAAGAGAATTGATACCTCCAAAGTGTGTGTGTAGAAGGAAGGAACTAAAATGGATCTGCATTGGCATTGAGTGCTATTACCAGATCATTGTAATACCTGTTGATCTCTAATCACTTCAATAGTTGGAAAATCCCTTAACAGGGTAGCTTTAATCAACTTAATGTAAATCCTTTAACAGGGTGACTCAAAGCCATTCAGTTCATAAAATCCTCTAACAAGGTAACCTTTAACAGGGTTTAACCCTTAACCAGGTATTCTAGCCATCCCCTAACCGGGTGATCCCTAACAGGATTGATTCCTAACAGAACCTATTGTAACAGTCTTTAACTAGACTAGGCTCCTAACAAAGCGGACTACTAAAGAGTTCAAAAACAGCTTGTGGGTATTCATCCCCATCGTGGTTTTTCCCAATTGGGTTTCCAGGTTAAAAATATGTGTGTCATGTGTGATGCCTCTTTCATGTGATGTTTCATTATTTCCTATTTAGTGGCGAATCATGTTGATCTAGTAAATTGGTGTATCTCAGATGATAGAATATATGTTTATGCATAAGGATAAAGTGGAAATGAGAGAGTAGGTTGTATGGAAAGCTAAGTGTTACCAGTTTATATCTTTCACAGTTGCATTGTGTTTAACTGGTAGTAATCTGGTTTAGACCGGTGTTAGTGATTGTCAGTCAAGTTCACTGTTTGCAGTCAAACCGGTTTAGGAAAAGAAGTTGTGTCTGTACTGATTCAGCCCCCCCTCTCAGTACCAGTTTGGTACTCACTGTTCATCATTGAGTTGTCAATTGGTATCAGAGCGTCCTCCAGGTCCTCTGTGTTGTAAGCTTAACTACTTGAAGGAAAGATCCTATTGTAATGATGAAGAGGGAAGGTCCAAAGTTCAACAGAGATAATTTTAAAATATGGAAGGACAGAATGAAGATATACTTCAGAAGCATGGGTGCTCAACATTGGAGCTATGTTGAGAATGCTTATGTTATCCCTACTAGTACTCTCACTGATGATCAAAAAAGAGAGATTCAGGAGAATGGGCAAGTCATGGAAGCCCTAATTAGCAGTTTATCTGACATCGAGTTTATTGATGTTCAGGACAAAGAGAATCCCAAAGAAGTATGGGACACTCTTTAGAATATCTATGGCAGTGATGAGCATGTGAAACAAGCTAAGGAAGAAAGCCTTAGGGGAAAGTTTGAAGACATGTAGATGATTGAAGGAGAGACCATTCAACAATATGGAATAAGAATCAAAATTGTTGTTGGAGACATCAAGAGTGCAGGAGGCAAAATTGATGATTCCACTATTGTTAGCAAATTCTTGAGGTCCTTATTATCGGTCTATGCAATAAGGGTTGCTGCTATTTAGGAGTTGAGGTCAATAGACAAGACCAAGGTATCCCTAGACTCCATCATTGCAAAGTTGATAGCCTATGAGCTAAATAGTTTTGATGGAAGTATTCAGAAGACTGAATCAACTTTTAGAGCATCTGCTACACCATCTAGAAAAGGAAAAGAAGCAAGCACCAGTAGTGAACCAAGATAGAACAGAGAAATGGATGATGAGGAGATCCTGATGGAATTTGAAGCTCTTCTTGCCAAGGGATAGGAATTTGAAGCTCTTCTTGCCAAGGGACTTCCTAAGGGAACTGATAAATATAGATGTAATCTCCCTTTTAAATGCTTTTCTTGTAACCGAATAGGACACATTGTTGTAAATTGTCCTAATGGTGATAGCAAGGACAAACCAAAAAAGTTCAAGAAGTTAAAATGAGTAAACCGGAGAAACTGTTTTGTAGCAGTTGATGAAGGTGTCACTGATGAGGAATCAGAAGATGAAGAAAATGAAGATATTGTGTTTGTTGCAGTCAAGGAAGATGTGTCAGATAAGAAGGCTCTTGTCTCCCACTTTGATAATTCCAATGAGTGGATTATTGACAGTGGCTGTTCTCACCATATGACTGGTGACCGGAGCAAGTTTCTATCTCTGGAAGAGTATGATGGTGGTGTGGTTCATTTTGGTAATGATGCACCATGTATGGTCAAAGGTAGAGGGTCTATCTCTCTGAATGAAAAGAGCAGTGCTGACAATGTGTATTGGGTGGAAGGTCTCAGACACAACCTATTGAGTTTTGCCCAGCTGAATGATAGTGGACTCACTCTGGAATTTAAAAATGGAGTGTGCAAAATTAAAGGAAAGAATGGTGAAATGATGGCTATTGGTATGCAAACCAAAGGTAACCTATTTCAGCTGAATGCAAATGTCAGTACATGTCTTATGGCTAAGTTTGATGATAGCTGGATATGGCATAGGAGACTCTGCCGTGTTAACTTTGATAACATTGTGAAGGCCAGTAAGATCAAGGCAGTTAGAGGATTGCTGGTGCTGAGCAAACTGGAAAATCCTTTGTGCAGAGAGTGTCAACTGGGGAAAATGTCTTCCTCAACTTTCAAAGGTAAATCTTTCACTGCAGACAATTTACTTGATCTTGTGCATACTGATTTGTGTGGTCCTATGAAAACTAGGAGTATGCAGGGAGATAGGTATTTTATGATTCTTACAGATGATTGCTCAAGAATGATGTGGGTCACATTCTTGAAGGACAAGTCTAAAGCCTTTAGAAAGTTCATAGCTTTTAGAGCACTAGTAGAAAAGGAAAGTGGTAGAAGAATCAAATGCCTTAGAACTAATCAAGTAGGAGAATTCACTTCCGGTGAATTCAACAAATATTGTGAAGAGAATGGCATCAAGAGGCAACTGTCTGCCCCCCAGACTCCACAACAAAATGGCTTAGCAGAGAGGAACAACCGGACTGTGGTTGAAGCGGCTAGAACTATGTTGATCTAAGGAAAGATTGCTCACACCTTTTGGAGAGAAGCGGTGAGCACTACAGTCTACACAATGAACCAGGTACTCATCAAGAAAGGAAAGGATAAGACTCCTTATGAGTATTGGAACGGTAAGACACCAGTAGTAAGCTACTTCAGAGTGTTTGGTAGCAAATGTTATATCAAGAGGAGTGAGCATCAGTGCAAATTCGATGCAAAATGTGATGAGGGAATATTCTTAGGATATTCCACCAAGAGTAAAGCTCTCAAATGTTTCAACAATAGGACTCGAGAATTGTTGAAAGCATCAATGTTAGGGTTGATGAAAACTCTGAGAAACCTAAGGAAACTGGCAAAGAGCATGTAGGAGATGAACTGGTAGTAACCTTCTCGGAATCGGTTTGCAAATCAGCCTGGTACCAGTAATTGTGCTCCTACACCGGTGGATGCTGATGCTAATGAAGATGAGGATGAAGAAGAAAAGTAAGAGGAATATGTTAAGAATATACCTAGGTATGTCAAACTCAATCATGATCTAAAGTAGATCATAGGAGACAAAGATGCAAGAATTATTACAAGAAGAAAGGTCAGAGAAAACTCATGTATGATCTCTGAATTTGAGCCCAAATCATTCAAAGAGGCACATAAAGATGAAGACTGGATTAAGGCAATGGAAGAGGAACTTTATTAGATAGAAAAGAATGGTACATGGTCTTTGGTATCCAGACTGGAGCATAAAAATGTCATTGGAACCAAATGGGTCTTCAGAAATAAACTGAATGAGGATGGCATAGTGGTAAGGAACAAAGCTAGACTAGTATGTAAAGGATATGCTCAAGAAGAAGGAGAAGACTATGGAGAAACCTTTTCTCCAGTAACAAGATTGGAAGGAGTTCATATGCTTCTTGCATATGTAGCTTTTAAAGGATTCAAGGTATACCAAATGGATGTAAAATCTGCATTTCTAAATGGAATACTTGAAGAGGAGGTGTATATAGAGCAACCATATGGGTTTTCCCTATCAGAAGATAGTGACATGGTGTGTAGACTACATAAAGCCTTGTATGGATTGAAGCAGACACCTAGAGCATGGTATGAATGCTTGCACTCCCATCTTGTGAAGATTGGATTTGAAAGAACAAGTGAAGATAGCAATATCTACTTGAAATCAGAAGGAGATCAGATTTTGATCTATGTAGTATTTGTTGATGACATAATCTTTGGTGGAGATGACAAGATGAGTCATGACTTTGCAGATGAGATGAAGAAGGAATTTGAGATGTCACTCATAGGGGAGATTAAGTTCTTAATTGAACTGCAGATTCAACAAATGAAAGATGAAATCTTTATTACTCAGTCCAAGTATGTCAAAGAGGTGTTGAAGACCTTTGGCATGGAAGACAACAAACTGGTTGGTACACCAATGGTGACCGGTTGTAAACTATCAAAAGAGGATGAATCAGCATTGGTAAATGAGAAGGAATACCGATCAATGATTGGTAAGTTGCATTATGTAGTGCATAGCAGACCGGACATTGCACATACAGTGGGTATTACCACCCGGTTTTAGAAAAGCCCAAGAGAATCCCACTTGGTAGTAGTCAAGCAGATTCTTAGATATTTGAAGGGAACTATTGACTATAGATTATGGTATCCATACAATGATGATTTCAACCTTAAAGTGTTCACAGATGCTGATTGGGCTGGTAATGTGGATGATCGGAAGAGCACAACCGGTGGTGCATTCTTTCTCGGTGGTAGACTGGTCTCATGGATGAGTAAAAAATAGAGTTGTATCTCTCAGTCTACGGAGTATGTTACAACTTTTATGAACTACACCTAGACTATTTGGATGAAGCATGTATTGACTGGCTTCAAAGTTCTTGTATCTGAACCGATAAGTATATTTTGTGACAATACAAGTGCAATTAACATCTCCAAGAATCCGGTTTTACATGCTAGAACCAAGCACTTTGAACTCAAGTATCATTTCTTGAGGGAAAAGGTTTAGAACAAAGAGGTGGTATTGGAACATGTTTCCAGTAAGGAGCAATTAGCACACATATTCACCAAGCCTCTACCAAAGGCTACATTTACCTATTTGAGAGGTGAATTAGGGGTGCTGCCCCTTCAAGAGGTAAACTAAAGGTTTGTGCTCCACATCAGTCAGATCTTACTTTGCTATATCTTTTTAGGATTGATGCATTGAAGGATGCTACTCCTCAGGGGGAGCAGCATAGTGGAACAGGGAAGCCCATGCCTCCACTTTGACATTGTTGTTAAAGGGGGAGAAGATGTGAAGCGGAGAAGATATCTGCAGTATTAAGGACAAGAGGTGATGCAAAAAGAGAGATATCTTTGTATATTGCCATCAATGCCAAAGGGGGAGATTGTTGGCATATGTGCAAAGTAAGTTGATATAATGATATTGTGTTGTCATTGATGTCAATATGCTGAAGAGTGAACTGGTAATATGCTGAAGAGTGAACCGGTAATATGTTGAAGAGTGAACCAGTTTATTGAAGTTAAGCAACTAGGAAAGTGAACCGGTATATGTGCAAAAGGTGAAGCGGTATGTTTGTCCAAGTGAACTGGTATATGGAATGTTTTCTATCAAGGTTTAATATGGTATGACTACAGTTGGTAGTCCCAGCCTTAGGGTTTTGTGGTTGAAGTGTTTTGAGCTTGTGTGATTCAACCGATGGTATTGTGTGATGAGTTAGCATTGTAATGGAGATCAGATCATGTTGCCACGTCAGTCTCATGTGCATGAAGGATCTTGCGTGAAGGGGATTGATCCTATCTACCTCAGGAATGTGAGAAGTCCTTGCAAACGGTGAAGAACTCATGATGGGTTATCACCTCCAAGAAGCAGTGAAGAACGAACGATGGAGAATGTCTTGAGATCTGTTCAAGACCATTGTATTCAAACATAAAGTGTTCAATGGTCAGGATTGAACCGACTGAATTGCTCAACCTAAATGTTTAGGGTTTAGGGTTTATGCTACCGACTTGTTTGTTTCCTATACGGTCGATGTTGTGTTTCGTGTTGAGGTTGTTGGCAAATGTTGTGTGTGTATCTAAGTGCAGAGATACGTGATTCTTGCTAGACCAAATAAGAGAATTGATACCTGCAAAGTGTGTGTGCAGGAAGGAAGAAAGTAAAACATATCTGCATTGGCATTGAGTGCTATTACTAGATCATTGCAATAACTGTTGATCTCTAATCACTTCAACAGTTGGAAAATCCCTTAACAGGGTAGCTTTAATCAGCTTGCTGTAAATCCTTTAACAGGGTGACTCAAAGCCATTGAGTTCATAAAATCCTCTAACAAGGTAACCTTTAACAGGGTTTAACCCTTAATTGGGTATTCTAGCCATCCCCTAACTGGGTGATCCCTAACAGGATCGATTCCTAACAGAACCTGTTGTAACAGTCTTTAACCAGACTAGGCTCCTAACAGAGCGAACTTCTAAAGAGTTCAAAAATAGCTTGTGGGTATTCATCCCCACCGTGGTTTTTCCTAGTTGGGTTTCCACGTGAAAAATATGTGTGTCATATGTGATGCCTCTTTCATGTGATGTTTCATTATTTCCTATTTAGTGGCGAATCATGTTGATCTAGTAAATTGGTGTATCTCAGATGATAGAATATATGTTTATGCATAAGGATAAAGTGGAAATGAGAGAGTAGGTTGTATGAAAAGCTAAGTGTTACTAGTTTATATCTTTCACTGTTGCATTGTGTTTAACTGGTAGTAATCTGGTTTAGACCAGTGTTAGTGATTGTCAGTCAAGTTCACAGTCATACCGGTTTAGGAAAAGAAGTTGTATCTATACTGATTCACCCCCCCTCTCAGTACCGGTTTGGTACTTACTATTCATCATTGAGTTATCATGGAGACACTAATGGACTTGGCTTTGAAGTTGGTGAAAGCTCCGGTATTGCAAACAATCATGATCATAGTAAACCGGTAAGACAACCTAATGCATACAAATTTAATGGGAAATGCTTTAACTATAACAAGTATGGTCATAGAGAAAATTAGTGTAGATATAGAAACTATCAGAACACTAATACACCCACCAGTCAGTGTTCTAAATGCAACAAAATTGGTCATAATTCAGAAAATTGCAGAATGAATGTAAGATGTTATGTTTGTGGAATATTTGGACACTTATTTAATCAATGCAGAACACATACCTACATAGGATATGGAAAAGCTATTTAGAAAAATAATGTGACTTGTTACACTTATAACAAGATTAGATATATTGCAAAATTTTGTAGAAGTAAGGCATCACCGACAAATAACAAAGGACCCAGTTTGAAAGGTAAAGAAAAGGTTGATGAGGTAAAGCAAGAATTTTTAAGACAATGGATTAGAAAAATAGATTAGAATATTGATGAAGTTATTCCTTCATCGATAGAACAAAGTATCACTCCACCGGCAGGAGATTCTTCATCTAACTAAAAAGAAATCCCTTGGGGGTATGGCAACAAATTGAAAACATGCTAGTTTACCCTCGGTTGATGGTAAGAAGATGAAATGCTTCTTTACCTATAGATAAGTTAAGTTTTCACTTAACCGACAAGAATTTATTATGGTAGTTGAAGGAAATGACATTATAAAGCAAGTGTTTTTCTCTCTTTTTCACTCACTATTCAAATTTCCTTAGAGCGCAAAAAACCTGAGCGAAGGCATCCACAATGAGAAGTGAAGCAAAATCTATCAAGCTTCAAACCTAAAGGCAGATCAAGGTATTTATACAATGGATTCCTCCTCTGCACCTGAATTCATTGCAAAGCCTACTATAATTGAAGTAATTAAACGCCCTAGGCTCGTATTTAAGATTATACTCGAAGTTGCGAAGCAGGATGAAACCCTAGGTGCATTTTCTAAAATTCCCAAAGGAGTTGCTTATGTTGAAGACCCTAGGATATACATACATTGTAATATTGAGGAACTTGGTGCTGATGAGATAATGAACATGTATAGGACTGTAATTTGTGATAAAAATGGTAATGTGAAACCAGAACACAAGATAATTGAAATGCTAGGTTTTGTGGAAATACTTAGCATTCCTAATTTTCCCAAGGAAGTTATAAGAATTGTACTTAACAGAGTTCATGGGGAATTCTTTTGGCTTGACTCCATCCATAAGATTACAAGAGAAGCAGTTAGGGCAGTGACTCGCTCACCTTCCACCAGTAGCAGGCCTGATAAAACTAAAAAGGTTCCAAACAACACTGTGATGACCCTAACCGGTGCAACCCATGACAACAAATCCTTGAGAGTAAATGATGTCAAAGATATAAATGTAAGATTCATTAGCATGATACTAGGATACAAGACCACACATGCTAATAGATTAAACTCTGTTTCCAATTTATGTATCAAGAGTTCTTATGACATGGTGAATAGTAACACTAAGATTGACATATGTGAATGGCTAAAGGATGAATTGATTGACAACTTGAAGAAAATTAAGGGTGACAAGAAAGGCACATTCAAATTTGGTAACTTACTTGTATGTCCATTTCTATACATCACTAAGGAAGTTCTCGGTATAGGTAGAAAATAATTTGGTTTTGACATACCGGTAGGCAAACAACTTTTGGATATCTTTAACAACATGGGAGATGACAGGGAAAAGAACATAATTGAATACTTTTAGGCATTTAAGGCTAGAATGAAGATTAGGGAAAGACTATCTCAAACCGTAGTTGACAAATACCAAAAGGAGATATGCTTTGTTATAGAGAAGGATGAAATCTGGATGGAAGCAGTGGTTCCTAGAACTATTTGGGTAACTGAAATGGGTTATGAGGTAGATGAAAACATAATAGAAACATATGCTAAAGCCCTCCTCAAAGTCCCTAGAGAACCTGAAGAAGAAGTAATCAGAAATGCAGAAACCATTGAAAGAAAAGTACAAACCATGAAACAAAGGAAGAGAAGAAAACAAACAATCAGGAAAGCAACTAAACAGGCAAAAGAAATCAAGGAAGACTTGTTGAATAAGACTAGTATCAAGGAAAGTGACCTGGAAGGGTTACAACTAGAAGCACATCTTTCATAGGTTGGTACCTCCTTCGACAGTGAAATACCAACATATTTTTAGAGAGTAGAAAGAAAAAGGAAACCTTCACTAGTACCCACTCCTACACCAAAGAGAACAAGAAGGAAACAACAAGCAGTAAGGTCCTTGGCAAAGAAAATAACACCAGGGAAGAAGAAAGAAAAACAAGTTATCCCTCCACTTGATAATCTTCTAAATGAAATTACTGAAGAAGGAAACTTGTCCAATTTCAGCAAGTTGTATAAAACTTTCACTAATGAAGAAAAGGAAAGCATAGAAAACAATGTCATTCTACACTTAGACATTTACAAGAAATTTTTGATAGAAGTTGTAGATGATCTACCAAGTGATTTGTATAGGAGACTAGATACAAAAAGATTAGCAATTGTGGAATTAGATAAGAAGATAAAGGTAGAAAAATTGCTTGCAGTTCACCCAGTGAAATCAGCAGAAGAAATTGATGAACTGACAAGTGAGGCAAACAGGATAGTATTTTCCACTGGTCACCGACATGTAGCTTTAATGGCTGGCAGAGTGAATGAGATCACTAAAGAGACAATGGATAAATGGGATATCTTCTTTGTGGAGAAAGAAAAGCAAGAAGAACTTAAATGACCCAAAGCTTTCAGAGTCTATCAAAAGGATAAGGATAAAGGTAAAGGCAAGGTAGGTTGACCTCCAAGCATAAAAGTGACAGACAACTTGCCCCCACCTCCTTCTGATACTCCACCAGTTGAAACTATTGATACACCATCAGTTACTAATAATATTGAGAGTATGGAGACTACACACGAAGACACCAATCCTGATTTAGAGGTGTTATATACTATGAATATTGACACATAAGAGGTTAACATTGTGGTTGATAAGGAAACCGCTAAGAAGAAAGATGTGGCAACTGAGCCATCGACTGAGAATATTGCTGTAGAAACACATGTTAAGGATATAATTGGAAATGCTAAGATTGGGGCTGAAACAAAAACTGAACAATCAATTGATCCCCTGGAACTGAAACGGTGATAGATACCACTGGTGCACACACTGAGAAACCTACTGAGTTAGAGCAACAGGCTACTGATAACACAGTAAAATCTATTGAGATACCGACATTGGATAGTTCAGAGGTACATACAGAGAAACCAACAGTAAATACTGAGACTTCATCAGAGAAACATACTGAGGTACATTCTGAGAAACATGAAGAGAAAAAGGTTGAGACAGAGACAATGGCATCGACAATAGCTGAGAAACCCAAACCTTTGCTAGTTGAGATGCAGACACAAACTGACCTACTAGAGGTCAACTCAAGCAAATAGGTTACTCATACCGATAGAATGCAGATTGTTAAGGTAGTTGGACAATCTTCTGGTTCTTCCATGACATAATTTAGACCAACCAAAGTAACAGAGGTATTATTGGACTCCATCAAGAAAATCATAGATTGTAATGCACTTTCATATAAGGCTATTGATGATACCATCCCTATTTTGAAATTGATTGCACCTAAGTGCAATATGGAAAATAAAGATTCTTTGAGTCAACTAGACAGATTGTCTAAGTATATCACCGACAACCTATTGATAGTTGAACAGATTAATGAGGAGACATTTAGTGAGAAAATGAACAAGGAAAAAGAAAAATTCTTTGATGAGACAATAAAGAAGTGCACAGAACACATTGACACCCTCCTACCGGCACTAAACAAAACATTAAAGGAATTTAAGGAGTTGTACAAATGTAAGACAAATATTTTGACAGTAGATATAGACAAGGAGAACAACAAAGTATAGACATAAATAAATGATATAGCTGATAATCTCATCAGTTCATCAGAATCCATATCAGTTATAGAGCTGGAGATAGCAGGTTTTGAGGAAAAATTTGAAAATTGGAAAAGAAAAAGGAAAGAATACAATACAAGGCTAAGGAACTGAAATGTAGACTTGGTCCGAAACTTGATATCCTCATCTCTTTAAGAAAAGAGATATCAAAGGCACTTGTTCTGGGACTGAAGACACCAGAAGAGCAAATGCACACCCTCACCGATACAATTCAAAGGACAAAAGAAACATTAAAAGATAGTGAAAGGTTCACTAACCTCTTAAATTTTGTACTGGTAGATCTATTTCAAATTGTAACCAATCGGTTAAAGGGTTCTAGATGATAACTACACTTAGTTGACATTTTTGACAACCTTTGTCATTGATGCCAAAGGGGGAGTAGTAGGAATGAGAAAAATAATGGACAGAAGAGATCATCTGCTCAGGGGGGCACACAGTTTTTGGTACAATTTTTGGACTTCAAATTTTGGATACATTTTTGACTTTTTCTCATGAGTGTTGTCATCAATGCCAAAGGGGGAGATTGTTGGCAAATGCACACTCCAATGAGAAATTGTAGGTGATTGAAGGTATTGTCATTGATGGCAACCTTGCAATCCTATGGCATCGGCACCGATAGACTCTACACCGACAGATAGTTTACCGACAACGACAAAGATGATTACGAACACCCCAGCCGACAAGATTTTGTTTAATACATTTTGTATTTAATTGTAATATCTTTTTGTAAGCCGACAAGGCGAATTGTAATATAACTTATATATAAATATGAGATCTTGTAGATCATTTATGTAAGAGGTAGATGCGAACATGCGAATATTAAGGCAGATTTTGGAGTAAGGTTTATGGTTATTGTATGAGCTTAAACCGGTACTGAACCTGGCATAGCAGATTTTGAACCGAAGCAGTACATTATTTTGGATTTGCATAATCCATTTTGTAAATCAATGAGACTTCCTTTTGTATTTAAGCAACGAGCTTTAGGCAGTTGGCCTTCTTGCATGTGCAGCCCCCTATTGTAAGTAATATTCATTTATTGGCCAGTGAGTGAATATTGTGGGTCACAAATCCCACCGAGGTTTTTCCCACACCGAGTTTCCTCATTAAAAATCTTGTGTTATGGTGTACTTTCTATGTTGTGCTTATTTTTCTTATTTATTGCATTAATTCTTGTTTACCGACACACTGTTTTGGAATACAATTTATTTAATAAGGTGAGAAAATCTGTAAACCGGTTAGATATTGATTCACCCCCCCTCTCAGTATCTTTGGGAATCCTAACAGGATGATGTCAACCTTTCTCTTTTATGTGGTTGCTCATGTTTATGTGATGGCATTGGTCTTTGTGTCCTGATTAGTTGTTGAGACATCTGAGCTCGATATCTCTACGGCTAGTTAGATTTTTTGTCTTGTGTATTGTTCATGTCGTGTGTCTTTTTGCGCTTTGTCTTTGTTTTATGTGTATTGTGCCTTTTTGTTTTGTGTGCTCTTGCATATGTTGGTGTGAGTTAAGACCCTAAGATTGGGGGCTTTTTTCTCCTCAATATTAGTAACGTCTTATACTCCTTGTGGTTTTTCCTCCACATTTCTCATCTTCACCTCTCTCTTTCTTCTACTTTTCTGGAAGCAGTGGTCTAAGCCACACTCCCGCTAAAGTGGGGGTTAAATGTAAAAATCTTAGGCAAGTGAACGGTATTGAATATTGCATTTTTCATGATTTATATTCACATTCTCTTGGAAAATGTTATGCATTTAAGAAATTTGTTCAACTACAATATGATATTGCACACATTTGTCTCACAAAAGATCTAGCTATATTTCTTGGTAAAAATATCTTGCCTTAGTGTTGATATTATGGATGACTTCATCATGTGTTGCATTGGTTTTGTCATTGATGTCAACACTTATCTTCTTGGAAGTCTACATTGTTGTTTTGGTACTATGGTTATATTGGTTTACTATTGAATCGACACTATGGTTCACCGGTATGGTTAGTGGATTATGCACAGTCACCGGTATGTGTTCACCAACAGGTTATATTGTTCACTGGCAGCGATGATGACTTGTTATCATTTGGAGATCATTTGGTTATGTCGAAGACATGGATTGGAAGTTTGGTTTTGGTTTTTTTCTTATTGGTCTAATCGGGTTGAAAGATTTGTCTTTACCGACAAATAGGTCTAGGTTATGGACCCGTACTTCAGATTAGCATGACATGTTATGGAGATTGTTTTATTGATTGGTTAATGTGGTAAATGTATTGAGCCGACATGTTGTATCGCATCAAGACTTATTTGTAATTGATTTAATTGTAATATCTTTAGTGAGCGGAACTATATGTTTGGTCTTAGGTTTCATTTATATGATTGTAAGATCTTATTGAAGATCGTGATAATCATGAGTGAGTGTGGATATTGAAGAGCGAAAATAAGCAGATCCTTGTGCAAATCATGCAAACATTATTTGAAGGTTGAAGGAAGGTTATGAAGGTGTTTTTGACACTCATGTTCAGAGCTTAACTGGTACTGAATCCAATATTGGAGATGCTATATTGAGCAATACATTATCATTGGATTTAACCATCCAATTGTGTAGTTAGTGTGACTCCTATTTTGTGTTTGAGCAATGAGCTCTAGGTAGTTGGCCTTTTTGCATGTGGAGATCCCATTTGTTTACACATACTATCTGAAGTAGTATCATTTGATTGTGGGTAAGGTTTCTCACCGTGGTTTTTCCCTTACCAGGTTTCCACGTCAAAATCTCTGTGTTATGTGTTGTGGATGTTGTTTCTCTTTCTGTTTCATGCATTAAGTTATACCAAAACTACTATAACTATTAATCTATTTTACCAACATTTAACTTTGGTTTACCAACATTAAGTTTAAGTTGGATTAATTTGCATTTGGTTTATAAATTACTGAGAACTGGTTAACAACTGATTCACCCCCTCCTTTCAGTTGTCCTTCCCAGGACCTAACACTTAGTACTTCTTTTCCCTTCATGTTTCTCTTCATCCTATGACATAATTAGACCATTTCTTGGGGGATCTTTATCATTGGTGGTGGTATTGTTTCACTTTAACATACTTTGGGGCAACAACATGAAGTCTGTTTTATCTTGTTTCTATTCATTTATCTCTATCTTTGTGCATGGTTCATTATTAGATCTCTTTTCTTGCATAGGGATATTCCTATGTGAGTATATACTTGTTCTTTGGTTTTCCTCTCTTCTTGGAGAGGGGCATATTTAATGAGTACTACACTTCTTTTCTTTCCTTCATTCTCTTGGAAATCTTACCTCTTCTATGGTTTCGATTATTCAAAGTATGATATGCCCCTTAGCGAGGAATGGTCTCTTGAGAAGTATATATCCTTTCCTTGAGAGGATTATGTTCCACTAGGATGACATATCACTTGAAACTAATCACCATCAGAACATATGTAATATTTCTCCTTGTTCTCCTCACTTGGGGGGCAATGATTTTTGTTCCTTTCCCTTACATCATTATTTTCTTTAAGGGCTGCATTGTTCATATGTGATTATCATTTCTTACAATGGTATCCTTTTATGACTAATCCCCCTTGGGGAGTGTATGATTCTTTTTCTCTCTTCTTTTCCAAGATTACCACTTCTTGAGACATGTATTTTACATTTACTAATGTCTTTTCTTGCATGTGTTCATGTAAGTTCATTGCATATTTGCTTATGTTTAATCTCTCTCTAGTAGATTGTGTAAGCTCTTCTCATTATCCCTTAACTTGGGGGGCGATGATCCTTCTCTCTCTCTTTCTATAGGGATCCACTTTTTCCTATTAAGTGGATGGTGTGAGTTCTATTACTTGATTTCATTCCTTGTGTAGAATTGTTGGTTATTGACTTAAGGATTCTCTCTTATATAGGACATGTTAATCCTTGACTAAGACCTCTTTTAAACTTGGTAATGTATATCTATGATAAATCCAACCATCCCTCTGGGGGCTAAAAGTGAGTCATCCCTCACCAAGAATCCCTTTTCACCTAGAAATAGGAGGAAGGATTGCATTCTTGTTCTAGAAGATGTTATATTTGTCTAAGACAACTCCTCTTGGGGGTAGATATCTTTTGAACAAAGATCTCTTCTCCTCCAAGGATCACCTTTACACTTACAACAAGATATCTCTTTTCAACTATCTTATCCTTTCTTGAAGAGTATTCCCTCTCTTGCTTGGATTTATGACATTGTTGCATAGCGGATATCTTCTTTGTGGTGAAGGTAGGTATCCTTGTTCTACTTTCCTTAAGATATCAACATTAAACTATGTTGATATCTTAAGGGGGGGCACCCACATTGCTCCTTTGTACTATACTTCTCTCATGCATTGAACTGTGGGACATTCTTGGAACCAGAGGGAAACCTCTTAGAGAAAGATCTCATCACTTTTTGTACAGTGGGTCATTCTCGGAACTAGAGCATGGTCTCTTAGAGTGAGATGTCTTCACTTCTTCTTGTCTTGTACAGTGGGGCATTCTTGGAACCAGAGGGAAACCCCTTAGAGCAAGATGTCATCACTTTTCTCTTGTACAGTGGGTCATTCTCGGAACAAGAGCACGATCTCTTAGAGCGAGATGACGCCACTTTTGTCTTATGCGGGGTGATTATTCTCAGAACCAGAGCATGGTCTCTTAGAGAGAGATATTACACCTTTCTTGACACTTATACTATACATTCTATACAGGTTGTAGCGTACTTAGGCATAGACTCCTATGAGGCACATCGAACCTCACTTGCACACACGTGCATGAGGTTGAGTGGAACTAATGGAGTTCTCACTATCTCTCTTTACATGGATCACCTAGGCAAGCTCTAGGGGCAAGATTTTCCATGTCCTCTCCATGGATCACCTATTTTTAGGGGTGAGACGTCCATGGTTTCTTTCTTCTTCACTTGTCTTCTCATGGATCATGAAAGTGTTTATTCATGTCCTCTCTCTTCTTCCTCTCATGAACTCATAGCTTTACTATTGATAGTTCATGGATGATGTTAACTTTTCTCTTTTATGTGATCTATCGTGTTTATATGATGGCATTGGTCTTGTGTCTTGATTAGTTGTTGAGACATTTGAGCTCAAGGTCTCTTCAACTAGTTAGTTTTTTGTCTTGTGTCTTGTTCTGGTCATGTGTCTTTTTTGCGCTTGGTCTTTGTTTTATGTGTCTTGTGCCTTTTTGTTTTATTTTGTGTTCTCTTGCATATGTTGGCACGAGGTAAGAACCTAAGATTGGGGGATTTTGCTCCTCAATATTAGTGATGTCTTACACTCCTTGTGGTATTTCTTTGCATCTCTCATCTTCATCTCTCTTTTCTTCTACTTTAAAGGTAGTAGTAGCGTAAGCCATACTCCCACTAAAGTGGGGGCTAAATTTAGTGTCATAAAATTATGACCCCTACAATTTTAACCACATTTGGGGTCCTCACCTTAGTGACGACATCTTCTGCCCTAGCCGGGACCTAATTATGCATTTCCAACCCTTCTCCCTTCCTCCTTCATATCTTGTATTTGCTCTAGACCTGATCTGAGCCCCGAAATAGGGCAGGACAAGGGCTTTGTGCCCCTATCCCCGCTAGGAAAAGGGCATGGCACCCTTGTCCCCACCTCCTAGGGTGGTCCTATGTGTGGGTTTCCCAATCTCCTATGCACTTCTTGTCTTCAAGGTTTGTTATTCTTATTTGTCGGCCTTCGGTGGTTGAAAGTTAATCCTTGAGGCATGTATAAAAGGGAATTCAATACCCTCATTCAAGGACAGATGGATAGCATATAGATGGAGGATAAGAGATAAAGAGAATAAGGAGAAGATACAAGATTTCAAGGTTATCATCAAGCATTCAAGCATTCAAGTCTTCTTCATTCATCCATTGGAGCAACATTACAACATTTATTTGCAAGCATGTATTTGTGTTAGGGTTTTGTCACATTACATGCCATTTCATACAACATTTGTGGTTACATTCAAGAAGAAAAGCAATCATCATCAACAAGTTGTAGATCTACAAGGTATACATCTCCATTGTTTACATTCAAGCATTTGCAATTACTTTCTTTCTAGGTTGATTCGTCAACCAGGGTTTGACTAAGGCAAACCCCTATCCACAACCCCCCTTTCTTCCATTTTCTGTGTGTAGGTTGCAGGTGTGCAACTGTAATTGTAGGTTTGGGATTCATTTGCAGAGATGGAAGAACCCTTTTCATTTTGCAGATTTTGTGGTAGACCATGTACATTCCCACCATGGTCCTGATGAATTTTCTCTAATTTTGTAGGGCAGATCCACGTCAGTTTAATTAGCTCAGATCCAAAGTTACAAAGCGATCCCAAATAGGTAGCACCTCATTTCACTCATTTCCTCTCTCTTTTCTGCATAATCAACAAGTCAACTTTCTCATTTACAAAAGAGGGTAAATCACATTTCAACCACTTGCAATCCACTCAGAATTCACATCTGTGTTTCCCTTAGATTTGGATCTAGTGGGTTCAACCCCTTTTTTGAATGTAAAGTTCCTCTCCAAGTGAAAATCATCCTAGTGGCTTCCTTTCTCTCTCCTAGGTGGGGAGTCACTAGGATCCAATTTTCCACTTTACATTTTTCATGACAAGACATGAAGGAAGAAGGGAGAAGGGTTGGAAATGCAAAAATAGGTACCGGTTAAGGAAGAAGATGCCATCGCCAAGGTGAGGAACCCAAATGTGGTTAAAATTGCAAGGGTCACAATTTTATGACACTATAACACTGTTTTTAGAAATGACGTAGTGCAGTTGAAAACAAATAAATTCTGAAAGGGATTGGTGGCACTAGAGCAAGTGTTTGATAACCAGGATAGTCAAGGATTGAAACAGTCTCCTGCGAATAAAGAATACCTTGAGGAGATCAACCTGGGAACTAAGTTTTCTCCTAAGAAGGTGTACATTGGTAATAGGGTTAGCCCCAAGATTAGGTCTATGCTGATTACCTTACTTAGAAAATACAAGCATGTATGTGCATGGTCTTATGATGATTTGAAATCCTATAGAGAGGAAATTTTCTGACATACAATCCCTTTGGACCCAGCTACCAAGCCCTTTAGACAAAAACAAAGGCCTATTAACTAGTGCTCATACCTAAGATGCAAGAAGAGTTGATGAAGCTTAGAGATGGAGGAATTATCAAGCCCATCAGACACTCATCTTGGGTTTCCAACCTTGTCCCAGTAAGAAAGAAAAATGGTGTAATAAGACTTTGTGTGGATTTTGGGAATTTAAATATGTCATCATTAAAGGATAATTATCCTCTCCCCAACATGGAGGCAATGTTGTAGAAGGTGACAGGTTGCGAGCTACTGTCTATGATAGACAAATTTTTTGGGTATAACCAGGTGAAAGTCAAGGAGTCAGAGCAGTATAAAACAACTTTTACCACTCCATGGGGCACATATGTTTATGTTAGAATTCCCTTTGGGCTAACAAATTCTAGAGAAACTTTTCAAAGAGCCATGGATGTGGCATTCTCATATTGATAGACATCATCATGGTGGTTTACCAGGATGACCTAACAACATTATTTAAGAATGTTGAAGATCACTGCTTGCATTTGGAGAAGGTATTCACCAAGGCCTTGGAATATGGCATCTCTCAATCCAAAGAAGTGCCATTTTGCTGTGACTGAAGGATAATTATTGGGACACGTAGTATAAAAGGAGGGGGTAAGAATAGACCCTAAAAGAATGAAGGCCATTGATAAGATCCCCATCCCTAGGACAGTGAAGTCCATCTAGTCCTTCTTTGGTCAACAACTTTGTCTGGAGGTTCATTTCAAACTTTGTAGAGATAGTTAAACCCATCTCTAAGATGCTCAAGAAGGGAGCCAAGATTGAATGGATAAATGAAGCATTAGAGGCATTTGTAGCCATAAAGAGAGCCATCAAACAAGCTCCTATTTTAAAGACACCTGATTTCACTAAGCCATTTTAGGTTATCTCTTTTTCCTCATTTCACACTGTGGTTGTTGTCATGTTACAAAAGAAATATGAGGGGCATGAGCAACCCATTGCTTTCTACAACAAATTCTTGCAGGCAGCTGAGTTGAAATATGACATTGTGGAGAAAAAGGAGTTGGCATACAATGAATCCAAGAACACTGAGAGGGTGGGTGGTGAATCAATGTTCTACCAGTAACACAAAATTTTAACCTTTTACAATATACACATATAAACTGGTAAATGAAGAAACATATAGCATGAAGTAAATAAACTAACCACATGAATGAACACCATAACACACTGAATTTATATATGGAAAACCTCAAAGAGGAAAAACCACAGTGGGATTTGTGACCCACAATATCAATTCATTGGCCATATGAAAGATATTACATAGCATGGGGGCTTGCACATGTAGGAAGGCACACTACCTAGAGCACACTGCTCAACACAAAAGAGTCTCACTAACTACAAGCTTCTACTAAGATAAAACAGTAATGGTGAACTCACAAAATGCATCTGTAATGCCAAAAAGAGTTTTGTTTATAGCTCTGCTCTCTACAGGTTCATAAACCTTGAACCCTTCTACTGGTATCTCCTTTCCTCCAAGAATTCTTTACAAACCATCTACTGATCATTGCATGATATAACTTTTGCATACAAATGACCTACATACATATCCTTCGCATTAGATAGTTCTCTACCTTGTCATATATCAAAATGACCTAACATACTGACTTATATATCCTTTACAAATAATATGCTTTATGTCGGCTTACAATACAAAAGATATTCAATGTCAGCCCTATACAATAATTACAAAATGATTTTACAAATAAAACCTTTCGGATCCCAAACTGATGTCGGCTTCACTGAAGTGTATTATGCCGGTGTCGGTGATGACCCTAAATATTCCAATGCTGGTATCGGCCGGTATAAGCCTTCTATAGAATCTTGTTGCCACCAATGACAACATATGAATCTAATGAGTGTCAATTGCCAACAATCTCCCCCTTTGGCATTGATGGAAACACTCATGTGAAAAATAGATTCCCTGCCGGTTCAATTGAAATATGCTCCCCCTGAGTTGATTGACTCTATCAGCAATATACTTTGTCGGATATCCTCCCCCTAGGATATTTTTCACATACGTATACTCCCCCTTTGGCATCAATGCCAAAGACCGGTGAAAGAATTGAAAGAATTGTTACAGATTACTTTACCGTAGCTTGACCAATCTCAAGGTTTCTGGATAAGATTTCTCTAGAAATTCTACATAGGTATCCCAACTAGCTTTGAATGTTTCAGATATGGATACAAGTCCACTCAGTAAATGTGCAAATGTTTCTTTCTCAGTGACTTCTGCCGGTGTGGGCTCCGCAAGCATATCCATACATTCCCTCTTATGTACACAAAGTGAATCCAATCTTGTACTCACCAAACCTCTGAGACTCCTTGCTCTCCAAATAATCTTGTCTCTTTCCTTTTCAAAAGCAAAAACTTGGTTCTCCAAAGTAAAAATTTGTCCATCAATAGAAGTTGTAAGTGAAGTTATTCCATCAAAAGAATTAGCAATATTAACAATATGGTCATGTAACTCCTTTAACCTCTTATCTACATTTGCTGTAAGAATTTCTATATTACAACATACCCTATAGATGTTAGTACACTGTTTCAAAGAATTTTCAATAAGTATCAGTTTCTCTTCAAATTTCCTCTTCTCTGTCTTAATAATTTGATCAAAAGCGACTTTTGTTGCCAGAGTAAATCTTTCAAGTGCTTTCTTGTCGAAAATCTGCTATAATGATTGAAAGTTTTTAGATATGTGCTATGTCAATGCCTTAAGCTTGCCGGAAGGGCTTGCTTCATTTTCAATCATATAATCAGGAATCAATATATGCAAAACTGTTATTGATTGATCTATTATTCCTTTGTTTGTAGATCCTTCCTTCATTAGATTTTGAGTAGCCATCATCATTAGCTTTGTGGGACTCATCTCTGCGATTGATTTCTTCTCAACTTGAGAAATGTCAATTGCCAAAAGTTTTGTTGGGCAATTAACTGCTGGTATGGTACAGTGTGTCTTATCAGTCTCCTTTTCCTTATCCTCTTTTGCATTGGTGGATTCGCCACTTGGTGTAGTATCTGTTATTGTCGGTGGAGTATTATCCACAATGTTATCAGTATCCTGTACATTATCTATTTTACCTTGCTCAAACTGCATAAATGTTGTCTCTGCCGGTTTAGTCTGTACACTCTCATCAGTTTTAGGTTTAACTATTGGCTCATTCAAAATTTGATCTAAACTTCCCAAAATTCCTTTCCCTTTAGATCTATTTGGAATGGTGGGAGTTGTTTCCTTAGCAAATTCTTCTTGAGAAGTGAGAAAATCAGGATTCTTTTGGAAGAATTTACCCCAACCATCTCTGGTCTCATTTATTATCTCATTGACTCTACCCATCATTAAGCTTATTTACCGGGGTTTGCTACTAAAGATTGTTCTATTTGCAACTTCAATACATCTTTTCATTTCCTCATTATTTATAGAACCACACATACTCAAAAGTTCAACTTCTTTGATCTCTCTGTCCCTTCTGATTGCATCTAATCTCCTTGCATCTAAGTTATTGTACAATGATAAGGGAATTTCCTTCAAAATCTCTACCAAAGCCTTCTTATATATGTCTAAATGTAACAAAATTGCTTCTTCCATTTCATTTTGTTCATTATCATCTAAATCTTCATATAGATTTGGCACATTCTTCAAAATTCCATCTTTAGTTACCTCATCAATCAACTCTGCACAAGTCATATTACCAGATTCAGTTGCTTCATCACTCTTTTTCTTCTTATTGGGGGTTGTAGGAGTGGATGGAGTAGACTACCTCTTCTGAGTAGGTTTCCTTGTCGGAGGTGTGGATGCAGTTGTTACCTTTCTTACTAGCTTCCTCCTTGGTTCCACCTTCTTCTCTTCTGCCAGAGGCTTGTCAACTTTCTTCCTTTGTACCCTTCTGAATGCAAGAGCTTGATTATCCTCTGGATCAGAGTTAGAAGTGATAGAAGAAATGAAAGTCTCAGGCCTCTTTACCTCATTAGCACTAACCACTACCGGTGGATCTACCGGTTTAGATCTAGAACAGTTTTGTATCTATCCTGTGAATTACATTTTGAACAAATATAAACATTTTGTCTATCTTCTTTTCCCTCATTTTCTTGTTGAAACCAATTTTGACCTCAAGAGCCTTCTCCTCTGTAGTGCCAAAGTGTTCAGCTTTATCATCAATCATCATTTTAGCATATAGCTCCAAGACGTTGCCATCTACTTCAAAACCCAATTTAGTGACCCATATAGTTCTAGGTTCCACTACTTCCATGAGTGTCTCATCTATTTTTACCATGAAGCAAATATCAGTGGAGTATTTCTCCACAATGTGTTTGGAGATTCTTTCCCTCATTCTCATGTTTTGTTGAAAAAGTTTTAAAGTAGCCCCAAAGCTTCTTGTTCACATTGTTTTCAGTTAAAGTCTGTGGGCGAATTTTTGATCGGGATGCTTCTTTTCTTTCTTTAGCTTTCCAGCCACACTCGACGTACAGGCCAAGTTTCATCTCAATGTTGCCCTGACAGCTCGTATTTTATGCTTCGAAGCCTCATAGAGCACAAAGGTGACAAATGGATCAGTTCTGGTGACTCAACTTTGCTTTTGGGCCCCGCCCTATGGTTTGAGAAAGATGGAGACACCTGGCCTCTCCACACTGTTGGTAGTTTTTCAGTTGGGAGGCTCTTCCATAAAGTTTCCTCTATTCTTCCACGTGTCCTTTAGTGTGTGTTCCTGTGGAGTGCCACGATATGGTTTTTCTGTTCAGGCGGGTATGAAGATCGTTGCGGCTAGGTGGGAGTAACAACTTCAGAGGGCATTTTGCTGGATGTGTTCCTGTGAAGTGCCACGACACGATTTTTCTATTTTAGGGGTGGTTGTGCTTGGCTGGCAGATGTTTGGGCTGTTTGCAGAGCCGTGGGCTCTATTTATGCTTGTTTTTTCCCTGTTATGGGGGTTCAAAACTTTCAGCAAGAAACAATTAAGCTTTCTTAGTTAGAATTTTGGCCTTTTAGCTATTACTGTTTTCTAAAGAAGGTTAATCAAATTGTGCCCACGACCTTTGTGATGCCTCTTTTCAACATGCTTTGATGGTTTTCTATGCTTTCCATTGTGATTCTGATAACTTTGGAAATATATATCTAAGACTCTACCGATTAAAATATGTTTTGCACTAGTTATCTGGTAGATGCATGATTGATATTTCTTTATGTTGCAAAGGAATTTTGATTGTATCTTAGTTGTGGTTATGTTCAGATATGTATATAGTTGAATGGGCTTTAAAATCACGTCTTTGGGTTTTATATGTTGTTAATGTTTTTTATAAAATGCTCTGGTGTACCACCTCAGTAGTTTAGATCTTGTTGTTTTGACTTTTTCCTTCTTCCCCTTTACTCAAAACCATAAGGAAGAGCTGACTTCTTAAACCTAGAGGTCATTCAGTGAGTCTCGCGCAATTGGTCCCCCATCACTGAATTTCCCATAAGGCTATTTGCTTTTAGAGTAAATTTTAAAGTCAACAGTTCTTTTTCGGGCACACCCGGTGTAACAACTTAAAGTTCAAATAAAACTCTGAGCTAGTTTATGAGTCATAGGCCTATTACCAGGAGTCAAACAACCTCGAATCCCAGTCTACTCTTACCACCTCTGGTGACCATTCATTCAACCATATCTTCATCCTTGCAGAGTTTGCCCATCTTTCCTATAGTCTCCCTTGCAGTGATCTCACATATTCCCCCCAGGAATTTTGTGACCTGGGATAATAGGAGCCCTCTTATTCCCCAACCCCTTATGTGGTCTGGGGACCCATCCATGCATCTGCACTGAAAGTCATGCCCAAGTTCACTGGAGAATGTCTTAAAACCCCTGGGGAACATTTACAAGATGTAGCCACTGTCTGCATTGTCCATGGCATTACTGAACAAAATCTGGCCTTGAGATTGATCATAGCTTCTTTCAAGGGAAGAGTTTTGGATTGGTTCAGATCTTTGGGTCCTAATACTATAGGAGATTGGGATCAGTTGGGTGACCGCTTTTTTTAGAGATTCTTTGATAAGGCTGACAGATCATCCTTGATGCATCAATTGGTCATAATAAAGAGAGCCCCTTAGGAAGCACTGGATGATTTCAATCTAATATTTTAGAGGACGTAGCAGAGGATACCTCTATCTGCTCACCCTCCTATGGATATGTCATTTGTATTCTACTTAAAATCCTTTAATTTCGATATATCAGTGATGATTCAATCTCTAGGAGGCAATACTCTCCCGCAAGCATTCGACATAGCAGTCCAAGCAAAAAATAATTTGATTGATGCTAGAAAGCTTGCCCCTCGCCCCATCATGCTAGTCTTTCCTAAGATATCCCCTCAAATTCCCAAAGAGGCCTCTCCTAGCACATCCACCCCACAGTCTATGTACTCGTATCCTATTTTCTTGCAATCATCCTTGGTCACCAAAATTAGTGATATGAAGAACTTGCCGAGATCCTTCTCCAATGAGATTGTCAATCTAAAGAGAGCCCAAGTTTCACCTACCAGCCCCCCTTTCCAGTAGAACTTCCAAGGGAATCGACCTCCATACCAGCATAACCAACATGCAAATCACGGTCCTGACAAGCCCGTCCAACCGAATGGTTAAATAGTCCCATTCCTAAATCCATTGCAAACTGTCTATCCAAATACTAGTAAAGAGATGGCAGTAGGTCAGAATAACCTTGCAGATGATACCAATTCTTGGTGCTTTCTGTGTAACAACGCTTACGCTTTGAGGAATTGCCCAAGAGGAAATTTGCAGTAGAAATTTGCAAAGCAAAGGAGTCTAGGCATGACGCCAGATGAGCCTGTTTATACATCTTTGGGTATGGATAATGCGTCTCTTGTTGCTCAAATGTAGGGCCTGTCATTGCAAAAAGAGGCAAAGATCCTCCCAGATCACATGCTTTTTCGTTGGATGGAGGACGAGGGTGTAGTGTTCACCAATGACGCATCCACTTCAAGGGAGGGAGCCCCCTTCATGTAGTTAGATTATAATCTCCGCTCCAAAAGGTGTTTCATAGGGGAGAATACCAACACTTTAGGATGAGCGCTCGTAGATAAAAATCTCGAACAACCGGTGATTGGCCCCACATATCCAAGGAAATAATTCATCCCCTATAAGTCGAAAGAGCCGAAGGTGCCCACACCCACAATAGTAGACATTGTGGAGCAGCTGAAGAAAGCTTTGACTCATGTTTCTCTATGGGATCTCTCGAGTATTCTCGAGAAAAAGAATTGGCTGAAGGAAGCCCTGTCTGAGGGCGAGAGAGATGCAAGCGAGGGCACCACCAAAGCTCCACAAACCAACAAAATGGGTTTCCAAGCCGCTGTCGACAAGTCATGCTCTCTAGCTATGTTGACCAATGAGGTTTTTCCTCCCAAGTCTCAACTAGAAGGAAAGCCCAAGCCGAATCCATTTTATCTTACCCTTATAGTTGGGGATAAACTCTTGCATAATTATATGATAGATTTCAGAGCTCGTACCATCGTCATGCCTAAACAAATCACCAAATTTTTGAATATCAAGTATGAACCTTTAAATAGGGGGTTATGTAGCTTGATGGGAACAAGGTCCAGACCATAGGTCTTATCAAAAGTCTCCCTCTAACTTTATTTGCATGTCCTAGCGTTACTGTATCCCAAGAAGTAGTGGTCATTGACATCCCGCCTATTTTCGGGCTCTACCTTTCCCGAGACTTCACTATGAAAATAGGAGGCTACCTGTCTTTAGATTGGTCCCACCTCATCCTCTGCACTTAGCATGGTGCCAAGTTCAAAATTATCTCAGAACCCCGCCATGCAGTCCATGTAGCGGACCAGGCCATGATTAATTTCGAGCCCGCTCACACTTCTATTTCAAATGAGGAAAGGAAAGTTGTAGAACTCCTGGAAAATGAAGAAGTAACTGGAGAGATTTCACCCAAACAAGAGGTTTTCCTGGATGAATTCATAAACTCTGATCCCTACTCCATATACCATGCCACTGGCCTAGGTACCTATTGTATCTTTGACGAAAACCAAGCCATCCCAAAACTTACTAAAGAACCATTTTTTGAAGAGAAGTTATCTTCGACACTATGGACCTTGCATTTCGATGGTGCAAGATGCAAGATAGGTTCCAAGGCCAGAATCTACCTCACCCTAGCCTTAGGCGAGCAAATCTTAAAGTCTTTCCGTTTACAATTTGCATGTTCTTGTTGGCATATGATGAATTGATATGATGATATGTTGATAATGTATGTTGTCATTGATGTCAATAAGTGCAAGTGAACTGATATGAAGATTGGAAGAAGTTGTTATTGATGTTCAAATTGGAGAACCGGTATGAAGAGATGAAGTGAACCGGTGTCAGGGTTTCACTAAGTGTGAGTACCAGTTGGTAGTCTCAGCTCTAGGTTTTTTGGTTTGGCAATCTAGTTTGTGCGATGCAACCGGTGACATTCTGTGATGAGTTAGCTAAGAGATAAGGATGAGATCGAGATACCACATTAGTTTTGTGCACGTGAAGGATTTCCTTGAGGATCTTGCATGTGAAGATCAATTGCATTAAATGTCTTCCTCGAGAATGAACATTTTTCTTAGCGGTATGTGAAGAGAGCGTGATGGGTTACTGATTCCCATATGCGGTGGAGAATGGACGATGCAGAATGACTTGTGATCTATTTGAGATTGTTTTATTCTATGTAAAGTGTTTGGACAGTCAGGATTGGACCACTTGTAATTGTAAACCTAAAAATCTTAGGGTTTAGGGTTTATGTTACCGACCTAATTGTTGTCTATAAGGTCGATGATGTTTGTTATTGTAAGTTGTTGGCAAATATTGTGTTTGTATCCGAGTGATGAGATACTTGCCAAACCAGTGAGTGGAAAACTCCAGAGTGTGATTGCAGAGTAGAGGAGCTAAAAAGGATCTGCATTAGCATGTAGTGTTGTTATCAGATCAGAGCTTTACCTGTTGTCTTCTAACCATTTCAATAACAGGAAAATCCATTTTTCGGGTAGCTTTAACAGGCTTATTGTAAAACCTCTAACCAAGTGACTCAAGTTCATTGAGTTCTTCAAATCCTCTAGCAAGGTAACCTATAATAGGGTTTCAACCTTTAATAGGGTATATAGCCATCCCTTAACCAGGTGATCTTTACCAGGATCGGTTCCTAGCAGAACCTTATTGTAAAGTCTTTAATCGGACTAGGCTCCTAACAAAGAGAGCTTCAAAAGAGTTCAAAAATAAGATTGTGGGTATTCATCCCCACTGTGGTTTTTTCCATTTGGGTTTCCATGTGAAAAATCTATGTGTTATGAGTTGTGCATTTTTCATTTGATGATTGTGTAGTCTTTTTTTAAGTGATTATGCATACAAAGCTAATGGTTATGGTATTACTGATACAAAACATGCATATGTGTATTGGTGAAGTAGTTATCAAGTGTTGAATGATATTTGAAGTATTCATTTTTATTGGTTTAAGCTGTCTGAAGTCTTACTGTGTTTAACCAGTATTTCCATGGTTAAGTTCAGTGATGAAGACAACCAGTTAGCATTGTTTTAACTTGATAAGTTGTTGAGAATTTTTTGTATGTATTGATTCACCCCCCCTCTTAGTACTAGTTAGGGTATTTGTTGTTCATCATTATTCATCAATTGGTATCAGAGCTCCTCCAGGTCCTCGGTGATATAAGCTTAACCGCTTGAGGTAATAGATACTACTTTAATGATGAAGAGGGAAGGTCCTAAGTTCAATAGAGATAAATTCACAATATGGAAGGACATAATGAGGATCTATATCAAGAGTTTGGGTGCTCAACATTGGAGCTATGTTGAGAATGCATATGTAATCCCCACTGGCACTCTAACTGATGATCATAAAAGAGAGATTCAAGAAAATGGGCAAGTCATGGAAGCCCTTATTAGCAGCCTGTCTGATATTTAGTTCATTGATGTACAAGATAAGGAAAATCCCAAGGATGTATGGGACACATTGGAAACTATTTATGGCGGTGATGATCATGTCAAACAAGCTAAGGAAGAAAGCCTTAGAGGAAAATTTGAGGACGTGAGGATGGTTGAAGGGGAGACCATTCAACAATATGGCATAAGAATCAAGACTGTGGTTGGAGATATCAAAAATAATGGTGGAACAATTGATGATGCCACCATTGTCAGTAAAGTTTTGAGATCATTGTTACTGGTCTATGCAATCAGAGCTGCTACTATTCAGGAACTAAGATCCATCGACAAAACCAAGGTATCCTTAGAATCTATCATTGCAAAGTTGACTGCATATGAGTTAAATAGCTATGATGGAAGTGTTCAGAAGACCGAGTCAGCCTTTAGAGCATCTGTTGCACCAACCAGAAAAGGAAAAGAAGTAAGTACCAGTTATGAATCCATGCAAAGAAGAGGTATGGATGATGAAGAGATTCTGATGGAGTTTGAAGCTCTTCTTGCCAAGAGACTTCCAAAAGGCATTGGAAAATACAGAGGTAAGCTTCCTTTAAAATGTTTTTCCTGCAATAAGATAGGACATATAGTTGTTAAATGTCCTAAAAATGATAATAAGGATAAACTAGAGAGGTTTAGAAAGTATAAAGGAGGAAACAAAAGAAATTGTCTTGTTGCAATGGATGAAGGTGTTACTGATGAAGAATCTGAGGATGAAGAGAATGAGGACATAGTGTTTGTAGCTATAAAGGAAGAAGTGTCTGACAAGAAAGCACTTATCTCTCGCATTGACAACTCTAATGAGTGGATTATTGATAGTGGTTGTTCTCACCACATGACTGGTGACCGGGGAAAGTTTGTGTCTAGAGGAATATGATGGAGGTGTTGTCAAGTTTGGCAACGATGCACCATGCTTGGTAAAAGGTAAAGGATCCATCTCACTGAATGGAAAGAGCAACATAGATGATGTCTATTGGGTAGAAGGTCTTAAGCATAACCTTTTGAGTATTGCTCAGCTAAATGACAAAGGACTCATTTTGGAGTTCAAAGGTGGAGTTTGCAGTATAATTGGAAAGAGTGGCAAACTTATTGCCACCGGTAAGAAGACCAGAGGTAACTTGTTTCAGTTGAATGCCAAGATTAGTCGGTGTCTGATGGTGAAGTTTGATGACAGTTGGATATGGCATATGAGACTTTTTCATATGAACTTTGACAATATTGTAAAATCTAGTAAGATCAAGGCAGTAAGAGGATTGCCTTTGCTGAACAAACCGGAGAATTCTTTGTGCAGAGAATGCCAACTTGGGAAGATGTCTTCCTCAACTTTCAAAGGTCAGTCTTTTTCAACAGAGAACTTACTTGATCTTGTGCATACTGATTTGTGTGGTCCAGTGAAAACTAGAAGTATTTAGGGAGATAGGTATTTCATGATTCTTACTGATGATTTCTCAAGAATAATGTGGGTCACATTTTTGAAAGACAATTCTGAGGCATTTGGAAAGTTCAAAGCCTTTAGAGAATTAGTAGTGAAGGAAAGTGGTCAAAAGATAAAATGCCTAAGAACTGATCAAGGAGGTGAATTCACTTCTGATGAATTCAACAAGTATTGTGAAGAGAACGGTATCAAGAGGCAGTTGTCTGCCCCAAGGACACCACAACAAAATGGCATGGTAGAAAGGAATAACAGGACTGTAGTTGAAGCGGCTAGAACAATGCTAATCCAAGGAAAGGTTGCTTACACTTTTTGGAGAGAAGCGGTAAGCATTGCAGTCTATACTATGAATCGGGTACTCACCAAGAAAGGTAAAGTTAAAACCCCTTATGAGTATTGGACCAGGAAGACTCCCATTGTGAGTTATTTTAAAGTACTTGGCAGTAAGTGTTACATCAAGAGAGGTGAGCATTTGAGCAAGTTTGATGCTAAATGTGATGAAGGAATATTTATGGGATATTCCACTAAGAGCAAAGCTCTCAAGTTCTACAACAATAGGACACAAAAAAATGTTGAGAGTATCAATTTTAATGTTGATGAATCCCCTGAGGAGCCTGAGGAAACCTGCAGTGAGAAAGTGGAAGATGAACCGGGTGTAGCCTTCTAGGAACCGGTTAAGAAATAAACAAGCAAAGACCTCAGTGTTCCTGTACTGGTACAAGCTGTAGTAGGTGAAGAAGAAGATGGAGATGAAGAAGAAGAGGAAAAGCAAGCAGAACCAGCTAGAGTCATTCCTAGATATGTGAAACTACATCATGATCCGAAGTAGATCATAGGAGATAAAGATGCAGGGATACTCACAAGAAGAAAGGTGAAAGAGAACTCTTGCATGATTTTTGAATTTGAGCCTAAGACTACTAGAGAGGCACTTACAGATGAAGTCTGGATTAAGGCAATGGAAGAGGAGTTAGACTAGATAGAAAAGAATGCAACATGGTCTTTGGTACCCAAATCAGAATACAAGAATGTCATAGGTACCAAATGGGTCTTCAGGAATAAGCTAAATGAAGAAGGCACAGTTGTAAGGAACAAGGCAAGACTTGTATGCAAGGGATATGCTCAGAAAGAGGGAGAAGACTATAGAGAAACCTTTTCCCTAGTGGCTAGAATAGAAGGTGTTTGAATGCTACTTGCATTTGCAACATTTAAGGGATTCAAGGTATACCAGATGGATGTGAAGTCTGCATTTTTGAATGGAATCCTAGAAGAGGAAGTGTATATTGAGCAACCAGATCGATTTGCCTTATCTGAAGATAGTAACATGGTGTGTAGATTACACAAGGCCCTCTATGGATTGAAACAAGCACCAAGGGCATGGTATGAACGATTACACTCCCATCTTGTGAAGATAGGATTTCAGAGAATGAGTGAGGATAGCAACATCTACCTGAAATCTGAAGGTAATCAGATTCTGATATGTGAAGTGTTTGTAGATGACATAATCTTTGCAGGAGATGATGAAATGAGCCATGCATTTGCAGATGAAATGAAGAAAGAGTTTGAGATGTCTCTCATTGGAGAGATAAAGTTCTTCATTGGTCTACAGATTCAACAGATGAAAGATGGAATCTTTATTACACAGTCCAAATATGTCAAAGAGGTACTGAAGACCTTTGGCATGGAGGAGAGCAAACTGGTTGGTACACTGATGGTGACTAGCTGTAAATTGACCAAGGAAGATGATTTAGCGTTAGTGAATGAGAAGGAGTATCAGTCAATGATTGATAAGCAGCACTATGTGGTACACAACAGACCAGATATTGCTCATGCAGTGGGCATTGTGGCCCATTTTTCAGAAAAGTCCAAGAGAATCCCACTTGGTAGCAGTCAAGAGGATTCTTAGATACCTGAAAGGGACAATTGATTATGGATTGTGGTATCCATACAATGGTGATTTTAATCTCAAGGTATTTACTGATGCAGATTGGGTAGGTAATGTGGATGACCAGAAGAGCACAACCGGTGGAGTGTTCTTTCTTGGTGGAAGACTAGTCTCATGGTCGAGTAAGAAGCAGAACTGTACTTCCCAGTCTACAACTGAAGCAGAGTATGTGGCAACATTTATGAACTGCACTCAAGAGATATGGATGAAACATGTATTGCATGGTTTCAAAGTACCTATATTTGAACCAGTGAGTATATTTTGTGACAAAACAAGTGCAATAAATATTTCCAAGAATTTGGTATTGCATGCTAGAACTAAGCACATTGAGTTCAAGTATCATTTCTTGAGAGGGAAGGTTCAAAACAAAGAGGTTGTATTAGAACATGTTTCCAGTAAGGAGCAGCTAGCAGACATATTCACTAAGCCCTTACCGAAGACTACATTTACCTATTTAAGAGGTGAATTAGGGGTTCTGCCCCTTCATGAAGTGAATTAAAAATGTGTGCTCCACACTAGTCAGGTATTACAGTAACAAATCTTTTAGGATTGATGTGTTGAAGGATGCTACTCCATAGGGGGAGCAACATAGTGGAGTATGGGAGCTTGTGCCTCCACTTTGGAATTGTTGTCAAAGGGGGAGAAGATATCTGATGATGTATGATATGGGAGAAGATATCTGATGATGAAGATATATGTTATAGTTGCACTGGTCTATGATGTTTATAATTGTAATGCTACATTGAGTATTGCCATCAATTCCAAAGGGGGAGATTGTTGGCATATGATGAACTGATATGATGATATGCTGATAATGTATGTTGTCATTGATGTCAATAAGTGAAAGTGAACCGGTATGAAGATTGGAAGAAGTTGTTATTGATGTTCAAATTGGAGAACCGGTATGAAGAGATGAAGTGAACTGGTGTTAGGGTTTCACTAAATGTGACTACCGGTTGGTAGTCTCAGCTCTAGGGTTTCCAGTTTGGCAATCTAGCTTGTGCAATGCAACCGGTAACATTATGTCATGAGTTAGCTAAGAGATAAGGATGAGATCGAGATACCACGTTAGTTTTGTGCATGTGAAGGATTTGCTTGAGAGTCTTGCATTTAGATCGATTGCAGTAAATGTCTTCCTCGAGAATGAACATTTTTCTTAGTGGTATATGAAGAGAGCGTGATGGGTTATTGATTCCCATATGTGGTGGAGAATGGACGATGCAGAATGACTTGTGATCTGTTTGAGATTGTTTTATTTTGTGCAAAGTGTTTGGACGGTCAGGATTGAACTACTTGTAATTGTAAACCTATAAAGCTTAGGGTTTAGGGTTTATGTTACCGATCTAATTGTTTTCTATAAGGTCGATGATGTTTGTTATTGTAAGTTGTTGGCAAATGTTGTGTTTGTATCCGAGTGATGAGATACTTGCTAGACCAGTGAGTGGAAAACTACAGAGTGTGATTGCAGAGTAGAGGAGCTGAAAAGGATCTACATTAGCATGTAGTTTTGTTAACAGATTAGAGCTTTACTTGTTGTCTTCTAACCATTTCAACAATTGGAAAATCCCTTTTCCGGGTTGCTTTAATAGGCTTATTGTAAAACCTCTAACCAAGTGACTCAAGTTCATTGAGTTCTTCAAATCCTCTAGCAAGGTAACCTTTAACAAGGTTTCAACCTTTAACAGGGTATATAGCCATCCCTTAACCAGGTGATCTTTAATAGGATCGGTTCCTAGCACAACCTTATTGTAAAGTCTTTAAATGGACTAGGCTCCTAACAAAGTGAGCTTCAAAAGAGTTCTGAAACAAGCTTGTGGGTATTCATCCCCACCGTGGTTTTTTCCATTTGGGTTTCCATGTAAAAAATCTGTGTTATGAGTTGTGCATTTTTCATGTGATGATTGTGCAGTCTTTTTTTAAGTGATTATGCATACAAAGCTAATGGTTATGGTATTACTGATACAACACATGCATATGTGTATTGATGAAGTAGTTATCAAGTGTTGAATGATATTTGAAGTATTCAATTTTACTGGTTTAAGCTGTTTGAAGTCTTACTGTGTTTAACCGGTACTGCCATGGTTAGGTTTAGTGATGAAGACAACCGGTTAGCATTGTTTTAACTCGATAAGTTGTTGAGAAGTTTTTGTATGTACTGATTCACCCCCCCTCTTAGTACCAGTTAGGGTATTTGTTGTTCATCATTATTCATCAGTTCTAACAATGAAGTAGAGTATGAGGGATTGATCCAGGGTTTGATCTTGGCAAAAAGAATGGGCATTAAAAAGTTGAAGGTCTTGGGTGACTCTGAGCTGGTGGTCCACCAAGTTCGAGGGGTGTCCAGTGCCAAACATGTCTGCATGAGACCCTACCATGCTAGAACGTGGGATTTAATTGAAAGCTTTGACGCTTTTAATATTGTGAGCATTCCCTAGAAACTAAATGTTGTTGCTGATCAGATGGCCACGATCGGATCACAGTTTGATCCTGCCACAGATTTACTCACCGGCTCCCAAGCGGTTTGTGTAGTCATTTGACCGGCTATCCCTGCTAACGATAGCCACTGGCAGGTTTTTGAGAGCAATGAATAGATCACATTATTCATCCAAAGCTCAGGAGAATTTGCAGATCAGCTACAACCTAAGGTGAATGAGGCTTACAGAGATCAAATCATCCAGTTGAAATCCAATAAGCTTCCCAATGGTCTGATCACTTTGGAGAATCTGTTCAACCATGATGATGCCAAAAATGATAAGCAAAAGCTTACAACCAACAAAGGAGATTATACCAAGATGTTGGTAGAAAATGGAAGAGTACTCAAAGTAGGAAAAGGTGTTTCTCAGAAGGACCAGAAGAGATTGACCCAATATTGTGCATGTGCATGTCTTATGATAATTTAAAAGGTTATAATCCCAATGTCATTCAACATACCATTGAGCTCACTGACGGAGCTAAGATAGTTCGATAGAAGCAAAGGCTGGTCAACCCAAAGATCGAGTCCCTCATGGCTCAAGAGTTAAGGAAGTTGATCAAATCAAGGATCATTTACCCTATAAAACATAGCACATGGGTATCCAATCTGGTGCCCGTAAGGAAAAAGAATGGAGATATCTGGTTCTGTGTAGATTTTTGAGATCTGAATCAAGCATCTCTTAAAGACCTCTACCCCTTGCCATCAATAGATCAATTACTGAGCATGGTGGCAGGATCAGAAATGTTATCAATTCTCGATGGCTTCTCGGGATACAACCAAGTCCTAGTAAAACCAGAAGATCAACACAAGACAATGTTCACCACCAAATGGGGGACGTTCGCGTACCAGAAGATGCCTTTCGGGTTGTCAAATGCCAGAGCAACTTTTCAAAGAGCTATGGATCTAGCCTTTAAAGAACTCATCAATAAGATTATTTTGATATACTTGGATGACCTGACAATGTTTTCTAAACACTGAGAGGATCATTTTGATCATCTCAAGCTGGTTTTCCAAAAATGCCTCAAATTTGGGATTTCCCTAAACCCAAAGAAATGTATTTTTGGTGTCCCTCAAGGCATGCTACTTGGACATATAGTGTCCAAAGAAGGTGTTTCCATCGACCCAGACATAGTCAAGGCCATAAAAGACCTCCCCCTTCCAGTAAATAAAAAGGGAGTTAAGTCCTTTCTAGGAAAGGTAAATTTTGTCAACCGTTTTATTTCTGATTTTGTCAGAATTATAAGGCCCATCACCCAAATGCTCTAAAAGGATACACACTTCAAATGGACTCCTAAGGCCAAAGGAGCTTTTGATGGAATCAAAGATGCTATTTGTTCAGCCCCTATTTTTTCTAACCCGAATATATCCGAAGACTTCATAATGTATGTTTTTTCTGGTCAATATAGTATTGCCATGGTCCTGACCCAGAAAGACACTGAAAAGGGGAGTGAACATCCTATAACTTTCCATTCAAAGACCCTCAAGGAATATGAGGCCAAATATAACTTTTTTGAAAAAAGGCCTTGGCCATGGTAAAGGGACTCAAGAAATTCAGGCATTTCATTGCCTGCAATAAAACCATGGTGTATGTAGCTCATCTTGTGGTTTGAAAATACATCACGGAGGGTGACATCACCGAAAAGAGGGCTAACTGGATCACTAAGATCCTAGAGTATGATGTTGATGTCAGGCCCACAAAGCTTGTTCGCGGGCATATGTGAGTACATAGTTCAGGGGTGCGAACATCGCGAAGACGAAAAGGCTGCAAAAGAGGTCATTATGCTTTCGCTCGATTTTCCAAAAGCATGCTGGATGGAGGCTAGGAAGAAATTCATGAAGACCGAGGTTTTTCCTGAGGATCTCCCTCCCGAAAAGAGAAGGTTCTATAGACTCCAAAACAACGGTTTCCACTTGATAGACGAAGTACTTTTCAAAAGGAATTTTGATGGAGTCTTGCTCCACTGTGTTGATCGAAGACAAGTGGATAAAATTCTAAATGAATTTCACTATGGTTCATCAGGAGGCCACTTCTCCGCTCCCACAACCATTATCAAAATTACCAAGGATGGATATTTTTGGCCTTCCATGTTTCAGGATGTGCACAATTTGGTAAGAGAATCAAGGAGTTTTGGTATTATACTGGTAGAGGCAGAAAAGTAGCAATGCCTCTTAGGCCTATGTTAGTAGAAGAGCCTTTCGCCTAGTGGGGACTTGATTTCATTAGGATGATCAATCCCCCAAGTTCGACCAAACACAAGTGGTTCCTGATCGCCACTGATTATTTTACCAGATGGTCCAAAGCCATTCCTTTAAGAAATTCATTAGAAAGTGAAGTGCTAGCTTTCCTGGAAGACCCGGTGTGCCGATACGGTTCTCCCAAAACCATCATATTAGAGAATGCACATGCATTCACCGACTTGTGAATTACCCAATTCGCCCTCAACCGAGGTATCTATCTCAAAACCTCTTCCAACTACTACCCTCAGGGGAATGGACTCGCCGAGTCCACCAACAAGAACTTGATCAGGCTTATCAAGAGGATAGTTTTAGAATATAAGAGGAAGTGGCACCATCATTTGAGAAGCGCATTGTGGGTGGACCGAATAACACCCAAGTAGGTCCTAAAAACTTCACCATATAAGCTGGTTGATGGGAAGGATGCGCTTTTTCCTACCTCTTTAGAGATCTTAACATTGCAACTACTTAAGTCTATCGAGGTGACAGAAAATGACCCCATGACCGTAAGATTGGCAGAAATTATGGAGTTGGAAGAGGCTAGAGAGACAACCTTCACAACTGTCCAAGACAGGAAGGAAACCATCAAAAAGTGGTTTGTCAGTAAAAAGAGCTCTAATGCAATTTTCAGCCCTAGAGATCTCGTTCTAAAGTACAATGAAAGGGCGGTGAAGCCCGACCAGCACGCCAAGTTCAATTGTTTATGGGAGGGGCCTTTTTGCATTTTAAATTGCAGGGGTGTTAACGCATTCGACCTCAAAGACATGAATGGAGACCCCCTCTGGATCCTAGTTAATGGTTTCCACCTTAAGCCTTTCTATTAAAGTTTTCTTCCTCCCCAAATGTATATATTGTAAATAGTGCTTTTGCATGCCTTATTTATTTTAATTATTCTCAGTCATATCCAAGCAAGGTAATAGAAATAACAAAATATGCCATGATTGAACAAAAAGAAAAAAATTATCGTATTATGCATTTTGTTTTTCTTTTACATTAAAGAGCAAGGCTTCTGGCCCCCTCTTGTTTTTTACAAAATAACAAGTCAAAATCCAAGCTACAAGGTGGGTCATCACTGGTTCATTAATATTCCTCATCCTCATCATCCTCCATCAGAAAGTCTGGGTCTCCTCTATCATCAAGAGCTTTATCCTCCTCCGACCACTCGTGGTCGTAATCACCTCCAGGCACCCCAACCATAAAGATAACAACTAGTTTTGGTTGTATGTGTGGCGTCAGAGCCAGAGGGAAGATATAGTCCCTAAAATCAGAATACCATTTGGTCCCTTTAGGGACAGGGACTATCATATGGACCCATAGGAAGAATTTTGTAGCAAGCTTGATGCGAAACCGATGAGAAGACAACGTCATTGTCTTTAGATCACCGACAAGTGGATGCCAGGGTACTTCATCACCAGATGAAATAAAATGTCTCAGTTTAGATGATAAAGGGAGCCCCCTGAAAGGGACATGATATGAAATTACCTTCTCCAATCCGCCCAAATAGTCCTGAGAAAAGAGAGCCTTGGTAAGCTACAAAGCTAGTGGCCCAGACAGACCACAATCTAGTAATGAGGCTATGAAGCACGAGAAAATATCCATGTTCACACGGTATCAATTTGCATTGTTGATGAAGTCCTCTCTGAGCACCCACTTAATGGAAGCAATTATCAGAGGATTCTTCTGCCGTGTCATCAGCTGCAACCTCCGATCAGAGATATTTCCAAGGAAAGCGACCTACGCTTTGTTGCTGACAAGCCTAACGGGAGTATCCATGGTTGAAGAAACTCCGTCGTTGAAGCTAGCACTATACAAAAGAATGTCTGAAAAGACATAGTTATAGAAAAATTACAGCTTGGAATGATGAATTCTTGAGGTGCCAACTTTCCCAAACTCCAATGCTCCTGCCATTTTTCCATTTATTTACTCAAGGGAATGAGCCTGGATTCGGAGTTGGCAATGTCCTTCCAGGTACCTCAAAGAAGGAGTCTATGTAAGTGGATGCCACACGTATGTGTAGGTACATCATGTTTAAAACGCAACCTCCGCAGGACTGTCTCAACTTGCGCAAGCTTCACTACTTGCTGATTCTCTCAGTTAAAGAAAAGATCTGTCCGAACATGCCTTTTCCCTCAAGCAGATTCAAGTAATGATGGGTTAACTAAATGATTTCTTGGAAAGCGAGAATGGTGGCGCTCGTGCTCCTCAGGAGTTTATTGTAGTTGCAAAATGAGCTAGCACGCATGTAGGTAGGCGCTTGCCATTAAGCATTCACCTTTGCAAAAATCTAGGCACGCAGTGCATTTAAAGAGCAAGGTTGCCCTCTCTTTTTCATCTCATTATATTTTTGTAACCTAAGTGCATTTGTCTCTCTCAGATTGTTGAAAGTTTGATAGAGGTAAATTCATATCCTATAATAGAGGCTGAAGCAAAATCCTCAGGCTCTGCCCATGGAGGATTTTGGGTGAATGTTTTCGGAGAGCTATCATATTCTTCACATGCCATCCCTCCCAAAGCAGAGTACCCAAGAATAAAATTCAAGGCAAAGACGGTCACTCGAAATACATCCGCTATGCTGGATTCCTTGGAAAATGTTTTCGAACCAAAGGTCCGCAAGCAGCCCAAGAACCTCAGAGAGACCGCATGCAACATAATGCTTCACCATAGAGAAGAATAGCAGTCAATGGCGGTTCATTTTTGGGGTAGTGGTGCACCCCAATTTGTGGTCCCCATGGTTGCACATTTCCCAGAACTCATAGCAGTCTACACCGATGTTTTCGACCCTACCACCTATTCTATCAGTGGCTCTTCCTTGAAGGTGGTAATCTCTCCAGAGGCTGTTAGGAATATGATGTGCTACCCTATCTTCAAAGGGACAAAGGTATTCTTAGAGAGTTCAATGGAAGAGTTTTGGAATACTAGGAGAGATGCATTGACCTTTTTCCAGAGCACACTCAGCCAGAGTCTGTCTTCCGGGCTTCCAAAGTTCCCACTGTCATACAATGATCTGAAGCATGATGACCTCAAGGATATTTCTTCTATCCTCGCCTAGTTATGTGGTTATGATAATGACCGAGACATTACAACTGCAATGATGGGTTTTCTTTTTAAGTGCAGGAAGCAGAGAGAGTCCTTTCATTTTGACTTCTCAATCACCATAGCTGGGGCCATGGTGAAGCAATTATAAAAAATTCAGCAGTTGCAATGCTTAAGGTTTTCCTCAGTCTTGGTCCATCTGCTCCTGCATCAGAATGAGGTCTTCTCCAGTAGCACATGCGGTTGGTGACTTGCGATGAGTTAGGAAATAGGATGTCGGTGTCGGCTTGGACACCTCTGCTGCTAACTTCTTTCGATGTGTACCGGTTTTCTAACCTCTTCTTAACTTTAGTGCTCAAATATTTTGGTTCAATCCCTGATGAACCATTAGCCCACTTCTCTCAAGTCCAGATGAACTAGATGCAGAATGAGCACCCCCCTGCGATTGGTTCATAGGTCACGATTTTTTGTTTGTTCGAGTGCATGGGTTTTCCGAGGAGCCTTTCCGTTTGCCCGTCTATGTTACCGAGAGGACCTTTGCTCTAGACATTGCGTGACAATTGGTAAGAACTGAGAGGGCTATAGGAGTAGGAAAACATGATACCTCCATTACTGAAGCCCACAAAGACATCGGTCCGATCACTCTGGTACAGAGAAACATTGGGAAAAAGGTCCTGACGTCTAAGCTAGCATAGCTTGGGCTGGTAGCGATCGATGACTCCTAGAGCTACAACCCTGACAGTTGCCTTAGTAAGAGAAAGAATGAAGTAAATCATGAGCTGCGAAGCTCATGGGAGGGGTGCACAAACCCTCAGGTTGATGAGTTAGGTTTGTATGTGGGTCTTGATGATTTCCCTATCCTTAAGCACCCCCTGTGGTTGAGTTTCTATTCAGTCTTGTAGAGGTACAACCCCGCAAATCCTATTCCTCAGACGATGTTAGAAAGTATGAAAGCAGAAGCTTGGCCTAGGAAAAAGAGGGAATACTTTTGGATTTATCGGTAAGAAGTAAGCCAACCTAGAGCTAATATTGGAAATGCCCCTTACGATGAGTGCTTCGAGCGAGAATGGTGTCGGCTAAATAAATTCGATGAAGAGATAGGTGACAGTTCCCCATGTGGGGACTCATCCCTTGAGGTGGCCCCACGACCAGAGGTAGAGGTTATAAGTGTCGCAGAGCAAGATCCAGAGACTCAAATTCTCCTCCCTCTAGCTAGTTCCGCTTGCAGGCCCCATTCCCAGGCTGGTAAAAGACAGGCCAAGAAGCAATCGCGCGAATCCCACCTAAGGAAAAGGTAGCATCCGAGTTCAGCAGAGAGGAGTCCTCTTTCTAAAACTCCAAGAGTGCCCCTAGATTTGCTACGGTCAGTGACTTCCACGACTCAGGTATGTCCTTTTTTATCTTTGTCTCCTGCTCAAGCTATTTCCTCTGCTGTTCCTCTTGCCACAATGCAAACCCAGGTACCTACTGCCCTTACATTGACACCTACTAGGATGCCGATCGAACCCCAAGATATATTCCTACAGGCTTCCATCCCTTTCTCAGCCCCTACCTTCATCCCCGCAACTTTTCCCACGCAGATGTCTGAAGCAACCTTCATGTCGCGTAGGCTTGGTTTTGGAGAGTCCACTCCCCCCAAATTATGGGGTCAGCATCCACGATTCCTTTTCCATATGGAGCCTCTCCTTTCATCCCATTGTTTTCCCCATCAATCCTTTCCCAACCTATTCAGACCACTTTCGATGGGCCTATTTCCCAGTTTCCCTTTGCAGTCCCCCCAGACACCGCTTTTGCCGGCCAGGCTATTGATAACTCAGATGATTTCTAGCAGCAAGTCGTCTATTCTATGACTACTCGCATCGGTAAGACAGGCAAGCGAAAAGAAAAGGAAGGTGCCCGTTCAGTCCCTCCACACCTGCAAATGCATTTCAACGAAGAGAAAGATTGTCTCTTCTTTGCAAACCTTTTCCCCAAAGTCAATAAGCCAGCATCCCAAATGAGACCAAATGACTACGCCTTGCAAGCTATTGGCGCTAGCCTTCAAAATGCTACGACATCTGACAAGGTGGAGATGATGGAAGAAACTTCAAAGGCCATGTCTTCAAATTTCATTAGGAATACCCATCACCTGGAAAAAATACAAGTGGAGAATGCGCGTCTCTGAGAATCCCTGACCCAGCAGAGGAAGGAAGACAAGGCATGAAGCTCATAAATTAATCACTTGCAAGATTTTTTGATCCAAGCCAATTCAGAGAAGGGAAAGTTGCAGTCAACCCTTAATAGCGTGATCACCCAATTGAAAGGGCAAGAAGTGACAAGGAGTGCAACCTGAAAATAATTGTAGGAGAAAGAACTTGAGATCCAACAGCTAAGGGAAACTTTGAGAGATGCCACCCAAGTACAAGTTTATCTGCACGAAGAAGTCTGTCTAAAAGAAGAGTACGCCCGATAGCTGAGTGATGCATAGATTATGATCTTAGAAGAGAAAGTGAGGTTTGAAGCAGAGCTCTGGAGTAGGGAGGATAGTCAAGAATCATCTGAAAGAAAATTCCTAGACATAAAAGTTTTGTTGCAGCAAGAATGGGATCATAGAGTGCAGCTCTAGCAAGCAGTGCAAGACGGAAGCACCAGGATCCTCGCTCTGGAAAGCCAAGTGATCATCGAGCAAAATATGTGCAAAGAGTTGCAACATGAAGTAGCTTCCAAGAGCAAAGAGGTCTTGCAGTTGCTAAATATTTCCTCCCCCCCCACCCCGCACAAGTTTCTCAAGTTTTTTCATCAATTCTAATTGAATTGTATGTTTCCCATTGGGAAAAAATTAAGCAGTATAGCCCCTCACTACAGCCCATGCTGAGATTCATTCGAGAAGTGCAATCCCTCTGTGCCGAGGTAGGTGCCCTTGTCAATAGCTCTATGGTCATCCTCAGTCCTAAGATCCCCATGGCTTAGGACCTAATCCAAATGTTATACGTAGCCCAATATGAAGAATTGAGAGCAAAGGGTATAGCAGACCGCCGACAACTAATCAAGAAGATGAATATTTTCATCAATGATCATAGAGTGATCATGCATGTAGTAGTGACACTTGAGCCCTTGCAAATCTCTATCCTAGATATCAAACAAAGTATATAGAGGTTTGTCTCATTAGGACTACCTTCTCCGTTTCCTCTAGATGGTTCTATACTGGGGGTTGAACAAGTATTAAGTCAGGTTGAGCATTTGCAGCAGGATAGATCTTTCATCCAGCGCCCGATTAATGCCATCTCCATGGAGGAGGTTGAACGTCTCCTGCAACCCTTAGCTCAGCTCTACGTGCTCCTAAAATTGGTCCATGATGACCTAGTCGGCCTGCCTTTTGATGAAATTATCTGCCTAGATCAGCATTAACAGAATCTGGAATCGCAAGTGTTGCCCCCTGAAGAAGATTGGACCTCCTTGTAGCAGGTCTTTGATTTGCTTCGCCTTGTTCTAGCATGAAGTCTGGTCTCCAAACCAACAATTTTGGGTTCTCGTATTCCCCAGGCAGAATTCCCCTTTTTAGTCGCCAAGAAATATTCACATTGTTTTCAGTTAAAGTCCACAGGCAAATTTTTGATCGAGATGCTTCTTTTCTTTCTTTAGCTTTCCAGTCACGCTCGATGTATGGGCCAAGTGTCATCTCGGTGTTGTCTTGATGACTCATATTTTATATTTTGAAGCCTCAAAGAGCGCAAAGGTGACAAATGGATCGGTTCTAGTGACTCGGCTTTGCTTTTGGGCCCCGCCCTGTGGTTTGAGAAAGATGGAGACACTTGGCCTCTCTGCGCTATTGGTAGTTTTTCGGTTGGGAGGCTCTTCCATAGAGTTTCCTCTATTCTTCCGCATGTCCTTCAGTGTGTTTTCCTGCGGAGTGCCACAACATGGTTTTTCTGTTTAGGCGGGTATGAAGATTGTCATGGCTAGGTGGGAGTAACAACTTTAGAGGTTGTTTTGCTGGGTGTGTTCCTGCGGAGTGCCACGACATGATTTTTCTATTTTAGTGGTGGTTGTTCTTGGCTGGTAGATGTTTGGGCTGTTAGTAGGGCCATGGGCTCTATTTATGCTTGTTTTTTTCCCTGTTATGGGGGTTCAAAACTTCCAGAAAGAAAAAATTAAGTTTTCTTAGTTAGAATTTTGGCCTTTTAGCTATTACTATTTTCTGAAGAAGGTTAATCAAATTGTGCCTGCGGCATTTGTGATGCCTCTATTCAACATGCTTTGATGGTTTTCTATGCTTTCCATTGTGTTTCTGATAACTTTGGAAATGTATATCTAAGACTTTGCTGATTAAACTATGTTTTGCACTTGTTATCTGGTAGATACATGATTGATATTTCTTTACGTTGCAAAGGAATTTTGATTGTATCTTAGTTGTAGTTCTGTCTAGATATGTAGATTATTGAATGGGCTTTAAAACCACATGTCTTTGGGTTTTATATGCTATTAATGTTTTTTATAAAATGCTCTGGCGTATTGCCTTAGTAGTTTAGATCTTGTTGTTTTGAGTTTTTCCTTCTTCCCCTTTTCTCAAAACCATAAGGAAGAGCTGACTTCTTAAACCTGAAGGTCATTCAGTGAGTCTCGTGCAATTGATCCCCCATCACTGAATTTCTCATAAGGCTATTTGCTTTCAGAGTAAAATTTTAGAGTCAACAGTTAATCCCTGTTACTTCCAAGACCGGTGATTGCATCATTGATCTGCATACCTACCGGTATGTCATGAGCCCAACGTTTATTTCCCAAACCCGGTAGCTCTTTCATGAAATACAACATTAAGCAGACAATAAGATTGCCAAACTAGAAGGTTCCTTTCTTAACACCTTTGATCTTGCCAAGATTTAACATCAATCACTCCTTAACCATTCACATAAGTCATACCTTTCATTATTCTTTACCATTTGGTATGCAACATGGATACAAGAAGTGGCAACAAAGTTCATTCAACTTAATTGAGTTACCTTGTAGCTGATGAACATGTTGGAAAATTTCACATCGGTATATTTGATGGTGTTGACCCTCATTGATCTTCCATCATGGGTTGTGCCGGTGAGCTTCTCAACCGTAGTGTTGGAGATCTTCTTTCCTGGTTCTTGTCCAACTTTGGGTAAGTCGATGATCGCTTGAATTGATTCTTTGGTGATCATGTGTGGCCGGTCCAGCCATATGAATTAATTATGGACCTTTCTCAGAACATATATGATCATTTCATCCTTGAATTTCAGTATATACAGGATTTCGATTAACCCTAGGTCTTCAATGGTTTGATATTCTGGCTTGATTGTTCTGGAGTTGCCTAGTATCATAGATTGATACATTCCCTTGATTTACTGAGTGCCTAAATCCTCAAAGGTGCAGTGAATATAGGCCCTGATGTCTTCCACATAAACCACGCCATCAGAAACCCTTGAAAATGCGCCAGTAGAGTCTTCCTTCATAGCAATTTGGGGAACTTCCTTGAAAATAGGTCTAAGCCTATCCTTAACCTCAACAATAGTGGGTTTCACAATGAAAGTGGGAGCATATGATGATCCGAATGCCATTTCCAAGAAATACCTAAAAAATGATCACCGATTGAAATATTTTGATTACTTTTCAGATAACTGCTAGAAATTCTTTGGAATGCCTTTGCTCGCTCTTGATCGCTTATGATTCACCTTTTCTTCATTTTGGTTTTCCTGAGTGTTGGGTGAGTGAAAATGAGTCCATTCTCCCTTTTTATCAATGAGTAAACCCTAATTCATCACTGTCATAAATGCTTAGAAATGTGCCCTACGGATGCCAGTTTCATAGTTTTATGCCGGATAAACCTCCATCAATGATCAATACCACTCTCCAGATCTCTTCCAGGGACTATGCAAGATTTGCAATGGATTTTCCAACCCCTAAGGCGTATGACTCAGTTACCAGTTGAATTTCCTGCCGGTGCAGGAATGCTCTATTCTACCGGTGGAGTTAATGGTGTAGTTACTAGTGTAGCTGCACCTCCACTTGGTTCTTCAGAATTTCTAACCCATCTCTTGGTGTGATCTTGGTGTATTTCATCTACATTCTGCTTTCCTTTCTCATTTTCTTTATCATTGCTAACCGGTGTAGTCTTGCTTCTAAAGTACTTAACAACATGATCTATTTTGTTGCATGCATAACATGTAACATTGTTCTTTTGAATTGCTTTGACATATTTGGTGTCATTACTTGACCTACATTGATTAGCCAAATATCCAAACTTTCCACATGCATGACATTTACCATTCATTCTACAATCTTCTAACTTATGACCATATTTCTTGCAATTTGTGCATTGATCGGGAACTAAATTGTAGTTTTGATTTGCTCTATTGATACATTGTCTAGCCATATGCCAAAATTTATTACAAAAAAAACATCTTCCATTGAATTTGTAAGCATTAGATTGCCTTACCGGTTTCCTTTGGTCTGATGAGTTCTGCATACCGGTTGTCTGATCTTCATTTGCAGTACCAAAGCTTTCACCTTGTACAAATCCAAGTCCTCTATAATCTTCACTGTGCCTTTGTCTTTTCAATAAATCATCTAATTGTGCAACACTAATCCTGCATTTTTCTTTATACCCACTTGCAGTAATTATATCATCTCTTAGAGTCATTATTTGTCTCTCTAGCTCTTGTTCATTATTTCGGGATTGTACCAAATTAGTTCTCAATAGATTATTCTCATGAGTCCATCTGCCACATTCTTCAAATTTTTTCTTCAAAGATACAACAAGATTTTATTCCTTCTTCTTTCTATCCTCAATATCTTTTGACATCCTCATAGTTAGGTCTTGCATTTCATTCTTCATGAGCATGTTAGCTTGACTCAATTTTTGACATTGTTCCTTAAGTGCATTTTTCTCTTCATCATCCTGGTTTTGCAAAAGTTCCCTTCTCTTAGCTTGAGAAGATGATAACCTTTCTTGCAGAACAAGAATGAATTAATTAGCATAATTCAATTCATCTTGCAGTTTTAGGTTCTTCATCCTTTCAACATCATAATCCTCAAGTGCCATCTCAAGTTGCTTCTCCATAGCCATGTTCAATGATTTTGGTTTTAGGATCTTCTTCAAGCTGTTAAACTTCCTCTGAGGTACCAGGCTTTGATACCAATTGTTGGAATACAATGAATCCAAGAACACTGAGAGGGGGGGTGGGGGGGTGAATCGGTGTTCTGGGGGGGTGAATCGGTGTTCTGCCGGTAACACAAGATTTTAACCTTTTATAACATACACATATAAACCGGTAAATGAAGAAACATATAACATGAAGTAAATAAACCAGCCACATGAATGAACACCATAAAACACTGAATTTATACGTGGAAAACATCAAAGAGGAAAAGCCACAATGGGATTTGTGACCCACAATATCAATTCACTGGCCATATGAAAGATATTACATAGCATGGGGGCCTACACATGTGCAGGAGCACCTCTAGAATTTTGGCTTGTTTGATCCTGATGGGATCATGAATTGAATAAAGGACTATTCTAAGAGTCCAAGTGTGTATTTTAGGTTTCATTATAGTCTAAGTTTATCTTAAAGTTGTTTAGATAGTTTTTTCAAGTTTTCTTTCTAGTTTTGGCCCATAGGGCCTTGTAAGCCAAAAATGGCATTATAGTGAAAATGTGTTAAAAACCTTGTAACAAGCCTAGAAAGGAATTGGAGTAGGTGTATTTATTGATTTGACACCATCTCAAATGGTTAGGTGGAAGATATTTTTCTTGTAGGCCAAAAATGCACTAAGAGTAAAAAATTGCTAATGTTGTCAAGCAACATTTTGACAAAAAATGAGAAAAGTTGTAAAATCACTCTACAAGGTAGTTATGGATGCCATAATGGTTGGAATGGTTTGAGTGTGCCTATATAAGGACACTTCAAACATTGTAAATAGGTTGGCTTTGTATTAGCAAGAGGAAATTAATGAAATATGATTGTTTTTCATGCTTTTTAAGCTTAATCTGCTGTAACAATTTGTACAGAGCAATATTTCCATACTGTTCTTTCATGGGAGTTTGTGTCATGGTTGTATGAAGGTTTTTAATTATTTGTGTTCGGGTTTTTACTATGTTTTGGCTTATCAAATAAAATCTTTTAGTTTTTGCTAGTTGACTACCCTGAACTGGGGTTTTGAGGAAAATGGGTTGAAACACTTGGTCTCCATGGGTAACCAAGCAAAAATGAATCTTGGAGACCAAGTTGGACCTTTTTACATATTTTATTTTAAGTTTTTGCTGCCAGTCATGATGGAAAAGATGAGTTTGAGCACTTATTAGGCAAGTTGTCTAACTTGGCTAGTATTCTTCTTTTATGCTCAAAATTTGGGTTCTAAGCACCAAATATTGAAACAAGACATGGACAGAGGTCTGTACCTATCCCATGAAGCATTTTGAAGGGATTGGAGCACCAAACTTTATCCATTTTGCATTATAAAGTGTCACTGTTTGTGAAGGGCAGTGAATTCCCTGTTTTGGGAAATATAATGGTTTTTGTTACAAAATTTTCTCTATGAATGCTTTTTGTATTGGAAAATGATTCTTGATGTTGTAGAAGAGTTGAATTTTTTTTTGGTAAAATCTATTTGCAATGGTGGTGTTCTAGGTGTACTCCTAATCAGCTGTTATGTAGGGACAACTATGAAAAATCAGAAAAAAATAGTGATTTGACAGTGTATTTTGCTCATTTAGAGTTTGTTTGCCAAGTGTTTGGCAAAATGACAAGTGGAAATTGTTTTAATAGTGATCTCCAAGGTGTGGCAGAGCCCAATGGTGAGTTTTAGGCCTTGGTTTGTGAAGGAGTTGTGTAACTACCAATGCAAGCTTGAAAACCCTCTCGAAACCCTACTTTTATTGCTATAAATGTGGACAGTCACTATTTGACCATCTCAAGGCTTAAAAATTGAAAAATATATGAGCTAGGACCTTAAATAGACCATCCCAATCAATATCCATGGTTTCTTTTGCCATCGTTGGACAGTATGAACAAATTTCACCTAAATTAGCCCTACTCGGCTAGTAGACCTTTTTGGCCTTGTTTTGTAAAAAGTGTGAACCCGATTTGTGTAAGGTTGAATGGTCTTGAAAAACCATAGGAAATCATTTAAAAACATTCAAGAAAGCCTTCTAACACCTCAGTTTGAGCAGAGTTACTATATTAGGGGTTTAGACCTATAGAAAGGGTTTGAGTAAGTGTTGAGCAAGTGAGCTTGAACTAGGTCTTTAAGAACAAAACCAAGAGCCAGTTTTTAACTCATTTTATAAACCTTTTGAAGAAGCTAAATGATACTAAGAAACAATATAAACAATGTGTGGGGAGCAGGGGTATTAGGGTTTTGAAGTTGATGGGTTGAGGAATGAGAGCATGGTAGTTTGAGTTGAGTAAATGTATGAACAAATGATGGGAAGAGCTCAAGGAGGAAGTTTTGGGTTTGAGTGAAGCTTGTGAACATTGAAAGTGGGCCTTATCAAGAAAACCAAAACATTTCTACTCTCATTTGAAGGAGTCTCTTAACAAGAAGATTGTACTTAGCTTTAATTGGTCCTCCTGTGGGTCTCTCCCTATCATAGTGGTATCAGAGCAAGGAAGTAGATCCTTGCAGTTAGTTGTGAGTTGTGAGAGTTGAAGAAAGAAGTTCCTAACAACATGGAGAGTAGATATGATCCAAGACAAGCCATTTTCAGAACCAAGTGCAAATGCAAGGGTAAAGTATGTAAAGTTGTAGTTGACAGTGGTTCTCTTGACGACGTAGTCTCCTTAGAAATGCTGGAAAAGCTGAATCTACCAAGGATACCACATGAGTCACCTTACAGAGCATTTGGTTTGAGTGATGATCATTGGGTTGATGTCTTAGAGAAGTCTTTTGTTCGTTTCAATATTGGTCCTTACTATGAGATGGTGGAATGTGATATTATGCCCTTGAGAGATTGCCATTTGATTTTGGGAAGAGCATGACAATATGACAATTGCACTATGTATGATTCTTATAGGAATGTTTATCAATTCTCTAAGGATGGTATAAATTTTACCTTGAACTCTATGAGGGAAGAAGATGATCCTACATGGTGTATGACAAGAGGTCTAGGGTTGGTTGAGAGAATAGCTTTCCCTGAGCATAAGAATCACCAGGAAGAAAATGTTGAAGAAGCAGATGGTGAAGTAGTACACAATGGAGGTTTAGAGGAAGAAGTGACCCCAACTACCATAGAAGTTGAATTTGAAGAGGTAGATAGTCCATTTAGTGACTTTGAGTAGCATATGCATGCTAAAGTGAAGAGTGAGCAGCAAAGAGTTGAAGAGGAACCTTATATGGCAACGGTTCTTGAGGATGAGCAAGGGTTAGAGACCAATGTGGCTGAAGCACATAGTCTTTATCTTGATGATGGAGTTGTTGAACAGATTGGACAAGAAGAAGACATGGTACAAGGGTCACATGCACTTGAGAAGCCTATTGACAAGCAGGATATAGAGATAGTTGGTACTAATCATTATGTTTCTATAGAAGTCTACATGGATGAACATTATCAGATTGGTACTTGTCTTTATGAAGGTGTCATGACCTTTATGGGAGCAATGTTCTATCCTAGGTTACTAATGCATGACACCAAGCACCTATATTGTTCCCCACAAATGAGCACTTCTCCTCACTTTGAGATGAAGTTCATTGAGATTTCTCATATCTATTCATGGAATTTTTCTTCGACTGAGAGTTTACTGGAATGGCAGTTGATGGTGTCCTTTACACCTTGTGAGTAGCTATAGCTATGGTGGATGTTGATTTTTGCAGGAAGGCCTAGAGTGAAGATGAAGGAAGGAGCTTTTCATTTGGTCATGCATGATAAAGCTGAAGACAAGTACATGCCAAAGGTCAAGATGAAGCCTATATGTTTTGCAGGTATCATTTGTTTTGCAGGTATCATTTCCAAGAGGACTTGGAACTTTTTCAATTTTGGGGAGTATGGTGCAGGAGCACCTCCACAATTTTGGCTTGTTTGATCCTGATGGGATCATGAATTGAATAAAGGACTATTCTAAGAGTCCAAGTGTGTGTTTTAGGTTTCATTATAGTCTAAGTTTATCTTAGAGCTGTTTAGATAGTTTTCTCAAGTTTTCTTTCCAGTTTTGGCCCATAGTGCCTTGTAAGCCAAAAATGGCATTATAGTGAAAATGTGTTAAAAACCTTGTAACAAGCCTAAAAAGGAATTGGATTAGGTGTATTTATTGATTTGACACCATCTCAAATGGTTAGGTGGAAGATATTTGTCTTGTAGGCCAAAAAAGCACTAAGAGTAAAAAATTGCTAATGTTGTCAAGCAACATTTTGACACAAAGTGAGAAAAGTTGTAAAATCACTCTACAAGGTAGTTATGGACACCATAATGGTTGGAATGGTTTGAGTGTGCCTATATAAGGACACTTCAAACATTGTAAATAGGCTGGCTTTGTATTAGCAAGAGGAAATTAATGAAATATGACTGTTTTTCATGCTTTTTAAGGTTAATTTGCTGTAACAGTCCGTACAGAGCAATATTTCAATACTATTTTTTCATGGGAGTTTGTGTCATGGTTGTATGAAGGTTTTTCATTCTTTGTGTTAGGGTTTTTACTGTGTTTTGGTTTATCAAATAAAATCTTTTAGTTTTTGCTAGTTGACTGCCCTGAATTGGGGGTTTGAGGAAAATGGGTTGAACCACTTGGTCTCCATGGGTAACCAAGAAAAAATGAATCTTGGAGACCAATTTGGACCTTTTTACATATTGTATTTTAAGTTTTTTCTGTCAGTCATGATGGAGAAGATGAGTTTGAGCACTTATTAGGCAAGTTGTCTAACTTGGCTAGTATTCTTCTTTTATGCTCAAAATTTGGGTTCTAAGCACCAGATATTGAAACAAGACATGCACAAAGGTCTGAACCTATCCCATGAAGAATTTTGAAGGGATTGGAGCACCAAAATTTATCCATTTTGCATTATAAAGTGTCACTGTTTGTGAAGGGCAGCGAATTCCCTGTTTTGGGAAATATAATGGTTTTTGTTACAAAATTTGCTCTATGAATGCTTTTTGTATTGGAAAATGATTCTTGATGTTGTAGAAGAGTTGAATTTTTTTTTGGTAGAATCTATTTGCAATGATGGTGTTCTAGGTGTACTCCTAATTAGCTGTTATGTAGGGACAACTATGAAAAAAAAAAAAAAAAACAGTGATTTGACAGTGTATTTTGCTCATTTAGAGTTTGTTTGCCAAGTGTTTGGCAAAATGACAAGTGGAAATTGTTTTAATAGTGATCTCCAAGGTGTGGTAGAGCCCAATGGTGAGTTTTAGGCCTTGGTTTGTGAAGGAGTTGTGTAACTACCAATGCAAGCTTGAAAACCCTCTCGAAACCCTACTTTTATGGCTATAAATGTGGACAGTCACTTATTGACCATCTCAAGGCTTAAAACTTGAAAAATATATGAGCTAGGACCTTAAATAGATCATCCCAATCAATATCCATGGTTTCTTTTTCCATTGTTGGATAGTATGAACAAATTTCACCTAAATTAGCCCTACTCGGTTAGTAGCCCTTTTTGGCCTTGTTTTGTAAAAAGTGTGAATCCGATTTGTGTAAGGTTGAATGGTCTTGAAGAACCATAGGAAATCATTTGAAAACATTCAAGAAAGCCTCCTAACACCCCAGTTTGAGCAGAGTTACTAGATTAGGGGTTTAGACCTATAGAAAGGGTTTGAGTAAGTGTTGAGCAAGTGAGCTTGAACTAGGTCTTTAAGAACAAAACCAAGAGCCAATTTTTAACTCTTTTTCTAAACCTTTTGAAGAAGCTAAATGCTACTAAGAAACAATATAAACAATGTGTGGGGAGTAGGGGTATTAGGGTGTTGAAGTTAATGGGTTGAGGAATGAGAGCATGGTAGTTTGAGTTGAGCAAATGTATGAACAAATGGTGGGAAGAGCTCAAGGAGGAAGTTTTGGGTTTGAGTGAAGCTTGTGAACATTGAAAGTGGGCCTTATCAAGAAAACCAAAACCTTTCCACTCTCATTTGAAGGAGTCTCTTAACAAGAAGATTGTACTTATCTTTAATTGGTCCTCCTATGGGTCTCTCCCTATCAACATGCAGGAAGGCACACTACCTAGAGCACACTGCTCAACAAAAAAAGAATCTCACTAACTACAAGCTTTTTCCAAGATAAAATAGTAATGGTGAACTCACAAAATGCATCTGTAATGCCAAAAAGAGTTCCGTTTATAGCTCTTCTCTGAACCGGTTCATAAACCTTGAACCCTTCTACCAGTATCTCCTTTCCTCCAAGAATGCTTTACAAACCATCTACTGATCATTGCATGATATAACATTTGCATACAAATGACCTACATACATATCCTTCGCATTACATAGTTCTTCTACCTTGTTATATATCAAAATAACCTAACAGACTGACTTATATCCTTTACAGACAATATGCCTTATGTCGGCTTACAATACAAAAGATATTCAATGTTGGTCCTATACAATAATTAAAAAATGATTTTACAAATAAAACCTTTCGGATCCCTAACTGATGTTGGCTTCATTAAAGTGCTGGATGTTAGTGTCAGTGCCAGTGATGACCCTAAATATTCCAATACTGGTATTTGTCAGTGTTTGCCTCCAAATGTCGGTATCTGCTGATATAAGCCTTCTATAGTATCTTTTTGCCATCAATGACAACATATGAATCTAATGAGTGTCAATTTCTGACAATAGGCCTATGCTCTAGTCAAAGTTGTGAAAAACTTCAGGCCTTACCTTGTAGGTGCTCAGGTTGTTACATATGTCCCTAATGCAGCAATTAAAGATATCTTTGCCCAATCTGAGATCAAAGGTAGAAGGTGTAGATGGATTAACAAAATCCAAGAGTTCAACATTGATATTCAAATCACCAAGTTGGTTAGAGGAATGGGGCTAGCTAAGCTCATGGAATAAGAAAACTTGGAAGTTTCTAGGGTCAATGCTTTGTTCACTTTAGGAAAGTATGTGTAGACACCTAAAAATGTCTCATTGATCATGTACTAATTGTTCCTTTAATTGATTAAATAATTATTTAATTATTTAATTAAGTCATTTAATCTTATTCTTCTAATTTCACATTTCGTCATCATCTTACTAATTATTCTATTTTCTTGTTCTTTCATCATTTAATCATTTAATCCATTTTCTAATGTTAATTAAATATTTATTATTTAATTAATTATGATTTTTAATCTTCAATTTAAATAATCTTTATTATTTAAATAAATTCTATTCTCAATTTTTATCTTTCTAATCATCTAATCATTAACCCTTTTCTAAATATTAATTAAATATTTATTATTTAATTAATTATGATTTAATCCTTAAATTAAATATTCTTTTATTATTTAATTAAATTTCATTTCTAAAATAATTAAATAGTTTCTTTATATTATTTAATTAACTAATTATTTCTTCTAATTCTATTTCGAAATCCCCAAATTCTAAATTCATTTAATTTCATGAATTCTTCTATTTCTAAATAATTAAATAGTTTCTTTAAATTATTTAATTAACTAATTAATTCTTCTAGTTACATGTGCATGATTTCAAAAATCAAAGTCAAGTTCTAAATATATTCAAATGCTAAATTGAATTTAATTCAATTATTTGAATAAATTTCATGCAAAGATTAAATTGAAAATCTAAGTCAAAGTGCAAGCACATGCTAAATTAATTTTCAATCAATTAATTAATTAAACCACTATCTCTCCAATCTCTATTTCCATCTTCTAGTTAGCTTTTGCTAAATAAAGCTTTCTTTCTCATCCTCTTTATTTCCTCCAATCATTCTTTTTCTTCTCTTAGTTAACTCAATCAATTTATTCAATCTATTTTGTTTCACTTCCAAATCAACAGTTCAACTATCAATTTTCATGTGAGCTCACCTGAGTTCCACCTCTCGATCAATTTGTTCCACCTTTCAATCAATCTCATCCAAAAATCTATAAATTGAGCATTCAATCTCCATTTTCAACAATCATGAACTTTGAATCTTTGTGTCATTTGCAGGATGCCAGCGCAATATCTGAGAGCCATCATACCACAGAGAAGAGAAGAGCAATGGAAGTTATACGCAGTCACGAAATAGGGAGTTTTTAATTGATTTGATTTATAAACCCTGTTTTGGTTGTTATTGTGTTATTTCATTATCTGTTTGTTAGAATTCTTTGATTAGATAGGGATTCGTGATTTCCCTTTGTTTCTAATTGAATTTAGAGATGAATTTTACAGTCTACATTTTGGTGAACCCGACATGAACAACAACTTATTAACCTCTATGTTTTTCTGTATGATTTTTGCAGATTGTATGGATTATTCTTTTTTTACAGGTTGCAGGGATTTCAAGAACAGATCTTTCTGTCATGCAATCAACCTTACATCATAACACAATCACATAGACAGGGCTACGCATTCGACTAGCCAGGGTTACGCATTCGTACAGAACCCATCACACAATCGCTCTTACATCATTACATAATCAACCTTTTATATTTACGCAATCGTCCTGTTTTATTATTTTTATTCTCATATCCTTTCTGTTCTCTGATCTGTTTAATTTTGTCTAAAATTGAGTAAATCTGGAAATGGATTATTTATATTGCATGATTTGATTATAACAGTTTATGGCACGTAAGGTACAATTCAAGATTTCAGGTGCCAGAAGGACAAAGGAACAAAGGAGACAGGCCAGACGACATCAAAGAACCCTCAAAGCAAAAAAATAGATACAAGATTGGGAAGATCAACCAGACATTGACATATACAATAGATTAGTCCTCTCATATCGGGTTAAATATGATTTAATTAACATTGAATGGATGATGAGAGATCTAGCTAGGGCTTCACAATCTGTTTTGCAGGTTTCTGATCAAGTTTAATTTTATTTTTTATTTTTTTTGTGTTCTCTGCCTGTGTGTCATGCAATCGCTCTGTTATCATCACACAATCGATTTGTTAGGGTCACGCAATCAACCTGTTATTATCACGCATTCGACCTGACAGATTTCTGCAATCGCTTATCCGAGGTCATGCAATCGGGCAAGTATCATCACGCATTCGCCTCTGTCAATTTTTGAATCTCTATTTTTTGTTGATTTGATTTTACTGCTAATCATCTGTTTGCAGCCTGTGGTGAATTTATAGAAAGGATCGGATTAGTATTAGATCAATTGCACTCATAATCTCACACTTCATCTTTTGGTGCTTAAAATCAACAATGGTTAAAATGGACATGCATGCATAATCTCACACTTCGTCTTTTAGTGCTTAAAATTAACATTGGTTAAAATTGATATGCATGTATAACACTTTGATTTGGGCTTAAAATCAACAATGGTTAAAATGGACATGCATGCCTTCATATTTCAATTTGTTGTTTAAAATGGACATGCACATGCTTATTCAACACCTCAATTTGGGCTTTAAAATGAATGTGAATCAGGTTGCATTAGATTAAATCACATTTGATTTTCTTAAAGGAAAGAACTTTTATTGTGTTTGGGGTGGACCTATTGTTGCATTAACTAAATTTCCACCCACCTTCGGGGTCTTGGGAGAAAGGAAGGAGGTGACAACGACATCCAATTTTATTTTATTCCACATAGAGAGGGGTATCTTTGACTGGGGATTTCATCACCCCACAGAGGTACTTTGAATTTGGATGCGTTGGGGATATCATTTCTCCCAGCGTACTCTCGAGTGGGTTTTTCGAGCCGCTATATAAACATATTGGTCAGGCGGCTAGAGTGTTGAGTGAATTCAATGTATGTGGGAGTCTTCCCTGCATCGCTAAGCTCAACTAAAGTTTTAAGTGTCTTTCTTTGAGAATCCGTCATTGGATCGGGACCCCTCAAAATTTTACAATAAGAACCAACTTAGTAGCCCAAAATCCTACATTCAATGATTTCAGAAGTGCGGATCATACCCCATAGATACCCCTCATGTACCTTGTATTATGAGATAGAAATCCCTTGGTGATAAGATCTTCGGATCTTCGAGGTAAGAGAGACTGGCATGCTCGAGAAGTGTGTGCCGTAGAGTGGAGCCAATGCTGCCAGACTCTCTATTTGTCTGTCGTGTTTTGGTATTTTTCTGCGCGGGCCTCATTGAATGGTGTCCACTTTCTAGCCTAAGATTGTATTTTGTATCTTTATATGTATCGTTGTATCAGACCAATATTGAGTTAGTTCTTTGGGCTATTTCAGGCCCTATCCTACGTATCTTTGAATTCTTTGAGATTGTTTGAAAAACTAGTTCAGTCAGTTATATCTACCTCCAAACAATTATTCTCAGACTTGGAAAACCACAAAACTTGTCCTACACATAGAATTACTGAACACAAAGTCCATTTTAAAACATCAGATAGTCCAACAAACTTAAAGTTTTACATCATCCTTAGTCTTTGCATAAGTCCTTATTTACATCATCCTTAGTCTTTGCATATTCTTTATATACGTCTTCATATAGACCTCATATACGTCTATCCTAGTCCGTCATCATTTGCATAAATCATCTTACCAAGTCATAGCATGCGTCATAATGGATGTACCAGGTGATCGTTTGCTCCCTTTCAAGCAACCTAATCTAGTGCCAAACGATGGTCAACAAGAAATCATTGAAGGTCTAGCTAGCTTAGCCTGAGACTCAAGGAGAAATGCACCCCAGTATATACGAGTCGAGTACGAGATAAATATCGAGTATAAAATTGCCCGTAGGATTGATAGAGAAATTCTTGCAGAGCATCTAAGAGAAGACATGGAAAAACTTGCATTATAGAAATCCTGAAATACTCAACTAGTCTCACGTCAAAATCCCCAATAGAGAGTCCAGTCCAGTTTTGCATACCTCATACTTACGTATAGAGTCTAGCATTAGTCTTCATCTTGCATAAAACTACCTTCATATAGTACTCTTAAATGCCCGTCACAAGGTCACAAAAGGCAAAAGGTATAATGGACCCAAACAATGACCAGTCTGTAAATCCAACTTGGAATATGGACATTTGACAAAAGAAGAAATTGAGTTAGCTCAACAAGATCCACATGTCCTTATGATCTTGGATGCACTTATACATAGTGATAGGGACATATATCTCTCATTACTATTATAAAATGGGGCAAAATTACCTATGGATTTTGATGTCACAAAAATCTTACCACTAGGAAAAACTTTAGGTCAAGATAACAATCAAACATGACCCATAACACAAATACAAGCAATGACCTCCGGTTTTCCTCAGAATGCACCTATGCAAACAAATGTCAGTACAAATGCAAACTTTCAAACAAGTGCATCATCTTCAACAATAAATGTTAGTGTACCAACACAGAGCCTACCGATAATATCAAGTGTCTCAGCACCTATTCAAACACAGATTCCTTAGGCAACAAGTGCAACCCAACCTCCAGTTTCCTATTCTATAGGATCGACATATAGTCACCAAAATGCAAATCTAGGTCTTCCCAATACAACAAGTGCAACTCAGCTAAATATGAGTTCTCATATCACTTATTTCACGACACCTAATGGAATGTACAACACACAAAATTATAATCATGGTACCTTCAAACAACCTCCTAGTTATGCAACCACGAATCCTTTTGTGGGACATACACAGACACAAGGTGTACCTTTGACTCAAATAGATATGTTGACACAACAATTACAAAATTTGCAACAATAGGTGACCACTATGCAAAATGGTAATGATAAAAAGAGCTACACACTGTAGGTCTTACATCCTTATCCTTTTGATCACACTTTGTACATGCCACCTTTCCCACCACATTTTGAAACACCGAAATTTGACAGATACCGAGGGAAAGGTGATCCTAGAGACCACATTAGAGATTTTTTCACAGCATGTATAGAGGTTGCAAAAAAGGACACTTACTTAATGAGACTCTTTCCTAAAAGTCTGGAGGGGCCAGCCTTAGAGTGGTTTTCACATTTACCACCAACCATCACATCATGGGGAGAATTAGTTGAACACTTTATTGCAAATTTCTCACATAACATTGAAACTCCAGTTACTTTGATGGACTTGTGTGCCGCGAAAAAATATGAGAATGAAACATTTGCATCCTTCATACAATGGTGGAGGGCTCTTTATAGGAGGTGTAAGACAATTATCCCAGAAACAGAGCAAGTGGATATGTTCATGAAAAACTTGATTCCTAAATTAAATATCCGATACAAATGCAATGTTTCACCACATTCAAACAAATCACAGAAAAATCTCTAAAATGTGAAAAGGGACTAGTGGAACAAGGTCTTATTAAATATGGCAACACCAACAACAATGACAAATCCAAGTTTTGGTCTAAAAACAAAAATGTGACCAATGATGGTGTTGTAGATGCCCAAACAATAAATAGAATCCAACCGGTTTTATCTTTGGGGACAAGTCAATCATCAAATCTACATACATGGAATAACACGACCTCCACAAATGTAAACACTACACAAAACATGAACACAAGGCACCCCATGGTAAATGATCCAAGAAGGAATTACACACCTCTAGGAGAACCTATTGAGTTAGTGCTCAAAAAGTTATTGCAGACAAACATGATCAGTTTACCAGAAATAAGAGTATAAGAACTAGGTCCTTTTAAACCCACATGGTAGAACGATAATGATTTTTGTGATTATCATCGGACTAAAGGTCACAAAATGACAAGTTTATATAAGTTGAAAAACTTGGTACAAGATATGATAGACCAAGGGGACATCATGATTGATACCGATAAAACCTCAGCTAACACAAATCATACGATCTTTAAGGATCCATTTGTTAAGCATGACAAAGGGAATGCTACGACATCAGATACTCAAGACAATATAGCTAACTACACAAAAGTTTCATATGACTACAATATTCATGCCATTAGCTCAAGAGATGTGGTAGACCATGATTCACAAGAATCACTTGATCAAGATGAACAAAATATAGGAACACACCCAGAAGATAACCAAATTTGCATGTTGTCAGACACACCAAAATACGATAATGATAGCAATCTTCGTCTTAGAGACTAGGGGCATGATGAACCATCTCATTCAGAATGGTTTGAAGATGAACTCATAGAACACATCATGGATGTAAAACATACACATGGAGACTATAAAGAGGGTTTTAACATAAATCTTGATAATACAACATATGATACCAATACTTGCAAAAGAGATGATACAATAGCTACAATCACAATAACTCCCAGAGATAGAGACTATGCAATAGTTACTCACAGATCAAAGGTAACCTTACAAGGAGTGATAACTCAGTGATGAATAGTGAGTACCAAACTGGTACTGAGAGGGGGGGGGAATCAGTATAGGCACAAAATTTTTTCCTGAACTGGTTTGATTGCAGACTATAAACTATTGGCAATCCCTAACACCGGTCCAAACCAGATTACTACTAGCTAAACACAGTGCAATTGTGAAAGACATGAACTAGTCAATATTCTTAGCTTTTCATACAACCTACTCCCTCATTTACACTTTGTCCTTATGCATAAATAGATAATCTATCATCAGAGATATAATAACTTGCTAGATCAACATGATTCACCGCTTGATAGAAAACAACAAAGCATCACATGAAAAAGACATCACATATGACACATATTTTTCATGTGGAAACCCAACCGGGAAAAACCATGATGGGGATGAATACCCACAAGCTATTTTGAACTCTTTAGAAGTCCGCTATGTTAGAAGCCAAGTCTGGTTAAAGACTGTTACAACAGGTTCTGTTAGGAACCGATCCTGGTGGGGATCACCCGGTTAAGGGATGGCTAGAATACCTTGTTAAGGGTTAAACCCTGTTAGAGGTTACCTTGTTAGAGGATTTTATGAACTTAATGGCTTTGAGTCACCCTGTTAAAGGATTTATAGCAAGCTGGTTAAAGCTACCCTATTAAGGGATTTTCCAACTATTGAAGTGATTAGAGATCAACAGGTATTACAATGATCTAGTAATAGCACTCAATGCCAATGTAGATCCACTTTAGTTCCTTCCTTCTGCACACACACTATGCAGGTATCAATCCTCTCAACTGGTCTAGCAAGAATCACGTATCTCTGCACATAGATACACACACAACATTTGCCAACAACCTCAGCATGAAACACCACATTGACCTTATAGGAAATAGATAGGTCGGTAGCATAAACCCTAAGCCCTAAACACTTAGGTTGAGAAATTTAGTCAGTTCAACCCTGACCATTGAACACTTTGCATTTGAATACAATGATCTTGAACAAATCTCAAGACATTCTCCATCATTCGTTCTTCACCGCTTCTCGGAGGTGATAACCCATCACGCGTTCTCCACCATTTGTAGAGACTTTGCACATTCCTGAGGTAGATAGGATCAATCTCCTTCATGCAAGATCCTTCACGTGCACGAGGCTGACATGGCAACATGATCTGATCTCTATTACAATGCTAGCTCATCACACAATGCCATTAGTTGAAATACACAGGCTCAAAACACTTCAACCAAAAACCCTGAAGTTGAGACTACCAACTGGTAGTTATGCCATATGAACCCTAGATACAAAACATTCCTTATACCGGTTCTCATTTTGACATACGTTTCGGTTCACAACATCATACCGGTTCACTTTGTTAGTTGCTTACCTTTAATAATCCTGTTCACTCTTCATCATGTTACCGGTTCACTCTTCAACATATTACCGGTTCTCTTTCAGCATATTGACATCAATGACAACACAATATCATGTCAACATATTCTGCACATATGCCAACAATATCCCCCTTTGGCATTGATGGCAATATACAAAGATATCTCTCTTTCTGCATCACATCTTTTCCACTTCACATCTTCTCCCCCTTTGACAACAATGCCAAAGTGGAGGCACAAGCTACCCTATTCCACTATGCTGCTCCCTCTGAGGAGTAACATCCTTCAACACATCAATCCTAAAAAGATATATCAAAGTAAGATCTGATTGATGTGGAGCACAAACCTTTAGATTACCTCTTGAAGGGGCAACACCCCTAACTCACCTCTCAGATAGGCAAAAGTAGCCTTCGGTAGAGGCTTGGTGAATATGTCCGCTAACTACTCCTTACTGGAAACATGTTCCAAGATCACATCTTTGTTCTGAACCTTTTTCCTCAAGAAATGATACTTGAGTTCGAAATGCTTGGTTCTAGCATGTAAAACTAGATTCTTGGATATGTTAATTGCACTTGTATTGTCATAGAATATACTTACCGGTTTAGATACAGGAACTTTGAAGCCATTCAATACATGCTTCATCCAAATAGTTTGGGTACAGTTCATAAAAGTTGCAACATACTCTGCTTCTACTGTAGACTGAGAGATACAACTCTGCTTTTTACTCATCCATGAGACCAGTCTACCACCGAGAAATAATGAACCACCAGTTGTGCTCTTCTGGTCATCTACATTACCAGCCCAATTAGCATCTATGAACACTTTCAAGTTGAAATCATTATTGTAACCCATAGTCAATAGTTCCCTTCAGATATCTAAGAATCTTCTTGATTTCTACCAAGTGGGATTCTCTTGGACTTTTATGAAATCGAGCGGTAATACCCACTGCATGTGCAATGTCCGGTCTGCTATGCACTACATAATGCAACTTACCAATCATTGATCAGTATTCCTTCTCATTTACTAATGCTGAGTCATCCTCTTTTGATAGTTTACAATTGGTCACCATTGGTGTACCAACCGGTTTACTGTCTTCCATGCCAAAGGTCTTCAACACCTCTTTGACATACTTGGACTGAGTAATAAAGATTCCATTTTTCATTTGCTGAATCTGCAGTCCAATGAAGAACTTAATTTCCCCTATGAGTGAAATTTCAAACTCCCTTTTCATCTTATCTGCAAAGTCATGACTCATCTTGTCATCTCCACCAAAGATTATGTCATCAACAAATACTTCGCAGATCAGAATCTGATCTCCTTCTGATTTCAAGTAGATATTGCTATCTTCACTTGTTCTTTCAACTCCAATCTTCACAAGATGGGAATGCAAGCGTTCATACCATGCTCTTGGTGCCTGCTTCATTCCATATAAGGCTTTATGTAGCCTACACACCATGTTACTGTCTTCTGATAGGGCAAACCCATCTGGTTGCTCTATATACACCTCCTCTTCAAGTATTCCATTTAAAAATGCAGATTTTACATCCATTTGGTATACCTTGAATCCTTTAAAAGTTGCATATGCAAGAAGCATACGGACTCCTTCCAATCTTGCTACAGGAGCAAAGGTTTCACCATAGTCTTCTCCTTCTTCTTGGGCATATCCTTTACATACTAGTCTAGCTTTGTTCCTTACCATTGTGCCATCCTCATTTAGCTTATTTCTGAAAACCCATTTGGTTCCAATGACATTTTTATGCTCCGGTATGGGTACCAAAGACCATGTACCATTCTTTTCTATCTGGTCAAGTTCCTCCTCCATTGCCTTGATCCAGTCTTCATCTTTATGTGCCTCTTTGAATTATTTAGGCTCAAATTCAGAGATCATACATGAGCTTTCTTTGACCTTTCTTCTTGTAAGAATTCCTACATCTTTGTCTCCTATGATTTGCTTTGGATCATGATTGAGTTTGACATACCTAGGTATGTTCTTAACAACTTCCTCTTGCTTTTCTTCATAATCCTCATCTTCATCAGCATCTACCGATGGAGGAGCACAATTGTTGGTACTAGGCTGATTTGACACCGGTTCCCAGAAGGTTACTACCAGTTCATCTCCTACATGCTCTCTGCCGGTTTCCTCTGATTCCTCAGAGTTTTCATCAACCCTAACATTGATGCTTTCAATAATTCTCTGAGTCCTATTGTTGAAACATTTGAGAGCTTTGCTCTTAGTGGAATACCCTAAGAATATTCCCTCATCACATTTAGCATCAAACTTTCTCTGATGTTCACTCCTTTTGATATAACATTTACTACCAAACACTCTGAAGTAGCTTACCACTGGTGTCTTTTCGGTCCAGTACTCATAAGGAGTCTTATCCTTTCCTTTCTTGATGAGTACCCGGTTCATTGTGTAGACTGTAGTTCTCACCACTTCTCTCCAAAAGGTGTGAGCAACCTTTCCTTGGATCAACATAGTTCTAGCCACTTCAACCAAAATCTGGTTGTTTCTCTTTGCTAGGCCATTTTGTTGTGGAGTCCGAGGGGCAGACAGTTGCCTCTTGATGCCATTCTCTTCACAATATTTGTTGAATTCAGCGGAAGTGAATTCCCCTCCTTGATCAGTTCTAAGGCATTTGATTCTTCTACCACTTTCCTTTTCTACCAGTGCTCTGAAAGCTTTGAACTTTCTAAAGGCTTCAAACTTGTCCTTCAAGAATGTGACCCACATCATTCTTGAGCAATCATCTGTAAGAATCATAAAATACCTATCTCCCTGCACACTCCTAGTTTTCATAGGACCACACAAATCAATATGCACAAGATCAAGTAAGTTGTCAGCAATGAAAGATTTACCTTTGAAGGTTGAGGAAGACATTTTCCCCAGTTGACATTCTTTGCACAAAGGATTTTCCGGTTTGCTCAACATCAGCAGTCCTCTAACTACCTTGATCTTACTGGCCTTTACTATGTTATCAAAGTTTACATGGCAGAGTCTCCTATGCCATATCCAACTATCATCAAACTTAGCCATAAGACATGTACTTATATTTGCATTCAGCTGAAATAAGTTACCTTTGGTCTGCATATCGGTGGCCATCAATTCACCATTCTTTCCTTTGATTTTGTAGACTCCATTTTTGAATTCCAGAGTGAGTCCACTGTCATTCAACTGGGCAACATTCAATAGATTGTGTCTGAGACCTTCCACCCAATACACATTGTCAGCACTTCTCTTTCCATTTAGAGAGATGGACCCTCTACCTTTGACCAAACATGGTGCATCATTACCAAAATGAGCCACCCCACCATCATACTCTTCCAGAGATATAAACTTGCTCCAGTCACCAGTCATATGGTGAGAACAACCACTATCAATGATCCACTCATTGGAATTATCAAAGTGGGAGACAAGAGCCTTTTTGTCTGACACATCCTCCTTGACTGCAACAAACACAATATCTTCATTTTCTTCATCTTCTAATTCCTCATCTATGATACTTTCATCAACTGCTACAAAATAGTTTCTTCGGTTTCCTCCTTTGAATTTCTTGAACCTGTTTGTCCTTTCTATCACCATTAGGATAGTTTATAGCGATGTGTCCTATCCGGTTACAAGAGAAGCATTTCAAAGGAAGCTTACCTCTGTATTTGCTAGTTCCCTTAGGAAGTCTCTTAGCAAGAAGAGCTTCAAATTCCATCAGAATCTCCTCATCATCCATTTCTATGCTCTGTCTTGGTTCACCACTGGTGCTTGCTTCTTTTCCTTTTTTGGATGGTGTAGTAGATGCTCTAAAAGCCGATTCAGTCTTCTGAACACTGTCATCAAAACTATTTATCTCATAGGCTGTCAACTTTGCAATGATGGAGTCTAGGGATACCTTAGTCTTGTCTATTGATCTCAACTCCTGAATAGTAGGAACCCTTATTGCATAGATCAGTAATAAGGATCTCAAAACTTTGCTAACAATAGTGGAATCTTCCATTTTACCACCTGCACTCTTGATTATTGCATAGACCAGTAATAAGGATCTCAAAAATTTGCTAACAACAGTGGAATCTTCCATTTTACCACCTGCACTCTTGATATCTCCGACAACAGTTTTGATTCTTATTCCATATTGTTGAATGGTCTCACCTTTAACCATCTACATGTCTTCAAACTTCCCTCTAAGGCTTTCTTCCTTAGCTTGTTTTACATGCTCATCACCACCATAGATATTCTCAAGAGTATCCCATACTTCTTTGGGATTTTCTTTATCTTGGACATCAATAAACTCAATGTCAGATAAACTACTGATTAGGGCTTCCATGACTTGCCCATTCTCCTGAATCTCTCTCTTTTGGTCATCAATTAGAGTACTAGTAGGGATAACATAAACATTCTCAACATAGCTCCAATGCTGAGCACCCATGCTTCTGATGTATATTTTCATTCTGTCCTTCCATATTTTAAAGTTATCTCTGTTGAACTTTGGACCTTCCCTCTTCATCATTACAATAGGATCTTTCCCTCAAGCGGTTAATCTTACAACACAGAGGACCTATAGGACACTCTGATACCAATTGATAGCTCAGTGATGAATAATGAGTACCAAACCGGTACTGAGAGGGGGGGGGGGGTGAATCAGTACAGGCACATAAAATTTTCTTGAACCGGTTTGATTGCAGACTGTAAAATACTAGAAATCCCTAACACTAGTCCAAACCAGATTACTACCGGTTAAACACAGTGCAATTGTGAAAGACATGAACCGGTCAATCTTCTTAGCTTTTCATACACCCTACTCCCTCATTTCCACTTTGTCCTTATGCATAAACAAATAATCTATCATCAGATATATAATAACTTGCTAGATCAACATGATTCACTGCTTGATAGAAAACAACAAAGCATCACATGAAAAAGACATCACATATGACACACATATTTTTCACGTGGAAACCCAACTGGGAAAAACCATGGCAGGGATGAATACCCACAAGCTGTTTTGAACTCTTTAGAAGTCAGCTCTGTTAGAAGCCTAGTTCGGTTAAAGACTGTTACAACAGGTTCTATTAGGAACCGATCCTGTTAGGGATCACTCAGTTAAGGGATGGCTAGAATACCCGGTTAAGGTTTAAACCCTGTTAGAGGTTACCTTGTTAGAGGATTTTATGAACTCAATGGCTTTGAGTCACCTTGTTAAAGGATTTACAGCAAGCTGGTTAAAGCTACCCTATTAAGGGATTTTCCAACTATTGAAGTGATTAGAGATCAACAGGTATTATAATGATCTGGTAATAACACTCAATGCCAATGTAGATCCACTTTAATTCCTTCCTTTTGCACACACACTATGCAGGTATCAATCCTCTCAATTGGTTTGGCAAGAATCACGTATCTCTGCACATAGATACACACACAACATTTGCCAACAACCTTAGCATGAAACACCACATCAACCTTATAGGAAACAGATAGGTCGGTAGCATAAATCCTAAACCCTAAACCCTAAACACTTAGGTTGAGAAATTTAGTCGGTTCAATCTTGACCATTGAACATTTTTCATTTGAATACAACGGTCTTGAACAGATCTCAAGACATTCTCCATCATTCGTTCTTCACCGCTTCTCGGAGGTGATAACCCATCACGCATTCTCCACCGTTTGTAGAGACTTTGCACATTCCCGAGGTAGATAGGATCAATATCCTTCATGCAAGATCCTTCACGTGCATAAGGTTGATGTGGCAACATGATCTAATCTCTATTACAATGCTAACTCATCACACAATGCCATCGGTTGTAACACACAGGCTCGAAACACTTCAACCGGAAACCCTGAAGCTGAGACTACCAATCGGTAGTTATGCCATATGAACCCTAGATACAAAACTTTGAGATTTTGCCAAGATCAAGAGCCAATGGAAAACACAAATAAGAGAGACAAAATATATGATAGGAATAAATTGTATTCTATCAAGAGAAAATACTGATCAACTGGATCATCAATTGTTTGTTAGATACAATGAATATGAGCCTGCTTATATAGGCAAGGCTATATGGATATGTGAGCACACAAACATGACATGTGGCTCAATAAGAAACAAGGGTAGGTAGGAAATAGGTGTGGGTAGGTAGGAGAAACAATATAATATTCCACATGAGGTGGATCACCCACTAAATGTGAAGTGTAACAACAAGATCACACCATAAAAGGTGGAAATTCTCCTACACACACTATCCCAATGTGGCACAAACACCCAAGTGTCTCATATCCAAACTACTATGAAATGCATTTCCTAAGTAAACTTAAGTAAGGTGTAATAATATCCAATATGAATAATTATTTACACCAACACCCCCCCTTAGGTGCAACTTAGGGGAATGCACTTAAGTCTACAATGCAACTAAGCAATGCAAGATGGGTCCCGACTATGAGGCCATGTTAGGTACTCATGTACAAATGCAAATGCATGCAAACCAATGCAATGAAATCTCTCACAAAGCGGGGAAAGAGAGAAAAACCCAATGGGAAAAAACCCTCCCCCAAAAGAGAGATGAAAACTAGATATAAAGAACTCTCATAGAAGTATGTGAAGGACAAAACCCCATGTGAGGAAAAAGTCCCCCCCATATGAGAGAAGAAGAAGAAGAGAGACTAGGAAGCCCCCCCTCAATCTAGAACCTGCACCAATGATAGAAGCTTGAAGATGAATGAAGAAACTACTCCATGAACATCAAACAACATTTCTCCCCTTAGGAAGAAACAAAACCAAAGGTGTATCCATGAAGTCTCCCCAACCATGAAGGGAAGATGAAGCAAAAATACTCAAGATGAAAGGAATCTCTAAAAATTACTTGAGTGTCCTCATATTGATGCTAAAAGTTACCCCCTCCAAAGGTGGTAAATCGTGCCACACTGCTGAAAAAGGCACTCCAAGATCTAGTGGAGATGAATGTAGAAAAATATCCAAAGACTCGTATGTCTCCTCAAAAGATAAAGAGACCTCCTCCAAGTGTTGTACAAAAGTATCCACAATCATGTCAACCTCTAAAGATTGATCATGTAGAGAATGCACAAGAGGGTTAGAGTGATCCCTCACAACAATCAAAGAAAGATCATCTTCATCAAAGAGAAGATGAATGCCATCAATGTTATCTCCCAAATCTGCAATGTAGGAGTCCACAAACAAACTTGCAATGTCTTTCAAGTAGGCATCCCAATCAACTGAAGCTGGAAGACATGAAATATCTTGCTGCACTGAATCATAAGAAGGCAAAACTATCACACTAGCTGAATCATCAGGTGCAATAGGTGGTGTGATATCAATAGAAGAAGATGAAATGCAAGGCTCAAGAATGGGGTCACATGTGAGAATCCCCAAGTTCAAATGCCCAAAGTTCTCCTCAAAATATGAATCATTAACATAGGAAGAACCAACCTTATCAATAGGACCAAAATTTGAAAAAGAGTACAACCGAGATGCATGATCAACCACCCTAGTCGCAATGATAGCTCCACTCTCCAAGTCTCTAATGATAACTGAATCAGGTGTGAACTCCACAGTTTTCCTAGTTGCCCCATGTGTGATTTGATAGATGGAAAGAAGATTATTTGTCAAGTGGGGTACACACAACACATCATTGAAGGAGTTATCCCCAATGGTAATCGATCCTTTCCCAATCACATCCATGTATGTATGATTGCCCATCAATATCTGCGGCATGGTGCACGGCTCAAATGTAGAGAACATAGACTGCAAAGATGCCATATGATGAGAAGCCCCTAAATCTAGAAGCCATCTCCCTGAATCATGACTTGTAGTAGCACAAAGAGCTTGTCCCTTTCCTTTATCTGTCCCAAAAGAGTGATCCTTTCCTTTGTCCTTGGAAGAAGAAGCCGATGTAGACATTCTAGAAGGTAGGTTGATTCTATTCTTCTCAAGAAGATTCTTCAACTCATCAATATCCTTCTTATAACAATGATGTTCATCATATCCCAACTTCTTACAATATCCACAAAAAAGATTGTCCTTATATGATTTCCTCTTAGGTGAGAATAGTGAATCACCTTGTTGTGGAGAGGAAGATTGTGCTCCATCTTGTTGTGGTTTAGACTTAGGTTTCTTTTGATTCTTGCCTTTTCCTTGATTACTTTGATTCCCTTTGTTAGCCACCAAAGCTTGTGACTTTGAAGATTTGAGAATCCCCATCGTGGTCAACTTAGATTGCTCAAGTATCAACATCTCTGTGAATGAATCAAATGAGGGAGAAGTGTATGAGGAACCTTGAGCTAACCTATGGGTGTGAAAGCTAGATACAAAGGTTGCATATTCTGAAGGAAACTTGTCCAAAAAGTTATAAACCAATTGAGAATCCTTTTTGTCAATTCCACAATCCTTTAGCTTTTCTCTTAGCTCAGTTGCTTTTGTGATATAATCTTGGATTGTATCAAAATCCCTGGGATCCAAAGTTGTGAGTTCACTATCAAGCTTGTAGCCCTTAATCTCATCAACTTGATCATAAAATTTCTTAAAAATATCCCAAGCCTCTTTAATTGTTGTACACTTATCAATGTGAACAATGAGGTCATCTGATACATACTTTCTAAGAGTTCCAAGTGCCATAGCATTCTTAGTAAGCCATTCAATTTGAGCATTAGGATCAGCCTTAGGATGAGGTGGTGCTGTAATAGTTTCATTTACATAATGAATGAGTCCTTTTTCCATTAGTTTACTCCATGCCTTAATTTTCCATGATGCATAATTATGAGGAGTTAAAAGTGGAAATTTAGGAGAACCCATAGCACCAAAATGAAAAAACACAAGATAGAGAGAGGCACAATCACACAAGACACCCCCCCAAAATACTCAATCAAGAAATTCCCCCAAAATGGTGATTTTGGCACTTTATACTTAGTGCGTATACAATGGGCCACTTGCAAAACAAGGCAAAGTGGACTTCTAATTTCAATTTACAACTTCTCAAAATGAGATCTAAGAGACTTCAACAAATACTGCTAGTGATCTAAACTGGGATCCAAGCAAAATGCAAGTACCAAATATGCCAAAAATGGCCAAATACTGAAAGTACAATTTCTTCTTAAAATTACTACAAACAAATGGCAGATTATGAAAGTATATGAAAAAATATGCACTTTAAAAAATAACGGCACCTGAAAGAGAGTCCATATGAGCCCAAACGAAGCCTCCAAAGTTGTAAAAAATGAGATTTCACGATTTCCGAAAAACCTGTATCCAAAAATCAGAAAAATCCTGCACTACTGTACAAATCACAAAATTCTACCCCAAAACAAAAAAAATTCCTTGAAAACACGAGTCCGGATGAGTGAGATATCGCTATTTGAAAATTGCCTGCAAAATTATAATTTCTGGAAAATTTCCGCCATAGCGTCAAACTTCAAATGCCTCTAGATTTGGCCTCCGAAGTCCGATTTTGATAAAACAAAAGGCAAAACTAACTTTCTTGGTCCTCCTCAATCTAATGGTAACCTCAGATTTGACCCATCAAGCTTCAATAATAATCTGCAATAGAAAACTCCAAAATACACAACCTCAAATAGCATCAAATTTCTCTCAATTAGCAAACCAATGACACTCTAATGGCTCTGATACCATGTGAGACATGGACCAGCTCTGATACCATGTGATATTTTGCCAAGATCAAGAGGCAATGGAAAGCACAAATAAGAGAGACAAAATATATGATAGGAATAAACTGTATTCTATCAAGAGAAAATACTGATCAATTGGATCATCAATCGTTCGTTACATACAATGAATATGAGCCTGCTTATATAGGCAAGGCTATATGGATATGTGAGCACACAAACATGACATGTCGCTCAATAAGAAATAAGGGTAGGTAGGAAATAGGTGTGGGTAGGTAGGAGAAACAATATAATATTCCACATGAGGTGGATCACCCACTGAATGTGGAGTGTAACAACAAGATCTCACCATAAAAGGTGGAAATTCTCATATACACACTATCCCAATGTGGCACAAACACCCAAGTGTCTCATATCCAAACTACTATGAAATTCATTTCCTAAGTAAACTTAAGTAAGGTGTAATAATATCCAAGATGAATAATTATTTACACCAACAAAAACATTCCTTATACCGGTTCTCGTTCCGACATACCGGTTCTGGTTCACAACATCATACTGGTTCACTTTGTCAGTTGCTTACCTTCAATAATCCTGTTCACTCTTTATCATGTTACCGGTTCACTCTTCAACATATTACTGGTTCTCTTTCAGCATATTGACATCAATGACAACACAATATCATGCCAACATATTTTGCACATATGCCAACAAGGAGTACCACCAAATCATCCATCAGTAGCAGGGACTTACAATGTTGTTGAACAAATTAAGAAAACCTTGACACAAATATCATTATTTGAACTACTACGTATTTCATCCACTAATAGAGCTATTCTGGACAAAGCACTTCAAGATTTGGTAGTGGGAAAAGATATAGATGAAAATGCCTTCCATTCCATGGTAGGAAATTTGACACAAGGCACTTGTATTGCATTCACAGAACAAGACATTCCTAGTGATAGACTGCTCCATAATGACCCGCTACATCTAGAAGCTTACATACATAAGAGAAGAACCATAAGAGCACTTGTAGATGGAGGAGCCGGTCTCAATATTTGTGCATTAAAACTAGTTAAGGCGCTAGGATATTTTGAACTTCACATTGACTCATCCAAGAAGATAAATATCAAGGCTTATGATCATGAAGAACACCCCTCAAAAGGTATTGTAACATTACCCATACAGGTAGGACCTATAACAACAAAGATCACCTTTCAAGTCTTGGACAGAGAGCTAGGATATAACATGTTATTGGGCCACCCATGGATCCATACCATGCAAGCAGTACCATCCACATTTCATCAGTGTGTCAAATTCCCATATAATGGTATTGAAATCACCATACAAGGTGATCCAAATCCTTTCCAACATTGCAATTACTTGAAAGAAAGTGTGCATAATCAAGTACCAATTAATCAAGCAACACCTCTCACTACACAACTAGAGGCATTAACGATCACAAAAACAAAAAAGAATATGCCTACAACGTCTTCTTTACAGATTCAAGATATGGGTTGTGGAGAGTATTCTATTGCGAATACTTCAACGGGAAAACAATTGCCTCTATCTCCTAAGTCTTTTGGGAAGCCCAAAAAAATAGTACAAAAATGAGACAGAGGTAAAGAAATTGTCAGATAGATAAATTCATGCTCTTTCATTAGATGGGTTGACTTATAAGAGGAATCCCTAAATGAAGATGTCAACCATTAGATATATAGAGAAGAGGATCATATGAAAATACCCAAAATACCTTTAGATCAGTATAGCAATGGATTCGAAATGCTTCAAAGACATGGATATTATGGGACTAGAGGCCTGGGGTTACAAAAACAAGGAAGGCTAGAACTTATTGTTCCTAATGACAATCCAGGAAATCAAGGATTGGGGTATAAGCATGCACCACATATCATAGAAGCAAGACAATGTACCCTTGATTTACTAAATAGACCAATGAAACCATCAGACTACATACCACAAAGGGATTTGTCCACACGGGTGCTTCCCTCTTCATCTTAAATAGGTAATCAATTACCCACATTGCCTAGTGCAGAATCAGATGGCGAAGACATGAGACAACTCCTGCAAGAGCCTAATACCGAGTCACAAAATGATGCAGTTGTTGACACAACAATACAAGCTAATGTTGCAATAGACGTAGGTTTACCACCAACAGATGAATCTAATCTATGGCCATTATCAATACTTTTACCATAGGAAATGACTCAAGCTCAACCTAACAAATCAGATGAAGAAATATAACAAAGGCTTATACCAGGATTAATAAGGGTAACTACTATCCAAAGAAGACCAGTCAATATACAACAAAATCAACGATAGGAAAAAGAAGAGATAAGTGATGATAGCTCAAATTATGAAACATACATTGAAAGTGAGATAGACTCTCACGACTATGAGTTCTTATCACTCCAAGATTCTAGCCCATGAACAAGTGTCATACTAAGGCATCAAATAAAGCCTATACAAGATGAAAACACACCAAGTCATTCAAACAATCAAGTCTTCATGTTATCAGAATCTATTATAGAAGGGAGTAATGACTTACCCCTTGTACATTCAAACTTGATTGATTGGGGGCAAGAAGGAGAACCAACTCTGGATTGGTTTAAAAATGATGAAACAATTGCAGAATTCCTCGGAGTCAAAGAGGGATTTCCACAAGGTGACCACAAAGCAGGGTTTTCTATAGACCTATATAGAACAACATACTTTGGAGAGGAAAGTACCTCTACAACAGAAGATACAGATCAAACCACCCATAATGGCAAGAGCGAGTTGGGTAACCTTCCTATTGAAAGAGAAAATTCAGCACTACTTATAGAAGAAACTGAAGAGGTAAACATAGCAGAAGGAGAGGTTGTACATAACATCCACTTGGCAAAATCACTAAACAAAGAAGAATTAGACAGATTCATTCATTTTTTCAAGCAAGGACTTATCAAATTTACTTGGTCCTATGCAGATATGCCAGGCTTAGACCCTGAATTAGTGTTGCATCATTTACCTTTGATACCAGGAGTTAAACCTTACAAGCAAAAATTGAGAAAAATGCATCCAAGTATTGCATTACTAGTTAAAATAGAACTACAAAATCTGCTGGATGTAGGTTTCATGAGACCTATTGGTTACGCAAAATGGATATCCAACCTGGTACATGTGACTAAACCCATAAGAGGCATAAGAATCTGTACTGATTTCCAAGATTTTAATAAAGCTTGTCCTAAAGATGACTTCCCACTACCCAACATCAATATGATAGTTGATCTAACAGTTGGAAATGAAATGCTATCATTAATGGATGGTTTTTAGGGATACAACAAGTTTAAAATTGCACCAGAAGATCAACATAAAATGACCTTTACTTGCCCATGGGGAACATACTGCTGGAATGTGATGCCATTTAGTCTCAAAACTGTAGGAGCAACATACCAAAGAGCCATGACAATACTATTTCATGACATGATCCACAACATAATGGTGTAGCATCGTAAATTGTACGCACTTGCTAGGGTGGTACAATTTCACACCTAGTTTAGCACCCGCCTTGGCGCATTTTGCATTTTGCATTGCATTTCCCCTTTAGCACTTGATTAATTAAATTAATTAGGTCTAAGGTTCTATTTTATCATCTCCCATATCATAAAGTTGGGCCCTTTTCATTAAAGTGTGCCCCTTTCATTTTATTCTTCCAATACATCATTTAATCAAAAACTCTAATTAGGTCCTATTTTGAACTTGGGGGCTTGATTTTGGGGGTCAAAACATCTTTAAATCAGTTGTAACTTTGGGATTCTCTCTAAAATCATCATATCTGACGACCTTGAAAATTTGGTGAAAAGTTGTCGGGACCATGGCGCCCGACGTGCACATGGTCCCGGACATTTTTCCTGAAATTTTAGGAGCGCGATCCAATCATAAAATAAAGCTTAACCCCAAGAAATTGGCAAGAGATTCAATCTCTAGGTCGGCCAAAAGTTGAAATTAAGACCTAGGGTTTCATATATAAAAGCTCTGTTTCTTCATTTGAAAGGACCAGATTTTTGGTTTCAAGGGCCTTCTATGTAGCGAAAGAGCAGATCTTTGAAGACTTCAACAACATTCAACATCCATCCATCAAGCATTCATCAATTTCATTCATCCATTTAGGGCTTTGAAGACATTGAAGAGCAATAGGGGATCACCGACTGAAGATTGGCTTCTACCCCTCCCTTGGGGTTGGGTATGATTTCATATTGTTTTCATGTCTTTGCATAAGCCTCATTATATCACTTGTATTCATGCTTTAGATCTCTTTACATCTTGATTTGGAGCATTTACATTATCACTTGCAAGCAATTAGGGTTTACTTTCTAGGTTGCTCTAGTTTGCTTACTTGCATTTTAGGATCTTGCACACACACAAGGTCTGCACACACACTACTTTTACTATACAACTTGGCTATTCCTGGAGGTGGAAATCACCAAAGCGGGGGTTTGACTAAGGCAAAACCCTATATAGCCGCCCACCATACCTTTTCAGATATAAGTGCAGGTTTCTGGATTCGGACGATGCCGCAAGTTGCAGATCTGACGGAAGCAGACCGAGACAGAACAACACACCAAATTGCAGAGAAAAAGACCAGGACAAGGGCGTGGGGCGCCCTGGTCCTGCCAGGACAGGGGCATTGGGCACCCTGGTCCTTCTGTCAGACAACAGTTTCAGCATTTTTCTGACAACTTTTCAGGTTGCAAAACAACAGTTTCAGGTGCAGAATCAGGACAGTGGCGCCCGCGCCCCCATCCTGAACATTTCCACTCAGATTTTAACCCCAGGTACACATCTGTATTCTCCTTTTATCCTTGTGTTTACAGCTTTTCATCACTTAATCTCAATCTTGCAATCTTGTTACTAGTTCATACTTGCACTCTAGGGCTAGTAGTTGAACTTGCATCATTTTATCTATCATTTGCAACAAAGGAATATAAATCCTAATAGGTAGCCCGTGGCTCTCTCTTCTACAAAAAGAAGTAGCCAATTGTGTGATACCTCTAGGCTCTTTCGTATTCCACAAGTGTGTGATTGAAAGTGAGATTAGGGCATGTTTGCTTAGTGTCACTTTTTCCCCTACACAAATGGAAGATTATGTGGACGACTTATTGGCTAAATCACAGACAAGAGAAGGTCACCTTACGGTCCTTGCACATATATTTGATCAGTTGGAGCAGTATAATGTCAGACTAAACCCGAAGAAGTGTGTGTTCAATGTAACAATAGGTAAACTGTTAGGGTTTATAGTGTCGAACATAGGAATTGAAGTAGACCCTGCTAAGGTCAAAGCAATCATAGATATGCAACCTCCGTCAACACTTAAACAACTAAGAGGTTTACAAGGAAGACTGCAATCCATAAGGAGATTATAGCATAGTTGGCAGATAAGTGTCATCCATTCCAACATTTACTCAAGAAAGGAGTTACTTTTAAATGGATAGAACAATGCCAAGAAGCTTTCCAAGCTCTGAAATATTATCTTCTAAGCACACCAGTACTAGTACCACCTACTCTAGGAAAACCTTTGTTACTATACATATCAACAACAACCTCAGCTCTAGGGGCTTTGTTAGCACAACATGATGAACAAGGAAAAGAAAGAGCTATTTATTATATAAGTAGAAATCTGATCGGTTATGAGATTAATTATACTCCTATAGAACGAGAATGCTTAGTAGTAATCTTCACATCTCAAAAGCTTAGACATTACATGCTGAGTCATAAGGTGCAACTCATTGCACACTTTGATCCACTCAAGTACTTGTTGAGCAAAGCAAAATTGACTGGGAGACTGGCTAAGTGGGTCATGATCCTGAGTGAGTTTGATATAGAGTACATAGACAAAAAAACCATCAAAAGAAAAATTATAGCAGATTAGTTAGCAGAGGCTCCTTTACAAGACAATCATCCGTTACTCATAGACTTTCTAGACGAATCAATGTTTACATTGACAACATCTATAATGTGGAAATTATACTTTGATGGGTTATATACAAGTCATGGATTTGGAGCAAGGATTCTGTTCATTACCCTCAAGGTGATTCTATACCTAATTCATTTAGGATAAAATTTCCATGCACGAACAATATAGCCGAATATGAATCTCTCCTCATAGGGCTTCGTACAATTGTACAATGGAAAATAAAAGAATTACAAGTCTATGGTGATTCGTAATTGACTGTAAACCGAGTCAATGATGATTACAACACGAAAGATGAAAAACTCATGCCTTACAAGAAAATGGTAGAATATTACAAAGAGAACTTCACCAAAATTACTTTCGAGCAGATTCCAAGGATACAAAATAGGGCAGTAGATGCCATGGCTACCATAGGAACTCTTCTAAATATGTTTGCTAATGAAACTCAGTTTGAGTTTATTATAGAACAGTTGATGATACCGGCATATGAGAATCCCTCAACATAATGTGTATGTGCAATTGTGGGTCCAGAATCCCCGTGGTACAATGAAATATATGCATATTTACACAATTAGTACATGTCACCGGATCTGTCCAGAAATCAAAAGAAGACTCTTATCCGTCAGGCATCTAGACACACCATTATAGCTGATACATTGTATAGAAAGGGCTTCAATGGAACTCTTCTCTGATGTCTTGATGAAAATGAAGTGCAACATTCTCTAAAGGAAGTCCATGATGGAATTTATGGGGTGCACCAAAGTGGTCCACCATTGTCAAAGAAATTGTTAAGAACAAGTTATTATTGGCCAACTAAGGAAAATGATTCTTATAAATATGTGCAAAAATGCAAGCAATGCCAAATGCATGAAGATCTCATTCATGCACCAACACAAGATCTTCAACCCATTACCTCACCATGGCCATTTTCACAATGGAGATTAGATCTAGTGGGTAAAACCAACCCTACTTCTTTCAATGGGCACAAGTTCATCTTAATAGCTACTAAGTACTTTACCAAATGGGTTGAGGCAATTCCTCTTACATACACCACGGGAAAACAAATAGCAAAATTCATGCTCAACTACATTATATGTAGATACGAGATTCCAATGTGCTTTGTGACAGATAATGGACGTCCATTTAAAAACCAGGAAGTGAAAGAGTTGTGTTACAGATTTCAAATACAACAGAGATTTGCAACACCCTATTATCCACAAAGCAATGGAAAAGAAGAGGCAACAAATAAGACAATATTGAAAATCATTAAGAAAGTTGTCACTGACATAGGATGGGACTGACATCTCCAGTTAAATCCCGCTCTTTGGGCTTATAGAACAAGAGTACACAGCCCTACAGAAGCAACACCATATTCCTTGGTTTATGATACAAAAGCAATACTCCCTATTGAAATAGAATTACCATCCCTTAGAGTCTCCTTACAGAACATCATATTAGAGGAAGACTATCGGGTAGCAAGGCTACAAGAGCTAGAAACGCTTGATGAAAAAAAACAAACAATATTCAATCATTTGCAAGGTTATTAGAATAGACTAAGACAAAATTATAATAAATGAGTTCGCCCAAGAAATTTTGAAGTGGGAGATCTAGTGCTCAAAGAAAACCAAAGGAATCTAGCGGAATGAGAAAGGCCAGGAAAATTTGAACCTAATTGGCTAGGTCCTTTCATCATAACAAGGGTTATAGGTAATGGAACATATAATTTGGCTACCATGGAGGGAGATCCACTCTCTGACCCTATGAACAACATGCACCTTAAACGATATTATACCTAAGGGCTGGGTTAGTTTAGGTTTTACTTTCCGCATTGCATATCATATTATTCAAAACACTACATCACATATAGTTTCTTTTTCAAATGCATCGCATTTTCAAAGTTTCTGCATTTTCATATAGCAACATCAATAAAACAAGGCAACTATCCGAGTTTGTCATCTATTTGCATTCAAGAGAAATAAGAGTCATCTCCTTTCTTAGATATTCGGACATGAAGTCTTTGAGGTCCTAAGGTCATTCATTTTCAACATCACCCTATGATGATGCTTTACTTATGGTTGGGTAGTGATTTCACTATTTTGAGACTTGTTAACCCAAAATCTATCAATTGCTATATCTCAAACACAATAAATCTCTAATTCATTTGAGACACCTAGTTGATCATATGACTAGTGAAAAATCTGAAAATCTACTTCAGCGCCGCTGTAATTATCACACCCAAGTAGGTTTCATTACTTACAAGTCAAGGCAAGAAAATAAAAAGAAAAAATGCTATGCCAAATATCCATCTCAAGGCAAAAGAGCAATGATATATAACTCAACTATCACACATACAAGTGCGACAAAAAGCTTGACTATGGGAACATGCGAGTAACTCCATCAGGGCTATGAACGCCTACTAGCAATGGAGCAATATTTGAGAAATTACAGTCTATAACCTCGTCGGAGCTCTAAAAGCTTGTGGGCAACGTGGCTCTATTCAAGATGCTTTTGAAGTTAGGATAATCCATGTAGCTAGTCATATAGGATGCTAAGGATCTTTAGTGAACACAAGAGCATGAATTAACTCAGTTGCACACACATGGGCAAATGAAGATCAAAGTTTCAAGAACCAATGGGGAATTTTCCTGCGTCTCCATTTGTAAATCCTAATCACTAAGTGTGTTAATTTGGATGTTCCAAAGGACCTTAGGGATCGATTGACCGCTTATCTATGAAATGTTTTGCACCTCCATTTCAATTGGTGTATTACAAATGCTAAAACAAACACAGTCAACCTTGTTTGAATAGGAAATGCATCTTCATCACGCATATTGCAATAACATAGGTCATGTAAAAAATTCATTGTCTCCACATGCATTTTGCGGATCATCATGTCATATAGGTTTGCACACTGGGGGCATAACTGAAAAAATCTTAAAAATCGTATAAAGTCCTGAAAAAATCTTAAAAATCATATAAAGTCCTGAAAAAATCCTAAAAAATCATATAAAGTCCTAAAAAAAATCGTAAAAATCATATAACGTCCTTCGAAAATAACAAAAAACATTGGAAGTTCCTTCAAAAATCTAAAAACATTCGGAAAGAGTCGTAAAAAATATCAAAAACATCTGCAAAATGTCTTGAAAAACTCATCCAAAAACATTCAAATACTGATCTACATAATCCAATAACATCGAAAAAGCTCTTGGAAAAGAACTAAACAATAAAAAATCAACCAAAAAACTTCCAATAAAATATCTTGTGAGAAACAAATACCCTAGCAGATATCTAGCAAACGCTTCACACAAAGTTAACAAAGGAGACGACTATCCAGTCAAACATCTACAATCAACTGATCAAACTGTCTTATCAATCGTATCATATCCATATCAAGTGATCATTATCTTGTCTTAAACAGAAGAGGATACACTCGAAATTAGACAGGTCAGTCTTAAATGGAGTCCGCAACTTTATGAGATCAGACATTATCAACCATCACATCAAGCAACTGAGAATGAAGGCACAAGGTCAGTATAGTTGCTGAATTTTGTCTGGGTCAGTCTTTATCTTTTATCATTTGGCAACAAATTGTGTTCCTATGCTACTTAGGGATGCCCACAAGTGACTAGAGGAGCAATGATGGGCATTATCTTTTTCTTTGTTTGCTTTTTGTGGTGTGAACTGATGAATTTCTAGGGAAATTTCTTTAGTGGGTGTCTGTGATAGGAGCATTTAGCTATTGAATGCCACACATACCTCAACCCCTACCGTATTTCCTAGAATGGAGGGGGTCACTCCTTGTCTGCTACGTGTTTGTTTCTACAATGAGATATCTTTTACATCTTGGTTCCTTATACCGTGATGTGCTAAACTTCATTGTTCAATAATAAGACTCAGTGATGAATATATATTGCGCAATCAAATATGTGACACATGTTCATGATTCTTTCAATTTTATTCTCATCTCATATGTTTCTTGATAGTCTGTTGATTTCCCATCTTCTCTCTAAAAATCATTTTCTCTCTAAATTGTTTCATCAATCTCTTCTCTCTATCATCTTACTAACATTTCTTCAAGGTGCATCTGAGTTAAAAGTTTGTTCTCACGTTATCATGCAAAAAAATATATATGCATTTATATAGATACCATTGCATTCATAAAACATTCATTTGAAATGCATACATATAGTACAAATTGCATCCATAAAGCATCACTAATACATACATATAGTAATCATTACATTTATAAATCATATAGAATCAAATAGATACACATTGCATAACTCATAAGCATCATATAAGCATACATGGAAAACAAAGCATAATAGATTGCCGCCAAAAAAATTCATATCATATATATATATATATATAACTAAAAAATGATAATGTGTATGAATACAATAAACAGGCCCGAAGGCTCAGATAACATGATCAAAAGGGTCTCAACCGACACTGCCTCTGTCAGCAGGTGGATCCTGTCCACTAGGTCTTGTCCCGAGATGTCGAGGTGGTCCCATAACACCACCACTACTAGTCCATCAAGAAGTAGATCAACTCGATCTACTCCCCATGAAGGCACTATAACTAGGCTCTCTCTGACCCTCAGGGATAGCTCTCTCATAAGCCTGTCGATAATAAATAGCTTCCTGTGTAGCAAAAAAATATCTATCTGTTGGTCATGTGCCTTTGTCACTAGTCTGAATAGCTAATCATATGCATCCATAGTGATGTGTGCTCTCTTAACTACCTCATCTCTCTCCCTCTTGAGATGATCCCTCTCAGCCTCTAAGACATTGTAGTCTGCACGATAGACCTCTCGCTCGACATCTCATCTAGCGACCTCCTCCTCCAAGCTTTAAATCCACGCTCTAAGAATATGTGGATTGTCATCACCCACTTGTCATCCCCCACCCTCTATAGTAGGCACATTCTCAAGCTCTGGCATCTCATCATCCTCATCTCCACCATCACTGCTCGATGACTCTAAAGAATCATCGCTGTCCTCGCTGCTGATAGACTCGGTGTCTCCACCAATGTCTACCTCCTTGTCTCCACCACCCTCATCTAACCCACCCTCTACTCCTCCACCTCCATCATCTCCTCCACCACCCCCCTCTCCTCCTCTGACTCTCTCCCCCAACTCTAGCCTCAATCTCGGCCTAGGATGATGAATCTGCTGTGCTGTAATGGGAACAATAGGATTAGTAAGTGGAATGGGCCTATGTCTGGCAAACCATGCATCATACTCCGACGTAGTCCTTGGATCCGCTGCACCTCTACCCCAACCCCATAGTAATGGCCGAAGAGCATCAAACTCAGCAGAAGCAACATGCAGCTGTATACACACACCCCCCAATCAGATACCTCCTGAGATACATGAGCAAAGTAAGCTGTAACAACTGGTGTCACATGTACCTCTCCAAACTGTCTCAGTAGTCGATCTGGGAGATACATCTCGATGATCCATTGCATCTCAAAGGTCCTACCAATCAGATACCTCTACTAGCGGTAGAAAGGCAAGTGTACTACATCATCCACCCAACCGGGGCAATCTAAGTATGGTCTCCAAGTAAAATGCTGAAGTATGTCAAACTAATGTCTCCAATACAAGGTGTGACCTGAACCCCTGTGTCTGATACCTGCTGTGTAACTAAAAGCATAAGGTTGACCAGGCTGCAAATTGACATGAATAATAGGCCTCAAAATAGAAATATGCTCCCATGCCCAAGTTTGGAGCAGGGTAACACCACAACTGATAGACCGATAACCCAGATAAACAATCCCATGCATCTAATAATACAACATGACAAGAAGACATGGACCCAACGCATATACTCATCGATGAACAATCATATCATGGAGCACTCTGCCCCATCCGACTGGAAATCCATGACCTCATCTATCAAGTATCAACAAACCACCGACAACACTGCATAATACAATGGTCATGTCGTCATAATCTAGATGGGCCTAAGGGATGTCATACCGACCACTAATTTGTAAGTCCTGTATCTCACACTTGAAAAGTACACACAACCCAACAATGCCATCATCATGGTCATAAACAACTCTCTCACCATGAATCGGAATATGTAGAATACGCCATACATCCTCTAAGGTAATGGATGCCTCACCAGTCAGAAGATGGAAGGAACAAGTCTCAGAATGCCATCGCTCTATCAATGTTGTAATCATGGCCCTATTGGCTATAATATCTGGTAAGTGTAACACATGATACAAACCAAGCTGTCGGATATGCTCAATCTCCTCATCGAGTAAGTTAGCTCGAAGATCAAGTCCACTAGGCCTGCTCTATCGGTAGTATAACACACCAATGTTCTCCTGCAAAGAGAAAAAGTTCAAAATATTAGGTAACGGATCATCAAAAAAGTAAAATTTTTAGACGCATGACAAAACATTTCACATACAATGAATGCGTGACATTTAGTGCGAATTTGGTACAATTATGATGTTTGCGTGACATTTAAAGCGAATGCGTAATGATCTGAGCATATGCGTAAGGAAATCAACAAATGCATAACATTATGTGCTAATGCATAATGATCTAAGCGAATGCGTAACAATTAGGGCTAATGCGTAACATTAAGAACAAATGCGTGAAAATCGACATGCTATTGCATGATGCAAGGGAAAAATTGAATACTGGAATTTTTTTGGAAAATAGCAAAAAACAGGCAAAAAAGAGAGGATAAAATTAGAAAAATACCATGCCGCCAGTCCCAGGAGGTCTTTGATATGAACATACTCAGTCAAACAAGTGCAATCGAGCTCTATAACCAGCCATGACGATCGAAAACTCACAAGAAAGTACAAAATTCGCAGAAGAAAACAAAGAACTTACCCAATTGCAAATTAGCAAATGAAAACTTAAACTTCCTATTTATAGCTCAAAATTAGGGTTTTTTTGACACCTCAACGCTCGTGGTCCCTGCCAGCTTCAAACAACTTGTAGCCCACTCAAACGATCTCGAAATCGCATGAAACTTCACACGATTTCTTATTACACTGATATCGAAAACATGGTCTCAATTTTTGAATTTTTCGACCACCTTTTTCGAGGGGGCATATTTACACTATACAGTAGTACCAAGGCATATTGGGGCAAAATTTTTCGTTTTCTTTGAAACAATGTCGTTCCGACTTTGTCTCAAAGAGGGGCAAATGTAGACACCTAAAAATGTCTCATTGATCATGTACTAATTGTTCCTCTAATTGATTAAATAATTCTTTAATTATTTAATTAAGTCATTTAATCTTATTCTTCTAATTCAATATTTCCTCATCATCTTACTAATTATTCTATTTTCTCGTTCTTTCATCATTTAATCATTTTAACCATTTTCTAATGTTAATTAAATATTTATTATTTAATTAATTGTGATTTTTAATCCTCAATTTAAATAATCTTTATTATTTAAATAAATTCTATTCTCAATTTTTATCTCTAATCATCTAATCATTAACCCTTTTCTAAATATTAATTAAATATATATTATTTAATTAATTATGATTTAATCCTTTAATTTAATAATCTTTATTAATTTAATTAAATTCCATTTCTAAAATAATTAAATAGTTTCTTTAAATTATTTAATTAACTAATTATTTCTTCTAATTCTATTTCCAAATCCCCAAATTCTAATTTCATTTAATTTCATGAATTCTTCTATTTCTAAATAATTAAATAGTTTCTTTAAATTATTTAATTAACTAATTAATTCTTCTAGTTACATGTGCATGATTTCAAAAATCAAAGTCAAGTTCTAAATATATTCAAATGCTAAATTGAATTTAATTCAAATATTTGAATAAATTTCATGCAAAGATTAAATTGAAAATCTAAGTCAAAGTGCAAGTTGTGTGTGTGAAAAGTGGATCTGTATCTGTATCTGGAATACACAACACTTCAATTAAGTCATTAGATGTATGGGTAGACAGATATAAGCAAGAATATGAAAACCATAACAAATCGATCCATTGCCTTCTAAAAGATGCGAGTATAAGATTGCTCTCAGATTTGTATAAGCAATACCAATGACTAGACTACACCAAGATGAAGGATTTAATCTATATGAGCATGATATTAAGCTAAATGAATGCAAGATTTAAGCTAGATGAATGCATGATTTGCAAGATTCAATCTAACATGATTTAAGCAATATATGAATATTTAAGCTAAATGATTTAAGCAATATGAAATAACTAATATGCAATATCTCAATGCAAATTCTTAATGAACCTAGACCAAAAATAACATAATAACAATATATTCTCTAGGATCTTTTTTTGAATGAGAGATGAGAGCCTGAATTTATAGAAAATTCAGAAAGAAACCAAAGGCTGAGATCAAATGATGATGAGCGGTCAAGATTTTCCAAGAGGAATCACAATCCAGGTGAATTGATTTGATTGGATGCTTTTCTCAGTTTTAAAGAAAATTGAACTAAAATTAAGATAAAATCAGAAAAAAATGATTTATTCTCTATTTCATTCAATTTTAATATTTAATTGTTTTAATTGATTTCTTTGAGATTATTTATCAATTTTTAATTTGTTTTACAAGATTATCTCCAATTGATTTCTTTTCTCAAATTTTAATTCTTTTTTTGTCAATTAATTCCTTTTTTGATTTATTTCCTTTTTTGAAGATTTGTGCTCATTATTTTGAATTCCTCTTTCTTGATTTGTTTCCTTTTTGAAGATTTATGGCAATTTTTATTTATTTTTTAAATTAATTCTTCTTTTTGATGATTTAATGGCAAATTGATTTATTTAATTAAATATGCAAAAGATATTTAATTAAAATAAATAAGATAATTATTTAAAATGATTTACTTGGAATGATTTAATTAATTAATTAAATATTTAATTAATATTCGTTGATTAACTTGCCATGTGACATTTGATGATTTTAGAAATTAATTGTGTGCTCAAGATTTATTTAATTGCCTTTGGTTAGGACCTTGGTGACGTTGTCGAGATTAGGGGCCCATGGTTTAGATGATCATTTTTAGGGTATTACATTTGCCCCTCTTTGAATTAATGTGCGAGCAATGCATTGGTTCAAAGAAAATTTGATGTCTAGGAGATACCAGTTCTAAACTTGATTGATCACGAACCAGATGAAGAGTGAGGTATTCAACTTGTTTTGAAGCGATGAAATTGAATAGAGTTGATTAAAGTGAAACCGATCCTGAACTTGATTGAACTAGGACCGATGAAGAGAAAAGATACCGAACTTGAACTTGATTGATCAAGAAGCGGATCTTACTGATCTAGAACTTGATTGAACTAGACACAGTGAGCGAAGATAAAATCGATCTTGAACTTGATTGATCAAGACATGATGAGTGAAGATAAACTATCTAGCTTGATTCAATGTGATGAAACTAAACACTTGCTTAGATTGAGTGTGATCAAAGATACTCCTTAAACCCTTGATTGAGTTTAAATGAATAATCAGCTTGATGAAAAGCGATGAAACTGATTAACGTTAAGAGATTGATTCAGACGAGGACAAATACCAGTTTGATATGAAGTGATGAAACTGATATGCCCCTAGTGATTGATTTGATTCAGATGGTCAAGAAATATCAACTTGATATAAAGTGATGAAGTTGAGATGCCCCTAGCGGTGAGGTCTTGTTTGATTGTCTTATTTTTGTTTGGCGATGATAAGTTATTTGAGCACAAAGATTAATGTTGAAGATTAAAATCAGAGTTAATGTGAGAATTAAATTAAGATTTAGCGTTGATTAACGAGAAATTGAGGGCAAATTGAAGAAGATAATGAGAAGTTGATGAAAGCGCTAAGTGGTCAATGTTGTGAAAATTCAATGAGATAATTGACATCAAATTTTGATTTCGATCTTGAGAATGGACTCAGGACAACCGATTTACGAGTTCTTGATTTGATTTCATCGTACTTTTGTTGATTGATTATGAGATGTTCTATATGCTTTATTCTATATGTATGCATATCTTTTCAGTATAGACGAATGAATGCAAATGGAATATGGGTGTTTATTTTTGTTTCTTTTTATGCAAATAAATGAGGAGAATGGGTAACTAGTAATCCAAATGTTTATTTTTTTCATGCAATAATATGAATGCAAATAAGTATAAAATGAAATATATGGATCTATATAAGATGCTTATGTATGCAGCTAACATCTCAATACACAAGTACTCGATCGAAGAAACGATGATGAAAAAGGGACCACTTGGCTGAGAAATGATGATGCTTCAAATTCTCATTCAGAAGGTAAAGAAATCAGTGTTACCATACTGAAATCACTCTAAATTCATGAGATGCAGAATGAAATGCAAGATGAGATGCAAGCAAAACCTAGTCACTGGATTTGAAAAGCTTAATTTTCATCATCGAGCGTTTTAAAAACATAGCAAGTAGAATAGAGTTCATTTTTTTGCATATGCAATATGAATTATCTTGTCTGCAATGACCCTTTGTTCGTTCATATCCTTGGATAGATTACGCATGCGTCCGGATTGCACATTAAAGAAATTCCCTCAAAACAGATAAATAAATGACTCCAACCTCCCTATAGTATACAAATAAGCGGAGTTGAGGTATGTGTGGCGATTTCACCTTAATGTGAAGGCACTTATCACAGACACCTAGCTGATTAGATGTTTTCAGATCATCAGAATCATTCCTACAAGCATAAAATAAAGAAAAATATTATGCCCCCAATCCTTGCTCCTCTTAGTCAAGATAGACTTCCTCGAGTTACTCAGAGGGAATAATAATCGAAAACCAATGTAAAAGAGAGCATACAAAGAAAATTTCATGCATAGCTCAAATTGTTTAGTGATTGTTTTCAGTAATATTGGTTTGCTTGTGTACTCAATGATAAAACTCTTCAGTGGTCAGGAGACAAGTGACTGACTTAGAGTGGACGACCAGATTTCACTAACGTAAAGTTGACTTGGTTGATACTACTTAGGACATGTAAATTACTCATTCAATTACCCTAAGGCTAGGACATTGATTGGTTTCAAGCCATGATGATTTCAAAAGAACCAGGATGTCATGAAAGTGACTAAAAGATATGTACAAGCTAAAGAAAAGATGCAACATTTCAGTACAAGAGATAAGACTAACCTGGACATTTCTATCTGGTTTCGAGTGCACCCTTCCTTGTATAAGACATGTCGATGTTTGATAGATAGATTAACAAGACATGCGTTAAGTTTGATTGCACACCTTGAGAGTTTGTCTGTGGTTGATTTGGTTTGAAGGATTGTTTATGCTTTCTTGCTTTGATTTTGTCAGTTTTTTTTCTAGGATTTTGTTTAGGACATTTTATAATTTTTATGATTTTTTAGGATTTTGATGTTTGCCCCTAGTGTCTAGCAAGGTAAAAGGGATTTTGAGTACATGAATGGATAAGCGAATGATGGTGGATGCTTTCAAGGACTATCTCACAATGTTGATCCAATCACAGGGTCCATATATAGCAATGTAAACCAAGGATTTTAGCGATGTAAAGCAATGATTTTAGCACAGTGAAGCAAGGATATAGCATAACGAAGCCATATGGTCCAAAGAAGTGGCCATGTCAAGAGGTTTGTGGAAAACACGTTTTTGTATTTTGTCCATAGTGTTGATCAAGATCTGGATAGGGGACAAATAGGATAATCAAGATCAAAGGTGGTAGTGAAGGATGTAAGCGAGCAATGAATAGGAGCTAAAGGGTCTGGATCAAGTGCAATATATAGGACATACAAAACCTGTAAAGATCCTTAACCTTGTCAAGATCAAAGGTGGAAAAGGGATATGAACGTAGATAGAGCAGATGAGGGATAATGGAGGAAGAAGGATAATAGGTGGATGTACATGGATGGAACTTTCCCCCAGTGTAAAGTGCAAAAGGATAATGGATTATGCATGATGCCTATTTTCTAGGTTTTCATCATGGTACTTGCCCAAGGTGCCACATGAATTGGTTTTCACACAAGGATGAATTTATTTCTCTTTACTTTTTTTTTCTGAATTTTTTTTTCATTTTTTCATCATTTTTTTTTTGGAAGATAATGGAGGCATGATAGGGGATAGAATAAGGAATCCAACGTCTTGCTGCTTTGGATGGTACCCTTAGAATATGAGTTTCAATAGACCATGACTATGAAGGTATGCTCAAAGATGTTGGCAGGATAATGAAATGAAACTAGGGCAAGGATTTATGTAAATGATTGGATAAGAGGGATGGAATGGTGAAAAAGAGGTGTTGGATAATGGATGGGATGTTGGAAGAATTGTGTATGGATAGATTGAAATGCTGGAAAGATCAACATTGGCACACGCCTTTAGGGATGGTGGACATATGAAAGAGAAGTGAATCTCATATTTTGAGATTTGGATGGAGGAAAGGTTACAAATTTTGGGGCATAAGAACCCAAAATGGATAAAGGAGGTGATGGAAGAATAGAATCAGAAGGTTTGGATGGAGGAACAACAATTTTGGATGCCAATTTTGATTTTTCTTTAGTCTGTTGTGCTTCAAGCAACCGCTTAGGGATCCACATAGTTTTTGATTTTTCATGCTTTTGTAGTTCCTTAGAGCGGATTGCTTGTACAAGTTCCTTAGGAACCCATATAACTTTTGACTTTTCTTCTTTCTTTGTGGGCCTTTGTGGCGTTTTGTATTTTTCTTTTTCTTTTTGGATCATATTTTGCTTTGTTTTGACATGTCGATTAGATGGGACATGTTGATCCTTGAATACATGTGGATTACTTAGCATGACTTTTATGCTTGGCATCCAAATTTCTTGGAGGGAGATGTGTGGGTAGATAGGAATGATATGGAGGTCTTTTAGATGGATGGAAGGTACTCAAAGATGTGTGCCTTTGTTGATCCCGCATAAGGGATGGAGGGATATAGGGACCTAAAATGGATGGAAGGGGCGAAGGAGAAAGCATATATTTGGATTTAACTGGAGAAATGTAGGATTTATGAGAGATACCAACATCTTGAGAAATGTCCCTGAGGCCATGACCTTTAACATTTTTTTTAATATGGAGGGGTTCTTGCTTGTTGAGATCTACCCCTTTGCCTTTATACATATTTTGACTTGTAGGATACACTTTTCTTTGGAAAGAAGGCACGAGTCCATTATGAGATGGAGGTGGAATGTAGGGAATGATAGGATCATGAGAGGGATTTGTAGGCATGATGGATCCTTGAGGTGAATATGGAGGATTATGACAAGGGAATAAAGGGATACTTTGATCTTGACATGGAAGAGGAAGATCACTAGATTCCTCTTTAAAGGTTCTATTCTCTTGACTTTCAATGGAATCATCACAAAGAATGGATGGTATATCTTGATCTTGCATAGGAAGTGGATTAGGAATGAGATTTGGAAGGATGCTTTGTTCTTGAGATGGAAGGGGGTCATCTTGGAAGAAATGGAAAATTATAAGGGGATCATCATGGGATTCTAGTGAAATAGGACCTTTTTCAACCATTAGATGGGATTGGGGAGTTTTGGTGTCTTGGTCTTGATTTATGATAGGACTTGTTTCTTCATTCTTCAAATTATCCTCTTGGCATGGAACCACTTCTAAGGAAGGATTTTGCATAGGCATAGGAGATTCTTGTAATGTCTCCATATTTTGGCATGATGGGGAAGCATTTTGAGTGGGACTCTCTGGAGTGGGTAGGTTTGGAATTGGAGTGCATGATGGCATAGGATCTAGGATTTTTAAATCTTTATAGGAACTTGTATCAATATTGGCATTAACTTCGATTTCCATAGGAGATAGCCATTGAAGGTAAGCGTGAGAAGTTTCATTGTTTGAAGGAGATGGTATGGATTTTTACTGAGAAGTTTTAGGAGATGAAGGAACCATGGAAGGGATGGAGGCTACATGTAAGCCATTTCTAGACACAGGTTCATGATTTTGATCATGCTTGGTAATGACATCTGGTTTCTCCTTAGGTGAATTATTAGGATCTTCGATTTCAATAACACCATCATCAAGGAGATCTTGAATCTTATGTTTTAATTCCATACACATTGAAGTCTTATGTTTGTTATGCCTATGATATACACAGTAACTACTCAAAACTTCATATCCCCATGTGGTCTTTTTAGGCAATATAATAAGATTATGCTCAAGAAGCTCTTTCAAAGTCGACTCAATAGATTGCCCTAAAGGCATAAACTATCTATCTAGGGAATATATGTCTTTTGGTCTTGGTGAAGGTGTCTCGTGATCTTGTTTGAGATTTGGTTTATGATTGTCAATTATTTCTTGTTCCATCTTATGTAATTGTTTTAGAATTTCTTGAAGTCTAGCATTCTTGATATCATGAATTTTTATCTCAAGAGGGGTCATTGAATCTCTTCATTGGGCTTGAATGTCATATATTTCTCTTCTGAGATCTTGATTTTGTTGAGCTAAGGCAGCCATGGGCTTCTTACTTTTGTTAGAATTTTTAGAAGAGATTATGGTTTGGACAAGCATTTACAATCAACGGGACTGAGAGCTAGATGTGTTACAGAAGTCAAGATCAAATTGAAGCTAGTTGTTCATTTAACGCAGTGATTAAGGAAAGTAACTAAGATCTGGTCTAGTTTCAGGAATGATCTATCCTATGTAAGACATTATCTAAGTTAACTTAGGCTTGATAAGATGTTGTTTGAACTAGCTTAGAGATGATCGACAAAATCATGCAACGCAATGATAGGGGTACACTATCAAGACTATTTATGCTCAGGAGGATGATAACCTATTTTATGCTCGTTGTAGACTGATCTAGGAAATTTTTACTGTTTTGACTGACAAGATCAAGAATTCATACGAAAGAGGATTGGACAGAGATGAGATTCTGACAGACAGAGTTTTAATGACTGACAACTACTAGTTTTTGACAAGTACTGATGTTTCAATGACTGACAGAGACCAGTTTGGACACAGACAAAGTTTATCACTAAATTGTTTGATATTGTTTGATTTGTTTTCTCCAGTTTTAGTATTTCATTTTCAATTTCAGGGATGAAAACACAGAAAACATGCAAGATATATAATAATTCAATCACAACACGCTAACCTTATAGAAGTTGGCTTAGAGAAGAAAATCTTTGCTTGCTGACTTAGGTACACACACAATAGATAATTAAAATACAGTCACTAAGTCTCACGCAATGGATTCTCAACACCATATTAGCTAACTCCAAACGCTAATGGGGGCACGATATGGCAAGTGTCTTGGGAGAGTTACTATCTCTCTTGCACAAAGATTATCCCCCTTTTAGAGGTGAACCAGATAGCTTCTATCTTATAGTTCTTAGTCAAGAATTCCATTTGAAATTACCCCTTGAAGTCATGCAAGCATGATTGAGGCCTATATCCCGACAAGGTACCGAAACAAGCTATAGTCACATAAACGTGATTGAGATTGCGAGGCCCTACAAAATGCTCGATATGAGAGATCTCAAAGAGAAAACTCAAATAATCCCATCCTCTGAGACTTTTATCACTAGAGGCCTATTTATTATAGTGAGTTGGAATGCTCAGGTCCAGCTGTACTCACTTGGGTCATTCTCACAAGGTGATTACTTTTTCCCACTGTGACATACCTGCTAAAGGTACACAAATCTCAAAATTTAGAAAAAAGCTTCGAGGGTCTAGATTTCTGATTGTTTGTAAAAGACAAGAGCATACTCTCCTACCTCTCAGATTTTTCTGAAAACACAAAAGATAGATTTGTTCTTTAACCAGATAGAAATATAAGTGCCTAAAAATTAATTTAAAGAATACACAATGTTTGGTCGATTCTCTTTAGGCAACCTGCAAAACCAACGCATCAGTAGTCATGTTGTTTTTTATTCTTTGACATGCATATGTTTGATTGATAAATTCTTTGTCAAGCGGACCTGCAAAAATTAAAAGCCCAAAATTAGTTGCCAAAATAACATAAAAAAAATCATCAAAAGAAAATTCTAGCATGCAAGCTGTAAATTAAACTAATCTAACAAGAATTTCAAATTTTTATGACTATCCTAGTTATGACAGTTTTGATAGTACTGCACTCTATCATTTATAACTTTTCAACTAGATATAATTCAAAAAATCGCGTAGGTGGAAATGTGAAAAACTTGGTTTTACAAACCATATTAAAATTTTGTTTAGATCCAACAGTTCAATAAAAAGTTATGGCTTCCGAACAGAGACCATTTTTGGCTGTCACAAAAGAATAAGTAAAATGATAGTACTACACTTTGTCATTCCTAACTTTCAAACCAGACACTCTTAGGAAAATCCCTTTAGTGAAACTATAGGAAACTTGGGTTTTCACAACATATAAAACATTGGTTGAGGTCCAATGGTGCAATAAAAATTTATGCCTTCCAAATAGAGACCATTTTTTTACTGTCATAGAAGAACAAGCAAAAAGAAAGATTTTTATTTGCAAATTTAACACATGTTTATTAGTTATAAAAACCAAACATTAAATTTGTTCAAGAAACATTAGAAATCTTGTAGTTGTGGGTTCGAGCGCTACGGTGGGCACCAAAAATGGTGCATGTGAAAAGTGGACCTGTATCTGTATCTGGAATACACAACACTTCAATTAAGTCATTAGATGTATGGTTAGACAAATATAAGCATGAATATGAAAACCATAACAAATTGACCCATTGCCTTCTAAAAGATGCGAGTATAATATTTCTCTCAGATTTGTATAAGCAATACTAGTGACTAGACTACACCAAAATGAAGGATTTAATCTATATGAGCATGATATTAAGCTAAATGAATGCAAGATTTAAGCTAGATGAATGCATGATTTGCAAGATTTAATCTAACATGATTTAAGCAATATATGAATATTTAAGATAAATGATTTAAGCAATATGAAATAACTAATATGCAATATCTCAATGCAAATTCTCAATGAACCTAGAGCAAAAACAACATAATAACAATATATTCTCCAGGATCTTTTTTTTAATGAGAGATGAGAGCCTGAATTTATAGAAAATTCAGAAAGAAACCAAAGGCTGAGATCAAATGATGATGAGCGGTCAAGATTTTCCAAGAGGAAGCACAATCCAGGTGAATTGATGTGATTGGATGCTTTTCTCAGTTTTAAAGGAAATTGAACTAAAATTAAGATAAAATCAGAAAAAACTGATTTATTCTCTATTTCATTTAATTTTAATATTTAATTGTTTTAATTGCTTTCTTTGAGATTATTTATCAATTTTTAATTTATTTTTCAAGATTATCTCCAATTGATTTCTTTTCTCAAATTTTAATTCTTTTTTTGTCAATTAATTCCTTTTTTGAAGATTTGTGCGCATTATTTCCAATTCCTCTTTCTTGATTTGTTTCCTTTTTTGAAGATTTATGACAATTTTAATTTATTTTTCAAATTAATTCCTCTTTTTGATGATTTAATGGTAATTTGATTTATTTAATTAAATATGCAAAAGACATTTAATTAAAATAAATAAGATAATTGTTTAAAATGATTTACTTGGAATGATTTAATTAAGTAAATAAATATTTAATTAATATTGGCTGATTAACTTGCCATGTGACATTTGATGAATTTAGAAATTAATTGTGTGCTCAAGATTTATTTAATTGCCTTTGGTTAGGACCTTGGTGACTTTGTCGAGATCAGGGGCCCATGGTTTAGATGACCATTTTTGGGGTATTGCACAAGCACATGCTAAATTAATTAATTAAACCATTATCTCTCCAATCTCTATTTCCATCTTCTAGTTAGCTTTTTCTAAATAAAGCTTTCTTTGCCATCCTCTTTATTTCCTCCAATCATTCTTTTTCTTCTCTCATTTAGCTTTTTCTCAATCAGTTAACTCAATTAATCTATTCAATCTATTCCGTTTCACCTCCAAATCAACAGTTCGACTATCAATTTTCATGTGAGCTCACCTGAGTTCCACCTCTTGATCAATTTGTTCCACCTTTCAATCAATCTCATCCAAAAATCTATAAATTGAGCATTCAATCTCCATTTTCAACAATCACGAACTTTGAATCTTTGTGTCATTTCCAGGTTGCCAGCACAATATTTGAGAGCCATTATACCACAGAGAAGAGAAGAGAAATGAAAGTTATACGCAGTCACGGAATAGGGAGTTTTTAATTGATTTGATTTATAAACCCTATTTTGGTTGTTATTGTGTTATTTCATTGTCCATTTGTTATAATTCTTTGATTAGATAGGGATTCGTGATTTACCTTTGTTTCTAATTGAATTTAAAGATGAATTTTACATGCAACAATATGTTTGCAACTTGCAGAGAACTCCTTGGTATGAAAATATTATTGGTTTCTTAACACAGTCTACATACCCAGATGGATTTAAAGAAAATTAGAAGAGGACCTTGAAATCTTAATCACAGATGTATGTATTATCTGGTGGAGATCTATACTACAAAGATCATGGAGGTTTCCTACTTTTCTATTTAGATGAAAGTCGGGCACAACTCATGTTAAAAGAGATGCACAATGGAGCATGTGGAGGACATTTTACAACAACGACCACTGCTTAGAAAGTTCTCAGGGTTGGTTTCTTTTGGCCATCTCTGTTCAAATATGCTCATGCTTATGTGAGAAGGTGTGAACCCTGCCAAAGATTTTTAGGAAAACTCAAATATATGGGTGCCTTGCCCCTAAGGCTTATGCAGGTAGAAGCTCCCTTTCATCAATGGGGAATTGATTTCATGGTGAGATCAATGAGAGATCTAGTGGGGGGCATAGATGTATCTTGGTTTCCACAGACTATTTCACCAAGTGGGTAGAGACTATTCCTACTAGGCAAGCAACTAGTAAGGTGGTCATTGAGTTTTTGATTAGCAATGTTATAACCAGGTTCACAGTACTAATTAGATTGATAATGGATAATGCCATGTGCTTCAGATCAGAAGAGTTCACTGATTTTTGCAAATCTTACAGAATTTGTATTTCATATGCATCATCCTATCATCCACAGGGAAATGGGCAGGCTGAGTCTAGCAACAAAAGTATTATGAATATCATCAGGAGAACCTTGGAGCAAAACAAGAGAGCCTGGGATTCCAAGATGAAGATGACACTTTGGGAAAACATGATCATAGTCAAAAGGGCCATAGAAAAATCACCTTTTGAATTGGTATATGGAGCTAAGGCTAGGCTCCCCATGAACAATTTGTTGCTAGTATACAAGTTCATCCATGAGAATGACCTAGAAATGACAAGCCCCTTGCTGGAAAGGTTTGAATAGCTTGCTGAGCTGGATGAAGTCAGGGAGGATGCTCACAAAAGGAACATGAAGATGCAACAAAGAAGCATATATCTGTTTGACAGGAGGGCATCTAAGAGAAAATTTGAGGTTGATCAATTGGTTTTTCTTTGGAATGCTAGGGCTCAAGATAAAGGTAACCATAGAAAATTCGAAGCTCTGTGGTTAGCGCCTTTTGTGATAGTAGAGAAACATGGTGAAGATTCTTACCTCTTGGCTAACATGAATGGAGATTTATAGGAGCTTCCAGTGCATGGACGGTTCCTAAAGCATTTCTTTGCTTAATTGTTTCCATGCATAGTAGTTAGGGCTTTGTACATAGTTGGGTTTTGTGTTAGATTATGATTTTGAGTGCCTTGTCAAAATTTTGGTTGGTCTGCATTCCCAGAGATCTGAATCCTTGCCTTGATCCAAGTTATCAAGCATCCCCAACTAGAGCCACTATTGGAACAATTTTTTCCTTCTTTGGATAGCATGTAAGAACTTTGAAAATCTTAGGGAACTTTGAAAATCTTAGGGTTTAGGGTTTAAGGGGATGAATTTTTTCTCGTCTCAAAGTCTTTGTTTTTTCCTTGGGCGTTGTTCTAATTTTAAGTTGACCGACTATTGGCAGTTCCCAGTTTTTAACTTGCTATGTTAGGGGGTCTGTGTCGTTCTTTTACCGGCCTTGAGTGTTAGAGCCTTTTGTTGGGCCGGTTTCCCTTGAAAAGTCTTTGTCTTGGTTTTGGCCTTTTATAAATCCCTAAGTAATCACGAGGTCCTAAGGAGTGGCCCCGCACCACGGTCTTGAAACCTTAAGGTTTCCTGATGTGATTATTTCGGGTCTTAAGTGAAGTAGCTTTGGCCATCCATGCTCCGAGATAAAACTTCAAAGAGGCTAGTCATAGAAAATTGCCTCACAACATCATGGGGGTCATCAAAGAATCACTCAGGATAACAAAAACAATGAAAACAAAGGAGAAAAGTTATCTCGAGGAGTATAAGTCAGCATTCAAAGACCGTCTAGGATAATTCCTAGCAAAGAGTTGCAAGGGGATAATGTTTTATCCTGGGGTAACATCCGAAGAGCAAAATCACTATAGAAAAGTTTTCCCGAGGAGGTTTTCAGTTATCTTTGAGAGGCCTTGGGATAATTTTACAAAGAAATAGAGAAGGTTTTCTTTGTCCCGGGTGATTTATCAAGAACAAAGGTTATGTCCCGGGATAAGAATATAAGGCTGTGGAGAGGGAAAATATTATCACGTGGTGGTTAGCAAAGAATTTCTTATGGTCCTGGGATATGGAGCAGGATGAAACAAAGAAAAAGTTATCCTAGAGGAATAGAGAGCATATGCGGAGATACTTTGGGTTTCAATAAGAATATGCACATAGGTACTTGGGCTCCGGGATAAGAATATTAGTACATAAGCAATGAAATCTTTATCCTAGAGGGTCACGAAGGTCAAATAAAAGAGGCTTGGGATAAAAGGAAAAAGGAAAAAGACAATAGAAGTCTTATCCCGAGGGACTGGTAAGTGCATCCTTTGAAGCTCCAACATAAAATAGAAAAGGAAGACAAAGTGAAAATCTTATCCAGGGGAAACACAAAGTGTGGTGGCGGCTTGATTTTGGGTTTGTGTGAGAAAAAATAAAGAGGGATAAAGCTTTGCTCTAAGATAAGAAGGGGATGAAATTCAAAGTAATTCTTGTCCCAGAGAGATAAAATAATAAGAGAAATGGGCCCTGAGTTAAGAAACAAAGCCAGAGAGGGTGAATATTTTATCCTAGAGAAGTAAATGAAGTTGTAAATGGATACCCAGGGGAAGAGAATACAATGAGTTCATGGCATTTATTTCCCCACATGGTGATTGACACAACATAAAAGGCAAAGGTGGGCAAAAGGAAATACAAGGGTGCCAACTCAGTGGTCAAAGGAAGCCAAAGATTGATCGTGGTCGTTCAATTGATCATCTATGGTGGAAATTAAATTTTTTGAAGCCAACGCCAACTCTACTTTGCACAAAGGAATTAATGGTAGAGAAATAAGAGAAAAAAATCTGCTACATTCATCTTCACCAAGCATTCAAGTGATCGAAGAGCAGTTGCAGAGTGAGCAAAAAGTGAATTCAAGCAGTCTCAAGGCATCCAAACACAAGCAGCTAACCAACAAGTAAAATTCAAGTTCCCTCTATGTGAATTTGGTTGAATTGTTTGTAAGAGTTGTAGGTATTTTTAGAGCCCTAGAATTTTATTTCTTTCTCTATGCAAGATAGCTATGGCCTCCCCTGTTGAGAAAACCACAAGCCTTGCTACTGAGATAACCCAAGAGGCTAGAGCTAGCTCAAGTATTCTTAGTGTTACCCATTCCATTCCTTTGAGCATAATTGACCCACTGCAAGAATTATAGGATGCCCCCATTGTTGGACCAAACCTTGAACCAACTCCTGCACAAGTTGAGGAGAGTGAAACCAGAGCTCCCCCCAAGCAATAAAAGAGGAAGAGGGGAGCAAAGAGGGCTTCAATTGTGGTTTTAGAGGAGGAGACAAAGGAAGAAGCCATGACCCCAAAGGGAAGGAATCCCACCCCTAAGAAAATGAAATCAAAGAAGGATGCAGAAGCCGGAGCTTCTGTAGAAGAAATACCTGCACAACAAACCCCTCTAGTGATTGAAAAGGAGGAAGTTGTAGAGAAGATGACAGAGGAGCCACCAAATAAGAAAGAAACAAAGAAGAGAGCCCCTCCTAAAAAGAAGGTTGAATATGCCCCTATTACAAAAGAAACCCCACAACCCCAGGAGGAACCGAGAGCACTAGCTGAGCCTCCCAAAACAACTGTTGAAGTGGAAAGAGAAACTGTGATCGAATTGGAAGAATTAGGAAGGAGAAAAAATAGAGAAACCCGAGTCCTGAGTCAGGATTTGATAGACCTATTCCCCAACTCTAGCTTATTGGAGTCATCCAAGGCTTGGTGGTGAGACACAAAGGCTAGATGCATGGATGCCATAATGGGATTTAGGGGGGGGATGTCTTCCATGCCTTCTATAGAAACAGGGACTGTGTGTGTGAAAAGTGGACTTGCATCTGTATCTAGAATACACAACACTTCAATTAAGTCATTAGATGCATGGTTAGTAAATAAATAATCAATGAATAATAAACCATAACAAAGCGACCCATTTCCTTCTAGTAGATGCGAGTTTAGATTGTTCTCAGATTGCTAAGCTATCTAGTGACTAGACAACACCTAAACGAAAGATTTTTAAATCTATATGAGCATGAATATGAGCTAAATGGATGCGAGATTTAAGCTAGATATGCAATATTTAATCTAACATTATTTAAGCAATATATGAATATTTAAGCCAAATGATTTAAGCAATATGAAATAACTAATATGCAATATCTCAATGCAAATTCTCAATGAACCTAGAGAAAAAACAACATAATAACAATATATTCTCTAGGATTTTTTTGAATGAGAGATGAGAGCTTGAATTTATAGAAAATTCAGAAAGAAAACAAAGGCTGAGATCAAATGATGATGAGCGGTCAAGATTTTCCAAGAGGAAGCACAATCCAGGTGAATTAATGTGATTGGATGCTTTTCTTAGTTTTAAAGCAAATTAAACTAAAATTAAGATAAAATCAAGAAAAAAACTGACTTATTATCTATTTGATTCAATTTTAATATTTAATTGTTTTAATTGCTTTGTTTGAGATTATCTATCAATTTTTTATTTGTTTTTCAAGATTATCTCCAATTGATTTCTTTTCTCAAATTTTAATTCTTTTTTGCCAATTAATTCCTTTTTTGATTTATTTCTTTTTTTGAAGATTTGTGCTCATAATTTCCAATTCCTCTTTCTTGATTTGTTTCCTTTTTTGAAGATTTGATGGCAAATTGATTTATTTAATTAAATATGCTAGGATATTCAATAAAATAAATAGGATAATTTTTTTAAAATGATTTACTTGGAATGATCAATTGAATAAATAAATATTTAATTAATATTGGTTGATTAATTTGCCATGTGACATTGATGATTAAAGAATTAATTGTGTGCTCAAGATTTATTTAATCACCTTTGGTTAGGACCTTGGTGATGTTGTCAAGATTAGGGGCTCATGGTTTAGATGACCATTTTTAGGGTATTAAATTTGCCCCGCTTTGAATTAATGTGCGAGCAACGCATTGGTTCAAAGAAAATTTGATGTCTAGGAGATACCAGTTTTGAACTTGATTGATCACGAACTAGATGAAAAGCGAGGTGTTTAGCTTGATTCGAAGCGACGAAGCCGAATGAAGTCTGATTAAAGAAATACCAATCTTGAACTTGATTGAACTTAGGAACGATAGAAAACAAAAGATACCAAACTTGAACTTGATTGATCAAGAAGCGGATCTTACTGATCTAGAACTTGATTGATCTAGACATAGTGAGTGAAGATAAAAGTCGATCTTGAACTTGACTGATCAAGATATGATGAGCGAAGATAAACTATCCAGCTTAATTCAATGCGATGAAATTGAACACCTGCTTAGATTGAGTGTGATCAAAGATACTCTTTAAACTCTTGATTGAGTTTAAACGAATAATCAACTTGATGAAAAATGATGAAACTGATTAACGTTAAGAGATTGATTTAGACAAAGACAAATATCAGCTTGATATGAAGCGATGAAACTAATATGCCCCTAGCGATTAATTTGATTTAGATGATTGACAAATCTAAACTTGATATAAAGCTATGAAGTTGAGATGCCCCTAGCCTTATTTGATTTTCTTTAGTTGAAAAGTTTTTTTTTTTTTGCTCGACTTTTATTGAAGATTTGAAAATTTTCTTGACATTGAAGATGTGAGGTCATAAGGTCACGAGTATGCCCCCTCGGGAGTGAAATCGAAAGATGGCGAGGGTTGCGCAGTGATTGTAGGCAATTTTTTTATTGGCGATGATAAGTTATTTGAGCACAAAGATTAATGTTGAAAATTTAAATTAGAGTTAATGTGATAATTAAATTGAGATTTAGCGTTGATTAACGAGAAATTGAGCATAAATTGAAGAAGAGAATGAGCAGTTGATGAAAGCGCTGAGTGGTCAACGTCGTGAAATTTCAATGAGAGAATTGACATCAGATTTTGATTTCGATCCCAAAAATGGACTTAGGACAACCGATTTACGAGCTCTTGATTTGATTTCATCGTACTTGTGTTGATTGATTATGAGATGTTGTTCTATATGCTTTATTCTATATGTATGCATATCTTTTCAGTATAGATGAATGGATGCAAATGGAATATGGATGTTTATTTTTGTTTATTTTTATGCAAATAAATGAGGAGAATGAGTAACTCGTAATGCAAATGTTTATTTTTCTTCATGCAATAATATGAATGGAAATAAATGTATGAATCTGTATAAAATGCTTATGTATGGGTCTATAGAAGATGCTCATGTATGCAACTAACATCTCAATACACAAGTACTCGATCAGAGAAATGATGATGAAAAAGAGACCACTTAGCTGAGAAATGATGAAGCTTCCAACTCTCATTCAGAAGATAAAGAGAGCATTGTTACCATACCAAAATCACTCCAAATTCATGAGATGCAGAATGAAATGTAAGATGAGATGCAAAATGAGATGCAACCAAAACCTAGTCACTAGATTTGAAAAGCTTAATTCTCATCACTGAGCGTTTTACAACCACAACAGGCAGATTAGAGTTCCTTGCTTTTCATGTGCAATATTAATTATCTTGTCCGCAATGACCCTTTTTTCGTTCATATCCTTGGACAGATTTCACAGGGACCTGGATTGGATGATAAAGAAATTCCCTCAAAACAGACAAAGAAATGATGGGAACCTCCCTGTAGCATTCAAATAAGCGGAGCCGAGGTATGTGTGGCGATTTCACCTTAATGTGAAGGCACTTATCACATACACCTAGCTGATTAGATGTTTTTAGATCATCGAAATCATTCCTACAAGCAGAAAACAACAAAAATATTATGCCCCCAATCCTTGCTCCTCTTAGTCAAGATAGACTTTGTCAAGTTACTCAGAGGGATAATAAGCGAAAGCCAATGTAAAAGACAACACACAAAGAAAATTTCATGCATATCTCAAACAATTTAGTGATTGTTTTCAGTAGTCTTGTTTTGCTTGTGTACTCAGTGATAAAAAATCTTCAGTAGTCAGGAGATAGGTGACTGACTCGGAGTGGACGACTAGGTTTCATTGACGTAAAGTTGACTTGGTTGATACTGCTTAGGACATGTAATATGCTCTGTTGATTAACCTAAGACTAGGACATTGATCGGTTTCAAGCCATGAGGGTTCCAAAAGAACCAGGATGTCACTAAAGTGACTAAAAGATATGTACAAGCGAAATTAAAGAATTGCATGAAAGTGGGAATGCCAACGTTGCGTTGATAGATGGAGCGCTTGAGTACAAGAGGTGCCTGTTTACCAGGTTTTCACCTGCATGGCAGAGATTCATTTTTTTTCTTACCAAGGTGCCTGTTTACTAGGTTTTCACCAAGGCATTTTCTCTCTTTTTCCTTTTTTTTTTCTTTTTTTCTTTTTTTTTTCTTTGGATTTCTTCAAACCTTTTTCTACTTTTTAGGATTTGTTCAGGACATTTTATGATTTTTAGAATTTCTTCAGAACATTTTATGAATTTTAGGAGTTTGTTCAGGAAATTTTATGGTTTTTTTTAAGGATTTTCTCAAGACTTTTTATGATTTTTATGATTTTTTAATGTTTGCCCCTAGTGTCTAGCAAGGCAAAAGGGATTTTGAGTACATGAATGGATAAGCAAATGATGGTGGATGCTTTCAAGGACTATCTCACAATGTTAATCCAAGGATAGGGTCCAGATATAGCAATGTAAACCAAGGATTTTAACGATGTACAACAAGGATATAGCGCAATGAAGAAAGGATATAGTGTAATGAAGCCATATGGTCCAAAGAAGTGGCCATGTCAAGAGGTTTGCGAAAAGCATGTTTTTGCATTTTGTCCATAGTGTTGATCAAGATCAAGGAATATATCTAGATAGGTGACAAATAGGATAAGAAAGATAAAAAAGGAGTAATGAAGGATGCAAGCGAGCAATGGAGAGGACCTAAAGGGTGTGGATCAAGTGTAGTAGATAGGACACATGAAGCCTGCAAAGATAGTTAACCTTGTCAAGATAAAAGGTAGAAAAGGGATATGAACGTAGATAGAGCAGATGAGGGATAATGGAGGATGAAGGATAATGGAAGAAGAAGGATAATAGATGGATTTACATGGACTACACATGAAGCCTGTTTGCTAGGTTTTCATCATGGTGCTTGCCCAAGGCGCCACAAGAAGTGGTTTTCACTTGTGGACAAAATTATCTCTCTTTACTTTTTTTCCTGATTTTTTTTTTCATTTTTTCATCATTTTTTCTTTTGTTTTTTGGAAGATAATAGATGCATGATAGGGGATGAAAGAAGGACCCCAACATCTCTCTCTTTGGATGGTACCATTGGAATATAAGTTGCAATAGACCATGACTATGAAGGTATGCTCAAAGATGTAGGTAGGATAATGAAATGAAACTAGGGCAAGGATTTATGCAAAGGACTGGATAAGAGGGATGGAAGGGTGAAAAAGAGGTGTTGGATAATGGATGGGATGTTGGAAGAATTGTGTATGGCTACATAGAAATGTTGGAAAATCAACATTGGCACACATCTTGAGGGATGGTGGACATATGGAAGAGAAGTGAATCTTAGATTTTTAAATTTGGATGGAGGAAAGGTTACAAATTTTGGGGCATAAGAACCCAAAATGGATGGAGGAGGTGATGGAGGAATAGTATCAGAAGGTTTGGATGGAGGAACAACAATTTTGGATGCCGATTTTTATTTTTATTTAGACTGTTGTGCTTCAAGCAGTCGCTTAGGGATCCACATGGTTTTTGATTTTTCATGCTTTTGTAGTTCCTTAGACTAAATTGCTTGTACAAGTGCCTTAGGAACCCATATAACTTTTGACTTTTCTTCTTTCTTTGTGCGCCTTTGTGGCGTTTTGTATTTTTATTTTTCTTTTTGGATCATATTTTTCTTTGTTTTGCCATGTCAATTAGATGGGACATGTTGATCCTTGAATACATGTGGATTACTTGACTTGTGACTTTTATGCTTGGCATCCAAATTGCTTGGTGGGAGATGCGTGGATAGATAAGAATGATATGGAGGTCTTTTAGATGAATGGAAGGTACTCGAAGATGTGTGCCTTTGTTGATCCCGCATAAGGGATGGAGGGATATAGGGAGCTAGAATGGATGGAAGGGGCGAAGGAGAAAGTGTATATTTGGATTTAACTGGAGAAATGTAGGATTTATGAGAGATACCAACATCTTGAGAGTGAACAATGTAGCCAATATAATCAAGATTTTCTTTTATAGTAGGGGCGCCAAAAATGTGTGTGTGAAAAGTGGACCTGTATCTATATCTGGAATACACAACACTTCAATTACATCATTAGATGCATGGTTAGTAAATCAATAATCAATGAATAATAAACCATAACAAAGGGACCCATTGCCTTCTAGTAGATGTGAGTTTAGATTTCTCTCAGATTGCTAAGCTATCCAGTGACTAGACTAGACAACACCTAAACGAAGGATTTTTAAATCTACATGAGCATGAATATGAGCTAAATGGATGCGAGATTTAAGCTAGATATGCAAGATTTAATCTAACATGATTTAAGCAATATATGAATATTTAAGCAAAATGATTTAAGCAATATGAAATAACTAATATGCAATATCTGAATGCAAATTCTCAATGAACCTAGGATTTTTTTGAATGAGAGATGACAGCCTGAATTCATAGAAAATTCAGAAAGAACCCAAAGGCTGAGATCAAATGATGATGAGCGGTCAAGATTTTCCAAGAGGAAGCACAATCTAGGTGAATTGATGTGATTGGATGTTTTTCTCAGTTTTAAAGGAAATTGAACTAAAATTAAGATAAAATCAAGAAAAAAACTGATTTATTCTCTATTTCATTCAATTTTAATATTTAATTGTTTCAATTGCTTTCTTTGAGATTATCTATCAATTTTTAATATGTTTTTCAAGATTATCTCCAATTGATTTCTTTTCTCAAATTTTAATTCTTTTTTGCCAATTAATTCCTTTTTTGATTTATTTCCTTTTTTGAAGATTTATGCTCATAATTTCCAATTCCTCTTTCTTGATTTGTTTCCTTTTTTGAAGATTTGATGGCAATTGATTTATTTAATTAAATATGCTAGGATATTCAATAAAATAAATAGGATAATTGTTTAAAAATGATTTACTTGAAATGATCAATTGATTAAATAAATAATTAATTAATATTGGTTGATTAATTTGCCATGTGACATTGATGATTAAAGAATTAATTATGTGCTCAAGATTTATTCAATTACCTTTGGTTAGGACCTTGGTGATGTTGTTGAGATTAGGGGCTCATGGTTTAGATGACCATTTTTAGGGTATTACATTTGCCCCTCTTTGAATTAATGTGCGAGCAGCGCATTGGTTCAAAAAAAAATTGATGTCTAGGAGATATCAGTTCTGAACTTAATTGATCATGAACTAGATGAAAAGCGAGGTGTGTAGCTAGATTCAAAGTGACGAAGCTGAATGAAGTCTAATTAAATAGATACCAAGCCTGAACTTGATTGAACTTAGGAATGATAGAAAACAAAAGATACCAAACTTGAACTTGATTGATCAAGAAGCGAATCTTAATGATCTAGAACTTGATTGATCTAGACACAATGAGTGAAGATAAAAATCGATCTTGAACTTGATTGATCAAGATACGATGAGCAAAGATAAACTGTCCAGATTGATTCAATGCAATGAAACTAAACACCTTCTTAGATTGAGTGTGATCAAAGATACTCTTTAAACCCTTGATTGAGTTTAAATGAATAATCAGCTTGATTAAAAGCGATGAAACTGATTAACGTTAAGAGATTGATTCAGACGAAAACAAATATCAGCTTGATATGAAGCGATGAAACTGATATACCCCTAGCGATTGATTCAATTCAGATGATTGAGAGATCTCAACTTGATATAAAGTGATGAAGTTGAGATGCCCCTGGCGATGAGGTCTTATTTGATTGTCTTTAGTTGAAAATTTTTTATTTATTTTTTGCTTGACTTTTGATGAAGATTTGAAAATTTTCTCGAGATTGAAGATGTGAGGTCATAAGGTCATGAGTATGCCCTCTCAGGAGGGAAATCGAAAGATGGCGAGGGTTGCACAGTGATTGTAGGCAATTTGTTTTTTGGTGATGATAAGTTATTTGAGCACAAAGATTAATGTTGAAGATTAAAATCAAAGTTAATGTGAGAATTAAATTGAGATTTAGCATTGATTAATAGAAATTGAGCATAAATTGAAGAAGAGAATGAGCAGTCGATGAAAGCGCTAAGTGGTCAACGTCGTGAAATCTCAATGAGAGAATTGACATCAGATTTCAATTTTGATCCCAAAAATGGACTTAGGACAACCGATTTACGAGCTCTTGATTTGATTTCATCGTACTTGTGTTGATTGATTATGACATGTTGTTCTATATGATTTATTCTATATGTATGCATATCTTTTCAGTATAGATGAATGGATGCAAATGGAATATGGATGTTTATTTTTATTTCTTTTTATGCAAATAAATGAGTAGAATGAGTAACTAGTAATGCAAATGCTTATTTTTCTTCATGCAATAATATGAATGCAAATAAATGTATGAATCTATATAAAATACTTATGTATGGGTCTATAGAAGATACTCATGTATGCAGCTAACATCTCAATACACAAGTACTCGATCAGAGAAATGATGATGAAAAAGAGACCACTTAGCCGAGAAATTATGAAGCTTCCAACTCTCATTCAGAAGATAAAGAGAGCATTGTTACCATACCGAAATCACTCCAAATTCATGAGATGCAGAATGAAATGCAAGATGAGATGCAAAATGAGATGCAATCAAAACCTAGTCACTGGATTTGAAAAGCTTAACTTTCATCACTGAGCGTTTTACAACCACAACAGGCAGATTAGAGTTCCTTGCTTTTCATGTGTAATATTAATTATCTTGTCTGCAATGACCCTTTTTTCATTCATATCCTTGGATAGATTTCACAGGGACCTGGATTGCATGATGAAGAAATTCCCTCAAAATAGACAAATAAATGATGGGAACCTCCCTGTAGCATTCAAATAAGCGAAGTCGAGGTATGTGTGGCAATTTCACCTTAATGTGAAGGCACTTATCACAGACACCCAGCTGATTAGAAGTTTTCAGATCATGAGAATCATTCCTACAAGCAAAACACAACGAAAATATTATGCCCCCTATCCTTGCTCCTCTTAGTCAAGATAGACTTCCTCGAGTTACTCAGAGGGATAATAAGCGAAAGCCAGTGTAAAAGACAACACACAAAGAAAATTTCATGCATATCTCAAACAATTTAGTGATTGTTTTCAGTAGTCTTGTTTTGCTTGTGTACTCAGTGATAAAAACTCTTCAGTAGTCAGGAGACAGGTGACTGACTCGGAGTGGATGACCAGGTTTCACTGACATAAAGTTGACTTGCTTGATAGTTCTTAGGATATGTAATGTGCTCTATTGATTAACCTAAGACTAGGACATTGATCAGTTTCAAGCCATGAGGGTTCCAAAAGAACCAGGATGTCACGAAAGTGACTAAAAGATATGTACAAGAGAAATCAAAGAATTGCATGAAAGCGGGAATGCCAACATTGCATTGATAGATGGAGTGCTTGAGTACAAGAGGCGCCTGTTTACCAGGTTTTCACCTACTTGGTAGAGATTCATTTATTTTTTTTACCAAGGTGCCTATTTACTAGGTGTTCACCATGGCATTTTCTCTCTTTTTCCTTTTTTTTTTTTTTTTTTTTCTTTTTTTTTTCTTTGGATTTCTTTAGGCCTTTTTCTTATTTTTAGGAGTTTGTTAAGGACATTTTATGTTTTTTTTTTAAAGGATTTTCTTAGGACTTTTTATGACTTTTTAATGTTTGCCCCTAGTGTCTAGCAAGGTAAAAGGGATTTTGAGTACATGAATGGATAAGAGAATGATGGTGGATGCTGTCAAGGACTATCTCACAATGTTAATCCAAGAACAGGGTCCAGATATAGCAATGCAAACCAAGGATTTTAGTGATTTACAATAAGGATATAGCACACTGAAGAAATGATATAGTGTAACAAAGCCATATGTTCCAAAGAAGTGGCCATGTCAAGAGGTTTGCGAAAAACATGTTTTTGCATTTTGTCCATAGTGTTGATCAAGATCAAGGAATAGATCTGGATAGGGGATAAATAGGATAAGAAAGATCAAAAGGGAGTAATGAAGGATGTAAGTGAGCAATGGAGAGGAGCTAAAGGGTGTAGATCAAGTGTAGTAGATAGGACACATGAAGCCTACAAAGATACTTAACCTTGTCAAGATCAAAGGTGGAAAAAGGATATGAATGTAGGTAGAGCGGATGAGGGATAATGGAGGATGAAGGATAATGGAGGAAGAAGGATAATAGATGGATGTACATGGACAAAACTTGCCCCAAGTGTAAAGTGCAAAAGGATAGTGGATTATGCATGAAGCCTGTTTGCCAGGTTTTCATCATGGTACTTGCCCAAGGCACCACAAGAAGTGGTTTTCACTTGTGGACGAAATTATTTCTCTTTACTTTTTTTTTTTTCTGATTTTTTAAAAAAAAATTTCATCATTTTTTTTCTTTTTTGGAAGATAATAGAGGTATGACAGGGGATGGAAGAAGGACCCCAAAGTCTCTCTTCTTTGGATGGTACCCTTGGAATATGAGTTGCAATAGACCATGACTATGAAGGTATGCTCAAAGATGTTGGCAGGATAATGAAATGAAACTAGGGCAAGGATTTATGCAAAGGATTGGATAAGAGGGATGGAAGGATGAAAAACAGGTGTTGGATAATGGATGGGATGTTGGAAGAATTGTGTATGGCTAGATGGAAATGTTGGAAAGATCAACATTGGCACACATCTTAAGGGATGGTGGACATATGGAAGAGAAGTGAATCTTAGATTTTGAGATTTGGATGAAGGAAAGGTTACAAATTTTGGGGCATAAAAACCCAAAATGGATGAAGGAGGTGATGGAGGAATATACTCAGAAGGTTTGCATGGAGGAACAACAATTTTGGATGTAGATTTTGATTTTTTTTTAGACTGTTGTGCTTCAAGCAGTCGCTTAGGGATCCACATGGTTTTTGATTTTTCATGCTTTTGTAGTTCCTTAGAGCATATTTCTTGTACAAGTGCCTTAGGAACCCATATAACTTTTGACTTTTCTTCTTTCTTTGTGCGCCTTTGTGGCGTTTTGTATTTTTCTTTTTCTTTTTGGATCATATTTTTCTTTGTTTTGACATGTCGATTAGATGGGACATGTTGATCCTTGAATACATGTGGATTACTTGAATTTTGACTTTTATGATTGGCATCCAAATTGCTTGGAGGGAGATGCATGGATAGATAAGAATGATATGGAGGTCTTTTAGATGGATGGAAGGTACTTGAAGATGTGTGCCTTTGTTGATCCCGCATAAGGGATGGAGGGATATAGGGAGCTAGAATGAATGGAAGGGGTGAAGGAGAAAGCATATATTTGGATTTAACTAGAGAAATGTATGATTTATGAGAGATACCAACATCTTGAGAGTGAACAATGTAGCCAATATAATCAAGATTTTCTTTTATAGTAGGGGCGCCAAAAATGTGTGTGTGAAAAGTGGACCTGTATCTATATCTGGAATACACAACACTTCAATTAAGTCATTAGATGCATGGTTAGTAAATCAATAATCAATGAATAATAAACCATAACAAAGCGACCCATTGCCTTCTAGTAGATGCAAGTTTAGATTGCTCTCAAATTGCTAAGCTATCCAGTGACTAGACAACACCTAAATGAAGGATTTTTAAATCTATATGAGCATGAATATGAGCTAAATGGATGTGAGATTTAAGCTAGATATGCAAGATTTAATCTAACATGATTTAAGCAATATATGAATATTTAAGCTAAATGATTATAGCAATATGAAATAACTAATATGCAATATCTCAATGCAAATTCTCAATGAACCTAGAGCAAAAACAACATAATAACAATATATTCTCCAGGAGTTTTTTGAATGAGAGATGAGAGCTTGAATTTATAGAAAATTCAGAAAGAAACCAAAGGTTAAGATCAAATGATGATGAGCAGTCAAGAATTTCCAAGAGGAAGCACAATCCAGGTGAATTGATGTGATTTGATGCTTTTCTCAGTTTTAAAGGAAATTGAACTAAAATTAAGATAAAATCAGGAAAAAACTGATTTATTCTCTATTTCATTCAATTTTAATATTTAATTGTTTTAATTGCTTTGTTTGAGATTATCTATCAATTTTTAATTTGTTTTTCAAGATTATCTCCAATTGATTTCTTTTCTCAAATTTTAATTCTTTTTTGCCAATTAATTCCTTTTTTGATTTATTTCCTTTTTTGAAGATTTGTGCTCATAATTTCCAATTCCTCTTTCTTGATTTGTTTCCTTTTTTGAAGATTTGATGGCAAATTGATTTATTTAATTAAATATGCTAGGATATTCAATAAAATAAATAGGATAATTGTTTAAAAATGATTTACTTGGAATGATCAATTGATTAAATAAATAATTAATTAATATTGGTTGATTAATTTGCCATGTGACATTGATGATTAAAGAATTAATTATGTGCTCAAGATTTATTTAATTGCCTTTGGTTAGGACCTTGGTGATGTTGTTGAGATTAGGAGCTCATGGTTTAGATGACCATTTTTAGGGTATTACAGGGACCTACCTATCCCAGTCTCCAACCTCTGGAAGTTGAACCTAAGAAGGCCAGTGGTTCCAAATGTGTTTATTGAGCAAATGTTAATCAGAGAATTGGCTAAGAAATTTGACCCCCAAGCCTTGCTATCAGAAACCTTCAAGGACAAGTTATTTTGGATATCTCTCAAAAGGCTATCACTAAATGCTTTGGGTTGGATGGGTCAGCCATTAAGGGAATCAACAAGAAGGCCTTGTTGAGAATGTATGAAAAGAACAAGGGGAGAATCAGAAGGGAGTATATGCCTATATTTTTTAGAAGGTTCACCAAATTTTACCCAAGATACATCCTACCCATCGAGACTGAGTCTTTTGTACTAGATAAGTTTGAAACTTATTTTGTAAGGACATATTATGCCCTATGTCAGGTCCTAGGAGAAGATTGCAAGCTTACTTTGTTGCCAGTTGATTACATGATGTTGGCAGTGTCCATTCAACACCCATCCACTAATGAACTTTTTGACTTTGCTATAATTCTTCAAACATAGTTATATGAGAGCCTAATGAAGACAAATGATGAAAAAACTGCACTGAATTTCAAGCACTATTCTTTGGTGTGCCATCTAATTTTGTATCAAAAGAGGTCAACATGGTCGCCAAAAATAAACATTAGAATGCTAGATCCACAGACAGGGTTAGCATGGCCTTTTAAGAGATGGACACATGTGTGGGACAAGGGCTCTCACTTTGGGGATTATTGTTTATTCCTTGATTATTTTGTCAAAAGGTTTTTGGATATGTTCAATGTTGTAATAGCAAGGCTGCCTACACATATAATTAAGGTATTAAGAATAAAATCCTGTAGAGATCAAAATGTACAATATTCAGAGGGGGCTTTTAGCCATAATTTTGGAGACTTCTTTTATGATGACTGCACAATTATAAGATGCTATGGTTTTAAGAACGCTCCTCATAGGCTACCAATTTTTGTATCTTCCAGCCTTGCATATTTGAAATTCATGTGGCAAATGATGTGGGTGGACAAGGATCAGATCCCAAAGAGAAAGGGAAAGAATCTCCCCAAGGTCACTAATTTTAGAGAATTCAACATTGGATATGATAATTTGGAGAAGATCCAAGATTTTTTGATCAAGAATTATAGGCTTAAGGTGGCTAGAGCCATAAATTATGATCTTGAGGGGTACATAGGGGACTTAAGACTAAATAAACTCAAGGAAAGAGGCTACCATCACCAATTTTATGAGATTGAAGACCTATTAATGAATGCTCTACTAGGTGAGGCTGTCCAAAGGAAGAAGAAGTGAGAGATGCTGAAAAGAATAGAGAAGGAGAGAATGACAGAGGATGAAAACTACAAGGGGATCTTCAGAGAGGAATTCCAATCTGACATTACCAAAATGATCATTCTCCTTTGGCATGCTGATGAAATAATTCAAAAGGACATATAGAGAAAAAAAGCCAAGAATAAGGGAGAAAATTTTTAGGAGCAACCCATTGTTGATATCCCCACATTCTCCAAAAAGGGGGTGGTTATCACAAAAGAGGAGAAACCTAGGTGTTCCAAATCAACAACCAAAGATAAAAGGCCAGTGATGAGAGAAGTAAGAAGAGTGGAAAAAGGAAAAACAAAGAACTCTAATTTTGTAGATATTCCTGAGACTGATGATCCCAATATGCCTCCCCCTTCCCCTCCTAGAGATTTTTTGAATAAAGATGAAGCAGCAGAGTAGCTAGATGACATAGATAGAGCTTTGGTTTCTAGTGTCATCCCTATACATGAGGTGGATGATGAAAGAGTGGCTACCTCAAGGGAGTTCATGTCTGATGAAAATTTTGTGAATTCCCTTATATTCAAATCTTTATGGCTCAAGAAACTATTGATAAATGTTGCTGAGGGGGAAGAAATAAGTGTTGACCCCAATAATATTCAATATAGCTAGCCTTGAGGATGCAAGGGAAATGGTTGCCAAAAGTGACATGCTCCTAGTCCCAGGATGGGACCATAGAAAAATATTTTTGTTAGAGAAAGTAATAAGGCAAAATGACCCAAGGTATGTTAAAGAATATGAGAACTATGAGTCCGGGATAAATCTAGATATCAAAGCCTTTGAAGTTTGGGATAGAGGATCAAATTTCAATTGGCTAGTTGTTCCTTTTGGATTAGAACAATAGAGGGGGGAAGCAATTTTGATGACAACTAGTAACACCACTACAGGAGAGGTTGTTTCTCTGACTTCCCATGTAGCTCAATTAGCTCAGATAGTGGTACAAGATTTAGAGGCAAAGCACATTATTCTCAGGGATAGTTTGGCCAAGCTTAATCATAGTTAACATTTATTATTCATCAAAAAATGTAAATCAAAAGAAAAATTGATTAAAGCTAAGACCTGGATCTCAAGAGGAATAAGGCCTGAAGAGTTAGCGAAGGCCACAAAGGAGCTACAGGAAGTCAAAGAGGAAGCTTCAAAGTATTATTACGAGACCGGAAAGGCTTCAATTTTGAAGGTAGCTGATAGAGTCATGGACAAATTAGAGGAGGTCCATGCTAATTATTCTTCTCTAACCAAGGTTGGTAGTGATTTGGATTCCATTCTTTTTGTAGTGTCATAAATTGTACACTCTTGCTAGGGTAGTACAATTTCACACTTAGTTTAGCACCTGCTATAGTGTGTTTGCATCTTGCTATTAGATACTTGATCAGTCCCAAAGACAATGAGAGGGCGGGGGGGGGGGGGTGGTGAATCAGTGTCTAACCGGTGGATGAAAGATTTAAACTTATTTGCAACTTTATAACCCAACTTAATATACCAGTAAATAAGTAATAATGCAATAAAGAGAAATACCAGTATAACCATCAATGCACAACATAACACAAATATTTTTGGCGAGGAAACCCAATAGGGGAAAAACTTTGGTGGGATTTGTGAACCACAATATTTACTCACTAGCCAATATGAATAAATATTACTTATACAATAGGGGCCTGCACATGCAGGAAGGCCAACAACCCAGATTTCACTACTCAATAGAAAAATGGAGTCACATTGACTACATAATTGGATGGTTAAATCCAATGATAATGTACTTCTCAAAATAGCATCTACAATACTGGATTCAGTACCAGTTTAAGCTCTGTCAGAAACCTCTGCCATAAACCTTGCTTCACTTTGCTATTCTCTTATTCTCTCAAAATATTATTACATCATAATGCATATACAATTATTCGCTCTTATATACCACTTGCATTTATTACCTATACATGTCCTTACTTTGCTTACATACATACAAAATGACCTGCAGGATCTCATACATATATGAGTCTGTACAATACATCATGTCAGCTATACAATATAATTACAATACAAAACAATATAATTTTCATGTCGGCTAGAAGTGTCAGTGTAGACTGGGTGTCGGTGTGAATAACCTATAGTACCTACCGGTGTCGGTAGATGATGTCTGTTGTTGGTGTTACTAGTGAACAATGCTACTAGTTGGTTGCCATCAATGACAACATAAAATATTCTCATCTGAGTGTATAATGCCAACAATCTCCCCCTTTGGCATTGATGGCAACACTCATGAGAAAAATCCAAAAGTTGATATCCAAAAATTTGAAGTCCAAAAACTAATCCAAAAATAAGAGTGCTCCCCCTGAGCAAATAGTCTCTTCTATACATTTTTCTTCCACACTCCTATTCCCCCTTTGACATCAATGACAAAGGATGTCAAAAAGAATCAAAAAAATCAAAATTCTACCTCATAGCTTGTAACCGGTTATGTACAATCTGAAAGATATCCGCTAAAATCAGATTAAGACTGCATAAATTTAGTGTTGTTAGAAATAATGATTTTAGTTTGTCTGATCATACCGATCAGATAATGTATCTATTTCTCTGATGATCTTTCTCCTTGAATTGTTGCTTTAGACAAATCAATCCATTGTGTTAGAAGGTTGTCCAATCTAGGACCAAGTTTATTTTTTAGCTCCCGGGCCTTCATTCTTATCCTTGCTTTTTCTTTTTCTAATTTTTCAATCTTTTCTTCAAAAGTTGCCATTTCTTGATCCAAAACTGAAGTAAGTTTTGAAGAACCTATCATGTTATCTGCTATATCATCAATCTCTTTTCGTGTTTTCTTTATCTCCTCATAAATATCCTCTGTTAGGTGGTGAGGCTTGCATGCTTCCTTATACAATTCTTTATATTCCAAAATAGTGGAATTAAGTGCCGGTAATAAAGAATCAATATGTTCAGTACAGTCCTTAATAGTCTTATCAAAGAATTCACTTTTCTCCTTATTCACCCTTTCCTTAACATTCTCTTTATTTATTTTATCTATAGTTAGAATATTTGAAGCAATGAATTTGGACAATGTGTCCAATTTACCTAAAGATCCAGAAATATGATCTATCTTACAATCTGGTGCAATCATTTTCAAAATAGGTAATATATCATCAATGACCTTAAATGTTAAGGCATTGCATTCCGTGATCTTCTTTATGGAATCCAAAAGTATATCTGTCAAATTAGTAGGTTTGTAATCCATAGTGGAAGTGCTAGGCGGAGTGTGATGTTCTACAGTCGATTTCTTCTCATCTCTGGATTCCTTATTGACCTCTTCTTTATTCACTATTTCTTCCTTATGATCACTCTATTTTTCAACTTTATTTTCATCCTTACTGCCTGCCTTGTTGACTACTCGTTCAGCTATACTCTATTCTTGTCCCTTTTCTGCTACAGCTTCTACTTCTTTTTCTGTTGGTATTCCAGTGTTTAGCTAAGAGTCAACAGTGTTGACAGATGACTTAGAGATCTCAATATTTGTAGCTTCAGTTTTCTTTACCTCTATAGTTTCCTTATCCATGACAATGTTAGAGTGTCCACATTCATATTAAAAGAAATATTTAACTCCGGATTAGTGTCATCTCTTATCATTTTCTCTGCCTTCTCCTCTAGTTGACTATCAGGTTGTACTGGTGCCTCTGGAGTTATTGGTGAGGTGTCCTGTGCCGGTGGAGGAAGGTTATCCTTGACCATGATATCAGGTACACTAGCAATTTTTCCTTTACCTTTATTCTTCTGATATACCTTAGCAAAAGATTTATCTATTTTCTGTCTTTCCTTCTCTTCTTTCTTCTCTCTTTCTACAAAAAAATATCCCACTTGTCTGCTGTTTCATCTACTATTTCCTTGACTCTGCCTGCCATAAGGCTAACCTGTCGGTGACCACTCATAAAAACTGTTCTATTTTCCTCTGATATTAAATCATCAATTTCCTGCTTGGAGTTAACAGGATGCACAACAAGTAGAGCCTCTACCTTTAATTTCTTGTCTAACTCCATTACCGACATTCTCTTAGCCTCTAACCCTAAGTACAAGTCATTTGGTAGATCATCTACAACTTCAATAAGAAATTTCTTGTATATGTCTAGGTACAAAATAATGCTTTCTTCTATATTGTCTTTATCCAAATCCTTGAAAGAATGATAAAGTTTATTCACATTAATAAGGTTACCTTCTTGTGTGATTTCATTGATCAACTCTTTCGGTGTAAGAGTATCTGGTGCCTTAGGTTCTGATTTCTTCTTTAGAGTTACTTTCTTCTTCAGACCACTAGGCTCTCTTACAACTTATTGTTTCTTTCTTTGAGTCCTTGACTTCTTGGGAGATGGAGCAGGTGCCAATGAAGGTTTTCTTTTCTTCCTGTCCACTCTCTTGAATTCAGCTACCCTGTCACTATCAGAATCAGATGTAGTAGCCACAAGGGAAATGTGAGCTACCAGATGTTGTTCTGATTGAATTTCCATCATACTAGCAGAAATACTACCAAGATTCATCAATCCTTCTTTAACATCTTTTACCATTTTAGAAGCATCTTTCATTAGTTTCTCTCTTTTCTTTCTCTTCTTTTGCATGTCTACGTCCTTGTCAATTGTTTTTGCATTTCCAAAAATTTCTTCTGATGGTTCCGGTAGAGCATCTAAAAGTATTTTAGCATAAGAGTCTAAGATGTGAGAATCCACCTCATATCCCATTTTAGTAATCCAGACAGTTCTGGGTCTAACTGCTTCCATCCAGATTTCATCTCTTTTCACTACAAAGCATATATGTTTATCATACTTGTCCACAATGCTTTGGGGAATCCTTTCCCTTTGTCTCATATTGGTTTGGAAATTATTGAAGTATTCTTTTACCAATTCATCACTGTTATCTCCCATACTGGTAATTGCCTCCTTTATCTATTTTCCAACATAAATGTCATAGGCAAAATCCTTGTGACCAATACCGGGAATCTCTTTTGAAAAGTAAATCATTAAACACACTATCAGATTTCCAAATTTGAAGGTTCCTTTCTTATCACCTTTTATTTTATCCAAATTTTCTAGCAATTCATCCTTTAACCATTCACAAATGTCAATCTTTGCATTATTTATAATAATCTCATGTGCACTATGAATGCATGAACTTGACACATAATTCAACCTATTTGTATGACCAACTTTATATCCAATTACCATGCTAGCAAATTTAACATTTTAATCCTTTATATCATTTACCCTAAGTGATCTGTTGTCATATGTAGCTCTGGTTAAGCTCATAACCTCTTTGTTAGGGATTTTCTTCTTCTTGTCAGGTCTAGAACCGGTGGAGGGTAAACTAGTAAGAACCCTTATAGCTTCCTTGGTAATCTTAAATACTGAGTCCAACCACATAAATTCACCGTGAACCCTGCTAAGGACATAGCAGACAACTTCATCTGAGAATTCCAACATATGGAGGATATCTATGAAACCTAAATCCTCAACTACCTTATGTTCTGGTTTCACTACCCCATCCTTGTCAGTGATTACATTCATGTATATGTTCATCAAATATTTAGATCCTAAACTTTCTATGTTACAATGTATGTATGCCTTAGGGTCTTCAACAGACACAACTCCCTTCAGGATTCTAGAAAATGCACCAATAGAATCATCTAGTTTTTCTATCTTAGGAATGATCTTGAAAATGGGTCTAGGTCATTTTATGTTCTCCACAATGGTAGGGTTTGCTAAGAATTCGGGAATAGAAGATGAAGATGCCATTGCGAAAGATAAATACCTTTTAACTGAGAAATCCTTGAATGCTCTGAAAAGACCTTTGTTGCTTCACCTTTAGAATGCCTTGCTCAATTTCGCTCTCTTCTAATTCTTGGATGCTTGGTGGATTAAAATGAGAAGTTATAATGCCTTTATAACCAAAAATTAACTTTCAACTACATTAAATGCTTCGCTGGTGAAGTGAAAAACTCCACATATCTGTCGGTAAAGAAGAAATATAACTTCTTACCATCAACCAAGGGTAAATGCATGATTTTCAATTTGTTGCCTTACCCCTAAGGATTATTCCTTAGTTGGATGAAGAATCTCCTCCTGGTGTAGGATTACCATGTTCTGCCGGTGTAGTGACAGATTCATCACTTCTCTGATCTCCCTTCCTAATCCATTGTTTAGAAAATTCTTGCTTGATTTTAGTTACCTTTTTTTTGCCTTTGTTATTGGATCCTTTATTGTTTTCTGGTATAGTATCTTTTATAATAAACCCTTCTATTTTGTGCACGTGCATATCCCTGATGAGGATCTCTTGCCTTCTTTTATAAGAGTGTTATTATAAATAATATCTCTTTGATGTCATCTCAATCCTCTGCTCTTTTCAAAACTCTTGCATTCATTCATTCTAGAAGATGTTATAGTTGTCTAAGACAACTCCTCTTGAAGGTAGATGTCTTTTGAAGAAAGATCTCTTCTCCTCTAAGCATCTCATTTACACTTATATAGAAATATATCTCTTTTCAACTATCTTATCCTTGCTTGAAGAGTATTCCCTCTCTTGCTTGGATTTATGACATTATTGCATGATGGATATCTTCTTCGTGCCGAAGGTAGGTAGCCTTGTTCTACTTGTACACACATGCACGAGGTTGAGTGGAACTAATGGTGTTCTCACTCTCCTCTCTTACATGGATCACTCAGACAAACTCTGGGGGCTATTTTTCCATGTCCTTCTCTCCATGGATCACCTAGTTTTAGGGACGAGATGTCCATGGTTCATTTTCTCTTCTCATGGATCACCAAAGTGTGTATTCATGCTTTTCTATCTCTTCTTCCCTCTCTTTGCATTTGTTTCCATTTAAATATTTCATCTTGTGTTAGAGAGCTCTCAAATCCTCACACTCTTTGTTGTGTTGGAATTTAGGCTTAGTTCTCTTTCTTACCAAGTGAGTCTCCATTAATTTTTTTTATCTTGTATCAAATCTTCTTGTAATAATTTTTCATCAATCTTCTTTCACAATTCGATGTGGTAAACATGATACCATGTTTCAACTCACTAAAATTAGCAAGCCAAAATAGGGGGGTATATAGCTACCCTCAAATTTTCATCACCTTCCTTAGTAAGCATTTAGGTGATTTTGTGATTTTATCTAAAACGTGTTTGTAAAGTGGAAAAATCGAACCCTAGTCGTTCTCCCCTCCCCAACTCCAAGGAGAGAGAAGGGAGAGTCACTAGGGTTGATGGTTTTCACTTAGGGGAGACTTTACATTCAAAAGAGGGGTTGAAACCCACAAGATCCAATCCCACACAATGCAAGATTGGATTCTAAATGAGTTTCAAGGGTTAGGACATCAAGGATACCCTCTTTTGTAAAGAATGTTGATAGAAAGATTGAACTAGGAATGCATGTAAAGTAGGAAAGATTCGCTTGTAAACAGAGATAGGGATATGGGATGAAGCTGTGGACCTGGAATTAGCAGTAAAATGTTGAGATGGTGCTGTTCTGCAAATTTGAGCGAAAGTTGACAGGACGATGGCACCCGGCGTGCACACGGTCCTCCGAAAAATCCGCAAAACGAAGGTGGATCTGTTCGTCTCTGCACAAGGATTCCAGATCTTCAATTACAGCCACGTACCTGCAACCTTGTTGTAAGAATGTTTGTATTCTTACATGCGAAGGTGTAATGTATGTAGTGTGTTGTATGTTGTATGTGATCTCCTCTTCAATGGTTGAATCTTTGTCTTGAATGCAACACTTAGCCTTGAATGGAAACTTAGAATGCTCAATTGCTTGAAGGAAATGCTTGAATGCTTGAATGCTTGAATGCTTGAATGCTTGAATGTTTGAATATCATTTTCGCCTTTTTTCCATCTCTTTCCAAAATGAGAGAGGAAATGCAGTTTTTATACTTGTCAATTAGGGTTGAAAGACTGATTTTCCCGACCTTAGGCTGACCAGGAAATATTATTTTCCAATTTGCAAACTTAAAGACCCGAAGCCCCAAAAGAGACCGGGCCCAAAATAGGGCCAGGGACCAGGGTGCTGGGCGCCATGGTCCTGGGGGACCAGGGCACTGGGCGCCCTAGTGCTGAAGGACTAGGGCACTGGGCGCCATGGTCCCACCTCCAGGGACAACAGGGTGCAAGGAGGATCAGGCCAGGGTGCTAGAAAATGCAGTTTTTGATGTCATGGACAAGTTTCGGGGTCTCCATTCAGGTTCAGTGTTGCACCGCCATCGTGAAGACCCAAATGTGATCGAAATTGCAAGTGTCACAATTTTAGGACGCTACATTTAGCCCCCACTTTAGCGGGAGTATAAGCGTACGCTCATACTTCCGGTAAAGTACAAGGAAACAACATTGAAAAACTTTCACCATGTCAAGGAGGCAAGATACACCAAGCCCCCAGTGGACTAAGGATCTTACGACTTCGATTGACAAAGTAAAAGGGAAGATCACGAGGGAGAACCATGACTGTCAGTAGTAAGGTTCACTCACTATGAGTCATGCAAGAAAGATATCAAAAATTTTCAAGGCAAACCTAAGTTCGCCAAGAAACTTTCAAGTATCTTGAAAAGATATGAACATGATGTATGCCCCCCTACATTAAAGCGATCACACATGCCTCACCGGGGCTGATTTCTTTAAGGTAGTGATACATATAAGAAATGAGAAAGGAGCATGTTATCACAAGGATTTAGCCCCCAAGTGTGAGATAAGCCCAAGGATAATAGACACAAAACACAAAGCACAAGGTGACTTCGCTTTCCTCGGGGTCAGTATGCTGTATGATAATTCATGTATATCATATGTATGTATGCATAATTGTTCTTCATTCCCCAATCAAGGAAGGTCACCTAGAAGAAGGGAACACATGTGTCTTTTGAGTCAACATGAGAGAGACCAAAAGAGATCTCAATGTTTTGCATCGTCCTCAAGTAGACAACACTAAGGACAACAAATAGAAGAATGAGAATAACATATAGAAGAAGTAACAAAAGAGAGGAGGAGAGAGTCTGCTATGCTAATGAACTAGTCTAGCACGCCATCTACCCCCCGATCTTGCTGATCAATATTTCAGGAAGGTAGGAAACACACTAGAGGAGGAACATCCAACACAGCAGATGGAGCTATCACAAGATCCAAACAAGGGCTATGTTCATATCTCAAGCCACGGTGTTCTTGTCTAGGAGCTAGGATAAGTGCTTTAGAAAATTCGTTAGATAGATGGTTATTAACATCGACATATTCATATTCACTATCAGAATGACCAGGAGTAACATTTTCATCATGAATAACATTTTCATCTATATCATCATCAAGATTTATAAAAATAGGATCTTTAACTCACACATGATCAAGACCATCATGCATCTTATGTTCAGTAGATTTCGGCTCAATCGTCGGCTGAGGAGAAAATGGGATAATGTTGGCTGAAGGTGTTTTTGGGGATTGCAAAGTTTGAGAAGCAGCTGCCTGAGCTCTAAGATGATGCTTTCGTCGGCATTCACGTGCAAAATGATTCTGTCTAGTCGTAGTAGGAAGTTGAGGAGATTGAGGAGGAGGAATGTTCTCATCCTTATCACTTGGGTGTTTAGGTTGTGGTCTCTTAGGTTGAACAATAGGAGAAGAGGAAGGTCTCTTCTCTCCATAAGAGGAAGGAGGAGGAACTACTCCATATAAGGGAGGAATATTTGGTTTAGGAAGGAGACCAAGTCCATCATGACGAGGAGGGATAGGTCTATTTTTAGGAAGTTTATTAATCATAGGCATAGTCACATCCATAGGGATGAGTTGGGAATCTTCTTGAGGAAATACATTAGTTTTATCTTTCAAAGGAAGAACTTCCTTCTCAAGAACGATAGGAATGTCAAGGTTGGGTGTTCTAGGTTCGCTTAGAGATAGGATCATATATTTTTTCCACTTTTAATAAGATTTGAAAAGATGATCACTTCGCGGAGGAAGAGATCGGAATTGTTTAGGCCAAAAGTAATCAACAGGAACGCTAGAAGTTCTTTCAGCTGGTTTAAAGAGACTATGATTGATAGTAACAACTTCACCATTATGGGGAAATTTCAAACACTTGTGAATAGGAGAAGCAATAACTTTCATGGAAGATAGCCAAGGATAGCCTAGCTTCACACGAAATTGTTCGGATGATGGAATAATAGCAAAGTCCACATCAAGGGATTTGTTATGGACCTCAATAGGTAATTTAATAGAACCAATTGTAGGAGAAGAAAATGCATCAAATAATTTCACAACCACATTTGTTTCATCATAGATCACTTGATTCAATTGCAAAGTAAAAAGAAATTCTTCAGTAATGACATTAATCATACAAGAAGGATCAATAAGCACTCCACGACAAGGTGTATTCTTGACTTTTGCAACTATATATAAAGGACCATCAGGTGCCCTGATAGTTTCACTGGAATCAAAGGTGATGGAAGGTTCTTTAGGGATTTTCTGCTGCTCCACAAAGTTAATCACATTCGGAGTCATAGACACAAGATCATCAGGTGAGACAGAGGAATCAGTAGTATCAATCGCATTAGAGGTATGAGAAGGCAATGGATCAGTAAAAATCTGAAGATTTTGGTTAGGAGGAGCTACAAATGTATTGCCTTTATCATTCACTCCAGAAACAGAGATAGTATTATTATCAATCAAATCTTGAATTTTACCCTTTAAAGCAAAACATTTTTTAGTATCATGCCCAGGATGACGATGAAATTGACAAAAAGATTTGTTATCAAAATAAGGTGAATTAATCTTTGCAGGATCTATTTGCCTTATAGGAGGAAGAGTAAGCACATTTTGTTCCAATAACTTATTCATAATACTATGCAATGACTCATTCAAAGGAGTGAACTTTCTTTCTTTCTTGAAAAACTTAGAAATAGGAGGCACACCTGATGCCGCATTCACATTGTTGTTGATGATGTTTTCATTGAATTTAATGGACTCTCTGTTCGGTTTAAACTTCCCAAATGGTTGTTGACTACTATCACCCTTATCACCCGGAGCCATAGGATTTGCTTGTTCCATTTGACTCACAGTCAGTTGATAATTGTGAAGAGTTGCGCACAACTGTTGGAAAGAAGTAAACTCAGAAAACAGGAGTTTTTCTCTAATGTCTTTTTGTAAATTAGAAATAAAGATTCTTTGAATATCATTGTCAGGCACTGGAAAAGAAATTTGAGCATACAAATGCTTATATCTACCAATGAAATCAGTCACTTTTTCTTTAACACCTTGTTTACAATGCATTAAATCAATCAAAGTAACCTTAGGACTTATATTGTTTTGAAATTGTTGAATACAAGCATTTGCAAGTTGTTCGAAAGAAGTAATAGAATAAGAAGGCAACGAGCAATACCATTGTAGGGCTTTATCTCTTAATGTTCTAGTAAACAGTTTTGCAAGCAACCTTTGGTCATAAGCAAAATCAGTACATATTGTTTGAAAGGTCTTAACATGTGTTAAAGGATCACCCTTACCATTATAAAGCTCCAAATGCGGAATTTCAACATGTTTAGGGGGAATAGCTCCGACAATGTCAAGAGAAAGTGGGCTCGCAACATCAAATGTGGGCACACTAAACTTAGATTGATTCATAGAGGCAATTTGTTGCTATAAAGAAGAGACAGTTTATGCAAGATTGTTAATGGTTGCTTCAGTCGAAGAGTTCATATTAGATGTGTTAGATTGTGATGGAGGTATTATGTTATTGAAAGAAGGTATTGATTGAGAGTAAGGTGGTGGGACACTATGATAGTTAGTCATAGGAGATGATTGGAAAGGAGGAACACTACAAGGAGGAATGGAATGATTAAATGAATTGCCCCCTTGCGTCATGTTCATTTGTGGAGATATAATAGGAACACTCATTGAAGGAATGAATGAAGAAGTTGGATTGAATGAAGGAAGAGGATTGATTGAAGAAGAGGGATTGCCCCCATGATTAGTGATCATAGGAGGAATGTCTTGTATTGAAGTAGTCATTATGTTTGATGTAAAAGTAGGTATACTAGCAATAGAAGTCGTCAAAGGAATAGAATGATTAACTTGAGTAGGAGGTTGTGTGTAACCTAAGGTTTCAACACAACTTTTCATAGGCATCACATTTGAATCCACAATGTGTGCAATACCACACAAAATATCAATTCCATTCTTATCACTTTGAACCATACGTTTTAGACCCTCAATTAATGAAAGAGCTTGACTATCAGGGTATTCTTGAGACATCCATTGTCGAAAATCATCAAATTGGTTATCCAATTTTGAAAGTTGTTCTACAGAAACCTCATGGAGAGCTTCTTCATCATTAAGAGGATTGGAGGAATTACCCATGTCCTCGTTAAAAAGGCCATTCAAATTAGGTTCCATCTCCTCGGTAATTACACCTTGGAAAGACTTAATTCTAAGGCTTCGTCTAACGGGAATAGTATAAGTAGGGCTTATTGTTGTAAAACTCATGCACTAAAGAGAGAGAGAAGATTTTGAATTTTAGAGGTAGCAAATTTCAATAAAATTAGCCAATCTCCTAGATTTAAGCTGTTAAATGCAATCAGGACAATCTCCCGAAATTTCGGAAAAAATGTCCGGGACCATGGCAAACGGAGTGCACACGGTCCTCGCAACTTTTTTCGAAATTTTCAGGGATGAAAGTTATGATGATTTTAAAGATAATCTGAAAAAAATGAGTGATTTTATGATCTATAGATAGGCCAAATTAAAGTTGCAATCTCAAAATTGAACCCTACCCAGATTGTTGAAAAAATGCAAAATTTGAATTTTGAAAAAGAGGGGGAAACTGAAATTTTGAATTTTATGATTTTAGAGGGAATGCTGAAAGCAATGCAAGTTTTGAAATTTAAAAGTTGACTTGATTTCATGCAAAATTCGAATTTGGAAAGTGGAAATCAAGGTTGTTGCAATTAAACACTTAATTTCGAAAGTCACAAATTGCAAAAATTTGAATAGAACACTGAAATTTTGAATGAATGCTAACACACTTTTCAGATTTAGGATTGTAAGAAACACAATTTTGACACAAATTTCAATTTCAACAATTTTTGAATGATTAGAAGCCTCAATCCAAGCAATTGCTAGACCAACTTTGACTTTAATTTTGAAGGTGTTAAAATTGATAAAATCAACCAAAATTCTAGATTTTAGTAGAAAAATACAGTAAGATCTAGCTCCCGAAATTTCGGAAAAAATGTCGAGGACGATGGCGCTCGGGGTGCACACAGTCCTCGCAACTTTTTTCCAAATTTTCATGGATGAAAGATATTGTGATTTTATTGCGGAATCCAAAGTTACAGCCGATTTGGAGGTGTTTTGATTAGTGAAATTATCAGTCAAAGGTTGAATCAAGGTCTTAAAAATTAGGGTTTTGACATTTAACCACTTAATTTTTAGAATTAAAGCACAAATATGAATTGACAATTTGCAATAGAAGGGTAGATCTGAAACAAACATTTAACAATTAAACATTTCACAAGTTTAATTACTTAAAAGAAAATTTTAGGGTTTTTATGCAATCAACCTCTAAAATTTGCAAAAGATCAAACATGGAAATTTAGGAAAGCAAAATTTTCAGATCTAACCATGAATAATCAAAATGAGGATGTTCACATCGGGTTCACCAAAATGTAAAGCGGAAAAATCGAACCCTAGTCATTCTCCCCTCCCCAACTCCAAGGAGAGAGAAGGGAGAGTCACTAGGGTTGATGGTTTTCACTTAGGGGAGACTTTACATTCAAAAGAGGGGTTGAAACCCACAAGATCCAATCCCACGCAATGCAAGATTGGATTCTAAATGAGTTTCAAGGGTTAGGACATCAAGGATACCCTCTTTTGTAAAGAATGTTGATAGAAAGATTGAACTAGGAATGCATGTAAAGTAGGAAAGATTCGCTTGTAAACAGAGATAGGGATATGGGATGAAGCTGCAGACCTGGAATTAGTAGTAAAATGTCGAGACGGTGCTGTTCTGCAAATTTGAGAGAAAGTTGACAAGACGATGGCGCCCGACGTGCACACGGTCCTCCAAAAAATCTACGAAACGAAGGTGGATCTGTTCGTCTCTGCACAAGGATTCCAGATCTTCAATTACAGCCGCGTACCTGCAACCTTGTTGTAAGAATGTTTGTATTCTTACATGCGAAGGTGTAATGTATGTAGTGTGTTGTATGTTGTATGTGATCTCCTCTTCAATGGTTGAATCCTTGTCTTGAATGCAACACTTAGCCTTGAATGGAAACTTAGAATGCTCAATTGCTTGAAGGAAATGCTTGAATGCTTGAATGCTTGAATGCTTGAATGCTTGAATGCTTGAATGTTTGAATATCGTTTCCACCTTTTTTCCATCTCTTTCCAAAATGAGAGAGGAAATGCAGTTTTTATACTTGTCAATTAGGGTTGAAAGACTAATTTTCTCGACCTTAGGTCGACCAGGAAATATTATTTTCCAATTTGCAAACTTAAAGACCCGAAGCCCCAAAAGAGACCGGGCCCAAAATAGGGCCAGGGACCAGGGCGCTGGGCGCCATGGTCCTAGGGGACCAGGGCGCTGGGCACCCTAGTCCTGAAGGACTAGGGCGCTAGGCGCCATGGTCCCACCTCCAGGGACAGCAGGGTGCAAGGAGGATCAGGCCAGGGTGCTAGAAAATGTAGTTTTTGATGTCATGGACAAGTTTCGGGGTCTCCATTCAGGTTCAGTGTTGCGTCACCATCGTGAAGACCCAAATGCGGTCGAAATTGCAAGTGTCATAATTTTAGGACGCTATAGTGTTTTTGTAGGGTGCGGATCCTAATGGTGTACCACAGATATCGCCGGGGGCTTCATCTGACAACTTGTGGATATATCCTTTTTCAAATGATGTTTACTTTTCTATACTTTAGCTTACATATGCATGCAGTGTCATATGACCGCTAAAGTGGGGGCTAAATGTAGTGTTGTAAATTGTACACCCTTCCTAGGGTGGTACAATTTCACACTTAGTTTAGCACCTACCTTAGTGTGTTTGCATCTTGCTTTATTATTTCCCTTTAAGAATTTAATTAATTAATTAAATTAAATCTAAAGTCATATTTCATCACTTCATACATCATAAAATTGGGCCCTTTACCCTAAGTGTGCCCCTTTTTATTTTGTTCCTCCAATAAATCATTTAATTATAAATCCTAATTATGTCCTATTTTGACCTTTAAGGCCCGATTTTGCGAATCAAAACACCTCAAAATTAGTTGTAACTTTGGGATTCACTCTAATATCTTCATATCTAACGACCCTAAAAATTTGGTGAAAAGTTGGTCGGACCACGGCAGGAGTGCACATGGTGCTCGACTTTTTTCCCAAAATTTTGGGAGCATAATCCTATGATATTACAATGCTTAACCCCAAAAGATTGGCAGGAAATTTAATTCCTAGGTTGGACTAAACACTAAATTAAGTTGAAATTAAGATCTAGGAGCTCTCTTTCTTCAATTGAAGGGACTAAGAACAAAGATCTATCTAATCGAATCGAGGAAAAAGCTATTGGAGCAATCATAAGGAGCCTTCTATGTAGTGAAAGAGAAGCCTATGTGGAGTCTTCAACAACATTCAATAACATTTCATCAAGCATTCATCATCAATTAGGAGCCTTGAAGATATTGAAGAGTAATAGGAGTTCTAGTGGCAATATCTCTCCCTTGGGGATTGGTATGATTTCATGTTATTTTCATGTCTTGGTATGAGCTTATTTACATCAATTTGCATATTTACATTCATGCTTTAGATCATTAGCATATTTGGTTTGAAGCATTGTCATTTACATTCACATTTACATTTAGGGTTTACTCTCATGCATAGGGTAGCTCTAGTTTCTTTCATTTTAGGATCTTGCATACATGCAAGGTTCTAGCACACACATTTTCAGTACATTATCGGCTATTTGTGGAGGTGGAAATCACCAACATAGGGGTTTAACTAAGGCAAAACCCTATATAGCCACCCAAACCTTCCCTTTTTAGTTGCAGGTGCAAAAACAAGTACTCGTAAGGACTTTTAGCTCAGGAAAAGACACAAGCATTGCCGAGAAACTCCATATTTTACCTAATCTTCTTGGGATAGGGGCATGGCACCCTGGTCCTACCTAGGAAAGTGGCATGGTTCCATGGTCCCTCCACTTTGTAGTTAAATTTGATAGGTTGTAGCTGCAGGTCATCAGATTTGCAGTCTTTCAGTTGCAGCTCTGTCAGATTCTCATGGATAGTGGCATGGCACCCTGGTTCTGGTCTGTTTGGCTTAGTTTGCATCATCAAGTACACATCCAAAATCCTCCCCCTTTCATTCTTTCAGTATCTTAGTTTTAGATTTGGAAGTTTGTTCAATTTAAAGTTCATTTATGCTTCATTATTTATCTCCTAGTCTAGTTGATCATTCAAACCCTAGTTTTTCTCATCATTCACAACAAGAGGAATAGAAACCCTAAGAGATAATCCTTGGCTCTTTGTTTTTCACAAGAAGTATCTAAAGTGATCTATCTCCCTAGGCTCTTTCGTATTCCCAATGTGTTGGCTAAAGTAGGATTAGGTACACTTTTATTATTTCAACCTATTAGGGTTGTTTGGTTTCCAAAGGGGCAACAATTGAAGGAGATTCTTTTGGAATCATCCCAGAATAAAGGGTGTAAGGAAAATGAAATTAAAATAACATGGAAAAACTATAATCAATTGATTAAGAAGCTCATAATCATTGAGAATGAAAAGAAAGCAATGAGTGATATGTTTGAATCACTCAAGGGGCTACAACGGTGGGACATCCCATCAATTTTGATACCAATGCAACACATTAAGGACCTAAACTCTTGGCATGCAGATTTTGAAAAGGTTATAGGAGTCCTTGAAGGATTGGAATTTGATCCAGATCAGGAGGCTTCCTATAGTACAATTTTGGATAGGATCATGGATGTAGATCGGTGGTATCATAAGTTTGTTGTTGATGTAGTAGGGGTCCCATATCAAGCAACTAAAATTGCAATGAATAGGCTACAGGGTCTAAAGACTTTTGATTGGCCAATCAACAAAATGGATGAATGGTACAACAAATTTTGTGTTGTCCTCCAACAAAGCTTAGAGGAGGAGGAAGACTAGTCATTTTTTTTTACCTTTTTGTCCCCCTACAAATTGGGAGTGATAGTGCCATTTTTGGAAGGTTGCTAATAACTTTCACCCACCATCATCTTAGTTTCCAAGACAATGAAAATTGGCACCCTCAGCCCACTTTTTGGACTTGACAGGATACAATACACAAGGACCACCTGCAGGCCTACAACCTTGGACAAAGACTTCTCAGCAACAAGGAATGAATGGCTCAAAGAGAAAAGGGCACGCCTGCAAGGACATATTTTGATTATACTTTTCCTAGTCAGGGTTTCATATTGTGTACTCACTGGCATGAAGCTTGTTTTGCTCCCTTGTGTTATAAAAGGGAATTCAAGGCCTTGAGTACTATTTTGAAATTTTTGTGATCATATGTACTAGGAGAAGAGCTTAATAGAAGGACAGAGTTATCTCAAAGAATTGCACTACAATTTTGTGAATGTACTTATTTTACTCTGGAAATCAATAAAGAATACATTCTCCATTCTGGTCTCATATTGTTGATTCCTATGTTATATGAGTTTTAAATACTAAGAGTGTTTTAAGCTTGTCTTTTCAAAATGAGAATGTGTATGTTTTGATAGGTTTCATTTGCAGCAAATGAATTAAATTCTATCAGGAATACAATAACATAGTGTGTGTTGGTATGAGATGAGTTGAGAGTCTGTTTTTCAGGTTGAACATTTATTTAAGGCATTTGTGTTCAAAGATCTAAGTCTTAAAAGCTAAAATGCACATTGTTGTGAGTGTAGTGATTCTGTTCTGACTCTGTATTCCTTAAGAGATAAGCACTGGTCATGATTTCTAAGTTTCAGAACCAATCATTGAAATCTATTTGCTTCTAGTATTAGGATTATTTTCGGAGTAGCATAGATTAGAATCAGTTTCAATGTACCAAAATATGACATAAGCTAAGGTCTAAGCCAAGAGTACAAGTTTTTTCATTCTTTCCTTGGTATATTTTCATTGAAACATTTACTTAAAGTACAATGTCTTGTCATAAGAGTGAGAATATCAAAGTAAAAATGTCATAGGGATACCCACTTAGGTTTTGCAGAGCCTAAAGAGTAGAAAGTTGTAGTTAGGGCGCTACACTTTGTTCATTGGCCAAATCCAGTCCTATTGCTTAACCATGAGTCAGTGGCTATTTCTCTAGAGTGTAGGAACATGTTGATTTGAACACCAACACCTAGTATGATGAGCATATTATATACTGATGTATGAGTAGACTAGTTAATCGATGTGTATTTGATTGTTGATTAGGGTGAAGGGGACGATATAATATTTGTCACTTGTGAGAGCCATATGATGTTATGATTTCCTTTCTCTAGATCTGAGTGATATATATATATATATATATATATATATATATATTATGCATACAGATAACTGGTTTCATGTAGGATGCAGGTACTAGACATCGACTCCACCTGACTATACAGGTCTAAGCGTGTCGTTAATCCCAATGGTAGTTGTTCGGAGGTGACATCAAGGTCCTTACCACATCCAAAACCTATCCTATAACCTAAGTCAATTTGTGTGGTCTAGGACTTGAGTTGTCCTTAGGTCTTGTGTGTTGAATATTTTCTTGGTTAAGTTATGTTATTCATTGTTTTATATGTGACATTTAATGTTTGGTTTATGTTGATCATAAGTAAATTAATTTATGTGTGTACATCTATACAAATATCCTACATGTGTAGGTAATATGAATATGCGTATAATTGAATATGTAAGCTAGAAGTTTATGAGATTTTATTATTTCACATTTCTTTACTATAGATTGTGTTTGGTAATTATATATTATTCCCGACCTAAGGAATTGTATGATTCATTATTATTTTTTATTTAATATTTGAGGTTAATTTATTAAATATATTTGTTTTTTATATCATAGTTTGTTTGGAGGAAATCATTTATATATGATTATTATATTAATTATAATAGTAAAATATTATTATTAATATTGACATTAGTATTACATGATTATACCATTATGATATTATGTCTTTGTATTATAGTATGGTTATTAATATTATTACTATTATTAATTTCATGAAAATATCATATTATTATTATTATATTTATAAATTAATTGTGTGAGAAAGATATTGATTATTAAATAAAATATATGTATATTCATTTTGGAAATGAATTTAGTGCTTGAGTTTAAATGATAATTTCTATTTTCTTTTCGAGTGGAGTGGGGGTTTCTTATGGTAGGTTGCCTTTTTCATTCGTGAGTATGGGAGGAAATGGTTTTGGGAGTAAAGTTGTTTTAGTAATTGGGAATTTTGGGGGGTTTTTTGGGATTTGCATGGAGGTTTTTGGAAGGGAAGAAGTTTTGTTGGTGGTTTTCAAAAAATAGAGGGTGGTATTCAATGTTTGAGAGCAGTTTTGATAATTGAAGGGTGGTTTTTGATAAATTGAGAGTGGTATTTGAATATTTTGAGTGGTTTTAAATTATTTGTGAGTGGTTTTGTATGGGAGTTGTTGATTTTGGATCTTGTGCTCGAACTTGTGGATTTTGGAGGTGATTTTGAGTGATTGTTGGTGAAGGCCTCGCATGCAAAGTCTTGACATCTTGCTGGAGATTCTTTCTTCACAGGTTTCGCTTCGTGGTGGTTTTGTTTCAACCCTTGTTTTTATTCTTCGTTAACTAGGTCAGATTCTTAAAACCTTTATTTTCAGTTGAGATATGAATTTATGCTATTGAAAAGAGTGTATTGTTGTGTGAATTTATGTTTATTATTATTTTGTGATAAATCTAGTAGCATATACTATAATTGTTGCATTCATTGATTTTCGATAAAATGGATTCTAGAATTTCTTTCAATTTTCTATGGAGTTGAGTGCATAAACTTAATTGGTGGTTCCTTTTGATTTTTGGAGTGTATTTATGTGTTTTGAGAATGTATTTTTTTTCCTTAATTTCATGAGTTTATGATTGTGTCAATATCTGGTTTCATTCTTCAAAATTTGAGTTTGAGGTTGCACAGATGAGGGCTTTTTCTAGAGTAGATTTGTATTTTTGTCATGTAACATCATGGAAACGCCTAGGTATGATCTAGTTGCTTTTATGGAGTGTCAACTCTCAAATCTCAAATGGGTCTATGCCAATTTTTTATTTTGAGTCTCAGATTTTGTGAATTTGGCCTTTTTGAGAGCCTCTGACAGACCTGTGCTGACAAAGAATTCAACCTTATAGCTGCCAATCAATATCATTACTTTGAGTATTATAATCAATTTGACTTCATATTTTGTCTATGTCTCTATTGATGCAAAACTATAAGGATTACCAATACCTCCTGCAATACTTGCTTTATAGGTAATTATTGGACCAAATTAAATGACATATTCTACAACATAGTAATCACATTGTCTTAGAAAGTAAATGATTAAATCTTACCAAATTAATAAACTTTATAAAAAGAAAGAAGAAAAATTATTAAGATTTAGAAAGCCACATAAATCTTAGTTTATTAAAAACTTTAAAAAGAAAGGCCTATTTATTTAAAAACAATAAGAAAAAGGGTATTATCTGTAGCGTCCTAAAATTGCACCCCTTGCAATTTTGACCGCATTTTGGTCCCTTGCCTTACTGGTCTCATCCCCATGCTTGATCGGGACCCGTTTATGTGTCTTATATGCAACCAAACCTCATATTTTCATCTTACAACATGCATAGCCCTTTGATCCTAGCCCAAACTGGGGTGGTGCCTTGGTCCTCCCTAATTAGGACAAAAATTGACTCCGTTTGCCCAAGTTAGGAAAAATTTACCTCCCCCCTGTCAAAAAGGCTTGCAAGAAGAAGCAAGAGGAGGAGAGGTGACATAGTGGTGTAGGAGAACCCTTCTAAGGTCCTCCTCCTTTTGGTTTTTGTTGGTGTTTTGCTTCTTTAAGAAGCCATTGTAAATATAATAAGAGCCATGAGTTAATTAGTCTTAATTAGGTCCTAGGTTCTCAAGTCTTGGTTGAGATTTCTTGTGAGGAGAGGTTATGTGTGGCATTGATGAGTTTGGGGTCATTTTATCATGGTGGTGTCCATAGGATAGCCCAAAGTAGGCCTAGGAGTCAAGAAAAGCAACTTTGCAAAAGTTGCTCAAAAGTTGCAAAAAGTTGCATGACAACTTTTCAAAGTTGTCAAGCAACTTTTCCACCTAATAGGTCAAAAACCTTAGCTTAGCGTAGAGAACCCTAATTTTGGCACACAGACCGAGTAAAGGATGCTATAAATAGTTACAAACCCTAAAATGATGGGTTGGATGTCAGTTCTTGTACGACCCAAGAAAAGAGACCTTGACTGTGACTCTGATTTTGTTGCCAGTTGGCACAATGGAGCATCAGAGAGTGACAATGGATTGTTTTGCAGACTAAACTATGTTGAAAGCTTTGTGTTGTGTTTACTCTTCCATTTTGAGCAATTAGTTTTAGTGTGCTGTGCAGGTCTTGAGTCTTTTGTAAATATCTTGTAAAACACTCTTTCACTGTCCAGTTTTGGACTGTTTTGTGTCAATGGGTTAACAACTCCTATCCCCATTGTGGAATCACCATGAAACCATGGGGAATAGGAGTGCAGACCCTATACATTACTTCAAAGCAAGCAGGGCCCTTGAAGATGCAGGGAAGCCATCCAAAGGCCCACTCCTAGGTGAGACTGGACAGTGCTCAGCTAGGAAGAGTTAAGGTTGCAGAGGTCTGTGAGAGCAAGGAAGGTCAAAAGAGGATGAACCATTTGGAGAAGTTGTAGAGGGGTGTGTGGAGCACCATTGGTGAGAAGGAGGAGCTTCCACCAATCTAGACAAGGTGGTAGAAACACTAAACCTTCACTGTGACCCTGGCAGGCCTAAAAACCCACTTAAAAACCCTTAAAAACCCCTAAATTCACCTAGGGCAGTGTACGAACACTTGGAGGCCTAAAACCTAGAAAATATTTGAGCTTTTGCCAATTTAACAGTAGTCCTTTTGGGGAGTTTTAGAAGTTGGGTCATTATTTGCAAGAGGGAGCCCTAAAAGTCTGGAGTGGAGGCCTAATTGGGCTCATTTCCTTGTGGCCCTATTTTGCAGGATAGAGGCAAAATTGTGAGATCGGTAATAGATAGGGAGGCCTAAATCTCTTGGGGGTACATGAATGGTTAGAAAACCATGCCTAGAACCTATCCTAACCTTGCTAGAACCTAAGAAGGTGTAGGATAAGCCAAACCCTTATGAGCCTAAATAAGGGTTCTTTTGAATCTCATGAGTAGGGGAGACCTTAGGAGAAGTATTGCAAGTTCTTGGTGGGTGGATTGGGCAAGGCTAGCTGATTCCATAAGCAGGGGAAGTCCTAGAGACCTAAGGGGGTGGTTAGAACACCTAGTGATCCAAAGAAAGGATCAAAGAGCACAGACTAGATTAGTCTATCCCATACCCATTCCCATCAGATTGGTATCAGAGCTAGTTAAAGACTTGGTGGACCATGCATGTCTCTATATTCTGGTGAATCAGTAGGGGAGAACATAATGGTCACTAATGCAGAGCTGGCTAGGGAGGTAGAAGAGTAGAAGGAGAAAAATGGACTCCTTGAAGAAGCTATGAGTGAGATAAGGGACAAGCTACAATAAGTGGTTGATCAGAGGACACATGGACTCTGGGGTGAGGACACCAAGGATAAAGGCAAGAAAAATATTGACATAGATGACATTATACCTGAACCAGACCCCTTGCTCAATGAAGAATCTTTTGTAAAGGCCATCAAGGCTTTGAATACTAAAGCTTTTGAAGGATTGCCACATTTCAGTGGAAGGATGGACATTGACATTGTCATGAAATGGATTGAGGGTATGGAGAACCACTTTGAGTGTGAAGGTGTGACAGAAGCTCAAAAGGTTAAGGTTGCCAAATCAAGACTAAGGGGAGCAGCCTTGACATGGTGGAAGTACCTGCAATAAGAGAGAGTTAGCATGGGGAAGCTACCTATTGCAAATTGGAAGGCCATGGTGAGTAAGATCAAGGAGAACTACTTACCAGAGGATTATGAAGTCCAACTTCATAAGAAGAGATAGGGATTGAAGCAAAAAGACCTTGATGTGACTTCCTACATAGAGGAGTTTCAAAAGCTTTGTCTTAGATCAAAAGTCCAAGAAGAGGAATCTATCAAGGTGGCTAGGTATCTAAGTGGTCTAAAGTGGAACATCTGAGAGGAGATAATCCTGTGGACTCCTACTACTGTCCAAAAGTGTCATCAGCTTGCTGCTAAGGTGGAAGAGAGGAACAAAAGGAAAGGAGACTCTAACAACAAGGGTAGAGGCAGAGGTAGAGATCAAATGAATCACTGAGGTGGTTACCAAAGCAAGGCAAATGAGAAAAGGAATCAAGGAGAGTCCAAGTTGACTGAACATAGCAGTGAAACCAATATCAGAGGAGGCCATTCTAGAGGAAGAGGTGCACAAGGGGGTCCAAGTAGGTGTAGAGGTACCGGCAGAGGTAACTCCTACTTTGCAACCATGAAATGCTACAACTGTGGTCAATTGGGACACCCAGCCTATAGATGTCCTGACAAGCCTACCTCATCAAACAATGGAAAGAGGGTTGCTTATGCTCATGAAGACACATCAAGAAACAAGACACCTGAGGTGGACCATATTGAATCAGAGATTGGGGAGAATCTGATGTTCAATAGAGTCTTGATAACACAACCAGTTAAGGATGAACCTAAGCATAGGAGAGCATTATTTAGGGTGAGATGCAAGATCCTTGGTAAAGTTTGCAAGGTGATAGTTGATTCATGGTCAACTGATAACATAATATCAGATGAGGTAGCCAAGAAGTTGAAACTCACATGGATACCCCGCACTAGCCCTTACAAGGTGACATGGTTGAATCAAGAGCAGAGTGTGCTTGTCAATGAACAGACTTGGGTATAGTTCTCTATTGGAGGATACAAGGATAAGATCCTTTGTGACATGTTACCCATGGATGCCTGTCATCTATTGCTAGGTAGACCCTAGAAATTTGATAGGAAGGTGATCTATGATGGAGAGGAGAACTCCATTTCCTTCAAGAAGGATAGTAGAACCTTTAAGATACAGTCTCTGACAGAGAATGATGAGGGAACCTCAAGAACACCTAGTGTCTTATTGACTATTGGTAAAGAGTTCTTACACTTGCTACATGAGGAGGAGACAGTGAGGTGTGCCATCTTTGTGAAGCCAAAGGAGGAGGAAGACAAGTTGCAGATAGAGGTACCCAAGGAGGTGAAGCAAATGTTGTAAGAGTATAAGGACATAGTGAGTGATGGATCACCTGCAACACTTCCACCAAGAAGGTCTATAAGCCATCAAATAGAATTTGTTCCCGGTGCATCCCTACCCAATAAAGCTGCATATAAGCTCACACCTGACCAAAACAAGGAGGTGGCAAGGCAAGTGCAAGAGTTGTTGGATCAAGGACTAATCAAGAAGAGCATCAACCCATGTGCAGTCCTGGTAGTGCTAGCATCAAAGAAGGGAGGCAAGTGGAGACTTTGCACTGATTCAAGGGCAATCAATAGGATCACCATAAGGTACAAATTTCCTATTCCTAGAATAGAGGATCTGATGGACTATTTAGGAGGTGCCATGTATTTTACCAAGTTGGACCTTAAAAGTGGTTATCATCAGATTAGAATTAAGGAGGGTGATGAGTGGAAGACCGCTTTTAAGACCACAAAAGGGTTGTATGAATGGCTTGTGATGCCATTTGGACTTACTAATGCCCCAAGCACCTTCATGAGGTTGATGAATGAGGTGTTAAAGGACTTCACAGGCAAGTTTGTGGTGGTGTACTTAGATGACATACTCATCTATAGCAGAACCAAAGAGGAGCACCTAGAACATCTGAGGTTAGTCCTAGAGAGGTTGCATGAAGAGAAGTTGGCAATCAACTTAGAGAAGTGTGACTTTTTGAAGCAAGAGTTGGTCTACTTGGGATTTGTGGTGTCTAAGGGAACCTTGAAGATGGATCCAAGCAAAGTGGAGGCAATCTTGAATTGGCCTGCCCCTAAAATAGGGACCAAAGTTAGGAGTTTCCATGGTTTAGCCCAATTCTATAGAAATTTTGTGAGGAACTTGAGTGGCATATGTGCACTAGTACTTGACACCATAAAAGGAGGCCTAAAAACCAAATTCAAGTGGACTGAACAGGCTGATAAAGCATTCCAATTATTGAAGCAAGAAGTAGCCACAAAACCCATCCTACTCCTACTTACTTTTGACAAGCTATTTACATTGGAATGTGATGCAAGTGGCATTGCAGTAGGGGGTGTTTTGAGTCAAGAGGGAAGGCCTGTGGCATTTTTTAGTGAGAAGCTTAATGAGGCAAAGAAGAAGTACTCAACCTATGACCTAGAGTTGTATGCACTAGTTCAGTCTCTCAAAAAGTGGATACATTACCTACTCCCAAAGGAATTTGTGGTGTTCATAGATAACCAGGCATTTTTTTTTGTCTCGAAAAACGTGCTTGTGAGGGCCAAAAATAATTTTTTTTCCAGAGCTAAAGTTATCCAAAATGGACAAATTTGATATGAAAATAGGGGTTTTTGGGTGTTCTGAGCTTAGTGGTGAGGTCTGTTTGAGCTCAAAATGCCCAGAAACAAAAAAGATACCCTAGATCCAAACTAAAACTCTTGAAAAAAAATTGAAACCCTTGCCTCCAGAGAAAATCTTTTGAAAAGAAACCAGGAACAAGCAACAACAGATTTAGGCTCTGATACCATGAAGAATTTGAGAAAGTACAACATATGAGATCCCAAGAGTATGTGCAAGAAAAATACCCTTCACAAGAGAAGATTGGAGACATAACACAAAAAAGACTGAAGAAAAAAATTATCATTCAGAGAGGGAATGAAAAAGAAAAGTTACAATAAATCCTTATGACAGGAGAATAGAAACCATAAAGATGTACAACCCTAAAGAAACCCTAAAGGGATAAAGCGTATTTAATATTATTAAAAGCCTAAGTTTATCTTAAGCGTAGAGTATAATAGACTAATAATTAAACAAATAATTATTAGCTAATACAAGATAAATTTAACAAGGAGTATACAAGATAAATCTAATGATGTTCTTGATCTTATTCATACTAATTTGTGTGGCCCTGATAGAGTTAAAAGTTTTCAAGGTGATAGATATTTCATGCTAATCATTGATGATTATTCTAGAATGATGTGGGTTACTTTTCTAAAAGAAAAATCTGAGGCATTTGAAAAGTTTAAAATCTTTAAGGCTAAAGTGGAAACTGAGACAAGATTGAAGATTCAACGTTTGAGGTCAAATAATGGTGGAGAATTCACATCTGGCGAGATTAATAATATTTGTTGGAAGCATGGTATAAGAAGACAATTTTCTACTCCTCGTACACCTCAGTAGAATGGACTTGTGGAAAGGAAGAACATAACTATCTTGGATGCTGCTAGAACAATGATGATGGAAGCTAGTCTACCTCATATATACTGGAGAGAAACAATAAGCACAACAATTTATACATTCAACAAAGTACATATAAAAGGAGAAACCGGTAAGACACCTTATGAATTATGGTTTGGAAATACACCCACAGTTAAGTATTTCAAAATCTTTGGTAGTAAATGTTATATCACGAGAGATGATACTATTGGCAAATTTGATCCTAGATGTGACGAAGGCATATTTATTGGTTATTCTAATGAAAGCAAGGCATATAGATGTTATAACAAGAGATTGTAGAGAATTGTGGAGAGTGCTAATGTCAAAGTGGATGAGATGAATAGAGGTCAAATTAGAGTTTATAAGAAGGAACCGGCAGTGGAAATGATTATATCTAAACTGGTAACACCTTTATCAGAACAAAGTGTTGAACCAGTTACTCCATCTGTATCAGAGAATTCTATAGTAACTGAAGAACATGAAAGAAGAACAGAGAGTCAAAGGACTCCTAGGTATGTGAGATTGAATCATTCAGAAGATCAGATCATTGGGGATAAGAACAATGGAGTGATGATAAGAAGAAGACTGGCAACTAATGAGGTATGTTTAATTTCACAAGTTGAACTGATATCAGTACTCGAGGCATGTAAAGATGAATATTGGTTGAAAGCTATGGAAGAAGAATTAGATCATATTGAGAAAAATAACATATGGACCTTGGTTCCCCAACCTAAAAATAAGAATTTTATTGGAACTAAATGGGTTCTTAGGAATAAATTGAATGAGGATGGTCAAGTTATAAGGGATAAGGTTAGATTGGTTGGTAAAGGATATTCTCATAAGGAAGGAATTGATTATGGAGAGACTTTTGCACTGGTAGCTAGGATTGAAGTTGTAAGATTATTTCTTTCCTATGTTGCTCATAAGAACTACAAGGTTTATCAGATGGATGTTAAGTGTGCATTTTTTAATGGGGATCTTGATGAGAAAGTTTATATTGAGCAACCTGATGGTTTTTCACTCTCAGATGATACAAACATGGTTTGCAGGTTAAGGAAAACCTTATATGGATTGAAACAGGCACCTAGAGCTTGGTATGCAAGGTTGGATAAATATCTTTTGAAGCTTGGTTTTACTAAGGGTAATGCTGATAGTAATTTATATTATAAAATCACTAATGATGATATACTGATTAGTGAAGTATTTGTTGATGACATTATTTTTGGAGGTGAAGATACGTTATGCATGAAATTTTCTAACAATATGGAGAAATAATTTGAAATGTCTATGATTGGAGAAATGAAATTTTTCTTAAGTTTACAGATTACTCAAAGTGACAAAGGTATTTTCATCTGTCAAACTAAGTATGCTAAGGAATTGTTCAAGAAATTTGGTATGGGAGATTCTAAACCGGTAAATACTCCTATGATTACAAGTGAGAAATTGACAAGAAAAGATGTTTCTCCACTAGTAAATCCTACAAGATACAAATCTATAATTGGAGGTTTGCTTTATTTGACTCAGACTAGGCCTAAGATAATGAATGTTGTTTGTATTGTATCAAGATTTCAAAGTGATCCTAGAGAAACTCATGAGTGTCCGGTGAAAAGGATTTTTAGATAGTTGCAAGGTACATCAAAATATGGTTTGTGGTACCCTAAGGATGATAACTTTACTTTATGTGTATATACAGATGCTGATTGGGTTGGAGATGTTGATGAGCAAAAAAGTAATTCCGGTGGAGCTTTTTTTCTTAGAAAGAAGTTGGTTTCATAGATCAACAAGAAATAATCATGTACTTATTTATCTACTGCTGAAGCTGAGTATGTTGCTGCTACTACTAACTGTACATAGGTTTTATGGATGAAGCAACTGTTGAAGGTTATAAAGGTGGATTGTGATGGATCGGTAGTTATTCACTGTGATAACTCTGCTGCTATTGATATATCAAAGAATCTAGTATTTCATTCTATGACAAAGCACATATTTATCAAGTACAACTTTTTCAAGGAAAAGATGTAAGTAAATGAAGTTAGACTGGTTTATGTGAACACTAAAGAGAAGATTGCAGATATTTTCACTAAACCTTTGCCCAAAGAATCATTTGAGTACCTGAGAGACAGATTAGGGTTTTTTGCCCCTCCGATAGAGAACTGATTGATGCGGTTTGGCATCAATCCGGTATGCATTATCAGAGATACTATTCATTTTGGTACTGATGTGGGGAGGCTACTGCTGAGTGGGAGTAGTCAGCTTTGTGATTCAGTGGTTTATATTTTTTTATTTAATATTTTTGTCAGATTTTTGGCATTAATGTCAAAGGGGGAGAGATATTGATGTGAAAAAGAAAAAGAAAGGGAGAGAGATTATGAGCTTTACAGAGATATCATTCACAGGGGGAGTTTGGTCTTTGTTTCAGAAATTCATTGCTACATCCGTATGTGGGAGATTGTTGGTTGTCTTCTATTGGGGGATACTTGTTTGGCATTTCTTGGTACTTAGATGTTTTTCACATCTAGTGTTGCCATCAATGCCAAAGGGGGAGATTGTTGGCCATTTGGAGGAATTGATTATGTGTTGCATTGATGTTTTGTCATTGATGCCAATACTATTTTTTTGGATGCTTTATTGGCACCCTTCTGGTCCCGGTAGGTTGAGTGGTTTCTAGTTGATTTGGATCCGACATGATCCGGTAAGCTCCGATGTAGTTTGGTTATGGAATTGGTTTATTCATGATACTCATGTTCATATTCAGGCAGTTTGTTTTGGTCTGTATCATATGCTATCCTATTTTCTTAGAAGCTTGGCTTCTGGTTTCGACGAGGTTTTCATCGACAAAGATTTTAATGAATATCTTTGATGAATTACATAAGTGTTGGTGCAACTTCTGGTGGAGTTTCAGGATGTTGTTGATAATCATGTTCGAGACTTGGTGGATGAAGATCATTGTTGTAGCATGTGGACCTATATTGGGTCCCAGTTGGTCTAGGTTATGGACCGGTTTAATGAAGCGTGTGGATTGGACCTCTCGATACATTTCTGGGATGTCTTATGTGTTGGATATTATTTGTTTGGTCTAAGGATGACATGTTTTCTAATTATGTAATTGGTTTATTCTCTGGTGGATGACCTGATTGTATATGGTCGAGGGTTTGTATATATAATATAAGATCTCATTGTAGATCAATATGGTAATATTCATGGTCAAGGGATGTAATGTGCGGATAATGTAATATCATTCAGGCAGAGGATTTGGTTGATCATTGGAGATCGAATTGAGTTTATGTAAAAGGATTTAGTTCTCCGGTATTGAGCTTAACTAGAATTGTACTCAAGCATAGGAGATGCTATCTTTTGCAGTTCAACACTTCTCTAGATTGTAGTCTAGATTTCTATGTAGTTAGTGAGACTCCTTTTGTGATGAGCAGTGCAATTTAGGTTGTTGGCCTTCCTATAAGTGCAGGCCCCTCAATTGTAATTCACATACTTACTACAAAAGTATTATCTAACTGTGGGTAGGCTTCCCACCATGGTTTTTCCCTTTATTGGGTTTTCCACGTATAAATATTGGTGTCATGTGGATGGTATTTATTCTATGATTATTGTTTATGCTTAATTGGTTTAACTGATATTCCAGTATTTGGTTTAAGCATTCCGGTATTAATGTTTTGGGTTCTAGTATTAAATTTTTAATTACTAATGGTTCCGGTAATCTATGACAAATGATTCACCCTCCCTCCCTCCCTCTTAGTTGTCTTCTGGTTATTTGAACTATCTAACAGTTTTCTCATACTTTGTCGTCATTTCCAACACTTTACTTATTCAACTTACAAAAGATGGTCAACCACATCCCAATTTCAACCAATCTACTTAGTATTCATCCTTTGCATCATTTAGGATTTGATCTAGTAGATTCAACCCCTCTTTTGAATGTAAAGTTTCCTCAAGTGAAAATTGAGCTTAGCGATTTTCCCCTTTCAAGTGGTGAATTTGCTAAACCTCCAATTTTCCACTTTACATTTTGGTGAACCCTGTTGGCATTATTGGATGAATTGATTATGTGTTGCGTTGATGTTTTGTCATTGATGTCAACACTAGCTATTATGTTGGTTATCGACAGACAGGTTTTGGTTACTGGTAGAAGATTCGGTATTACCGGCAGAAGAGACTATCTGTTGGACACTTCCGACATGTTTGGATCTATGGAATGTGATTGGTTACATGTGGTACGTGCTTCTGGAGCATGTCTTGGTTAGATGGTATTGACTTGGTAGTTAGATGCTATCATACACTTTGGTAAACCCTTACAAGCACTATTTTAAGGCTTTACCGACAGAGCTCTCACTGAGGAATCTTGACAAGATGCATAATTGGTGTTGGTGCAACTTCTACATGGATTTCAAGATGCTAAATATGTTCTTTGATCATGCTTCAACTGCTTGAAGACATTTCTTTGGCACGGTGGACCCATAATTGGTCTGGTGCCATATAGGTTATGGACCGGTATCATGCTAACATGTACTCTACACGTTACCAGGATGTTTCGAGATGTTTAATGGATTTTTTATTATTGTTTTGGTATCAAGCCGACATGGCATATTATTTTAATATGGATTTATGTAATGATCTTATCGTAATATCTTTTAGGTGGCCAACCTAATTGGTTTAGGCCTTAGGGTTTGTATAAAATGATGTAAAGTCTCATTGTAGATCGTGGCATGGGAATGGAATAAAAGTTCGTGGTCTTGAAATGCAATATCATATGCGAAGGAGACTTGGGCAATCATAGGTGATTGAATTGGGATTAAGGAAGAGATCAAAGGCCTCCGATATTGAGCTTAATTAGGACTGTAATCAGGCATGGTAGATGCTATCTCTGGCAGCTCACTCTATTGGATTGTTGTCCATTTATCCTAAGATGGTTGTAGCCTCTCTGTAGTTAGCGAAACTCTTTTGTAATGAGAAGTACGCTCTAGGTAGTTTGCCTTCCTACATGTGCAGGCCTGTCATTGTATCACATACTTTCTGCAGAAGTATCATCTGACCATGGGTAGGCTTCCCACCATGGTTTTTTTCCTTTTTGGGTTTTCCACGTACAAATCATGGTGTTATGTGGTATGGTTTCTTTTCATTGATTATCTTTTTAATTGTTAAGTTGTATTTTTTATGGTATCTGTTCCTACCAGCATCTGTATGTGCTTTACCACTACTTGATCTATTTAAAGATTATTAAGTGGATTAAATGTTATAATCTGTTAACAACTGATTCACCACCCCCCCCCCAACACTTCTAATCCACCAACAACTATTTTCACAAGAGAAATCCCTAAGCTTGATGGAAAAAATTATGGGATATAGAAAATTCGAATGGAGAATCATCTTAGATGTCTTGGCAAAGATATTTGGGAGATCACTGAGAAAGGATACACACCTTATGATACGACATTTGACAATCCTGCCCCTGCAGACTTGGATAAGAATATTGAAAATGATTGTAGAGCTATAGAAGCCCTCTTGTGTGCACTTACTAATCAATAGATCATGGGATTGACTGATAAATCATTGGAAAATGTTATGTGGGACAAATTGCAAACTCTAAATGAAGGTGATCCTACTATCAAAATTTCTAAACTTGATGGTTACTGGGTAAGATATGAAAAACTTGAAGATGGAAGATAATGAAATAATTGTTGTGTTTATGGAAAGAGTAGATGAGATTGTTATGGGAATTCAATGTTAAGGAGGATTTCTGAGTGAAGATGAAATAGTTTCCAAAGTCTTGAGAGACCTTCCACCAGCTTACAAGATGAAGGCAACTGCAATTAATGAGTTGAGAACAATGGAAAACTCTTTCATTAATAGAGACATTCTGATTGGGAAATTATCTGCTTTTGAGATTGAAGAATTTGGATCTTCTGGAGCTGTAAAGTCTGAACTTACTTTTCAGGCATCATCATCATCATCTAATAACAAAAGTGAATGAAAATTCTTATATGCAAAAGAATTGGAAGACATGAGGAAAGAAGATGAAGAATTTGAGCATCTTGAAGCCTTATTTGATAGAAGAGTAACTAAAGGTCTAACAGGAAGTAAGTATGAAGGAAAAGCCCCTTTTAAATGTTTTTCATGTAATAAGATTGGTCATTTTGCATCTAGATGTCCTTAAAGGAATGCAAGGTTTGAAGAAAGAGTTAAGAAATCATTTAAGCCTAACTAAAACAGATATAGATTCAAGAAAAGTAAACAATGCTACATAACGGATGAGGAAGGAGTAACTGATGACTCTGGAGATGAATCGGCAGAAGACCCTCCTAATGGTTCTAGCAATGGAAAGGAATGGGTCTTCTATGCTTTAAAGAAAGATGAACCAGGACCAATTATCAAAAATGAAGAAAAGGCCTTGGCAGCAAAAGTTGAAGATAAGGATGAATGGGTAATTGCTAGTGGATGCTCACATCATATGACTGGAGATAAAGGGAAATTTTTGTCCTTGCAAGAATACAATGGCAGTCAAGTCAGATTTGGAGATGACAAAGCATGTATGATAAGAGGTACGGTATTATTTTTTTGGATGCTAAGCATAACACTGATAATGTCTATTATGTAGAAGGTTTAAAGCATAATCTTTTGAGTGTTGGTCAATTGGTAGACAAGGGTTTCCAACTTCAATTTAAAGATAGAAAATGCAAAATCATTAACAAGACTGGTTTGGAGATTGCAACTGGTATTCAGACTGGAGGTAATATCTTTCACCTGAACACTGGTAATAAGACATGTTTGATTGCTCATATTGATGAGAGTTGGTTATGGCATAAGAGGTTGTGTCATGTTAATTTTGATTGTATTGTTAAGATCAATTCAACTAAGGTAGTTAGAGATATACCTAAGATTATGAAGCCTCATAATCCAATATGTAAGGAATGTCAAATGGGAAAGAAAGTTAGAACTAATGTCAAATGGGAAAGAAAGAGCATACATGATAAATCTAATGATGTACTTGATTTGATTCACAATGACTTATGTGGTCTAGCAAGGACTAGAAGCTTTCAAGGGGATAGGTATTTCATGCTGATTATTGATGACTATTCTAGGATGATGTGGGTGACTTTTCTTAAGGAGAAGTCTGAAGCTTTTGAGAAATTCAAGATCTTTAGAGCAAAGGTTGAAACAGAAACTCGATTGAAAATAAAATGTCTAAGATCAGATCATGTCGGTGAGTTCACTTCTTATAAATTTAAAAGTTATTGTGAGACAAATGGAATCCGGAGACAATTATTTGTACCTCGAACTCCTTGGCAGAATGGAGTAGTGGAAAGAAAGAACAAAACCATTTTGGATGCAGCAAGATCTATGATGATGGAAGCCAAATTACCTCATATCTACTGGAGAGAAGCAGTGAGTACAATAGTCTACACATTCAATAAATTTCACATTAAAGGTGAAACTGGTAAGACCCCTTATGAATTATGGTTTGGACATACACCTACTGTTAAGTATTTCAAATTTTTTGGAAGAAAATACTATATAAAAAGAGATGATTCAATTGGAAAGTTTGATCCTAGATGTGATGAAGGGATATTTCTTGGTTATTCAATTCAAAGCAAAGCATATAGATGTTATAACAAAAGATTGCAGAAAATTGTGGAGAGTGCTAATGTGAAAGTGGATGAGCAGTACATAAATCATTTTATATCATATGATAGGGAACCGACAGTGGAAATGGTCATAACTAAACCGGAAATGCCTCAACTGGTACAGGAAACTGAGACAGTTACACCGACATAATCAAAAAATTCAACTATGACTAATGATCAGAGCAGTGAACCTGAAGTTCAGAAGACACCAAGATATGTAAGGTTAAATCATTCTGAAAATAAAATCATTGGAGATAGGAACAAAGGGAGTTATGACAAGAAGAAGACTGACAAATGAAGAGGTATGTCTCATTTCTCAAGTTGAACCGACATCTGTTATTGAAGCTTGTAAGGATGAACATTGGTTAAAGGCTATGGAAGATGAATTAGATCAGATAGAGAAGAATGAAACCTGGACTTTAGTTCCCCGGCCTATAAATGAGAATGTTATTGGAACTATATGAGTTTTTAGGAATAAACTGAATGAGGATGGTCAAGTTGTAAGAAACAAGGCTAGATTTGTTTGTAAAGGATATTCTCAAATGGAAGGAATTGATTATGGTGAGACATTTGCACCTGTAGCTAGAATTGAAGCTATTAGACTATTTCTTGTCTATGCAGCTTATAAGAACTATAAGGTTTATCAAATGGATTTTAAATGTGCATTTTTGAATGGTGAAATTGAAGAAGTATACATTGAGCAACCTGATGGATTTTCACTCATAGCTAATAAAGATATGGTTTGCAGATTGAAGAAAGCTTTATATGGATTGAAACATGCTCCTAGAGCTTGTTATGCAAGATTGGATAAATATCTTTTGAATCTTGGTTTTACTAAAGGTAGTGCTGATAGTAATTTATATTATAAGATCACTAATAATGATTTTCTAATTATTGAAGTATTTGTTGATGATATCATTTTTGGAGGAGAAGATAAATTGTGCATGGAATTTGCTAACAATATGAAGAATAAATTTGAAATGTCCATGATTGGTGAGATGAAATTTTTCTTAGGTTTACAAATTACTCAAACTGACAAAGGCATTTTTATCTGTCAAACTAAGTATCTAAGGGAATTGTTGAAGAAGTTTGGTATGGATAATTCCAAACCGGTAAGTACTCCTATGGTGACAAGTGAGAAATTATCTATCACGGATACTTCTACACCGGTAAATCTGACAAGGTATAAGTCTATGATTGGTGGTCTGTTATATTTAACTCAGACTAGATCAGATTTTATGAATGTAGTAAGTATTGTTTCAAGATATAAATGCAATCCTAAAGAAAATCATGAATGTGCAGTAAAAAGGATATTTCAGTATTTGCAACGAACAACAAAATATGGTTTATGGTATTCTAAAAATGATGACTCCACTTTATATGCATATACTGACGCAGATTGGGCAGGAGATACTGATGATAGGAAGAGCACTTCTAGTGGAGCTTTCTTTCTGGGAAATAAATTGGTTTCATGGATCAACAAAAAAAAATCATGTATTTCTTTATCTACTGCAGAAGTTGAGTATGTTGCAGCAGCAACTAATAGCACTCAAGTCTTGTGGATGAAGAAAATGTTGAAGGATATTAGGGTAAATTGTAGTGAATCGATAGTTATCTTTTGTGATAACTCTACAACTATTGACATGTCCAAGAATCTGGTATTTCACTCTAAGACTAAGCATATATCAATAAAGTATAACTTTTCAGTGGACAAGGTAGAAGGAAAGGAAGTCAAATTGGTTTATGTGAACACTAAAGAACATATTGCAGATATAATCACTAAACCGCTGTCTAAGGAATCATTTGAGTATTTGAGAGATAGGTTAGGGGTTCCTGCCCCTCCGATAGAGACTTGATTGATGTAGTTTGTCATCAATCCGTCATGCATTATCAGAGATATTATTCATTACGACATTGATGAGTGGTGCTACTACTCAGAGGGAGTAGTCAGCTTTGAGATACAAAGGTTTACATTATTGCTTTGATATTTTTGTCAGATTTCTAGCATTGATGTCAAAGGGGGCGAGATATTGATGTGAAAAATAAGAAAAAGGAGTTGTATACATTAGGGGGAGAGTTATTGATATTCATGAGATTGTTGGTTGTCTTCCACAGGGGGAGACTTGTTTGGCATTTCTTGGTACTTAGATGTTTTTCGCATCTAGTGTCACCATCAATGCTAAAGGGGGAGATTGTTAGAATTATTGAATGAATTAAGTATGTGTTGCATTGATGTTTTGTCATTGATGTCAACACTAGCCGTTATGGTTGGTTACCGACAGACAGGTTTTGGTTACCAGTAGAAGATCTAGTATTATTGATAGAAGAGACTATTTGTTGGACACTTCTGGCATGTTTGGATCTATGGAGTGTGATTGGTTACATGTGGTACCTGCTTGTAGAGAATGTCTTGGTCAGATGGTATTGACTTGGTAATCGGATTCTATCATACACTCCAATAAACCCTTACCGACACTAGTTTAAGGCTTCACCGACAGAGCTCTAACTGAGGAATCTTGACAGGATGCATAATTGGTGTTGGTGCAACTTCTACATGGATTTTAGGATGATGAAGATGTTCTTTGATCGTGCTTCAACTTCTTGAAGACATTGCTTTGGCGTGGTGGACCCAGAATCGATTTGGTGCCTATCTAGGTTATGGACCAGTATCATGCTAACGTGTACTCTACACGTTACCGGGATGTTTCAGGATGTTTTATGGATTTGTTATTGCTGTTTTGGTCTTAAGCCGACATGGCATATCATTGTAATGATCTTATCATAATATCTTTTAGGTGGCTGACCTAATTGGTTTAGGCCTTAGGGTTTGTATAAAATGATGTAAGATCTCATTGTAGATCATGGCATCCATGGCATGGGAATGGAATAAAAGTTTGTGGTTGGCAAATGAATGTGTGTGAAGTGATTCTTGCCAGACCGAGCAGTGAGTAGAGATTTGTAGAGTGTGATTGCAGATGTAAAGGAACTGAAGTGGATCTGCCTTGGAATTAAGTGTTGTTATCAGATCAGTGTATTACCAGTTGACTTCTAACCATTTCAATAGTTGGAAAATCCCTTTATCGGGTAGCTTTAACAGGGTGACTCAAAATCATTGAGTTCTTTAAATCCTCTGACAAGGTAACCTTTAATAGGGTTTTAACCTCTAACCAAGTATTTAGCCATCCCTTAACCAGGTGATCCCTAGTAGGATCAGTTCCTAGCAGAACCTGTTGTAAAGTCTTTAACCAGACTAGGCTCCTAATAGAGTGAACTTCATAAGAGTTCAAGAACAACTTGTGGGTATTCATCCCCACCATGATTTTTCCCAGTTGGGTTTCCACGTGAAAAATCAACGTGTTATGTGTGATGCTTTTCATGTGATGTTTTAGTGTTTTCTGTTAAGTGGTAAAAGCATGCTGATCCAATGGTCATTATATTTCTGATGTTTTACTTTTTTAAGAATATGGGTGAAGTTGAGTTGAGATATTAGGTTTTGAGATGATCTAGATGTTACCGGTTTATGTCTTTCACAGTCATACTGTGTTTTATAGGTAGTGCCTTGATTTAGATCGGCGATACTGTTTTCCAGTTAGTGCATTCTTTGCAGTTTAAGTTGTTTAAGAAGTTTTTGTGTGTATTGATTCACCCCCCTCTCAGTCCCTGTTGGGTATTTACTGTTCATCATTATTCATCAATTAATATGGTGAAAAATGATGAGGGGAGATCAAGTGGAAAGATTTACTCCCCTCAAAATAGGGATGAAAGTTTCACAAAGGATTCCATTCAATTTTTCACACATTACATTCAAAAGAGGGGTTGAATTCACTAGATCCTGTTAGTGAACAGATTTTGTCCTTCTTTAAATTGAATTGATTTTAAGCTCTGTTACCCCTTTGAAAGACAAAAGTTCAACTAAAAAATTAGGTAAGTGTGACATACATCACTTCCCTATGAATTTTAGATAGGTACAACTCCCTCCGTGAGTTAATCAATGAATAACCTAACTAAATAAACTGATATGCTTTTAACCTAAAAGCACATAAGGCTGCCTACTTCATTCTTTGATGAGAGGCCATGCAATATATAAAATATTTCAGGATAATTTTCTATGGAGCGCTTCACCACGAATATCAGAAGAAATCAAAGCAAAGTTTAATAACACTAATTTCAATACTTCTTAAGAGTAAACAAGAGAAAACAAAGTCTCTTTTCAATTAAATATCTTTCCAAACCACACAGAAAGAAGTGCCAGATTGATAACAACATTCATCATCAGAAAGGTAATCACAAACATTTTGATTACATTAATATTTGCAAAGAAATACCACTCCACGGATTCAAACTCAAATATTTTCCACCTCAAATTGCATATGATCTTTATATATTTATTTCTTGCAACAAAGACATAACAATACACACATAAGTTCTTTCCAAGTTCAGATTTTGAAAAACTTGATCACTTCCTTCAGACCAAACTAAAAATTCTAAAAATCTTAGTATATTTTCTAACCCTTTCTCTATCTATCTTAATCTCATTTATAGTAATCTTTAAAGAACAGAGGAGGTCTCCCTCAAAACTCGACCTCCTCTGAAATAGTTATAAAAACTAACAGAGTATTTAGGGGACAGATGTCCCGAAGTCATTGCAAGGTTATGAAAAGCATATAAAATAAAAACAAAGCATTAGCATCATGCTATGCCTCTTCTCCATCGTCATCCTCTCCTCCACTTTTCTGGGCATTGTGAGCGGTTGCAAGCTCTTGAATTATAGATTGACTTAGATTTTTGATGGCATTGATCTTTGCTTTTGCGGCTTCCTTGTCCCACCTGTGTTTCACCATTTTCTCGGCATGCTTAGGTAACTGATCATTACCAATGAATGTCATGGGCTTAATTTGGGCGATTTGTGTTATATCTTTGAGAGTGAAGTTGCCTTTGGCCTTAACTTTCTCCATGTGCAGCCTAAATGCCTTTACTGCGTCCTGTGTGTTCAACCCACAAAGTCCCAGTTGCCAATCAATGGTCTGGGTTAACCACTTTATTGTCATTGACCAAGATACTCTGAAGTTCTTAAAGCTCATAAACAAAGGCCCTGGCATCAGAAATCATAGACTTGAATGTAATTACCCGCCACGCTATAGTTTTCTTCAATACAAAAAGCCGACACTCATCAGTTGCCAATTTAATTGAATTTTTTGCAAAAAACTTTGTGGCTCCATATTCTTCTATCTTGGTGAGCATGGGTAATACATTTTCCCATTTATGCTCTTCCTTTTCCCATGGCACAATCTAATTCTAAATCTCTGTAGTGAGGTTTTGCATTTCATCACATAGCTTCCTGGAGTTTGTAATATATTTTTTACCATCTCTAATCACTCCTTCAATCCATTTCTCTATGGCCCCTGCGATGCTCTTGGCTCGCTGAACTTGATTCATCAGTTTCTTGTTCTCTAGTGAAGTAGGGTCAAAACTTTCTGAAGCATGCAATATGGGAAGTGCTCCAAAATAGCCTATGCTATCAATGAATTGAGCTAGAATCTTGATATGTCATTTCAGTTCTCTTCTCTCTTGTCCATCTTTTTCTGACCTAGTGAGCATCTTCTTAGCCGACACTTGGAAAAGGTGATTATCAGAGTCCCTACTCATGTTCTTGAGATCCACTTTGGTGACCTCAAAATCCTATGCATTTACTTTCTTATTCTAATCTTTGGGTTTATAAGAAGCAATTTCAGCAACCCACCTCCCGGTCTTTTCATCATCATCCAATCTGGTAGTTGTTTTGAATTTCTTATGTTTGGGACCCTTCTCCGTGTATTTGACCACCATGTCTTGGATTGGGATGGACACTGGGATGAACCTCTGTTTCTTGCTTTCTGAAGTAGTTAACCATTTGGGAGTTGTACTTGAACTAGCTGTTCCTCCAGTTACTTTAGGTGGGGGTGTCATGGCTATAGTGATTGCATGAGAATCCATAGTGTTGACAATGTCACTATCAAGGTCCTCGACCTCAAAAATCTGAGTATCAAGGATCTTGTGTTTTACCTCTGTGTCTTTGACCTGGTCCATTTTCTTCTATGCAACACTCCGTGACCTTGTATATCAAGGGGCAAGAAAGTTCAAAGTAGGATTAGGCTCGTGCTTGGTGTGAGATGACTTCTTATTTTTACCTGCATGAATAGGCATAGAAGTGGGGTTAGAAAAATGTTTTTGGGAACACAGAGAAACCACATTATCTCTTGTAGGATCAATCTTGATGACTAATTTCATTTCTCTTTTCTTATTAACCCAATCTACAGTTCTTTCCAAGATTCTCTTTGTTCTAAGCTGTATATCATCCTCTTCTTCCACATCCCAATTAATGCAAGACGTTTTGGGTTTAGCTTTGTCTAGATATCCAGTTCAAAAAGCTCCAGATAATCCTGTTCGATCCCACTTACATAAAGTTTCACCTGTAGTGAAACTACCTGTTCTAGAACCATTCTCATATTTTCTCTTTTGAACACTTCAAACTCATCACCGCAATCTTCCCAAAAATCCTCCAAGTGTGGGATTGGAAGATACGACATCAAACCAAGACTTCATGAGAAACCTTTATTATCAAAGCCCTTCCTTTCATGATACAATGGAAAATTGAAATTCTTCAAGTCAGCTCCTATGCTCAACGCATCTGACATTGAACTGCAAGATAAAATGCCCATTTATCTCTGGGTTGAGCTTTCTTAATTATGGTAGACAACTGCCTACAGATCTTAGCAAGGACAAAACAATTAGAACAAAAGCGAGGAAGTCTGAAAGGCTCTTCTTCAAAACCACCTACCCTTATATAATAGAATTGAAGAAACTGAACATAGAAACTACCATATCTTTTCACTAATGCCTAGGCATCTTCAGACATCCTTTTAGATTTCATGTTTTTTAACTCATAAGACAAGTCTCCCAGGAAAGCATTATGTACTCTCCTAAAATATTGCAATGCATTATCTTTTTGCAACATGGGGTAAAAGTCATAAACAAAAACATCTCCTTCAGCAAGTTGCCTAGGTATTCCCATTATTTCTTTAACACATGCCAGATAATATATCAAATACGAGGACATAAAGAAATTTTGCTTGAACTTCTTCGCCATGCTCAGCGGTTCCCTCATGGAGTCGGCAATAAGTTCTGCCCAGTCAAGATACTGCTTTCCTTTCAACACCAGTTGCACATAATAGTAAGTCCAGTCATCGAAGCTGTAGGCCTCAGTTGAATGACTAACTCAGTGTAACAATAACATAACATCATGGATATGGGGAAGCATGTGATTTTTGTTTGGATATTTAGGTAACCTGGAGCCACCACTCTAAGGAACTTTCAACGAATGTTTCGCTATATTATTTTGGTGTCCAGTTTTATCTGCATTGAACTCAGTGACTGATTGGGTGGGAGAAAAATTTGAAAACTTATAATCAGGCATTTTGAAAACAGAAGAAATGACTTCCTTGTTAATTGCGAGGAGGGTTTCACCATTATCTCTCTTGATAGTTTTAGAAATAGGATCTGTTGGTATTTTGGTATGGTTTTGTCATTGATGTCAACACCTACTAAACACTTATCAACTCTAGCACTTTGGAGAATCAACAACATTCACCGGCAAGCAAGTGACTCATGCACAATCACTTGTATCTGGTACACCGGCAAGATATAATGATCACCGACACTTGGAATGATATGGAAAACACTTGGTTATGTCAAAAAAATTATGTGGACACTTTGTCCTAGAGTTTTGTTTATTGGTACATTAGCATTTGCATATTTGCTATTACCGACAAATAGGTCCAGGGTTACACTGGCAGGTTTATCTTTTCTAGATCAGCATGGCACACTATGGAGATGATTAATTGTTGTTGTAAATGCATTAAGCCGACATGTTGAATCGGTTATTACATCAGATATTGTATTGTTTGTAAAATGTTTTTATTGTAATATCTTGTAGAGCCGACCTACTAAAATTGGTATTAGGTTATGGTATAAATGTAAGATCTTATTTGTAATATCAAATGCGAAATGCGAAAAAAGGATTGTGTGAAGGTATATGCAAGAATAAGCAGAGCTATACACGCAGACATCATTTGAAGATTGAAGAAGGGTTTTTGTGAAGACAATCAGAACTACACCGGTACTGAATCCAGCATATGAAGATGCTATTTTGTGTAGTACATTCTTATTGGATTTAACCATCCAACTATAGTTAGTGTGACTCCCATTTTGTGATTGAGCAGTGAGCTCTAGGCGCTTGGCCTTTCTGCATGTGCAGACCCCATTTATGTACACTTACTATCTATAATAGTATCATCTGATTGTGGGTAAGGTTTCCCACCATGGTTTTTTCCTTTACAGGGTTTCCATGTACAAATATTGGTGTTATGTGTTGTGGATGACTTAGTCTTTATGTTTCATGCACTAATCCTTACCGGTATAGCAATTAATTGTTAAAACTGTCTACCGACATATTGAACTAGTTTACCGGTATTAAGCATTAAGTTGGTTAAGTCATTTTTGGTTTGAATTTATTTGACAACTAATTCACCCCCCCTCTCAGTTGTCTCCGGGACCTAACAATTGGTATCAGAGCCTAGTCCTCTTTTGCAAAAGTTTAACAGCTTGAGGAGATCCAATGTCTACTAACTATTTCAGAAAGGATAGTCCTAAACTTGATGGAACCAACTATGGCATATTGAAGATCAAAATGGAGACACATCTAAATTGCATTGGAAAGGACATCTGGGATGTTACAAAGAATGGTTATACTACTCCTACTCAGAGTCAGCCCACTCCATCCAACTTGACTAAAGATGAGTAAAATGATTGCAAAGCAAGAGAAGCACTTTTGAGTGCATTATCAGATCAACAAATCATGGGACTATCAGATAGGTCTACTACTAAAGCTATTTGGGATCATTTGGAAACACTGAATGAAGGAGATTCCACAGTCAAAATTGCAAAACTTGAAAGCTTTTGGGTCAGGTATGAACATCTGAAAATGGAAGAAGATGAAAGGATTTTTGCTTTTATGGAAAGAGTAAATGAGATTGTTTTGGGTATTAAATGTTGTGGAGGAACCTTAAGTGAGGATGAAATTGTTTCAAAAGTTTTAAGAGGATTGCAACCGGCATATAAAATGAAAGTCACTGCTATAAATGAGTTAAGAACAATGCCTAATACATCAGTAACTAGGGATACATTGATTGGGAAATTTTTAACTTTTGAAATTGAAGAATTTGGTCCTGTTGCTACTATAAAGACAGATTTGGCCTTTAAAGCATCAACACCATCTGCTCCATCATTTGACAAATCTGATTGGAAAGCCTTTTATGCAAGAGAACTTGAAGAAAGCAGGAAAGAAAATGAAGAACTTGAAGAACTTGAAGAACTTGAAGAACTTGAAGCACTATTTGCAAGAAAAATGCCTAAAGGACCAGTTGGAAGTAAGTATGAAGGTAAAGAACCCTTTAAATGTTTTAACTGCAATAAGATTGGACATATGGCTTCAAGATGCCTTGATAGACATGCTAGACTAAGAGAAGCAGCTAGAAGAATATACAAGCCTAACCCAAAAAATTAGAGATACAGATTTAAGAAGAATAAAGACAAATCTTGTTACATTGCCGATGAAGGTGTGACTGATGATTCTGATGAAGATCTGTCAGACAATGGATGGGTTTTTGTTGCTATAACAGAAGATCAACTGGTACCTACTGCTCAACCGGTAGTACAGGCCTTGGTAGCTAAAATTGAAGTAAAGGATGAATGGATCATTGATTCTGGATGCTCACATCATATGACAAGAGACAAAGGTAAATTCTTGAACTTTCAAGAATACAATGGAGGCTTAGTGAGATTTGGAGATGACAAAGCTTGTTTAATCAAAGGTAAGGGTACAATATCTCTTAATGGAAAGCATAACACTGACAATGTCTAATATGTTGAAGGTTTAAAGCATAATCTTTTGAGTGTTGGTCAATTAGTTGAGAAAGGATTTCAGTTAGAATTCAAAAATGGAAAATGCAAAATCATGAATAGAACTGGTTTGGAAATTGCAACCAGTAATCAGACTAGAGGTAATATCTTTCATTTGAATAATAGTGAAAAGACATGCTTAATTGCACATATTGCTGAAAGTTGGCTATGGCATAAAAGACTCTGTCATGTAAACTTTGATTGCATGGTAAAAATCAGTACTACTAAGGCAGTTAGAGATTTACCTAAGATTGTCAAACCTTAGAGTACAGTATGTAAGGAATGTCAATTTAGAAAATAAGTTAGAGCTGGTTTCAAAAGTATTCCAGAAAAATCCAATAATGCTGTTGATTTGATTCACACTGATTTATGTGGTCCAGCTAGAACTAAAATCTTACAAGGTGATAGATATTTCATGCTAATCATTGATGACTATTCTAGAATGTGTTGGGTTACTTTTCTCAGAGAAAAATCTGAAGCACTGGGAAAGTTCAAACTGGTAAGAAAATCAAATGTTTAAGATCAGATCAAGGAGGTGAATTTATATCTAAGGAATTTAATACATTCTGTGAAATGAATGGAATAAGAAGACAACTATCAACACCTCGGACACCACAGCAGAATGGAGTTGTTGAAAGGAAAAACAAAACTATCTTGGAGGCAGCAAGAAGTATGTTATTAGAAGCAAACCTACCACATGTATATTGGAGAGAGGTAGTTAGTACAACGGTCTATACATTCAACAAAGTTCACATCAAAGGTGAAATCGGTAAGACCCCTCATGAACTATGGTTTGGTATTAATCCTACTCTTAAATATTACAGAATATTTGGAAGCAAATGTTACATTAGAAGAGATGAGTATATTGGAAAATTTGATCCTAGAAGTGATGAAGGAATATTTCTTGGTTATTCATCTAAGGGCAAGGAATATAGATGTTTTAACAAAAGATTACAGAAAATTGTTGAAAGTACAAATGTAAAGATTGATGAAAAATTTAGAGGAACTTCAAGGTATATAGACTCTAAACCGGCAATGGAAATTTTGACAAATGAACCTACACTTAATCCACTAGTACAAAATGAAAATCTAATTACCTCGGTATCATCTGAGGATTCCACAGTAACTGAGGAACAACAGTAAACAAAGACACCCCGATATGTAAGACTGAATCATTCTGAAGATCAGATAATTGGAAATAAGTTTAAAGGAGTTATGACAAGAGGAAGATTGGCAAAAAGAGGTATGTCTTATTTCTCAAATTGAACCATCATCTGTTAATGAGGCATGTGAAGATAAATTTTGGATTAAAGCTATGGAAAAAGAATTAGAACAAATTGAGAAAAACAACACTTGGACATTAGTTCCCTAGCCTAAAGATAAAAATGTAATTGGAACCAAATGGGTATTCAGAAACAAACTTAATGAAGATGGTAAGGTTGTCAGAAATAAAGCAAGACTAGTGTGTAAGGGATATTCTCAGAAAGAAGGAATTGATTACAATGAAACCTTTGCACCGGTAGCTAGAATTGAGGCAGTCGGATTATTTTTGGCTTTTGCAGCACACAAGAAATACAAAGCTTATCAAATGGATATTAAATGTGAATTTTTAAATGGAGATCTTGAAGAAGAAGTATACATTGAACAACCTGATGGATTTTATTTGACAGATGACAAAGACATGGTTTGCAGGTTAACGAAAGTTGTGTATGGATTGAAACAAGCTCCAAGAGCTTGGTATGCAATATTGGATAAGTATCTTTTAAAGATTGGTTTTACTAAAAGGAATGCATACATCAATTTATATTATAAAGTGACTAATGATGATATCTTGATTATTAAAGTATTCATTGATGATATAATCTTTGGAGGAGAAGATGGATTATGTAAAGAATTTTTTATTAAAATGCAACAAGAATTTGAAATGTCTATGATTGGAGAAATAAAATTCTTTTTAGGATTGTAGATTTCACAGACTGATAAAGGTATATTCTTGAGTCAATCCAAGTACTTAAAAGAGTTACTAAAGACAAATTATCACTAAGGGATGAATCTACACCTGTTAATCCAACTAGATACAAATCTATGATAGGAGGTTTACTGTATTTGACACAAACCAGACTTGATATTATGAATGCAGTATGTATTGTTTCAAGATTTCAAAGTAATCCTAGAGAAAATCATGAATCAATAGTAAAAAGGATTTTTTGGTACTTACAAGGCACTATGAATCTCGGATTATGGTATCCTAGAAATGAAAACTTTGAATTATGTGCATACATAGATGCAAATTGGGTAGGAGATGTGGATGATAGAAAAAGAACCATCGACGGAGCATTCTTTCTTGGAAACAGACTAGTTTCTTGGTTGAGTAAGAAACAAAGTTGTACATCTTTATCAACAGTAGAATCAGAATATGTTGCAACAACAACTAACTGTACACAGGTACTATGGCTTAAGCAAATGTTGAAAGACATAAAGGTAAAATGCAACGAACCTATTACTATCTATTGTGATAACACTGCAGCAATTGATATATCTAAGAATCCGGTATTACATTCTAAAACCAAACATGTTTCTATCAAACTGAATTTTCTAATGGAAAATGTTGAAGCAAAGGAAATAAAACTGGTTTATGTGAATACTAAAGAGAAAATTGTAGATATCTTTACTAAACCTCTGCCTAAGGAGACTTTTGAATATCTCAGAGATCAACTTGGGGTCATACCCTCACCGGTAGAGACTTAGGAAGTTGATGATTGTCATCAACCGACAAAACTAACAGAGAAATCTTTTTTTCTGACTTTGATAGGAAGCTACTTTTCAAGGGGAGTAGTTGGTATACTAAAGTGATTGGTATTTTGTATATGAACTTGGCTTGGTAAGATGTTTTTGTTGTAACTTTGGCATTTGATGTCAAAGGGGGAGAGATTGGTATGAAAAAACACAAGGAAAACACATGTTGCTCCCAGGGGGAGAGATTGTTGTTTGAGAGAGATTATTACTCTCTGTATCTATATTTTGATTTCTGGTTATGATCTCTTTCTAGAGATTGTTGGTTTTTGGTATTTGGCATTTTTGTTTTGGCACTTTGATGGTTTTTCCATCTTGTGTTGCCATCAATGCCAAAGGGGGAGATTATTGGTATTTTGGTATGGTTTTTTCATTGATGTCAACACCTACTAAACACTTATTAACTCTGGCACTTTGGAGAATCAACAACATTCACCGGCAAGCAAGTGACTCATGCACAGTCACCGGCAAGACATAATGATCACCGACACTTGGAATGATATGGAAAACAATTGGTTATGTCAAAAACATTATGTGGACACTTTGTCCTGGAGTTCTGTTTATTGGTACATTAGCATTTGCATATTTGTTTTTACCGGCAAATAGGTCTAGGGTTACACCGACAGGTTTATCTTTTCCAGATCAGCATGGCACGCTATGGAGATGATTAATTATTGTTGTAAATGCATTAAGCCGACATGTTGAATCGGTTATTGCATTAGATATTGTATTGCTTGTAAAATGTTTTTATTGTAATATCTTGTAGAGCCGACCTACTAAAATTGGTCTTAGGTTATGGTATAAATGTAAAATATTATTTGTAAGATCAAATGTGGAATGTGAAAAAGGATTGTGTGAAGGTATATGCGAGAATAAGGAGAGCTATACACACAAACATCATTTGAAGATTGAAGAAGGGTTTTTGTGAAGACAATCAGAACTACACCGATACTGAATCCAGCATATGAAGATGCTATTTTGTGCAGTATATTCTTGTTGGATTTTACCATCCAATTGTAGTCAGTGTGACTCCCATTTTGTGATTGAGCAGTGAGCTCTAGGCGCTTGGCCTTTTTTCATGTGCAGACCCCATTTATGTACACTTACTATTTGCAGTAGTATCATCTGATTGTGGGTAAGATTTCCCATCGTGCTTTTTCCCCTTACAGGGTTTCCACGTACAAATATTGGTGTTATGTGTTGTGGATGACTTTGTCTTTATGTTTCATGCACTAATCCTTACCAATATAGCAATTAACTGTTATACCAATATAGCAATTAACTGTTAAAATTGTCTACCGACATATTGAATTGGTTTACCGGTATTAAGCATTAAGTTGGTTAAGTCATTTTTGGTTTGAATTTATTTGACAACTGATTCACCCCCCCCCCTCTTAGTTGTCTCCGGGACCTAACAGGATGATACCTCGCAATGCACTCCCTAACTAATTTTGGGCAAGGGATAGCAGGAGGAAAGGTTCCCACCTCTACGAGGCCACTACTTAGAATTTCTAAACCAAACGAACTGTCAATTCCTTTAAACACCCTTTCCTTCAAGACCTCTAAATTCTCTCCTTTTAGGTCTATATCATTGACAATGGGTTCTGTGCAAGCAAGACTGAAAATATTTCCAAAAAGGTGCAGAGTGGACTTCATAATTCATAAATAACAACCGTTATTTCCCCCAACAAATTTTATTACGAGAGAGAAAAACAACTAAAAATCACTGGAGAAGATAGGAATCAAAACTCACCTTCATAGTTGAAACCAATCGAACGATTACCAGCAAACATGGGATATGACATCACACATGTGTATTGAATGCATGGCGGTGTTTTTGGGGTAATTGCCAATTCCCAAAAATGATTACTAGCCTTAAAAAATTGGCCAGTTGATGTCACCTAAGATATGGTTCAATCTTCATCATACTTAGCAATAAATGCGCCATCATGTCATTTAGTCCATGGGACCCACCTGATTTGAACATGCATGAACAATTTGAACTGACTTCATGAGGGTTTAGGTAGTTCAAAGCATACACTGTGCCAAGGAAATTTTACTTTGAAAAGATTAACTTTTGTTAACAGCCGCTGGCCTTTTGAACTTTATCGAACATGTTGAACATCACTGAACTGTTTGAACTAGGTTCAAATGGTTCACGGTCTGGAGGAAGAGGATTTGAAACATCATCCACGACCGTGAAATAGAACTACTGCAAAACACTTGAGTGAACGTTAGCCTAGAAACATTTTAGACACAACTTAGAACCTGCGGTACCTAAAATAACATTACAAAATCATTTCAAAATGGTTCAAGGGGTTCATGAGGTTCAAATAGACCATTGAAACTTGGCGCTACAGATTAAGAGATGATTTACAAGCGGATTAAGGATTGAACCAAGGAATTTTTAACAAGATAAAGACTCAATTAAAATTTTGTAGGGCGACTTACTCTTGTTATGAGGGATAAATGACAGGATAACATTGGCTCTAACAGAGGATTGTTTTTTGTGAAAAATGCAAAGAACTCTAAATCTCTGGTTCGTACAACAAAAATAGAAAGGGGACAAAAATGACACATACCAAAAAGGCAAAAAACAAACAACTAACCTACTATGTACAAGAACTCTTGGTCATATATTTCAAAGTTTATAGAGCTTCAAGTCTTGCCCATTATAGGTATAGGGCATAACCATTCCATCATAATAATTCAGTCTGAATGCATTTTGTCCCACTACTTCATGAATCTTGAACGGACCTTTCCATAATGAATCAAATTTTCCATGGTGACTCTTTGGTTCCCTTCTTTTGTCGCACAACAGTACTTCATCCCCTTTTAGGAACCCTCTTGGTCGAGCTCTCAAATCGATGATTTTCTTCACCCTATTCTGATGCTCAGTAATTCTATCCACTAACATCTCTCTTTCCTCTTCCAACTTCATCAAATACATGACTCTCTTTTCTAGAGAATTTTGGAAGGAGTCCTCAATTACGCTTTGAAGTCTCATCGCTGCCAATTCCAGAGGTAAAGAAACCTTTGCACCAATCCCATACACCAGTTCATAAGGTGCCATTCCAATTTCTCTTTTAGGAGTAATTCTATCCACCCATAAGGCTTCATATACCTTTTTATGCTAGTTTCGAGCATTATCATCAACTAACTTCTTCATGATGGTTACTAGGTTCTTGTTGCTCGATTATGCTAACCCATTACCTTGTGGAAAGTAATCGGAGGAATGTGAAAGAGTAATTTGATGTTCATAATAGAACATAGTCAACTCTTCAGAGGAGAAATATGATGCATTATCTGCGACAATCTTCCGAGGGACCCCAAAATGGACTAAAATGCAATCTTCGAGAAAATTACATACAACCTCTGAGTTCGCCTTCTTTGTGGGGACAACCTCTACCCGATTAGTAAAATAATCTATTGCTATTAGAATATACATATGGCCAGCAATGGAATGAGGATTTATTGGACCAATGAAATCAATACCCCATTGTTTGAAAGGTTCATCCACTACCACAAGCCTTAAAGGTAGAGCAGCTAAATGTGGTTTTCCAGAAAAGAGTTGACATTTTTCACATCCCTTAACATAAGTATATGCATCACAAAACATACCAGACCAATAAAAATAGTTTCTTAAAATCTTAAAAGCAGTTACCGAGGATGAAAAATGTCCACCGCAGGCTTCATCATGATAAACTTCCAGAAGCTTTCGTTGTTGAGGTTTATCTACACATCTCAAATAGGTACCATCCAAGGCTTTTTTGTACAAAACGTCTTGCCAAATAACATACTTAGCTACTTTCAATTTGAGATTCCTTTTTTCTTTAGTTGACAAATGACTCGAGCAACTACCATAGGTCAAATAATAAGCTACATCAGAAAACCATGTATCTTGCAACCCAACGAATAGAATTAATGGTAGCTCTTTTTCTGTCTCCATCTTATTTTTCTGCTATTAATTTGCATAAGTCCTATCCTTTAACCGTCTTTGAAGGACGAATATCCAGATCATATTCTTGAATTTTGGTTACCCATGTCACTTTTTTATTAAGTCCAACTTCCTGACGAGTCAGAATACTTTTCATTGCAGAATTTGGAACAAACAAGATAGAGTGAGAGTGCAGAATATAATACCTGAATTGTTTAACTACTTTAACCATGACAAAGGCTTGTTTTTTTGAGAGTGAATACTTAAGCTAATGTTTCTTAAGAGGGACACTCATGAATGCTATAGGTACTTCAGTCCCAGATTCATCTACTTGTAATAATATTCCCGACATTGTCTGTTCTGAGGCATAACAGCATATGACAAAATTCTTTTTAAAATCTGGGTTGATGAGGGTTGGCACATTGGCAACTGAGCTCTTGATCTTTTCAAAAGCTTCTTTGGCCTCATCAGTCCATTGAAAAGGATAATTCTCACTCAACAAGATGATGATGTGCTTAATAGTTTCTGCAAATTTGGGTACAAACCTTCTCAAGAAATTTACCTGACCAAAAAATGACCTTACTCCAATCCGGTTTGAAGGCAAGCTAAGGTGTTGGATTGCATTGACTCTTTCTGGATCAATCTTGACATCTTCTTTCGAAACAATGTGCCCCAATAATTTGCCCTCAGTTACACTGAAAATTGACTTTTTTGGATTCAAGGAGATACCATGTTCTCGACAACATTGTAGAACTACCCTCAGATCTTTGAGATGATTTTTCCTATCTTTAGAAAACACGGTCAAGTCATCTAGGTAAAAAACAATAATTTTGTCATGGAAATCCCTAAAAGAAGAATCCATGGCTCTCTGAAAAGTTGCTCCGACATTAATCAAACCAAAAGGCATACGATTATATGCAAACGTTCCCCAAGGGGTGATGAATGTTGTCTTGTGCTGTTCATTTTCTGCAATACTAATTTGATTGTAGCCGGAAAAACCATCTAACATTGACATCATTTCCGATCCAGCTACTGTCTGCAAAATATAGTCCATATTGGGTAAAGCATAGTTATCCTTAAGACTTGCCTGGTTCAGATTGCAAAAATCTACACAAATCCGAATTTCCCCATTTTTCTTCCTCACAGGTACTATATTGGCCACCCAAGTGGAGTGATGAATTGGATATATAATCCTAGCTTTAAGCATTTTATCTACCTCCTTGAAAATTGCTTCTGCCATCATGGGATTGAAATTTCTCAGTTTTTCTCTAAAAGGAGAAACACCAGGCTTCAATGGAATTTGATGTTGAAACTGACCATTCCTAAATTCCTTCAAATCATCATAAGACCAAGCGAACACATCAATGTATTATTGCAATAACTCATTGAGCATTCGTTTCTCCTTAGAAGAACAACATTTGCCGATTGTTACCATTTTGGGGTTAGACTCATCACCCAGATTGATTTTTTCACAACCCACCTTATGTTGGCATTATAACAGACAATAAGAGATTGTTGGCATTTCAATTAGGATATTGAGAAGGTTGTTGATAATTATGGATATAACTGATTAAGGATGTTTACTATCTTCACAATATTATTTTGTCATTGATGTCAAGAAATTGATTTTTTGATTTAGTATGATATTGCCATATCTTAAGAAGTATGTTTTGAAGAGAATTAAGATGTCGGTAAAAGACACAGAAAGAATGTGATGAATAAGGGGAGGAATAAGTTATTCAATAGGCAACTATTACCGAGTTAGACAATGATGAGATCATGTTGTTTAGATTGTTTTGATATCCTACATATGCTATTGTTTGTAAGGTTAATACTATACTATGTTACCAAGCAAGGAACCTAGTTGGTAAACCCTAAGGAACCTAGTCGGTAAACCCTAAGGTTATCGCTATCGGTTAATGAAGGCGGAATGTCTACCGAGTGAAGTTTAGCATTTACCGAGTTGCAATCGAGTAATAACATAATGCATTGGATGTATACATGCGTTATTTAATGATGGAAGCTGATGAGTTGGTTATGATTAAATGATTGATACAACGTGTATGAAGTTTGTTAAGGATCTATGACAATGGAAGATCGGCAAGAAGATCTATAGCTCAGATTGAACCACAATACCCTAGCACAAGTTCCAAGAAATGTATGCAAGTTCCAAGGTGAGGTAAAATGTTTTTCGATCAAAGGATACATTGAACCTGGTCAAGATTGAAGATCTGATGGCTATGATTGATCATGGGAAATGTGATCAAAGAGATTAAGTGGTTAGCAAATTGTTTATAAATAAGGAACTGTTGATAAACAATGCATGCGGGCAAGTGTAAGCACAGGGATGCTACATAGTGATTATCGAGCACATAAGCTTGAAGACCTATTTGAATAAAAGAGTAAGGAGCCTAGCAGAGGCACAAGATAAGTCCTATGACTAGATTGTATTGAGCAAATAAGAATCTGCTTTAGCATTTTAGATGCAAAGTTGCAGACATACTCATTACTATTATTTATTTGTAAGTGACAGAAAATCTCTTAACCGAGTGGACTTAACAGTCTTATTTGTAAATCTTCTAGCAAGGTGACATTCTGATTCAGTGTTTGAAACCCTTTAACAAGGTCACCTCTAACAAGGTGAAGATCCTAACAGATCTGAGGGAAATCCCTTAACCGGGTCACATCTACCAATGTGTTTGTAATCTTTAACAGGATTTGCTTTTAACCGAGCATACTCTAAAAGAGTATATTTTTTGGTGGGTCCGAAATCCCATAGTGGTTTTTCCCTATTTGGGTTTCCACGTTAAATTTGGTGTTATGAGTGTTGTTATGATTATGTGTTCTTAAGTTTGCATGTTTTACAGTTTTGGTTACATATATCTGTTAAAGCTACCGAGGTTGAATCTGTTGAATACATTGAAGATTAAGTTTGTATGATTCACCCCCCCTCTCATCTTATTAACAATTGGCATCAAAGTTATCAATTGGTATCAGAGCATTTGGACTTTGGAAGAAAAGTTTAAAGGTACTTGAGGAAAAAGATCCAAAGATGTATAAGAGGGATGCATCGAAGCTGAATAAGTCAAGTTTCTCTACATGGCAGAAAAGGATGAAGCTGCACCTATCAGGAATTGGAGAATATGTTGTATATTATCTGGAGAATGATTTCATTACACCTAGCACCTATCCATTGGCAATGGAAGAGATAAAGGAAAAGCAAGAACATATTCAAGCAATGATTGAAATAACATCTGCATTGACCGACTCAGAGTTTAATGATCTAGAAGGCTGCAATGATGCCAAGGCAATGTGGGACAAGCTCATATCTGTGTATGGTGGTGATGAACATGTTCAAAGAGAAAAAGTGGACAGTCTAAGAGGACAACTTGAATCTATGAGAATGAATGAAGGTGAGAACATAACCCAGTATAGTACAAGGTTAAAGGAGATTGTCAATCAAATCAAAGGAGCAGGAGGAACCATTGAAGAGAAGGATGTCACAAGTAAGCTATTAAGAAACCTTCTACTTGCTTATGCAATCCGAGTCTCTGCAATCAATGAATTGAGGTCTGTACCCAATATGCCAGTTTCTTTGGATGCTACTATTGGTAAGCTACATGCATTTGAGTTAAGTAACTTTGATAATAGTGGGTCTTCAGTAAATAAAATTAAGTTTGCATTTAGTTCTTTTCATCTTGATGAATCTAATGATTACAATGATAGAAAGTATAAGTACTCTGAAGGGACTCACAGTGGAGCAAGTGAAAGATTTCGCAAAAACATGGAGGAGGTAACAAACTTTATGAAGAAATTAGAAAGAAAGAAGAGTTTGAAGCACTATTAGCCAAAAGGCTACTAAGAGGAAAAGGTAAGTAAAAAGGAAAGTTGCCTTTGAAATGTTTTAACTGTGATAGAATAGGACATATGACTTCTAATTGTCCTGACAAAGAATCCAGTGAAAAGAGAGATACCGAGATGACAAATAGAAAGATAATCATTACAGAGGACACCGAGACTTCAGAAGAAGAGATAAAAAGACATGTCTAATAGCTGATGAGGAATCTAATGATGATAAATCAGATGAAATTGATACTGAGGAAGTTGTTTATGTGGCTATCAAAGATGGATCAGATGAAGAAAGGTATGAAGAAAAAGCTTTAATATCTCACATAAATACTAATGGTTCTTGGATCATAGATAGTGGATGTTCACATCACATGACAGGTGATAAACACAAGTTTGTTATGTTAGAAGATTATGATGGAGGTTATGTAAGATTTGGTAATGATGCACCATGTCCAGCGAGAGATAAAGGATCTATAACACTTCTTGACAATGCTAAATGTAATGATGTTTATTGGGTTGAAGGTTTGAAATACAATTTGTTGAGTGTATCACAACTAAACAATACATGATACCAAATAGAGTTTCAGAAAGGAATTGTCAAAGTTCATGACAAGCATGGAAAGTTAGCAGCTACCGGAACACAAACAAAAGGTAACACATTTTACCTTGACTCAACTCGGAATAAGTGTCTATATGCAAATATAGATGATACCTGGTTATGGCATAAAAGGTTTTGTCATGTAAATTTTGATAATCTGATCAAAATAAGCAAGAAGCACCGAGTAAGAGGTCTATCGAGTCTTGAGAAACCTGAGAATTCTATATGCCGAGGATGCCAGATGGGTAAGATGACAAGATCAAGCTTTACAAGTAAGTCCTACACTTCTAAGGGAATTTTAGATCTTGTGCATACTGATCTTTGTGGTCCTATGAAAGTTCAGAGTTATTATGGTGATAAGTATTTCATATTATTTGTGGATGATTACTGAAGGATGATGTTAGTAATATTTTTAAAATAAAAATCAGAAGCTTTTCAAATGTTTAAATGGTACAAGGCAAGAGTTGAAAATGAAATAGGAAGACAACTAAAATGTCTTAGATCTGATAGAGGAGGCGAGTTCACTTTTGATGAATTTAACTTATACTGCAATGATCATGGTATAAAGAGGCAAGTATCTGCACCGAGAACACCCCAGCAAAACAAGATAGCCGAGAGAAGAAACAGATCAATTGTGGATTGTGCAAGAACCTTGATGATAGAAAAGAAGGTACCTCAAACATTTTGGAGGGAAGCAATTAGCACTGCAGTTTACACCCTGAACCGAGTACAACTCAAGAAAGGAACTTTGAAGACACCATATGAAATCTGGTATGACAAGAAACCTAATGTAAGTTATTTTAAAATCTTTGGAAGTAGATGCTATGTTCACAAAGATGACAGAAATGGTAAGTTTGATCAGAAAAGTGAAGAAGGAACATTTCTTGGTTATTCTTCTAGAAGCAAAGCATTTAAATGTCTGATCAAATCATCTAACAAAATAGTAGAAAGTGCAAATGTGAAAATTGATGAATTTGCAGAAAGAAATGATGAAAGAAACTCCAAAGAACCAGAAGATTATGAAGGATTTGTATATGTTCAACCGAGAAGACCTACCGAGAAAACTGCTGAAGGAAATGAAGGGAATATCTAGTTATCGAGTGATAAAGAAGATCATATAGAATCTACTAAGCCTATATTAGCCAAGTATGTTAGGAGAAATCATTCATCAAGTCAGATTATAGGAGATAAGAATGATCCAGTGATGACAAGGAATAAACTGAGACAAAACACATGTCTGATATCTGAATTTGAACCAAGGATAGTGAAAGAGGCATTTAATAGTGAAGATTGGATAAATGCTATGACAGAAGAGATTGATCAAATCAAGAAGAATGACACATGGACATTGGTCCCAAGACCGAAGGACAAAAATGTAATCGGTACAAAGTGGATTTTTAGAAACAAGCTGAATGAAAAAGGTGAGGTCATTCGAAATAAAGCAAGACTAGTTTGCAAAGGTTATGCTCAAGAAGAGGGAATTGATTATGGTGAGACTTTTGCACCTGTGGCAAGACTTGAAGGAGAGAGAACATTGTTGGTATATGTTGTTTACAAGAATTTCAAAGTATGTCAAATGGATGTCAAATTTGCATTTCTGAATGGTATATTAGAAGAAGAAGTTTTTATTGAACAACCTGAAGGATTTGTTGAAGGAGAGAATAAAGATCAGGTATGTAAACTGAACAAAGCTTTATATGGTCTGAAACAAGCACCTAGAGCATGGTATGAAAGAATGCACTCTTATTTAATCAAGATTGGTTTTATAAGGACAAGTGAAAACAACAATATGTACATGAAGAAAGATGAAGACAATGGAATACTGATCTTAGCCATATTTGTTGATGATATTATCTTTTGTGAAAATGACTCTTTATGCAAGAACTTTGGAAATGAAATGAGAAAAGAATTTGAGATGTCATTAATCGGTGAGATAAAGTATTTTATAGGTCTACAGATACTGCAAATGAAAGATGAGATTTTCATTACTCAATCCAAGTACATAAAGGAAATCTTGAAGACATTTGGAATGGAGGATGCAAAACTAGTAAGTACTCCTATGACTACCAATTGTAAACTATCAAAGAATGATGAATCTACATCTATTGATGAGACACTTTACTGATCTATGATTGGAAATTTGCAATATGTTGTTCACAACATGCCAAATACAACACATGCAGTAGGTATAGTTGCAAGATTTTCTGCAGATCCCAAGGAAACACACATGACAACAATCAAGAGAATTTTTAGATACTTGAAAGGCACTGAGGATTATGGCTTTGTATATCAGAAAGGAAATGACTTTGATTTAAAAGTTTATACTGATGTTGATTGGGCATGCAACATAGATGATAGGAAAAGCACAAGTGGTGGAGCTTTCTTTTTAGGAGAAAGACTAGTGAGTTGGCTTAGAAAGAAACAAGGATGTATTTCACAGTCAACAACAGAAGCTGAATATGTTGCTACAGTATTGAATTGTACCAATATAGCATGGATCAAACAACTATTAGAAGGCATAAATGAGAAAGTTACCGAGCCAGTAACTATATTCTGTGATAATACTAGTGCCATTAACATTTCAAAGAATCATGTTATGCACTCTAAGACAAAGCACATCTCTATCAAATATCATTATCTTAGAGAAGAAGTTCAAGAGAAGAAAGTGGTGTTGGAGTATGTTAGCTCAAAGGAACAAATAGCAGATATTTTCACCAAGCCACTACCAAGGGACACTTTTGAGTATCTCGGAAGTAAGTTAGGGGTCCTACCCCTATCTTCTATTCACTGACCGAGTTCGGTGAACACATCAATTCGATGACTCTAAAGAATACCTTTTAGGAGTTGATGCTGATTTACACACTTTAGGATGTTTTCTAAAGGTGTGTAGGAAACAAAAATAGGGAACAAGAATTGAAGATAAAATGCTCTAACCGAGACTGAGTTGATACCAAACAACAAAGGAATTACTTCACACAGGAAGAAATTATGTATTAGTTTTCTTTTGGCATTGTTGTCAAAGGGGGAGAAGACTAATGTATGGTGGAGAAGACTAATGACAGGGGGAGAGCATTTCAGCAATTTGAGCAATCACAATCACAACAATCTGAATTCAAATCTTTTAGGTCAAATCAATTGGTTTTGCCATCAATGCCAAAGGGGGAGATTGTTGGCATTATAACAAACAATAAGAGATTGCTGGAATTTCAATTAGGATATTGAGAAGGTTGTTGATAATTATGGATATAACTGATTAAGGATGTTTACTGTCTTCACAATATTATTTTGTCATTGATGTCAAGAAATTGATTTTCTGATTTAGTATGATGTTGCCATATCTTAAGAAGTATGTTTTGAAGAGAATTAAGATGTCGGTAAAAGACACAAAAAGAATGTGATGAATAAGGGGAGGAATAAGTTATTCAATGGGAAACTATTACCAAGTTAGACAATGATGAGATCATGTTGTTTAGATTGTTTTGATATCCTACATATGCTATTGTTTGTAAGGTTAATACTATACTATGTTACCGAGAAAGGAACCTAGTCGGTAAACCCTAAGGTTATCGCTATCGGTTAATGAAGGCGGAATGTCTACCGAGTGAAGTTTAGTATTTACTGAGTTGCAACCGAGTAATAACAGAATGCATTGGATGTATACATGTGTTATTTAATGATGGAAGATGATGAACTGGTTATGATTAAATGATTGATACAATTTGTATGAAGTTTGTTAAGGATCTATGGCAATGGAAGATCGACAGGAAGATCTACAACTCAAATTGAACCGCAATACCCTAGCACAAGTTCTAAGAAATGTATGCAAGTTCCAAGGTGAGGTATAAAATTTTTCAATCGAAGGATACATTGAACTTGGTCAATATTGAAGATCTGATGGCTATGATTGATCATGGGAAATGTGATCAAAGAGATTAAGCAGTTAGCAAATTGTTTATAAATAAGGAACTGTCGATAAACAATGCATGCGGGAAAGTGTAAGCATAGGGATGCTACATAGTGATTACCGAGCACATAAGCTTGAAGACTTGTTTGAATAATAGAGTAAGGAGCCCAGTAGAGGGACACGATAAGTCCTATGACTAGATTGTATTGAGCAAATAAGAATCTACTTTAGCATTTTAGATGCAAAGTTGCATACATACTCATTACTGTTATTTATTTGTAAATGACAGAAAATCTCTTAACCGAGTGGACTTAACAGTCTTATTTGTAAATCCTCTAGCAAGGTGACATTCTAATTGAGTGTTTGAAACCCTTTAACAAGGTCACCTCTAACAAGGTGAAGATCCTAATAGATCTGAGGGAAATCCCTTAACTGGGTCATATCTACCAATGTGTTTGTAATCTTTAACAGGATTTGCTTTTATTCGAGCATACTCTAGAAGAGTATATTTCTTAGTGGGTCCGAAATCCTACAGTGGTTTTTCCCTATTTGGGTTTCCACATTAAATCTAGTGTTATGAGTGTTGTTATGATTATGTGTTCTTAAGTTTGCATGTTTTACAGTTTTCGTTACATATATCTGTTAAAGCTACCGAGGTTGAATCTATTGAATATATTGAAGATTAAGTTTGTATGATTCACCCCCCCTCTCATCTTATTAACAATTGGCATCAGAGTTATCACCTTACTGTCATTATCAAGAACTTTCTTGTCAATAAACACATCATTATGAGTGAAAAAGCTCTCTAGAGTCACCAAACCTTTCGAGATTTTGTTTCCCTTAAGCTAAATGAAACTCTTATCAGAATCAATACTAGGATCTGGGCAAAATTATTTACATATATCTTTAGAACCCTCAAAATATGATTGGACAAAGGAATGGGTACACTCCATGAAATCTTTAATCTGAGCATCTGTATCAAATATTTGCCAATGATTCACATTGTTAGGGACACTAGGCCTATAAATCATTTCAATCCTATAAGAATCATTCTTAAAGTCTGGGTGTGGTAGCAAGAGAGAAGCGGAAACAACCAATGAATCTGCCCTAGTGTTTTGCTCTCTTGGTATAGCTTCAATTGAGAAAGCATCAAAAAACTCTATCTCATCCCAAACTCTGTATCTATAATGTTTTAGTCTATCATTTTTAACATAATAAACATTTCTTACTTGTTTAACAATTACCTCCACATCACCTTTAACCCTAAGCAATTTTATGCCCTTATATTTGGCTTCATTCAACTCTAAAAGTAATGCCTCATATTCTGCAGTGTTATTTGTATTCTTGAAATCTAATTTAAAGGAAAAAGGGAAAACATTACCGTTAGGGGAAAGTAGAAGTATGCTTGCTCCTGAACCAGAGTTGGGATAGCTTCCATCAAATTCCATTTGCCACAATTCATCTTGTTTATCAACTACTTCTTCTAATTCTTCTTTATCAGGTGCAAGAATGAGATAATTTCCAAATTCACACTCTTGGAACATAATCTGAGCTTTGGGATTATCAGAAGGAAAGACTGTATATTTATTTTTCGGTTCAGGTTCAAGTTTGATCTTCTATTTTCCTAGTGGAATGATAGCTTCTGACCAATCCATCTTGATTTCACCTCCAAGATCTTTATAGAAAGTCCTACTTAAAAGAATCCCATAACTTGCAGGAATGTCAGGAACCAAAATGGTCAGTTTCACCCTTTTATTAGGACATGCTGCAAGCATTGTTTGAGCATCCTTTACCCACCCAATGAGAGGGACCTGCTTCCCATCCATCGAGTAACATCTCCCAAATGTTTTAGTAAGTGTTAAACCTAAAGCTCTAGCAATAGATGATGGCATTATGTTATCTAACGCCCCTGAATCTATAATACAATTGGTGAGATTTTGACCGTTTAGGAGGAGAGAGATATAAAAAGGTTTGGGCTTCAAAACTTTGGTGTTAAGCTTATCTTTAGCATTGTGAAAGGCACAGGGATTAATCAAATCAGTGGGAGGGCAAGAAGCAGATGTAGGTATTTCAACAACAAACAAATCATTATCAACCACACACTTATGCACTGAGGACTCTGAGGTAGGATCTCGTTTTACATATTTGACCAACTTGTCTAATTCCCCCGGGTTCAGTTTCAAATATTCGACAGTGGAAAGTTGAACAGTTGAAGCTTTGCAAAATTCAATTATATCAAAGGAGGGAGAAAGAGAAGAATTATTTTTACTTTCAATATTCCTTTGTAAAATCTTAACTTCAGGAATCTTTGCATGAAAGGAGGAATCATTACTTGTGGGATCCTTACCCTTGAAATTAGTTCCAGTAGAGTTCACAAAAGGAGTGGGCTGGGAGGTTTGTTGATTCCTTGTAAGGATTGCACATGCAGGGTCTTCAAGAGTTACCAAAATATTTCCACCTCTTTCTGAATCTGATTCATATTCAAGGTAAAAGGATCCAGAGTCACCAGGTACTTCTTGAATCTTCTCTGCTCCAATGAATTCTCTGAGTTCATCCTTAGTACTTCCCATTTGGACATGCCTTATCATATCAGGACAAGAATTCCCATCATGATCTGAGGTAAGGTGAAAAGAGCACATAGCACCTTTATTAGGAAGAGCCTCTATTTGCAATCTTTGCGGGGTAGCGGGAAGTTGTAAAGTTCGCCCATAATTATACTGGTTTGGTTGTTCTCTACTTATATCTTGATATGGCTGTGGGTAAGAACCTCCAATTTTTGGAATTTACCTGTTCAAGGTAGTCATATCATTGACTAATCTTTGGACAACTAGATCAGTCAAAGAAGTGAAAGCTTGAGATTGACCTTGAGAAATTTGCATGTCTTTTCTCCACTTCCCTGCTATTATTAGATCATCTTCAAGCTCTATAGCCTAGTTTTATGCAGTATCAAGATCAGCTGGCCCATTCCTTTGGAGATGAAAACCAACATCTCGAGGCATAGAGTTGATGAAGAAACATTGTTGGTTATCAACAGTTGGTCTTTTAGCCCGGGGAATTTTATGAATAATCTTATTATATCTAGCTACATAATCTCTCATTGGCTCATGGATCTCTTTCTTCATTTGTGTGAGCTGAGCCAAAAGTGAGTGCTCATCATCAACACTCTTAAACCGTTTCTCAAAAGCAGTTTTCATTGTTTGCCAATCAGTTATAGATCCTGCCTGTAGATGACTGAACCAATCTACTACTCCCTCGGCAAGAGTTTGAGCGAAAAACCTAATAGCCACATCCTCGTGCTGCACTACCAGTATCCCAGTAGCTACAGTAAAGGAATTCAAATGTTCTTCAACTGAAATTTTTCCATCTCCATTGAACTTAGGTAAAACATCCCTAGCCCCTTTTGGAAGAGAATTATGAGCACCAAGAGCAAGAGGCCCGACTGCAGCACCCCATGGTTGGGCCATGATGAAAATAGGGTAAATAGTTACAAGAGCAGGGGCCTGAATTCCAAAAAGTGTTAATGCTTGCCAGTGACTAGAAGAGAGAGGTACTTTGGGAGTAGTTTTAGTAGGAGAAGAAGGTCTGCTTTTAGTGTTCCTCTTGGGAATGAAGTTTGTGAAAAATGATAACCCTTGCAGTTCTTCAAAATAATTATCAACAAATCCCTCTCTCAAATGCGATCTGGTATAAGGATGAGAATCCAGTGCTATTTCTTCTAGAGTCTTTAAACAACTCTTTCAACCACAACAATGCTCGGGTTATGGGAATTCTTCTGAACCGTTCACCTTTCTTTTTTTCTTTCCAAAACAAAGCAATCTTATTGATACTATTGGTTATGAGTTTCATTTTCTAACACATATGTAACATACTGATCTATTGAATGTTAACTTCCCCAGCAGAGTCGCCAAAAATATGTTAGTGAACAGATTTTGTCCTTCTTTAAATTGAATTGATTTTAAGCTTTGTTACCTCTTTTAAAGACAAAAGTTCAACTAAACAATTGGTAAGTGTGACATACATCACTTCCCTATGAATTTTAGATAGGTACTGCTCCCTCAATGAGTTATTCAGGGAATAATCTAACTAAATAAACTGATATGCTTTTAACCTGAAAGCACGTAAGGCTACCTACTTCATTCTTTGATGAGAGGCCAGGGAATATATAAAATATTTCAAGATAATTTTCTACGAAGTGCTCCACCATGAATATTAGAAGAAATCAAAGCAAAGTTTAATAACATTGATTTCAGTACTTCTTAAGAGTAAACAAGAGAAAACAAAGTCTCTTTTCAACTAAATATCTTTCCAAACCACACAAAAAGAAGTGCCAGATTGATACCAACATTCATCATCACAAACATTTTGATTAGATTAATATTTATAAAGAAATACCACTCCACGGATTCAAACTCAAATATTTTCCACCTCAAAATGCATATGATCTTTATATATGTATTCCATGCAACAAAGACATAACAATACACGCATAAGTTCTTTCCAAGTTAACGATTCTGAAAAACTTGATCACTTCCTTCAGACCAAACTAAAACTTCTAAAAATCTTAGTATATTTTCTTACCCTTTCTCTATCTATCTTAACCTAATTTATAGTAATCTTTAAAGAACAGAGGAGGTCTCCCTCAAAACTCGACCTCCTCTGAAATAGTTATAAAACTAATAGAGTACTTAGGGGACAGATGTCCCGAAGTCATTGCAAGGTTATGAAAAGCATATAAAATAAAATAAAAAGCATTAGCATCATGCTATGCCTCTTCTCCATCGTCATCCTCTCCTCCACTTTTCTGGGCATCGTGGGCGGTTGCAAGCTCCTGAATTATAGACACTCAGATTTTTCATGGCATTGATCTTTGCTTTTGCGGCTTCCTTGTCCCACCTGCGTTTCACCATTTTCTCGGCATGCTTAGGTAACTGATCGTTACCAATGAATGTCATGGACTCAATTCGGGTGATTTGTGTTATATCTTCAAGAGTGAAGTTGCCTTTGGCCTTAACTTTCTCCATGTGCAACCTAAATGCCTTTACTGCGTCCTGTGTGTTCAACCCACAAAGTCCCAGTTGCCAATCATGGTCTGGGTTAACCACTTTATTGTCATTGACCAAGCTACACTGAAGTTCTTGAAGCTCATAAACAGAGGCCCTGGCATCAGAAATCATAGACTGGAATGTAATTACCCGCCACGCTATAGTTTTCTTCAATACTAAAAGTTGGCACTCATCAGTTACCAATTTAATTGAATTTTCTGCTAAAAATATTGTGGCTCCGTATTCTTCTATCTTGGTGAGCATGGGTAATACATTTTCTCATTTATTCTCTTCCTTTTCCCATGGCACAATCTGATTCTAAATCTCTGCATTGAAGTTTTGCATTTCATTGCATAGCTTCTTGGAGTTTGTAATATATTTTTCACCATCTCTAATCACTCCTTCAATCCATTTCTCTATGGCCCCTGCGATGCTATAGGCTCACTGAACTTGATTCATCAGTTTCTTGTTCTCTAGTGAAGTAGGGTCAAACATTTCTGAAGCATGCGATATGGGAAGCACTCCAAAACAACCTATGCTATCAATGAATTGAGCTAGAATCTTGATATGCCATTTCAGTTCTCTTTTCTCTTGTCCATCTTTTTCTGACCTGGTGAGCATCTTCTTAACCGACACTTGGAAAAGATGATTATCAGAGTCCCTGCTCATGTTCTCGAGATCCACTTTGGTGACCTCAAAATCCTATGCATTTACTTCCTTATTCTCATCTTTGGGTTTATAAGAAGCAATTTCAGCAACCCACCTCCTAGTCTTTTCATCAACATCCAATCTGGTAGTTGTTTTGAACTTCTTATGTTTGGGTCCCTCCTCCATGTATTTGACCACCATGTCTTGGATTGGGATGGACACTGGGATGAAGCTCCATTTCCTGCTTACTGAAGTAGTTAACCATTTGGGAGTTGTACTTGAACTAGCTGTTCCTCCAGTTACTTAGGTGGGGGTGTCATGGCTATAGTGATTGCATGAGAATACATGGTATTGACAATGTCACTATCAAGGTCCTCGACCTCAAAAATTTGAGTATCAAGGATCTTGTCTTTTACCTCTATGTCTTTGACCTGGTCCATTTTCCTTTGTGCAACACTCCATGACCTTGTATATCGAGGGGAAAGAAAGTTCAAAGAAGGATTAGGCTCGTGCTTGGTGTGAGATGACTTCTTATTTTTACCTGCATGAACAGGCATAGAAGTGGGGTTAGAAAAATGTTTTGGGGAACGTAGAGAAACCACATTATCTCTTGCAGGATCAATCGTGATGCCTAATTTCATTGCTTTTTTCTTATTAACCCAATCTGCGGTTCTTTCCAAGACTCTCTTTGTTCTAAGTTGTATATCATCCTCTTCTTCCACATCCCAATTAATGTAGGACATTTCGGGTTCAGCTTGGTCTAGATATCCAGGTTCAAAAAACTCCAGATAATCCTCTTTGATCCCACTTACATCAAGTTTCACCTGCAGTGAAACTACCTGTTCCAGAACCATTCTCATATTTTCTCTTTTGAACACTTCAAGCTCATCACCACAATCTTCCCAAAAGTTCTCCAAGTGTGGGATTGGAAGATGCGGCATCAAACCAAGACTCCATGAGAAACCTTTATTATCAAAGCCCTTCCTTTCATGATACAGTAGAAAATTGAAATTCTTAAAGTCACCTCCTATGCTCAACGCATCTAACATTGAACTACAAGATAAAATGCCCAATTGAACAAGAAAATGATCCTCCCATTTATCTCTGGGTTGAAATTTCTTAAGTACGGTAGACAACTGCCTATAGATCTCAGCAAGGACAAAACAATCAGAACAAAAATGAGGAAGTCTGAAGGGCTCTTCTTTAAAACCACCTACCCTTATATAATAGTAACGAGGAAACTGAACATAGAAACTACCATATCTTTTCACTAATTCCTAGGCATCTTCAGACATCCTTTTAGATTTCATGTTTTTTAACTCATAATACAAGTCTCCCAGGAAAGCATTATGTACTCTCCTAAAATCTTGCAGTGCATTATCTTTTTGCAACAAGAGGTAAAAGTCATACACAGAAACATTTCCTTCAGCAAGTTGCCTAGGTATCCCCATTATTTTTTTAACACATGCCAGGCAATATATCAAATACGAGGACATAAACAAATTTTTGTTGAACTTCTTCGGCATGCTCAACTATTCCCTCATGGAGTCGGCAATAAGCTCTATCTAGTCAAGATATTGTTTTCCTTCCAACACTAGTTGCACATAACAGTAAATCCAGTCATCGAAGCTGTAGGCCTCAGCTAAACCTCTAACTCGGTGTAACAATAACATAACATCATGGATGTGGGGAAGCATGTGATTTTTGTTGGGATATTTAGGTAACCTGGAGCCACCCCTCTGAGGAACTTTCAACCAATGTTTCGCTATATTATTCCAGTGTCTAGTTTTATCTGCATTGAACTCAGTGACTGATTGGGCAGGAGAAAAATTTAAGAACTTATAATCAGGCAATTTGAAAATAGAAGAAATGACTTCACTGTTAATCGCGAGGAGGGTTTCACCATTATCTCTCTTGATAGTTTCAGAAATAAGATCATACCTCGCAATGCACTCCCTAACTAATTCTAGGCAAGGGATAGCAGGAGGAAAGGCTGTTGCCTCTAAGAGGCCACTACTTAGAATTTCTAAACCAAAAGAACCATCAATTCCTTTAAACACCCTTTCCTTCAAGACCTCTAAATTCTCTCCTTTCAGGTCTGTATCATTGACAATGGGTTCTGTGCAAGCAAGACTGAAAACATTTCCGAAAAGGTCTAGAGTGGACTTCCTAATTCATAAATAACAACCCTTTTTTTCCCCCAGCAAATTTTATTACGAGAGAGAAAAACAACTAAAAATCACTGGAGAAGATAGGAATCAAAACTCACCTTCACAGTTGAAACCAATCGAATGATTACCAGCAGACAAACCTTCTATAAAACACTCCACAACAATGAAGAACAAGTTTCAGAAATTAATCACTTCATACCTTATAGCAAATGAAGTGATAAAATCTCATTTAGTGCATTAATTTCGGCTGTCAACTCAAATGTGTGGAGCATTGGGATTTGACATCACACATGTGTATTGAATGTATGGTGGTGTTTTTGGGGTAACCGCCAAATCCCAAAAATGATTACTTGCCTTCAAAAATCGGCCAGTTGATGTCACCTGAGATATGGTTCAATCTTCATCATACTTAGCAATAAATGCGCCATCATGTCATTTAGTCAATGGGACCCACCTGATTTGAACATGCATGAACAATTTGAACTGACTTCATGAGGGTTTAGGTAGTTCAAAGCGTACGTTGTGCCAAGGAAATTTTACTTTGAAAAGATTAAATTTTGTTAACTGTCATTGGCCTTTTGAACTTTATCGAACATGTTGAACATCACTAAAATGTTTGAACTATGTTCAAATGGTTCACGGTATGGAGAAAGAGGATATGAAACATCATCTGTGACCGTGAAATAGAATAGTTGCAAAACACTTAAGTGAACGTTAACCTGGAAACATTTTAGACACAACTTAGAACCTACGGTACCTAAATGAACATGACAAACTCCTTTCAAAATGGTTCATGAGGTTCAAATAGACCATTGAAACTTGGCGCTACGGATTAAGAGACGATTTACAAGTGGATTAAGGATTGAACTAAGGAATTTTTAACAAGATAAAGACTCAAATAAAATTTTGTAGGGTGACTTACTCTTGTTATGAGGGATAAATGATAGGATAACAGATCCAATCCCTAATGGTAAGAGATTGAATAATAAGTGAATTGCAACAAATTTGGAAAGTATTAGGAAAGTAAATTGACCCTCTTTTGTAATAGACTAGTTGAATTAAACGAATTGAGGCTAAGTGCAGAAAAGACAAAGAAATGATTATATCTTGAGATAAAGATGCAGGATGAAGCTGTGCACCTGGAATTAGCAGTAGAATGTCAAGATTAAGCTTCCCTACAAATCTGAGCAAAATTTGCATGGATCATACGTAAGTTATGCACAGTCCTCTGAATAATCTGTGCACTGAAAATGGTTTTTTCGTCTTTGAAAATGAAGTCTAAACCTACAATTATAGTTGCGCACCTACAACCTACACACATAAAAGAGGGGGAAATGTTGTTGAGATTGGGGGTTTTCCTTCATGTCAAACCCCATTTTGGAATTAACCAAGTGGTTGTAAAATGTTGCCAGTAAATGAAAGGAAATGTCTGAAGTAAAATCCACCTCAAGAAGGGGGTGTAATCAAAATGTTGATACCTTTGTAGATGAATTTTCTTGAATGGGTATGTGAAATAGGATGTCTTAAATGTTGATAGAAATATCCTCTTCAATGGTTGAATCCTTGTCTTGAATGCAACATGTAGCCTTGAAAGGAGACTTGAAATACTCAATGGTTGAATGAATGCTTGAATGCTTGATGACGATAATGGAGACCTCTCGCTTGTTCACCTTACTTTTTCTTATGCAAATAGGAGGGGAAGTTCTCCTTATATACTTGCTAATTAGGGGTGTTTAGGTAATTTCCCATCTTAGGCCGACATAGGAAAACTTTTCCCGCTCATCAATTGACAAGCCCAATGCAAGGGGGAAACAAAGGGGGCCCAAAATAGGGCCAGGACAAGGGTTTCATGCCCCTACCCTAAGAGGACAGGGGCACCATGCCCCTATCCAAGGGGGACAGGGGTTCCATGCCCATATCCTACCCTAATTTAGGATAGGCAGCAACAAAAGGATAGTGCAGAATTATGAAAAATGCAAGTTTTTAATGTCATGAACATGTTTCAGGTCTCCGATCAGGCTTAGGGATTCATTCGCTAATGCAAAGACCCAAATGAGGTCAAAAATTACAAGGGTCAAAATTTTATGATGCTACATTTAGCCCCCACTTTAGTGAGAGTATAAGTGTATGCCAATACTATCAGTAATGTACAAGGAGACAAGTTTGAAGACTTCCACCATGTCAAGGAGGCAAGATGCACCAAGCCCCTAGTGGACTAAGGATCTTATGAATTCAATTGGAAAAGTAAAAGGGAAGATCAAGAGAGAGAGAACCATGATTGTGTTAAATAGGTGTGATACCAAGAGTAAACTAAGAGGGGGGGTGAATCAGTTTACTCACAATTACAACAATTAAATTCAATTTAAACCTTATACCAGAGCACCAAAGAATGAAATATATAACATGAAAGCACAACACACATAACATAGATATTTTGATGTGGAAAACCCGGTAAAGGGAAAAACCATGGTGGGAAACCCTACCCACGGTCAAATGAATACTCTACACTAGTATTGTGAATAATTACAAGGGGTTTGCATATGCAGAAAGGCCAATAGCCTAGAGCGCACTGCTCATCACAAAGAGATGTCTCACTGACTTACAAAAATCATTGGACTACAATCTGGAAAGAAGTGAACTGTGAAAGTGGTATCTACCAATGCCTGATACGTTTTCGGTTAAGCACAGATGTCTGCTCTGCAATACAAAACCTTCTAACCTTCACCAAAATGATATGACCCTATTCACACATAAACCTTTCTTTGATAATGTAGACATAACTACTAATCCCATCACCTTCACAATTACATGAACAAGTCACCTATAAATACGAATCATCAAGCTTATTGACAAGGTTGGCTAAACCCTAAAACCCATAAACCATTATTACAAAAATTACATCACACGATACTACCAGACCAATATTATGATTTACATTATATAGCATTGACCTAAATCAAGTTCCCAAATAATTACATCCACCAGAAATTCAGCTAAGACCAAAATCCAACACACTTCACCAACCAGTAGAAACCCTTAGTGAAATAACAGAAAGTCCAACCGGATCCAAATAGGACCATCATAACAACCTGCCATCCAATGTAATTATACCAAATAGTTAGGAAATAATCTAGGATCACCTTCAGCATAGTAGAAACCATTCCCATAAGTCAGATCAAGATCGTATGATCAAATCACCAAATACTGCTTACCAGTAAAGCTAAATGGTACCAAGAAATACCAATCGGGAACAAAAGCGATAGCAACCGGGATACCAAATCATGAATCAACAGAATATTGCAAGCATATAACCATCCCAAATAAGCATCCAAAACCGATTCTAGAGATCTAATCATACCGGATCAGAATCATAGCCAAAACCACGATGATCACTAAGACTAACTGAGATAGGTCCAATCGGGATAGTTTCCAACTGGGATAGTCTCCAACTGGGATAGTCTCCAACCGAGATAGTCTCCAACCAAGATATAGTTTTGACATCAATGACAAAACTTAACCAAAACAAGCATATTTCCAACAATATTCCCCTTTGGCATTGATGGCAACATTGAATGTGAAAAACATCCAAGTGCCAAGGAATGCCGACAATCTCCCAAAAGCCAACAATTTCCCCAAGGGTTGATCTGATCTGAAATATGTAACTCCTCCTAAGATCAACATCTCCTCTCCAAAGGATCTGACTTTTTTTCACATGAACATCTCTCCCCCTTTGACATCAATGACAAAGGTCAGATATCAAGCCAAGAATACTAAACAAAATAGCTAAATACTATCCCTGAGTAGTAGCACCATCTCATCAACCCAGATAAAAAGATATATCTGATAAGCTCATCGGATTGATGCATTCCTATATCATTAAGTTTCCTTCAGAGGGGTGGTGACCCCCAAAAGGTCTCTGAGATATTCAAAAGTGTCCTTAGGCAATGGTTTAGCTAGAATATCTACAATTTGTTCCTTAGTAGGCACATAAACTAGTGTGACTTCCTTTGCTACAACCGTTTCCTTCAAGAAATTAGACCTTATAGAAATGTGTTTTGATTTGGAATGAAATACTAGATTCTTTGACATATCAATAGTAGCAGTATTATCATAGTGAATAACAATAATTTCATCATAACTCACCCTTATATCCTTCAACATTTGTTTCATCCATAAAATCTGAGTACAGTTGTTAGCAACAACTACATATTCCGCTTCAGCAGTATACAATGAAGTGCATGATTGTTTCTTGTTGAGCTATGAAACTAGCTTCTTCCCAAGAAAGAATGCACCTCCAGTAGTCTTATTTCAGTCATCCACATCTCCTGCCCAATTAGAATCTATATTAGCACATAATCTGAAATCATCATTCTTAGGATACCATAACCCAAAATATGTTGTACCTGCCAAATATCTGAATATTCTCTTAATAGCAATATCATGAGTTTCTTTAGGATCTGGCTAAAATCTAGAAGCAATACAGACAACATTTATTATATCAGGTCTAGTTTGAGTTAGGTACAACAAACCACCAATCATTGATTTGTATCTGCTTGGATTCACTCTAGGAGATTCATCATCCTTTGACAATTTACAACCAGTTATCATAGGAGTACCGACAGGTTTAGAGTTCTCAAATCCAAATTTCTTAAGTAGTTCCTTCAAATATTTAGTTTGACAAATGAAAATACCTTTATTAGTCTGAGTAATCTGCAAACCTAAGAAAAATTTCATCTTACAAATCATAGACATTTCAAATTCATTCTTCATATCATCGACAAATTTCATGCATAGACCTTCTTCTCCTCCAAAAATGATATCATCCACAAAGACTTCAATGATCAATATGTCATCATGCTTGATTTTGTAATATAAGTTACTATCAACATTGCCTTTACTAAAGCCAAGTTTTCAAAGATACTTATCCAATCTAGAATACCATGCTCTGAGGGCTTGTTTTAGTCCATATAAGCTTTCTTTTGTCTGCAAACCATGTCTTTGTCCTCTGATAAAGAAAATCCATTTGGTTGTTCAATGTAAACTTCCTCCTCAAGATCTCCATTCAGAAAAGCACATTTGACATCCATCTGATATCCTTTGTAGTTCTTGTGTGTAGCAGAAGCAAGAAATAGTCTTACTACTTCAATTCTTGCAACTAGAGCATAGGTCTCTCCATAATCAACTCCTTCCTATGAATAACCTTTGCAAACTGATCTAGCCTTGTTTCTCATAACCCAACTTTCCTCATTTAATTAATTCCTGAAAACCCATTTAGTACCAAAAATATTCTTGTCTTTAGGTCTAGGTACTAGTTCCCATGTCTTATTCTTTTCTATCTAATTTAATTCTTCTTCCATTGCCTTTATCCAATTTTCATCCCTAATTGCTTCAATGAAAGATTCTGGTTCAATTTGAGAAATTAAACATACCTCTTTAGTAGCTAACCTTCTTCTAGTCATCACACATTTCCTCTGATGTTCAGAATGATTCAGTTTCACATACCTAGGAGCCTTTGAATTTTCTTGATTGTTTGACTCTCTTTGTTGTTTATCTGTCACCGTTGAATTTTCTGATGTTATCGGAGTGACAGGTTCACTATTCTTAAGTGATTCTTGCATTACCGATTTTGGTATGATAAATTCATCTTCCAATCCATAGTGATATGATTTGCTCTAATTATTGCCTTGCTCATCCACCTTGACATTAATTCTTTCAATTATCCTATTCAATCTTTTGTTATAACATCTATATTCCTTTCTCTTAGTAGAATAACCCAAAAATATTCCTTCATCACTTCTAGGATCAAACTTTCCTATTGCATCATCTCTTCTAATGTAACATTTACTTCCAAAAATTCTGAAATATCTTACAGTAGGATTATGGCCAAACCATAGTTCATAAGGAGTCTTACCAGTATCACCTTTTATGTGTACTCTGTTGAAAGTGCATACAACGGTATTGATAACTTCCCTCTAATAGATATCGAGTAATCTAGCCTCAGTCATCATTGTCCTAGCAGTATCCAATATAGTTATGTTCTTCCTTTCCACTAATCCATTCTGTTGTGGTGTCCTAGGTGTAGAATGTTGTCTTCTGATTCCATTCCTTTCACAAAAGTTGTTGAACTCACCAGATGTAAACTCAACACCTTGATTTTACCTTAAGCATCTTATCTTCAATCCTGTCTTAGTCTCAACCATAGCCTTAAAGATTTTGAATTTGTCAAGAGCTTCAGATTTTTCCTTCAAAAATGCCACCCACATCATTCTAGAATAATCATCAATAATCAACATAAAGTATCTATCAGCTTGAAAGCTTTTAGTCCTTGCCGGTCCACATAGATTAATATGAACAAGATCAATAATTTCATTAGATTTATCATGTTTTCTTCTGAAAGAAGTTCTAACTTGCTTACCCATTTTAAATTCTCTACATACTAGATTATGAGGTTTAACAATTTTGGGCAAATCTCTAACAGTCAGTATTGAACTGGTCTTCACTATGCAATCACAATTTACATGACACATCCTCTTATGCCATAACCAACTTTCATCAATCTGAGAAATCAAGCAAGTCTTCTCACTAGAGTTCAAATGAAAGATATTACCTTTTCTTTGTGTCCCGGTAGTAATCTCCAATCTAGATCTATTGACGATCTTGCATTTTCCATCCTTGAATTGCAAATGAAATCCTCTATCCACCATTTGACCTAGACTTAAAAGATTATGCTTTAAGCCTTCAACATAGTAAACATTATCAGCATTTGTCTTACCATCTAATGATATTGTTCCTTTGCCTTTGATTCTGCATCCCTTGTTATCTCCAAATCTCACTAATCCGCCATCAAATTCTTGTAGTGTTAGAAATTTCCTGTTGTCACCAGTCATGTGATGTGAGCAACCACTGTCTATGACCCATTCATCTTTCTCTTTATTTTTTGCAGCTAAATCCTTCTCTTTAATATGAGTTTATTCAACAGTAGGTTCTGGAGAATCATCCTTGATAGCAATAAAGACCCAATCTTTTCCTAAACTTCCATTATCGGTACCACTCACAGGTTAATCATCCTCATCATTAGTAACACCAAAATCATCATCACCAACATAATAGCATGATCTATATTTATTCCTCTTGAATCAAGGTCTGCTCTAATATTTAGGATTAGGCTTATAATTCCTCACAAATCTTTCATGATTCCTAGTAGCTCTTTCAGGACATCTAGAAGCAAAATGACCAATTTTATTGCATGAAAAAAATTTAAAAGGGACTTTTCCTTCATACTTACTTCCAACTGGTCCTTTAGGAATTCTTCTAGCAATTAGTGCTTCTAGCTCTTCAAGCTCTCTTTCTTTGCTCTCAATATCCTCCATGTCTTTAGCATACAACTCCTTCCGATCTATCTTCTTCTTATCGAATGTAGATGCCTTAAATGCAGTTTTAGTTTTAGCAACATTATGACCTCCAAGTTCTTCAAGTTCAAAAGCAGTCAATTTCCCAAGCAATGTATCTTTGGTAATAGGGATACTTGACATTGTCTGGAGTTCATTGATTGTAGTAGCCTTCATCTTGTAAGTCAGAGGTAGAACTCTCATAATTTTTGACACAATCTCATCCTCACTAACTGATCCACCACAACATTTGATACCCATGACAATCTCATTCACTCTATCCATGAAAGAAATTATCTTATCATCTTCTTCCATCTTCAAAGTTTCATATCTTACCTAGAAACCATCAAGTTTTGTAATCTTTACTACCTGGTCACCTTCATAAAGAGTTTCAAGTTTCAACTGGATCTACTTTACATTCTCCAATTCTATGACACTCAACATCTTCTCATCAAATAGGGCACTTAGCAATGCTTCTTTCTCTCTAACATCATTTTCAGCTCTCTCCTATTCATTAGCAGGTATCGGTGTTCCAGAATTAGGATCATGAGGTGTATATCCCTTCTAGAATATCTCCCAAACTTTTATTCCAAGACATCTGAGATGGGTCTTCATTCAGTCCTTCCATATTTTGTAGTTTGTACCAGGAAATACCAATTGGGAACAAAAGTGATAGCAATCAGGATACAAAATCATGAACCAAAAGAATATGACAAGCATATAACCATCCAGAATACACATCTAAAACTGATTCCAGAGATCTAATTATACAAGATCATAATCATAGCCAAAACCATGATGGTCACCAAGACTAACTGGGATAGGTCCAACCAGGATAGTTTCCAACCGAGATAGTCTCCAACTGGGGTACAATGTTGACATCAATGACAACACTTAACCAAAATAAACATATTGCCAATAGATTGAAAGTAGTCAAGTACCCCTCACTATGAGTCATGAAAAGAAAGGATACCAAAAATTACAAAGGAAAGCCAAAGTCCACTAAGTAACTCCAAGTATCAAGAAAGAAAATATGAGTGGAGTGTATGGCCCCACGTTAAAGTGATTGTGCATGCCTTATCGAGAGTGATTTCTTTAAGGTAGGATACACCTAAGAGAGAGAAAGAGAGGGAGCATGTTATCGCAAGGATTTAGCCCTTAATCGAGGAATAAACCCAAGGATAATGAACACAAAACCCAAAGCATGAGGTGGCTTCACTTTCCTCGGGGTTAGTATGATGTATGATAACTCATGTATATCATGTATATATATGCATAAAATAGTTGTCATTCCCCAAAGAAAGGAAACCATCTTGGAAGAAAGGGAACACGTGTCTTTTGAGTCAACATGAAAGAGACCAAAAGAGATCTCAATGCTTTGCATCATCCTCAAGTAGACATCACTAGGGACAACAAATAGAAGAATGGGGATACACATAGAAGAATGGTCACAAAAGAGAAAGAAAGGAGAGAGGTAGAGGATCTATCATACTAATGCAGCTAGTCTAGCACAACATCCACCTCCCGATCTTGTGGATCATTATTTTGGGAAGGCGGGAAACATGCCAAAGGAGTGACATCAAGCACAATAGATGGAGCTATCACAAGATCCAAAGAAGGACTATGCTCATGTGCTAAGTCACTCTGTTTGTTTCTAAGAGCTAGGATTGAGGCTTTTGAAAATTCTACAAATAAATGATTGTCAACATCAACATATTCATATTCACTATTAGAAGCATTAGGAGTTGTATTGCCATTATGAATAAAAATTTTACCCATTTCTTCATCAAGATTAATAAAAAGAGGAGCTCTAACATGCATAGAAGTAAAACCATCACATGGTTTTTGTAACTTATGATTTGGATATTTAGGTTCAACGTCTTGCTTAGAAGAAAATGGAATCATGTCAACTACTGTTGTTTTGGGAGAATGAAAGAAAGAACAAAACCATTTTGGATGCAGCTAGATCTATAATGATGGAAGCCAAATTGCCTCATATCTACTAGAGAGAAGCAGTGAGTATGACAGACTACACATTCAACAGAGTTCACATCAAAGGTGAAACTAGTAAAACCCCTTATGAACTATGGTTTGGACATACAACTACTGTTAAGTATTTTAGAATTTTTGGAAGTAAATGCTATATCAAAAGAGATGATTCAATTGGAAAGTTTGATCCTAGATGTGATGAAGGGATATTTCTTGGCTATTCAATTTAAAGAAAAGCATATAGATGTTATAACGAAAGATTGTAGAAATCTGTGGAAAGTGCTAATGTGAAAGTGGATGAACAGTACAAAAATCATTCTATATCATATGGCAGGGAACCGACAGTGGAAATGATCATAACTGAACTGACAATACCTCAACTAGTACAGGAAGCTAAAATAGTCACACCGACACAATTTGAACATTCAACTATGACTGATGATCAGCGCAGTGAACCTGAAGTTCAAAAGACACCAAGGTATGTAAGATTAAATCATTCTGAAGATCAAATTATTGGAGATAGAAACAAGGGAGTTATGACAATAAGAAAAATGGAAAATGAAGAGGTATGTCTTATTTCTCAATTTGAACCGGCAACTGTTATTGAAGCTTGTAAGGATAAACATTGGTTAAAGGCTATGGAAGATGAATAAGATCAGATAGAAAAGAATGAAACCTGGTCTTTAGTTTCTTGACCTAAAAATAAGAATGTTATTGGAACTAAATGGGTTTTTAGAAATAAATTGAATGAGGATGGTCAAGTTATAAGGAACAAGGCTAGATTGGTTTGTAAAGAATATTCTCAAATGGAAGGAATTGATTATGGTGAGACGTTTGCACCTACAGCTCGAATTGGAGCTGTTAGACTATTTCTTGCCTATGCAGCTTATAAAAACTATGAAGTTTATCAAATGGATGTCAAATCTGTATTTCTGAATGGTGAGCTTGAGGAAGAAGTTTACATTGAGCAACCTGATGGATTTTCACTGACAGATGACAAAGATATTGTTTATAGATTGAAGAAAGCTTTATATGGATTGAAATAGGCTCCTAGAGCTTGGTATGCAAGGTTGGATAAATATCTTTTGTAGCTTGGTTTTACTAAAGGTGGTGCTAATAGTAATCTATACTATAAGATCACTGATAATGATATTTAGATTATTGAAGTATTTGTTGATGATATCATTTTTGGAGGAGAAGATAAACTGTGCATGGAAATTGCTAACAATATGAAAAATGAATTTTAAATGTCCATGATTGGTGAGATGAAATTTTTCTTAGGTTTATAGATTACTCAAACTGATAAAGGGAAAAACAAGGGTGGGAAGCCTACCCACAGTCAGATGACACTTTTGCAGAAAGTATATGTTACAATGAGGGGTCTGCACTTGCAGGAAGCAACACTGCCTAGAGCGTAATGCTCATTACAAAAGAGTCTCACTAACTATAGAGAGGCTAAAACCTTCTCAAGATAAATGGACAACAATCCAATAGAGTGAACTACTAGAAATAGCATCTACCATGCTTGATTACAGTCCTGGTTAAGCTCAATGTCGGAAGACTAAATCCTCTTCTGAATCCAATTCGATCACCAATGATTGACCAACTCCTCTGCCTGAATGATATTACAATATTCACACATTACATTCCTTGAACACGAACTTTCCAATAACCATGATACTTTATAAAGAGTTTCTACCTCTTATTTATACAAACTCTAAGGCCTAAACCAATTAGGTTAGCCACTTAAAATATATTACAATAAAATCATTACATAATTCCATATTACAATGATATGCCATGTCGGCTTAAGACAAAAACAATAATAACAAATCCATAAATTATCTTGAATCATCTAGGTAATGTGTGGGTTAGCATGATACTGGTCCATAACCTAGATAGGTACCAGACCTATTTTGGATCCACCATGCCAAAACAATGTCTTCAAGCAGTTGTAGCATGATCAAAGGACATCTTCAACATCCTGAAATCCATGAAGAAGCTGCACCAACACCAATTATGCATCTTGTCACAATTCCTCAATGAAAGTTCTACCAATAAAGCCTTAAACCAGTGCTGGTAAGGGTTTACCAGAGTTTATGATAATCATCCAATTACCTAGCCAATACCAACTAACCAAAATATGCTCATAAAGCATCTTTACTAATCCAATCATGACAAAAGTGTCTAACAGATAATCTCTTCTCCTGATAACAATAGAACTTCTACTGGTAACCTGTCTGCCGGTAACCATCCATATCAACTAGTGTTGACATCAATGACAAAACATCAATGCAACATATAATCAATTCATCCATAATACCAACAAGCTCCACCTTTGGCATTGATGAAAAGACTAGATGTGAAAAACATCTAAGTACCAAGAGATGCCAAACAAGTCTCCTCCTGTGGAAGATAACCAACAATCAATAGCTCTCCCTTTGTGAATGATATCTCTATAAGGTTTGGAATGATTTTTCACATTACTATCAGTCCCCCTTTGACATCAATGCCATAAATCTAACAAAAATATCAAAGCAATGATATAAACCTCTGAATCTCAAAGCTAACTACTCCCCCTGAGTAGTAGCACCACTCATTAGTGTCAGAATGAATAATGTCTCTGATAATACATGCAAAACTGATATAACCTTAGCCGGTGATTTTTCAGTCAATCCCATGATCTGTTGATCAGTAAGTGCACACAAGAGGGCTTCTCTAGCCCTGCAATCATTTTCAATATTCTTATCTAGCTCTGCAGGAGCAGGATTTCCAGATGTCGGGTCATAAGGTGTATATCCTTTCTCAGCGATCTCCCAAATATCCTTGCCAAGACATCTAAGATGAGTCTTCATTAAAATTTTCCATATCCCATAATTTGTTCCATCAAGCTTAGGGATTTCTCTTCTGAAAATAGATGTCGGTGGATTAGTTGTGTTAGTTGCCATAGGATCTACCTCAAGTAGTTAAGCTTCTGCAACAGAGGACCAAAGCTCTGATACCAATTGTTAGGATAATCGGTGAATAACTTAGAGGGGGGGTGAATTAGTTGTTAATAGATCATAACTTTTAATCCACAATATGACCTTAAACAAATCAAGTACTGATAAAGTACAGACAAATGCCGGTAGGAACAGATACCGATAAACAATACAACTTAACAATTAACCAGATAATCAAAGAAAAGAAACCATACCAAATTTGTTGGGATTATGGATGAATTGATTATGTGTTGCATTGATGTTTTGTCATTGATGTCAACACTAGATGATATGGATGGTTACTGACAGACAGGTTACCGATAGAAGTTCTAGTGTTACCGACAGAAAAGATTATCTATTCGACACTTCCAGCATGATTGGATCAGTAAAGATGCTCTATGAGCATGTTTTGGTTAGTTGGTATTGGCTTGATAATTGGATTATTATCATACACTCTGGTAAACCCTTACCGACACTGATTTAAGGCTTTACCGGTAGAACTTTCATTCAGGAATTGTGACAGGATGCATAATTGGTGTTGGTGCAGCTTCTTCATGGATTTCAGGATACAGAAGATGTTCTTTGATCATGCTACAAATGCTTGAAGACTTTGCTTTGTCATGGTGGACCTAGAATAGGTCCAGGTTATGGACCGGTATCATGCTAGTGTGTACTCTACACATTACCTGGATGAGTCAAGATATTTTATGAATTTCTTGTTATTGTTTTGCTCTTAAATTGACATGGCATATCATTGTAAATGGAATTATGTAATGATATTATTATAATATCTTTAGGTGGCCGACCTAATTGGTATAGGCCTTAGGGTTTGTATAAATAAGTTGTAGAAACTCTTTGTAACGTATCATGGTTATTGGAAAGGTCATGGTCAAGGAATGTAATGTGCGAATATTGTAATATCATTCAGAAAAAAGAGTTGATCGATCATTGGTGATCGAATTGGATTCAGAAGAGGATTTATTCCTCTAACATTGAGCTTAACTGGGACTATAATCAGGCATGGTAGATGTTATTTCTAGCAGTTCACTCTATTGGGATGTTGTCCATTTATCTTGAGATGGTTGTAGCTTCTCTGTAGTCAGTGAGACTCTTTTGTAATGATTAGTACGCTCTAGGCAGTGTGCCTTCCTGCAAGTACAAGTCCCTCATTGTAACACATACTTTCTGCAGAAGTATCATCTAACTGTGGGTAGGCTTCCCACTGTGGTTTTTCCCTTTTCGGTTTTTCCACGTACAAATCATGGTGTTATGTGGTATGGTTGTTTTTCATTGATTATCTGGTTAATTATTAAGTTGTATTGTTTACCAGTATTTGTTCCTACTAACATTTGTTTGTGCTTCACCGATACTTGATTTGTTTAAGGTCATATTGTGGATTAAAAGTTATAATTTGTTAGCAGCTGATTCACCCCCCCCCCCCCCCCCGCCTTGCAGTTGTTCACCGGTTATCCTAACAATTGATATCAGAGATTTGGTCATCTTTTGTAGAAGCTTAACTGCTTGAGGTAGATCCTATGGCAACTAACACAACTAATCTACCGATAGCTATTTTTAGAAGAGAAATCCCTAAGCTTGATGGAACAAATTATGGGATATGGAAAATTTGAATGGAGACTCATCTTAGATATCTTGGCAAGGATATTTGGGAGATCATTGAGAAAAGATACACACCTTATGATCTGGCATTTGGCAATCCTACTCCTGCAAACTTGGATAAGAATATTGAAAATGATTGCATAGCTAGAGAAGCCCTCTTGTATACACTTACTAATCAACAGATCATGGGATTGACTGAAAAATCATCGGCTCAGGTTATATGGGACAAATTGCAAACTCTGAATGAAGGTGACCCTACTGTCAAAATTGCTAAACTTGATGGTTACTGGGTAAGATATGTAAACTTGAAGATGGAAGATAATGAAAGAATTGTTGTGTTTATGGAAAGAGTAAATGAGATTGTTATGGAAATTAAATGTTGTGGAGGATTTCTAAGTGAAGATGAAATAGTTTCCAAATTCTTGAGAGCCCTTCCACCGGCTTACAAGATGAAGACAACTACTATAAATGAGTTAAGAACAATGGCAAACACTTCAGTCAATAGAGATATTCTGATTGGGAAATTATTTGCTTTTGAGCTTGAAGAATTTGGATCTTCTGGTGTTGTAAAGTTTGAAACTTCTTTTCATGCATCATCATTAATATATACTGGCAAGAGTGATTGGAGAGACCTATATGCAAAAGAACTGGAAGGCATGAGGAAAGAAGATGAAGAGCTTGAGCAACTTGAAGCCTTATTTGCTAGAAGAGTACCTAAAGGACCAACTGGAAGTAAGTATGAAGGAAAAGAACCTTTTAAATGTTTTGCAGGTAATAAGATTGGTCATTTTGCATCTAGATGTATTAAAAGGAATGCAAGGTTTGAGGAAAGAGTTAAGAAAACTTTTAAGCCTAACTCGAACACATATAGATTCAAGAAGAACAAACATTGCTACATAGCAGATGAGGAAGGAGTAACTGATGACTCTGGAGATAAACCAACATAAGACTCTACTAGTGGATTTGGAAATGGAAACGAATGGGTGTTCTATGCTTTGAATGAAGATGAACCAGAACTGGCTATCAAAACTGAAGAGAAGGCCCTAGCAGCAAAAGTTGAAGATAAGGATGAATGGGTAATTGATAGTGGATGCTCACATCATATGACTGGAGATAAAGGGAAATTTTTGTCCCTGCAAGAATACAATGGTGGTCAAGTCAGATTTGGAGATGACAAGGCATGTATGATCAAAGGTAGAGGTATTATTTCTTTGGATGGCAAGCATAACATTGATAATGTCTATTATATAGAAGGTTTAAAGCATAATATTTTGAGTGTTAGACAATTAGTTTTTGATTAAGAAAAAATAGGTTTTAAGGGACCTGAAACCCGCTTACAATATGAAAGATGAGCATGAAAGAAACAAGACAAAACAGCTGCAAAAGACTAGCACAAAAACTAGCAGCTAGGACAAAAAGACAGCAAGGAGCCAACAAGAAATTGGCATCCAAAACCCAGCATTACATATCAATTGAACACTTTTATAGACTCCTCAGCATTCTGAACCAATAGCATCATCACCTTGGCCGCTTCCCTCGGATCATTTCTCTCCTATTTCAGCTAGATGTCTTTCATTTTGGTCTCCATCTCAGTGGTGTTCTACCTAGTCCTTCACCTGGAAATTTGATGGGTGGAGCTTGAGGTCGGTACATCTTCAATGATTACCAAGTTCTTATCCTAATTTTTCCTCTCTAAGTGATCCACCAAGGCATTCATATTATGTGATGAAACTTTTAGGACCTCAAGACTGTGATTCATGAAACTTTTCAGATCCTTCTCAGTACGAGCAACCCGGGTATTGATATTGTCTTTATCCTCCTCAGCATGTTCTTTCACAATTCTGATAACATCCTCTAGATGTTTCAAATCCCCTTTAATCAAGTCTTTCTCCAGCTAGTCCTTCATCTTGATTTCCTCCTTGGCTTCATTGGTTTCTGTCTCCTCATTCTTTTTCCCCAAATTTGTTTCCTTAATCAAATTGTTTATCTTATTTTCCAAGTCCCTCTGTTTGCTCTGAATACTAGTAATGTTGTCAATAACCCATTTCTGGAAGTTGAAGGATTCCAGAGTACAGTTACAGGTAGTATTCAAAATAGTATTCACTGAATCCCTACCTTGCTCAGTGCCCACAGAATTAGGGTTGTCTTCCTCCTTAGAATTCAGGGTGACATTCCTGCTATCCGAGCCCATAGGGTTAGAGTAAGGGTTTTCAGAGTAAACCCTTTCTTCCTCTTCACCAACGTTCTCATCCTTCTCACTCTCCATTTTTGTCTCAATATCCTTCCCCTTTTCCTCCTCCAAATCACAGTGCACCTTCATTTCCACATTATCTGTATCAGCTCTCTATTTTTTATGGGTAGGGACATTAGGTTGATCCTCATCTGATTCAAAATCTTTACAACTCTCAGAAATATGTGCATTAGTGACCAGGTGATCATCTTTGCTAGCCATAGCTTTTTCCTTCAGGTATTCATAAATGAGCAATATGAGCCCTTGATGGGCTATAGGGTAAGAATTAGGCTTTTTAGCATGATCAACCAAACTCTCATTCAAAGAAGATGCTAAGTAATAAGACATGGAGATTTTAACCCCATGACAGAAGTGATTAAGAATTGAAAAATGATAGTTATAGATTTTAGTGAATCTACCATCAATAGTGAGAAACTCCATCAAAACCCTTAAAACTTTCTGCCAAAAGGATTTTACCTACTGGGGAAGGTAGTAGGAGATGTTGTCTTTTTTGACAAGCTTGGCCTTCTCATCCTCCAATTTCGGGAAGTTTTTGAATGCTTCGGCAGCATACTTCCGGTTTCTATAGAATTTAGTGCCCTCCTTCTGAAGACCCATGACCTCTGCAACCAGGTCCTCATCAATTTGTCATATCTCCCCAAACAATGTGACTCTATTGTTGTTCCAGCCTCTAGCAAAGCTATGTGACACCGAATTTATGCTTCTGTGTAGCTTTTCCATATAGTCAGTAAAACCATATCTATGAAGCCTTCTCCAAACTTTTCGTTCACTCTTCCAGTTTTCGCAGCCAGGGGGCTCATTCCTGTTTAAGTTACCACCCATTTTGAACAACAAGTAGAAGTACCCAAAAATGTATCTCACAATCCATAGGTATAACCCCAAGTTCTTGTGTAAAATTCTGGAATAACATAACAGAGTCTCTTTTATAGTTTTAAAGCTTATGTTAATGGCCACACAAAGCCAACATTTATTATTGTAATCCTCCTCACACATTTGATCATAGAAATGATGCCTAAAGGCAATCATTAACTGACAGTTAATCTGTCCTCAAACTATGTCTTTGGAATCCGCACCCCAAAAGATAATCATGATATTAACTTGACCCATTGATGCAATCAAAAAATAATTTCTCTCTAACATCACTTTTACAATGGGTCTCTCCAATATATTTAACATCCACCTCTAAATTGACCCCTTCATTAGCTAAGAGGTCCGCAACCTTATTGCCTTCTCTTAGAGTGTGAGTTATGATAATACTAACATAGTTATTTAATAAATTTTTAGCACTTTCAACTAAATTAGTGATATTCCAAGAAATGGATTTAGTACCTTTAAGGGCCTGGATGATATTTAGGGAGTCCCCTTCCAGCCAATTTTTTTAAAATTTGAATCCCTGAGCAAGCTAGAGGCTTTTTAGCATGGCCAGAGCTTCAGCCACATGATTATTTTGGACCCCAAAAGGAGAAGCAATAGCCACAATACAGACACCTTGAGCATTTATGATGACTCCTCCACCACCAGACTTCCCAGGGTTGCCTTTAGCCGCCCCATCAAAATTTACCTTTATCCAATCATGATCAGGAAAGTGCCAGACAATATTATCTCTCCTATTCTTATTGTCAGATCTGTAAACTTTGTGTATTAAGTTCCATTCAGTGAGGATGCCTTTTTCAATTTCATTCATATTAGTAACAAGCCATTGCTTATTATTCCTGTGAGGAATATTTATGTTCTTTTTTATAGCCCTGCAAAAATTTTCAAAGACCACCTAAGAGGTGCACTTAGCTTCCCTAAATATTCTGTTATTTCTCTCTTTCCAAATTCCCCAGCAAGTCATGGGGAGGATCAGGGACCAAAGGTTCTTGATAAGAGGACAATTGGTGGGGAATGTCCATTGCCAAATAATTTCCTTGAGACTCTTGTTCATGACCCAATCAACTTTCCATTTCTCCCACAACTTACTCCAAATTTCCTAGGTAAATGAGTAGTGGAAAAATAGATGATGAACTAATTCTTCCTCTTTCTGGCATAGCTCGCACCTATTAGGGAATTTTAAACCTCTTCAGACCAAAATGTCAATAGTTAGGATCCTATTGTGAGTAGCAAGCCAAAGGAACATATTGACTTTAGGGATCAGAATTATGTTCCAAAATTTACCCCAAATGGGGTTACTAGTCTGAGTGAAAGTGTTTTTGTAGGAAGAAGCAACCGTAAAGTCACCTCTAGGATTACTTTTCCAAAGAAACACATCATCATAGTCTTTGTTAATAGAAAATGACAGCAGCTCCTTTTGGAGCAGGGAAAATGTTGAAATGTGTTGATGAAAACCGACATTGTAATAAAACCCTAAAAAAGGCCGACTTTGTTTGTTGCCCTAAAAACGCATGTTATAAGTGGCTGGGATGCTTAAGGCATTGTAAGGTTGATGTACTATTTTTGCTGGATAATAAGAAAGATTGGACGGCTGTGTATGGTGGACGTAACCCATTTTGGGTGAACCACGTTAAATATATGTGTTATCTATGTCCTGTTTTATTTCTTTATCATTTGTATTTAAATCTGCATATAATTGTTAGTTCATATTTGCTTCGGATCTGCTTGAAACCCTAACAATTGGTATTAGAGCGAGGTTTTCTGTAAATTGGCAGGACTTTCAGATTTGAGTGGGAGCAATGGAGGATTCCAAATTCAAGGTCGAAAAGTTTAACGGCTAGAATTATCAGTTATGGAAAATGCAGATGGAGGATTACCTGTATCAAAAGGATTTGTGGCGGCCATTGGAAGGAAAGGCAAAGAAACTGACCACAATATCAGATGAAGAGTGGGACATTTTAGATAGAAAGGCACTAGGATCCATTCGATTGTGCCTTGCATCATTTGTAGCATTCAATATAATAGAAGCAAAAATGACTGTAGATTTGATGGCAACATTGGCTAAGCTGTATGAGAAACCCTCGACTTCGAATTAGGTATTTCTTATGAAGCGTTTGTTTAATTTGAAAATGAGTGAGGGAGGATCTGTAGCGGAGCACTTAAATGAATTTAATACAATTACCAGTCAATTGTCTTCGGTAAAAATTACCTTTGCATAAGAGGTTAGGGCTCTCTTGATTTTATGTTCTTTGCTAGAAAGCTGGAATAGCTTGGTTATGGCTGTAAGTAACTCTGTCTCTGGTAAAAATACTTTGGTATTTGATGATATTGTTGGTGTTATCCTAAGCGAGGAAATGCGAAGGAAAAGCACAGGTGAGACTCCAACATCATCGGGTAGTGTTTTGAATGTGGAGAATAGAGGAAGATCAAAGGAAAGAGGAAAAGGCCCTGGGAATGAGAAGTCACGAGGGAAGTCAAAGAAAGGACGCTCTCAATCTAGAGGAAAGAAAGATTGCTGGTACTGCGGAAAGCCTGGTCATCTAAAGAAAGACTGTTGGTCTCAGAAAAACAAAGAAGGAGACAAAAATGATAATGACAGTAAGGAAGCTAATATTGCAAGTAATACTTTACAAGATACTTTAATCTTATGTTTGGATAATGTTAATGATTCTTGGGTAATAGATTCTGAGGCTTCATTTCATGCTACACCCCATAGAAAATATTTTCTAGATTATGTTCAAGGTGATTTTGGACAGGTATATTTGGGTGATGATGAGCCCTGTCAAATTGTTGGAAAAGGAAAGATAAAGATCAAGTTGCAGAATGGTAATGATTGGTTTCTGCAGGAGGTAAGACATGTTCCTAATTTAAGAAGAAATTTAATTTCTGCAGGGCAACTAGGTAGTGAAGGTTGCATAGTTACCTTCTCAGACAATATGTGGAAGGTCACTAAAGGATCATTAGTAGTAGCTAAAGGTGCGAAGGTAGGCACATTATATCTGTGTACTGGTAACACTTACTCTACCTTAGCTGCTACAGATAAAGTTACTGCAGGGACAACAACAATAAATGTTGCAAGAATAGATTTGATAATGTGGCACCATAGGCTTGGGCACATGAGTGAGAAAGGGATGAAAATCCTTCACTCCAAAAATCTATTGCCAGGACTAAAGAAGATTGATTTAGAGTTCTATGAAAACAGTGTTTATGGTAAACAGAAAAGAGTCAGATTTCTCAAGGTTGGGAAAGAGAAGAAGAGTGAGAAGTTAGAGCTTGTACATTCAGATGTATGGGGACCGACTCAGTTATCATCTCTTGGTGGCTCTTGTTATTATGTTATTTTTATTGATGACTCAACCAGAAAAATATGGGTATATTTCCTAAAACAAAAATCATATGTTTTTGAAACTTTTAAGAAATGGAAAGCTTTGGTTGAGAATGAGACAGGAAAAAAGTTGAAGTGTCTCAGATCGGATAATGGAGGTGAGTATTGCAGCAAAGCATTTGAAGATTATTGTTTCTTAAATGGGATTCGAAAGCAGAAGATAGTTCCAGGAACTCCACAGGAAAATGGTGTGTCAAAGAGAATGAATAGGACCATCATGGAACGTGCGAGGAGCATGAGATTGCATGCTAGATTGCCCTTACATTTTTGGGCAGATGATGTATATACTACTGTCTATTTGATAAATAGAGGACCTTCAACCCCTTTGGATGGTGGTATTCTAGAGGAGGCATGGACTGGTAAAAAGGTAAATTATTCTTTTCTAAAAACTTTTGGTTGCAAAGCTTTTGTCCATGTTGATAAAGAAAACATAACCAAGCTTGATGCTAAATCTCAGAAATGTACCTTCATTGGATATGGGATAGATGAATATGGCTATCGGTTATGGGATTTTGAAAATAAGAAAATAATTAGAAGTAGAGATGTTATATTCAATGAGAAGATTATGTATAAAGAACAGATGCAGGAAAATAAGCATGAACAAGACAAACAAGAATATGTGGTGTTGGATGAGAATCCTGAAAATGAAATGCCACAGGTACTTGATGCTCAGCAACAACAGATTGTCCCACAAACTCCTGCAAGTGTTAGACATTCTACGAGGACAAGTAGACCCCCTGAAAGATTTTCTCCTTCTTTGTATTCTATTTTATTAATAGATTCTGGTGAACCAGAAGAATATGAAGAAGCAATGCAGGTGGATGCCAAACAACAGTGGCAGCTAGGCATGAAAGAGGAGATGGACTCCCTGATGAAAAATAAGACTTGGGACTTAGTTCCTTTACCTGCAGAAAAAAGAGCCTTGCCTAACAAATGGTTTTATCGACTGAAGGAGGAGGAAGGAGGTCAGAAAAGATATAAGGCCAGACTTGTGGTAAAAGGTTTTGCACAGAAAAAGGGTATAGATTATGATGAAATATTTTCTCCAGTTGTAAAAATGACTTCAATTAGAACTGTACTTAGTCTTGTGGCTGCAGATGATTTACATCTTGAACAATTAGATGTCAAAATAGCTTTTCTCCATGGAGATTTGGAGGAGGAAATTTACATGTTGCAACCACAGGGATATGAGGTCAAAGGTAAGGAGAACTTGGTGTACAGGTTGAAGAAAAGTCTGTATGGCCTAAAGCAAGCACTCAGACAATGGTATTTAAAATTTGATAGTTTCATGGCTGAACACGGTTATCATAGATGTCATTCTGATCATTGTGTATACTTTAAGAGATTTGATAATGGTAGTTATATTATCCTATTGCTTTATGTTGATGACATGCTTGTTGTTGGGTCTAACATGCAACATATAAATGATCTTAAACAGAAATTAGCCAGGTCATTTGCTATGAAGGATTTGGGTGCAGCTAAGCAAATTTTCAGTATGAGGATTACACGGGACAAGAAAAATAGAACCTTAAATTTGTCCCAAAGTGAGTATATAAAGAATGTGTTGAAAAGATTTAACATGCAGGATGCAAAAGCAGTTAGTACACCTTTGGCTAGTCATTTCAAAATTGACTAAGGAGATGTGTCCAAAGGCACAGGAAGAGGCTAATAAAATGTCTAACATCCCGTATTCATCAGCTGTTGGCAGTCTGATGTATGCAATGGTATGCACAAGGCCAGATATTGCACATGCAGTGGGAGTTGTGAGTAGGTTTATGAGTAATCTGGGTATGGAACATTGGAATGCTGTGAAATGAATTTTTCGGTATTTGAAAGGAACTACTAAGAAGGCATTATGTTTCAAAGGATCTAATGCTGCTCTAAGTGGATTTGTTGACTCTGATCTGGTAGGTGATATTGATTCACGGAGGAGTACTACAGGGTATGTTTTTACTATAGGGGGAACTACAGTCAGTTGGATTTCTAGGCTGCAAAAGGTTGTTGCACTTTCAACCACTGAAGCTGAGTATGTTGTTGCTACAGAAGCCAGCAAAGAGATGATTTGGTTGCAATGTTTTCTGAAGGAATTGGGTCAGACACAAGAGGATAGCCCATTGTATACTGATTGCCAGAGTGCCATTCATCTTGCGAAGAACTCTGCTTTTCATTCAAGGACAAAACACATTCAGCTCAGGTACCACTTCATCTGGACTATTTTGGAGGAGGGTCAGTTATGGCTTGAGAAGATTCACACAAGTGAGAATCCTGCCGATATGTTCACAAAGGCAGTTCCACAGGCGAAGCTGATTTCTTCATCAGTTTTTGTTGGTCTTCTTGATTAATAATTGTGGAATTTATACTAGTCAAGTCCTAGTGTTTTATCCAGCGGATGTTGCATGTATAGTGGTGTCGTGTAGTATCAGTCTCCAAGTGGGAGATTGTTGAAATGTGGCGACTGATCAACAAAGTACTGTACACTCAGCACGTATCCTCGCCGGGGTCTGGGGCCCCCGAGAAATTTTTTTTTGCCATTTTTTGTTGATGAAAACCAACATTGTAATAAAACCCTAAAAAAGGCCAACTTTGTTTGTTGCCCTAAAAATGCATGTTATAAGCGGCTGGGATGCTTAAGGCATTGTAAGGTTGATGTACTATTTTTGCTGGATAATAAGAAAGATTGGATGGCTGTGTATGGTGGACGTAACCCATTCTGGGTGAACCACGTTAAATATCTATGTTATTTATGTCCTGTTTTATTTCTTTATCTTTTGTATTTAAATCTGCATATAATTGTTAGTTCATATTTGCTTCGGATCTACTTGAAACCCTAACAGAAAATCCAGCATGTATAACATCAAGCCTCACCCATTCGTTCTCCTTCCAGTAGTCACACACCATAGGTCCAAACCTTCTTTTACATTCCTCAATAAGTTGATTGTTTCCTTGATCAAAGAGAGATTCATTGTTCATCCAAGGATCCTCCCAAAACCTTATTTTGTCACCTTTTCCAAGGACCCATCCAGCTCCAGCTTTGGTCACTTTTATGGATTTGATATACTATTCCAAATGAAGGATCCGACAGGGATGTCTTCAGAGTTAAGGAAATCCTAGATAGGCTAATTCTGAATATATTTGTCAAACTAGATTCGGTTCCAATCTTTCTTGATGTCATAAGCTCTCCATAATTGTTTTACAAGGAGAGCTTTATTAAAAGTTTTTAGAGCTTTAATCCCAAGCCCTCCTTTGCTCTTTGGTTTACACACTTTGTCCCAAGAAACCAAGGATATCCTTTTTTTTTCTTCAACTCCTGACCATAGAAATCTCTTTTGGATTCTTTCTAATGCTTCAAAAAATTTAGTCGGGATACAATTAGTTGATAAGGGTTTTCAACTTCAGTTTAAAGATAGAAAATGCAAAATCATTAACAAGACTGGTTTGGAAATTGCAACCGGTATTCAGACATGAAGTAATATCTTTCACTTGAACACTGGTAATAAGACATGTTTGATTGCTCATATTGATGAGAGTTGGCTATGACATAAGAGGTTGTGTCATGTTAATTTTGATTGCATTGTTAACTAAGGCAGTTAGAGATATACCTAAGATTACGAAGCCTCATAATCTAGTATGTAAGGAATGTCAATTGGGTAAGCAAATTAGAAGTTCTTTTAAGAAAATACATGATAAATCTAATGATGTACTTGATTTGATTCACACTGACTTATGTGGTCCAGCAAGGACTAGAAGCTTTCAAGGTGATAGGTATTTCATGCTGATTATTGATGACTATTCTAGAATGATGTGGGTGACTTTTCTAAGGGAGAAGACCGAAGCCTTTGAGAAATTCAAGATCTTTAAAGCGAAGGCTAAAACAAAAACTAGATTGAAAATCAAATGTGTAAGACCAGATCATTGTGGTGAGTTCACTTCTCATGAATTTAACATTTATTGTGAGACAAACAGAATCAGAAGACAGCTATCTGCACCTAGGACGCCTCAGCAAAATGGAGTAGTTGAAAGAAAGAACAAAACCAATTTGGATGCAGCTAGATCTATGATGATGGAAGCCAAATTGCCTCATATCTACTGGAGAGAAGCAGTGCATACAACAATCTCCACATTCAACAGAGTTCATATCAAATGTGAAACCGGTAAGACCCCTTATGAACTATGGTTTGGACATACACCTACTGTTAAGTATTTTAGAATTTTTGGAAGTGAATTATATATCAAAAGAGATGATTTAATTAGAAAGTTTGATCCTAGATGTGATGAAGGGATATTTCTTGGTTATTCAATTCAGAGCAAAGCATATAGATGTTATAACAAAATATTGCAAAAAAATGTGGAAAGTGCTAATGTGAAAATGGATGAACAATACATAAATCATTCTATATCATATGACAGGGAACCGACAGTGGAAATGATCATAAATGAATCGACAATGCCTCAACCGGTACAGGAAGCTAAAATAGTTACACTGACACAATTAAAAAATTCAATTGTGATTGATGATCAGAGTAGTGAACCTGAAGTTCAAAAGACACCAAGGTATGTAAGATTAAATCATTCTGAAGATCAAATTATTGGAGATAGAAACAAGGGAGTTATGACAAGAAGAAAACTGGCAAATGAAGATGTATGTCTTATTTCTCAAGTTGAACCAGCAACTATTATTGAAGCTTGTAAGGATAAACATTGGTTAAAGGCTATGGAAGATGAATTAGATCGGATAGAAAAGAATGAAACTTGGTCTTTAGTTTCTCGGCCTAAAAATAAGAATGTTATTGGAACTAAATGGGTTTATAGGAATAAACTGAATGAGGATGGTCAAGTTATAAGAAAGAAGGCTAGATTGGTTTGTAAAGGATACTCTCAAATGGAAGGAATTGATTATGGTGAGACATTTGCACCTGTAGCTTGAATTGAAGCTATTAGACTATTTCTTGCCTATGCATCTCATAAGAACTATAATGTTTATCAAATGGATGTCAAATGTGGATTTCTAAATAGTGAGGTTGAGGAAGAAGTTTGCATTGAGCAACCTGATGGATTTTCAATGACAGATGACAAAGATATGGTTTGCAGATTGAAGAAAGCTTTATATGGTTTGAAATAGGCTCCTAGAGCTTGGTATGCAAGGTTGGATAAATATCTTTTGAAGCTTGGTTTTACTAAAAGGCAGTGTTGATAGTAATCTATACTATAAGATCACTAATAATAATATTTTGATTATTGAAGTTTTTGTTGATGATATCATTTTTGGAGGAGAAGATAAATTGTGCATGGAATTTGCTAACAACATGAAAAATGAATTTGAAATGTCCATGATTGGTGAGATGAAATTTTTATTTGGTTTGCAGATTACTCAAACTGACAAAGGGATTTTTATCTATCAAACTAAGTATCTGAGGGAATTGTTGAAATTTTTTGGTATGGAGAATTCCAAACCGGTAAGTACTCCTATGGCTACAAGTGAGAAATTATCTATCAAGGATACTTCTACACCGGTAAATCCGACAAGGTATAAATCTATGATTGGTGGTCTATTATATCTAACTCAGGCTAGACGTGGTATTATGAATGTAGTAAGTATTGTTTCAAGATATTAAATTAATCCTAAAGAAAATCATGAATGTGTAATAAAGAGGATATTTCGGTATTTGGAAGGAACAATAGAATATGGTTTATGGTATTCTAGAGATGATGATTTCACTTTATGTGCATATACTAACTCAGATTGGGTAGGTGATACTAATGATAGGAAGAGAACTTCTGGTGGAGATTTCTTTCTTGGAAAGAAACTGGTTTCATGGATAAGCAAAAAATAGTCATGCATTTCTTTATCTACTACAAAAGCTGAGTATGTTGCAGCAACAACTAGTTGCACTCAAGTTTTGTGGATGAAGCAAATGTTGAAGGATATCAGAGTAAATTGTATTGAACTGATAGTTATCTACTATGATAACTCTGCAACTATTGACATGTCTAATAATCTGGTATTTCACTCTAAGACTAAGCATATTTCAATAAAGTATAAATTTTTGAAGGACAAGGTAGAAGCAAAGGAAGTCAAATTGGATTATATGAACGCTAAAGAACAGATTGCAGACATATTCACTAAATCATTGTCTAAGGAATCATTTGAATATTTAAGAGATGGGTTAGGGGTTTTTACCCCTTCGAAAGAGACTTGATTGATGAAGTTTGTCATCAGCGTGACATGTATTATCAGAGACATTATTCATTATGGCATTGATGCGTGGTGCTACTACTCAGGGGAAGTAGTCAGCTTTGAGATTCAGAGGTTTATATCATTGCTTTGATATTTTTGTCAGATTTCTGGTATTGATGTCAAAGGGGGAGTGATAGTAATGTGAAAAATCATTCCAAACCTTATAAAGATATCATTCATAGGGGGAGAGCTCTTGATTGTTGGTTGTCTTCCACATGGGGAGACTTGTTTGGCATCTCTTGGTACTTAGATGTTTTTCACATCTAGTGTTGTCATCAATGCCAAAGGGGGAGATTGTTGGCATTATGGATGAATTGATTATATGTTGCATTGATGTTTTGTCAATGATGTCAACACTAGCTAATATGGAGGGTTATTGGTGGATAGGTTACCGGTAGAAGTTCTAGTGTTACCGATAGAAGAGATTATCTATTGGACACTTCCAACATAATTGGATCAGTAAAGATTATCTATGAGCATGTTTTGGTCAGTTGCTATTGGCTTGATAATTAGATGATTATCATACACTCTGGTAAACCCTTACCGACACTGGTTTAAGGCTTTACCGGCTAAACTTTCATTGAGGAATTGTGACAATATGCATAATTGGTGTTGGTGCAGCTTCTTCATGGATTTGAGGATGCTGAAGATGTTCTTTGATCATGCTACAAATGCTTGAAGACTTTGCTTTGGCATGGTGGACCCAGAATAGGTCCAGGTTATGGATCGATATCATGCTTACGTGTACTCTACATGTTACCTGGATGATTTGATATATTTTATGGATTTGTTATTATTGTTTTGCTCTTAAGCCGACATGGCATATCATTGTAAATGAAATTATGTAATGATATTATTGTAATATCTTTAGGTAGCTAACCTAATTGGTTTAGGCCTTAGGGTTTGTATAAATAAGAGGTAGAAACTCTTTATAAAGTATCATGGTTATTGGAAAGGTCATGGTCAAGGAATGTAATGTGCAAATATTGTAATATCATTCAGAAAGAGGAGTTGATCGATCATTGGTGATCGAATTGGATTCAGAAGAGGATTTAGTCCTCCGGCATTGAGCTTAACTGGGACTATAATCAGGCATGATAGATGCTATTTCCAACAGTTCACTCTATTGGATTGTTGTCCATTTATCTTGAGATGGTTGTATCCTCTTTGTAGTCAGTGAGACTCTTTTGTAATGAGCAGTATGCTCTAGGCAGTGTGCCTTCCTATAAGTGCAGGCCCCTCATTGTAACACATACTTTCTATGAAAGTATCATCTAATTGTGGGCAGGCTTCCCACCGTGGTTTTTCCCTTTCCGGGTTTTCCATGTACAAATCATGGTGTTCTGGGGTATGGTTGGTTTGCATTGATTATCTGGTTAATTGTTAAGTTGTATTGTTTATCGGTATTTGTTCCTACCAACATTTGTCTGTGCTTTACCAATACTTGATTTGTTTAAGGTCATATTGTGGATTAAAAGTTATAATTTGTTAACAACTGCTTCACCCGCCCCCTCTCAGTTGTTCACTGGTTATCTTAACAAAATGTTCTCATCTTTGGTAGTTGGATGTTTAGGTTGAGGTCTTTTAGGTTGGACAAGAGGAGAGGTAGGTCTCTTCTCTCTATAAGAGGAAGGAGGTGGAACTGCACCATATAAAGGAGAAATGTTTGGTTTAGGAAGGAGGCCAAATCCATCATGAGGAGGAGGTATAGATCTAACCTTAGGAGGAATATTATTTTTCTTTTTAGGAGGAGGCATAGTCTCATCCATAGGAATAGGTTGGGAATATTCCTCAGGAGGAAGATTAGTTCTATCCATTAGGGGAAGAGCTTCATCTTCAAGAATGATGGGAATCTCAAGTTTTGGACTCCTAGTTTGGCTTAAGGATGAAATAATATATTTATTCCATTTTTTATAAGATTGAAAGAGAGCATCACTTCTTGGTGGAAGAGACTCAAATTGTTGAGGCCAAAAGTAATCAATAGGAACACCTAGGCTTCTTTCGGTTGGTCAAAATAAGCTATGTTTAACAGTTATGATTTCTCCATTGTGGGGAAAGTTCAAACACTTATGGATTCAAGAAGAAATAACCTTCATGGAAGATAGATAAGGGTAGCCTAACTTCACACAGAATTGTTCAGATGAAGTAATTATAACAAAGTTGACATCTATAGATTTAGTATGAACCTCAATAGGAAGTGTGATAGAACCAATAGTAGGACAAGAAAATCCATCAAATAACTTAACGACCACATTAGTATCATCATAGATTGGTTGATGAAAATGTAAAGTATAAAGATATTCTTCAGTGATGACATTAACCATGCAAGAGGAATCAATAGGCACACCATGGCAAGGTTTGCCTTGGATCTTCGCAACTATGTATAAAAGGCCATCAGGTGCACTAATGGTCTCACTAGGATCAAATGTGATACATGGGTCCTTAGGTGTTTCTTGTTTCTCTACCAAATTAACCATATTTTGAGTTGTTAAAGTGAAATTAGTGGGAGAAAAAGAGGTGTGTTCAATCTCAATCACATTAGAGGTATGAGAGGGTAAAGGATCACTGAGAATCTTGAGATTTTAATTAGGAGGAGTTACAGATTTGTTTCCCTTATCATTAACACCTACCATAGATATAGTATTATTATTAATCAAGTCTTGAATCTTACATTTATATGCAAAACATTTTTCAGTATCATGACAAGGTTGGCGATGAAATTGACAAAAGAATTATTATCAAAGTTAGGTGAAGTTGCTTTAGAAGGATCAACTAGTTTTATTGGAGGAAGTTTGATAACATTTTTTTGTAACAAATGAGACATGATTCTATACAAAGTTTCATTCAAAGGAGTAAATTCTTTCTCTTTCAAAAAATTTAGAAATAGGAAGCACACCTATTGTAGCATTCACATTGTTGTTGTTGAAGGTGTCATTGAATTTTATGAAGCCTTTGTTTGGTTTGAACTTTCAAATGGTTGTTGAGCACTCTCACCCTTATCACTTGGAGCCATAGGAGTAGATTCCTCCAATTGACTCATAGTTAGTTGATAATTGTGAAGTGTCACGCACAACTGTGGAAAGGAAGTAAACTCAGAAAAGAGAAGTTTTTCCCTAATGCCTTTATGCAAATTAGAAATAAAAATTTGTTTGAATATCATTCTCAGGCACTAGAAAAGAAATTTGAGAACACAAATGCTTGTATCTACCAATGAAATCAGTCACTTTTTACTTAACACCTTGTTTACAATGCATTAAATCAGTCAAAGTGTTTTTTGAGCCTATGTTGTTTTGAAATTGTTGAATAAAATCACTTTCTAATTGTTGAAAAGAAGTAATAGAATAAGAAGGCAAAGAACGAAACCATTGTAAAGCCTTATCTCTTAATGTTCTAGTAAACAATTTGGCAAGCAATATTTGATCATGAGCAAAGTCAGTACACAAAGTTTGGAATGTTTTGGCATGTGTTAAAGGATCACCTTTTCCATTATAGAGTTCTGATTGAGGAACTTCAACATGTTTAGGAGGGACAACTCTAACAATATCAAGAGAAAGTGGGCTCACAACATTAAATGTGGGTGCACTAAACTTGGATTGACTCGTAGAAGCAATTTATTGTTAATGAAGACACATTTTAAGAAAGGTTATTAATGGTTGCTTTGGTTGAAGAATTTAAGTTAGACATGTTTGATTGAGAAGGTGGTGTGATGTTATTGAAAGAAGGCATTGATTGAGAATAAGGTGGTGGGACACTACGGTAATTAGGCATAGGTGATGATTGAGTAGGAAATGGGACACTAAAAGGAGGAGTAAAATGATTGAATGAATTGCCCCCTTGTGTCACATTGATTGGTTGAGAGACAATAGGAATATTCATTGAGGACATAGATAAAGATGGAGGATTTAATGAAGAAGAGGGATTTCCCCCATGATTAATGGTTATAGGTGTGACATTTTGAGTTGAAGTAGCCACGATGTTTGAAGTGAAAATAGGAATACTAGGCATAGAAGTGGTTAAAAGAATAGAATGATTGATTTGTGTAGAAGGTTGTGAATAACCTAAGTTCTCAACATAACTCTTCATAGGCATAACATTAGAATCAACAATGTGATAAATACCACGCAATATATCAATTCCATTCTTATCACTTTGAATCATGTGTTTTAGACCTTGAATCAATGGAAGAGCTTCACTATTAGGATATTTTTGGGACATCCATTGTTGGAAATTGTCAAATTGATTGTCCAATTTTGAAAGTTGATCTATGGAAACTCTATTCAAAGCTTCTTCTTCATCATGGGAATCATCAATTGGGTAGGTAGAGATATTATTAGGATGAGAAGAATTAGCAATATCCTCATTGTAGAAGTCACCCAAATTAGGCTCCATCTCTTCGGGAATCAAACCTTGAGAAGCCTTAATTCTAATACTTCATCTAATGGGGATAGTATAGGTAGGACTAGTAGTTGTAAAACTCATGCACTAGAGGGAAATTTTGAATTTTGAATTTTGGGAACAAAGTTTACAAAATTGAATAATGCAAAATTCAAGAAAATGATGATTATACAATTTGAACTTTGTGGAAAGAAGAAATGACACAATTTCCATGAAAGATTAATAAAAAGAGATTGAAATTTAAAATTAAGGCCAATGGGATACCACTTAATTTTAAATTTTAAATTGACAAATTTAAGACCTTAAAATTAGGACAAATTATAATTAACCACTTAATATTAAATGTTTCCTTGAAAGTTGCAATGTTGAAATTGGGAAGTGTTTTTTTATTTTAGAGGGATCAAAATTCGACAAAATCAACCAATTTTCAGGATTTAAGCAATTAAATACAGTCATAATAGTCTCTCGAAATTTTGGGAAAAAAGACAGGGATCGTGCATAAGTTATGTACGGTCCTCCCAAATTTTTTGGAAATTTTTCAGGGATGAAAGCTACGATGATTTTAGAGCTAACCCCAAGAGATTTATTGATTTTATGATCTCTAGATAGGTGAAATTAAGGTTTGAATGTCGAAATAGGACCCTATTAGGGTTTTGAAAAAGATAAGAATTTGAATGACAATTTTGAAAAAGGTCAAACCTAATAGATAGGGCCACCTTAAATAAAATTTAGAAAATTGAAATTGGTTGAAATTGATTGAAATTTGCACAAATCCAATTAAATTTGAAAATTAGGGTTTTAGGACCTAACCACTAAATTTTAAAATTTTGAATTTGGGGAAAAGGAGGGAAATTTAAAATTTGAATTTTAGGCAAGAAGACGAGTCTGAAAATAGTCACAAATCTAAAAATTAAATGTAAATCCAATTTTTGCACAAGTTCAAGTTGATGTTTGAAAATTAGGGTTTTGACAATTAAACACTTAATTTTGTAAATTTGATCTGCAAATTCAACAAGACAATGAAAGAATTGAATTTGACAAGAAATGTAATTTTCAGATCTAAGACAATAGATATCAATCTTTGCAAAATACAAGTTCAATTTCAATTTTAACAACTAGGGTTTGGAATGAATTAACCACTAAGTTTTTATAAATTGCAAGAAAATTAAACTTGTAAATGAAAAATATGCATTAATTTTTAATGTAAAGCATGTAAGACGTCGGGTTCACCAAAATGTAATGGTGAAAAATGATGAGGGAAGATCAAGTGGAAAGCTTTACTCCCCTCAAAAGAGGGATGAAAGTTTTGCAAAGGATTCCCTTCAATTTTTCACACATTACATTCAAAAGAGGGGTTGAATTCACTAGATCCGATCCCTAATGGTAAGAGATTGAATACTAAGTGAATTGCAATAAATTTGGAAAGTATTAGGAAAGTAAATTGACCCTCTTTTGTAATAGACTAGTTGGATTAAGAAAATTGAGGCTAAGTGCATAAATGACAAAGAAATGATTATACCTTGAGATAGAGATGTGGGATGAAGCTGTCCACCTGAATTAGCTGTAGAATGTCGAGACGAAGCTTCCTTGCAAATCTGTGCAAAAGTTGCAGGGACCATGCGTAAGTTATGCACAATCCTCTGAAAAATCCATGCATTGAAAGGGTTTTTTTGTCTCTGAAAATGAAGGCTAAATCGGCAATTATAGTTGTGCACCTGCAACCTACACACATAAAAGAGAGGGAAATGTTGGTGGGATTGGGGGTTTGTCTTTAGGTCAAACCCCATTTTGGAATTAACCAAGTGGTTGTAAAATGCTGCAAGTAAATGAAATGAAATGTCTGGAGTAAAATCCGCCTTAAGAAGGGGATGTAATTGAAATGTTGATACCTTTGTAGATGAATTTTCTTGAATGGGTATGTGAAATAGGATGTCTTGAATGTTGATAGAAATCTCCTCTTCAATGGTTGAATCCTTGTCTTGAATGCAACACCTAGCCTTGAAAGGAGACTTGAAATGCTCAATGCTTGAATGCTTGATGACGATAATGGAGACCTCTCACTTGTTCACCTTACTTTTGCTTATGCAAATAGGAGGGGAAGTTCACCTTATATACTTTCCAATTAGGGGTGTTTAGGTAATTTCTTGTCTTAGGTCGACATAGGAAAACTTTTACCGCTCAACAATTGACAAGTCCAATGCAAGGGGGAACCAAAGGGGGGCCAAAATAGGGCTAGGAGAAGGAAGCCATGCCCCTGTCCCAAGGGGACACGGGTGCCATGCTGCTATCATTCCCTAATTTAGGACAGGTAACAACAAAAGGACAATGTAGAATGATGAAAAATGCAATTTTTTGATGTCATGAGCATGTTTCGGGTCTTCGATCAGGCTTAGGGATTCATCCGCTAATGCCAAGACCCAAATGCGGTCAAAAATTGCAAGGGTCACAATTTTATGATGCTACAATTTTAGATTTGAACATTCATTCAATTTGAAAATTCAAATTTTCATCTACAAGCCAAATTTCACAATTATTTTTTTAAAATTAAGTGGTTAATTTCATAAACCCTAATTTTTAAAAAATTTAAAATTGAGCTTGTGGGTTGTTTAAATTTTGAATTTCCCTCTTCAAATTTTGGTGCTAATTAAAATTAAAATTAAAATTTGCAACCTTGTATCAAATTTCAATTTTAAAATTAAGTAGTTGTAGCGTCCTAAAATTGCGACACTTGCAATTTCGATCGCATTTGGGTCTTCACGATGGCGACGCAACACTAAACCTGAATGGAGACCCCGAAACTTGCTCATGACACCAAAAACTGCATTTTTGCAGCACCCTGGCCGGATCCTCCTTGCACCCTACTGTCCCGGGAGGTGGGACCAGAGCGCCTAGCGCCCTGGTCCTTCAGGACCAGGGCGCCCAACGCCCTGGTCCCTGGCCCTATTTTGGGCCCGGTCTCCTATGGGACTTCGGGCCTTTTTGTTTGCAAATTGGAAAATAACATTTCCTGGTCGGCCTAAGGTCGGGAAAATCAGTCTTTTAACCCTAATTGGCAAGTATAAAAACTACATTTCCTCTCCCATTTGGAAAAGGGAGGACATATGTGTACAAGACGTGAAAACGATATTCAAACATTCAAGCATTCAAGCATTCAAGCATTCAAGCATTCCTTCAAGCAATTGATCATTCTAAGTCTCCATTCAAGGCTAAGTGTTGCATTCAAGACAAGGATTCAACCATTGAAGAGGAGATCACTTACAACACATTACATGCTACAACATACAACATACAACAAACAACAACATCTATACCTTCGCATATAAGGATACAAAAATCCTTACAACAAGGTATTAGTACTTGTTTTACATTACATTTACAACATTTCTCATTTCTTGGTTAATTCCAAAACCGGGGTTTGACCTAAGGACAAACCCCTAATCCCTAACCCCCAATCATCTTCACTTTTCTATGTGTAGGTTGCAAGTACGCGGCTGAAATTGAAGATCTGGAATCCTTGTGCAGAGACGAACAGATCCCCCTTCGTTTCGCGGATTTTTCGGAGGAGCGTGTGCACGCCGGGCGCCATCGTCCCGTCAACTTTTGCTCAAATTTGCAGGACAGCGCCGTATCAACATTTTACTACTAATTCCAGGTCCATAGCTTCATCCTATATCCCTAACTCAGTTTATAAGCGAATCTTTCTCACTTTCTATGCATTCCTAGCTTAATTCTTCTATCAACATTCTTTACAAAAGAGGGTAGCCTTGCTGTCTTAACCCTTGAAATGCATTTAGCATCCAATCTTGCCTTGTGTGGGATTGGATCTTGTGGGTTTCAACCCCTCTTTTGAATGTAAAGTCTCCCAAGTGAAAACCATCAACCCTAGCAACCTCCCTTCTCTCTCCTTGGAGTTGGAAGAGGGGAGAGCAACTAGGGTTCGATCGATTTTCCGCTTTACAGTAGTTAATTAAACAAACCCTAATTTCTAAATTTAAATTAATCTTGTGCATTTTCAAATTTTTCAAATTTTAAATTCCAATCTTAGATCTATTTTCAAATTTAAATTTTAAATTAAGTAATTCTTTTTACAAGACCCTAATTTTAAATTTAATTCTCTTGTGGACAATTTCAAATTTAAATTTAAAAAAATTAAGAGGTTGATTAAAAGAGCCATAGTTTTTTAAAATTAAATTAATCCTTTCAACTGTCAAATTTCAACATTTTAAAGTTTAAAATTAAGAGGTTATTTAACAAAACCATAATTTTAAAAATTAATTTTTTTCAAATCTTCTCGTGGGGAATTTTTTTTTTTTTAATTAAGAGATTATTTTCAAGGTCCTAATTATAAATTTAAATTTCCTAGGAGGTTGCATAATTTTTAAAATATTGAATAATCATTTTTCTAAAACTTTGAATTGTTCAAATTCCAATTTCCAAATCTCAATTTTCAAATTCTCATTTTAAATAAATTAAGTGGTTTTAAAAATCCTAATTTACTCTCAAATAATTTACTTGAAGTTAAATTTTAATATTCATCATGGAAATTAATGAACTTGACCTATTTGCTATTTCACATATGATTACATTGCTTTTTACGTACATTTATTATAATCATTTGTTGGATAATGGCTTCTTTCACTTCATGTTACTTCTTTTCATTAATAGCACTTGGACGTATTAGATTGTTTGGATTTTCAAGTTGATTCATTTTCAAAGATTAGATCTCAAAGCTTTCATTTTTCATACATGTGCTATGGTGATATTTTTGTGAAAATGCATTTCATACGTAGATCACCTAAAAGCTTTTATAGATCCTAATCATAGAGATGACAATGAGAAACCTAATACTTGTACCTCTCCTAGGGTTTCTAATGTAAATGAAGAAAGAGCTAATACTCCTATCAATGATCTCTCTAATGAAAAGGAAGAATTGAAGAGAAACATGGCCCCCATCTTCTTCTCATACACATACCCTTACACAAGGGGGGCAAGGTCAAAATATTGGTATTTCTATCTCTCTAGATCCACCTTATTCTCCTATAGCCCATCTTAAACATCAAAACATTTGTAGAGAAGATGATGTCATACATTTTATTCATGATCTCTCTCCCCATATAACATTAAGAAAACATGAGACCTTAGATGATAAGGATCTTCCTTCACAATCTACCAAAGAGGATATGCATTATGAAAGAAAGGAAAATCCTCCTTTACAAGATATTCCTTCTTCATCTACTAATCCTTTCATTCTATCTAAACATACTTACACTAAAAAATTCAAATAAATTTATTATAATGCTCCCCTGCCTTCTCAATTAAAGGATTATTATAGGAGTGGCTTCAACATAATATCAAAACAAGGTTTTAGAGGACAAGGACTTGGAAAGTTTGAACAAGGAATTTGAGTCCCTATAAACCCTCATACAAAAATAACCACAGAAGGCCTCAGAAATGATAATAAATCTCCTATGGATAAACTCCTTAGGATTCAAGACTTCAAAAATTATCTGGCAAGACAACAAGCCATTAGTTCTTGCAAAAGAGCTTCTTCTTCAAAAATTCATTTTTGTTCATTTCATCAAACCCATGATCACCATGCCGATGATTGTCTCGATTTTCAAAATTCAATAAAAAAACTTATCGATAGTGGTAAAGTTAAAATCATGGAGGAAAATCCTTCTTGTTGTAATAACAACCCTTGTCCTCAATCTCAAAAGAATAAACCTACATCTATTAATGATCAAGAAAGATTAGACTAGAATATTTTGGAGATTGAAGTATGATAACAATATTATTTTTTCTTTCATTAGACCTAATTACAATTATAAGCATCAGAAAGGTGATTTACATTGTCTTTTTCATAATTGTTATTCTCATTCTCTTGGAAAGTGTAAAGTATTTAATGAATTTGTTCAATAACAATATGACCATGCTCGTATATGTCTTTCAACAAATCTTGCTTTCTTTCTAGGTGAAAAGGTAGTGCCTTAGCACTCCTTTCACCCTCATGTTTCTCCTCACCCTATGACATAAGAAGTTAAATTAACTAGGGGCTCTTTGTCATTAGAGGTGGCTCTTATTCAATTTCAAATATATTGGGGTAGCAACATGATTTCCTCTCTTTCTCTCCTCTTCCTAAAATTTCACTATTTTGTTTGTGATTGAATTGTTCATAAATTGATGTCCTTTCTCATATCGAATTATCCTTCATACAAGCACATATTTTTTCCTTGAATGGAACCTATCTCTTGCTTGAAATGGTGCATATTTTATGAATAATCTCTCCTTAAATAACTTTTGTGAAACTTCTTCTTCCTCCTTTCTCTTTGGAAATCACCTCTTCTTTTATATTGTGTTATTCATCATTTGATGTCCTTTCTTGCATAGAGTTATCCTTCATGTGAGCACATGTTTTTTCCTTGGTTAGGACCCATTCTTTGTTTGAAAAGGTTTGTCTCTTATAAATAACCTCTCTTTATAAGATGTGTAATTTTCCTCTTTGTCCTCTTGCTTGGGGGGCAAGGATGGCTTTTTCACACTCCCTCTTTCTATCTAATGTATCACTATTCCCTTTAGGGGTTGCATTTTTCATGTATTGATATAATTTATTCCAATGGTATGTCTGATATGATTAATCCCTCCTTGGGGGAATATGTGATCTCTCTCTCTCTTTGAAGATTACCACTTTTTTTGAGATTCATTTTACATAAACTAATTTCTTTTTTGGCATCGAATATTCGATCATGTGAGTATATTGTGCATTTCCTTATGCCTAATCTCTCCTTATAATATTGTGTAATTCTTCTCATTGTTCTTACACTTAGGGGGCAATAATTGATTTCTCCCCTTCTCTCTCTCATCTCTAAGGATCTACTTTTTCTTTGTGGAGTGGTGTTTGTTCATGATTGGGTGTCATTCCTTGTGTGAAGTTATTGTTTTCTCAAGGATTATCCCATATACAAGAGGTGTAAGTCCTTGGCTACAACCTCTTCTTCACTTGGCAATATATATCTATCATAAACTTACCCCTCACATTGGGTCAAAAGTGTGTCATCCTTCATCAAGAATCCCTTTCACCTAGCAATAGGAGGATAGTATGAATTATTGTTCTCATTCCCTTCTTTTGGTAGAAGATGTTATGTTTGTTAAAGATAGATCCTCTTGAAGGTAGATGTTTTTTGAGCAAATATATCTTCTCCTCCAAGGACCCCCTTTACACTTGTTGCAAGATATCTCTTTTTCAACTATCTTATCCTTTCTTGAAGAGTATTCCCCCTCTAGCTTGGATTTATGGCATTGTTTCCTAAAGGATATCTCCTTGGTGCGGAAGGTAAGGTATCCTTGTTTCTAGTTTCCTTAAGACATCAACATAAAAGTACGTTGATATCTTAAAGGGGGGTACCCACATCGCTCCCCTTGTATCATATTGTACTATGCTCTTTCATATCATTTTTGCATGTCTTAAACGAGGTGTTCATTCTTAGAACCAGATTAAAAAATATTAGAGCGAGATGCTTCACACTCAAAACAAGATGCAACATTTGATATACGTCCTAGATGGGGTTGCATATCATCGAAACCAGAGCAAAGACTCTTAAACGGGATGGCCTTGAAACCAAACATGTATCTTCGGCACTTGTCATTTACACATTTACACACACACAATCGCCCCTTGGCATTTGAATTTACATTGCATGTCTTAAATAGGTTGAAGCACACTAAAAAAAAAAAGCAAATACTCTTACACGAGGTGTTATACACTTGAAACTAGACATCACTTTCACACACACACGAGGATGGGTGGAACTAGCTAAAAACAACTAGACTATTCTTACTCTCCTCCCCACATGGATCACCTAGATAAAAACATCTAGGGGCGAGCAGTCCATAGTCTCTCTCATCATTCTTCTCATGGATCACCGGGATAAACACATCTAGCGTGTATTCATACTCTCTCTTCATTCTTCTCATGAACTTGTAGTTTTGATATTGATAGTTCATGGATGATGTTTTCTTTGCTCTTTCATGTGATCGTTTGTGTTCATGAGATGACATTTTTCAAGAATGATATTAGTTGTTGCAACATTTTGATATCAAGGTCTCTTCAGCTAGTTGACTTGAGGTCTTATTTTTGGTCTTTAGCTTTTGGGTCTTGTGTGCCTTTGTTTGTCTTTTTGTCTTGTTTGTGCGCCCTTGCATATGTTTGAGTGAATTAAGATCCTAAGATTGGGGGCTTAGTTCCTTTAAATTAGTGATATCTTATACTCTTTGTGATCTTGCTCCACATTCTTCATCTCCATCTCCCTTTCTTCTACTTTACCCTAAGTATTTGCATAAGGTCATACTCCTGCTAAAGTGGGGGCTAAATGTATCATCCTAAAATTGCACCCCTTGCAATTTTGACCATATTTTGGGCCCTCATCTTACCCGTCTCATCCCCATGCTTGATCAGGACCCATTTATGCCTCTTCTATGCAACCAAACCTCATATTTGCATCTTACAACCTACATAGCCCTTTGATCCTGGCCCAAACTGGAGTAGGACCAAGCCACCATGCCCTGGTCCTCCCTAATTGGGACCTATCTTGGCCCCTATGCCCTATCTCAATTTTAAGCGGGAAATGAATCCCTATGTTGGCCTTTGTCGTAAAATTAAATATTTGACAATAAGCAAGTATATAAGGAGGTCATCCCCTCTCATTTTGATATACAAGCATAACACATGATCATATATTGATGAGGGTGGAATTGGATCTCAAGCATTCAAGCGTTCAAGAATTCATCATCAAGAATGCTTAAAGACTGCATATTCTTCATTCATCCATTGGAGCATCATTCCATCATTCATTTGCAAACATGTGTGTGTGTGTGTGTTAGGGTTTTTGTCATGTTCATGCCATTTCATACAACATATGTGATTACATCTAAGAAGCAAAGAATGATCATCATCTATTGCATATCTAAAGGTATACCTTTCTATCATTTATTTCAATCATTTGTGGTATTTATTTCAAGGTTGATTTCAAACTAGGGTTTGACTTAGGCAAACCCCTATTCCCAACCCCTTTCTTCTTCTTTCTATGTGCAGGAAACAAGTGCACAACTATACTTATGGAACTAAGCTCTATTCACAGAGACGGAAAAACCCTTTTTGACGTGCGGAAAGTTCGAAGGACCGATAGGAGGGCCCCCCTATCTGAATACACCGTCCTTGCAACTTTTACCTGATTTCATGGAGCAGCTTTGAATCATCTCAAAATTCTGAGATCCAGTTGCATGACTAAATCCTGAACATGTAGCTCGTTGTTTTCTCATACTTTGTATTCATTTCCAACACTTTACTTATTCAACTTACAAAAGAGGGTCAACCATATCCCAATTTCAACCAATCTACTTAGTATTCATTCCTTGCATCATTTAGGATTGTATCTAGTAGATTCAACCCCTCTTTTGAATGTAAAGTTTCTCCAAGTGAAAATTGAGCTTAGTGATTTTCCCCTTTCAAGTGGCGAATTTGCTAATCCTCCAATTTTTCACTTTACATTATCTTTTCCTTTTTTATTTATATATATTTGTATGCTAAGAAAAGTCTAATTATATATATTAACAAACATTGGTATGAAAATATTCTTAAAAAATAAAATTAGATTTGAACCTAGTGTCGGGTTATGTGGGACCCATCCAGAACTTCTATAAGAAAGGAATCTCATTTATTTAAAATTAGTATTTTTATTTTAAGTTAAAATTTAGGTAAGGAAAAATATTTGAAATAAACAAATTAAATAAGAATTAAAGTTAAATACTTAATGGTAGAAATTTACTATAAGTAGTAAATTATAGTTGATTTCCAAATTATAAAGAGGTTTTATGTGGAATTAATTTTAGTTTTAGTTTTTAATTGTGTCATGTAACCTTTGATATCTTATGAGTTATATGTCATGTGTTGTGTCTTGAGTGTTTCTGAGGGTCTAATCCCTATGTTGTGCAAAAGCCTTTGATGAGTCATGTCTTTGGGTTAAGCCAATGAAAATTGATGTTTCAGCTTTGTGTAGGTTTATTCTTGTATGTTCTTCTAAGTCCCATTGGATGTTGAGAATTAACCTAGGTCTAGTGATGTGTGTGGGGCCTTATGTCATCTCCTAGCACGAGGGGTGGGCCTTTTGGTTCCACATGGTCGGGAGGTTGATTCCTTCTTCCATTGGGATATCTTGGAGTGCTATTTGTGAGCATGGTGGATGTTTCTAATTGTCTTCAGATTCAGTGGTTGAAATTCATGATGCTTGTGTACAATCTCGTTAAGTTAAGATCATCTATGTATATGTAATTTGTGTTATTTCATTCTTAATGAAGGGATTGATGTAGTAATGATGTTATATATTTGTATCAAGATGATGTAATAATGTTATGTATAGTATTCATGTTGTAAAGATTCAATGATACGATTTAAACACATGTTTACTTATGAGGTGTTGGTATCAACTATTAAATAGGAATGGATTTATCTCTCATGTCGTCATGACTTAATATCATAGGAACATTTAGATTTGGTGTTAAAATGAACATAGTACTTAGGAGTGTTAATGTATCATACTTCATGGTCATTTTCTATGGTTTAAATATGAAATCTCTTATGCTATGTTTAATGTAAGTAAGTAGACTAGTAAAGGTCAATTATCGTTAACTTTGTAAATTGATATATCATGTAAGGTTGTGGTAGTGTATGTATTGTCGTTAGGTTACCTTAGAGATTATAAATCAAGATGATATGAATTATTTCCACTTGTGATTTAATAGATGTGCTTAACAAGTTATTCTATATGGTTGTGATGTTGTATGTTTTAAAAAAAAATTAATCTCTAAATGGTTTAGTTACTCTATTAGAAGTATAATTCTCTAGGGTTTCTTGGTGGGCATTACATAATCTTTAGGCGATGCATAGTTCTGTGACCTCCCTATGTCTTATGCAATAAAATATTTTCGGCGAGACGATTGAGGAGGAAGGTACCCACAAGGAACTCTTCAATTTCCTAATAGAAGACTGGAGCAATGTGTTGTAACAAGTGGGATGCGGTGTTAAACATTTTGGTCATGTGTAGAGTCTTTTTAGGGTTGATGCAGGAGCATCCCTAGTTCACAGCAATCTTGCATCAACCAAAAAAAAACATTTTCCTTTCGATTTTGCTTTTTGTTTGTAGTTTCAATTTTCCTTCTTGTGTGTCCTGGTTTTGGCTCACCAGATCCTATGGAGTTGGATTCTACTTGAATACTTGATCATCTTTCTTTCTTTCAAACCGCATCACATTTGGATCACTTTTCGACAAGATATTGCTTCCGGTTTCCATGACAATTTCTTGTTACTGGATTGACATTTCTTTATTACCAGTTGCCTGGACCTATTTTGGTGATCTTCTGGAACCCATTCCGAAGCTTGCGGAGCCTTGGGCATTTATTTTAATGTTTCTTGGTGTGTAGTCGACCTTTTCTCGTAATCTGCATTTCATCCTTTGGATTTTCTAGAGGAATCTCTTGGCGGAGGCCGACCTTGTTATTTTCATGTTAGGTCTTGTTCTTTGGGTTTTGATCCCTTTTGGGCCGACTGGATCCTTTGGATCGATATATATATATATATATATATTTGTAATTATGCTTTAGAATGTAACAAGAAGGGGGAATTAGGTAGCTAGACTGTGCGTATAATATAGATCTTTTCAAGGTCCCGGTTGTGACCTATTCTACCAGGCTTGTGAGCCGATATGTTGTAACCCGGTTGTTACCGGTTGGATGTAATCAAATTTCATGCAATAAATCAATATGTTTTGCAATTTCCTTCATAATATGTTTGTGTTTCCATTGTGTTTATTCTTGTTGACCAGTCTGGATTGATCTCCTTGAGGTCCCTCCTCACTGGTGACTCCTTCAAGTGGTATCAGAGCAAAGTTTCATTCCAAAGTTTGCATGTCTTGAATTTCTTGCTGTAGGGTGGCGGATTGTGGATCTGACCTACAATTGCAAAGGACTAGAGTGAATTGATGGCACAAAGAGGAACTAGGAAAGGTGGAGCGCGTGGGAATGCAAACCCTGTTGTGATGGAGATGTTGCAAGGAATAGCAGCCCAGTTAGAAGTCATGGAGACAACCCAAAGAAGAGGCTGACACATTGAAGATGTGAGTGAAGATGAAGGAGAAGAAGCCCTGATAGAACAAGTAAACCTACTAGCGGTTGATCCAAATGAAGAAAAGTTTTTAAGGGTTTTGAGTAGAACAAAAACTAAACCTCATTTTACCCCACCAGGATATGATGGGAAGCTAGATTCAAATGAATTGATGGATTGGATCTCAAAAATGGAGAAGTATTTCGATTTTGAACACACTGTGGAAGAGAGGAAGGTGAAATATGCCTATACCCAGTTGAAAGGTCATGCATCTGTTTGGTGGGAGCATTCACAAGTTGATAGATAGAGAAGAGGTAAAGAAAAGATTAAGACATGGGATCAGATGATTTCTAAGTTAAAGCCAAAGTTTGTGCTGGTGAATTATCAAGTGGATTTATTTCGGAAGTTGCAGAATCTAAGACAAAAGGAATCTAGTGTGAAGGAGTACACCGAAGCATTTTACAAGTTGAACATCAGATCTAGACATGTTGATGATGAAGTTGAACATATTGCAAGATATTTGAATGAATTGTGGATGTCTATACAAGATGAACCTAGTATGATAAAGTTGGAGAGTGTTGAAGAGGCTTACTAGTATGCCCTAAAGGCTGAAGAGAAATTGAACAAAAGACATGAGCAGAGATAGAGAGGTAGAGGTGGAAGGTTTACCAGAGCAATATTTCAAGGAGGAAGAGGATATACCGGAGGAAGAGGAACCAATATAGATTAGAGCAAGTATAAGGAAATGAGAAAAGAAGGTAATTCATACTAGAAGGATGATAGAAATTTCTACTGGAGGAGAGAACCGGATGGTTACCAAAATGAGAACTTTGGAAGATAGGACAAGAGGATATTTAGAGGAACTTTCTTTAAGTGTGGAGGAGAAGGACATTGTGCATTCAAGTGTAAGAAGACAAAGGCTACTGGAAGAGAAGCATTGGTAGAAGAAAACCCTATAGGATTAGACAATAAACCAAAAGATGGAGAACTGATGATGGGGAGAGCTTTGTGTCATACTGGAGGAGATGAAGAGCCCTTGCAGGGGAAGAATCTATTCAAAACCAGATGTAACGTATCTAGTAAGTGTTGTAATTTGTTATTGATAGTGGTAGTTCAGATAAACTTGTTTCAGAAGAGATTTTGAATAAGTTGAAATTGGAGAGATTGAAACACCCTAAGCCTTACCAGATAGCATGAATTCATGATGAACATAAGTTGTTAGTAAGTGAACAATGTTTGGTGAAATTGAAAATTGGGAATTATCATGATGAAGTTTTGTGTGATATTACCTATGGATATTTGTCATCTTTTGTTGGATAGACCTTGGCAGTTTGATAGATAGGAATTACATGATGGGAGGAAGAATACATACACTATTGTGGCCAATGGGTTGAAGCAAACCTAGTTGCCTTTGGAGGAACCTTTGAAGAATGAAGTCTGTATGAATGCCAAAATCTATTTAGTAGATGGAAGGAAATTCTTGGATGGACTGAGACATGAGAATGTGTGTTTTTCCTTAATTCCTAAGAAGACTAAGAGACCAGAACCAAAAGAGATAAGGGATTTGCTGATAGAATATGAGGACATCATTTCAGATAATGTACCTGATGGATTGCCACCTATAAGAAGTATTAGTTATTGCATGGACTTGGTTCGCGAAGCTAGTTTGCCTAATAAAGTTGCACACCGGTTGACACTGGCAGAGAATGAAGAATTGAATAGACAAGCGCAAGAGCTGTTGAAGAAAGGTTTGATTCGGGAGAGTCTGAGACCTTATGTAGTGCCAATAGTATTAGCACCTAAGAAGAATGGAGAATGGAGAATGTGTAACGATTCAAGAGAAATAAACAAGATTAGAGTGAAATATCGGTTTCCTTTGCCTAGGATGGATGACATAATGGACTATTTGAGTGGAGTAAAATACTTTACAAAGATAGATTTGAAGAGTGGATATCATGAGATTAGGATCAGAGAAGGTGATGAGTGGAATACAACATTTAAGACAAAAAAGGATTGTATGAATGGTTGGTGATGCCTTTTGGTTTGACTAATGCACCGAGTACTTTCATGAGGCTGATGAATGAGGTATTGAAGAAATTATTGGGTAAGGTTATTATTGTGTATTTGGATGACATTCTAATTTTTAGTAAGACAAAAGAGGAGCATTTGTTGTAGTTACGACAAGTTGTGCACAGATTGAGAGAAGAGAATTTGTTGATCAATATCAAGAAGTGTATTTTCATGAACGATTAGTTAGTCTATTTAGGATTTGTGATATCTGAGGATGGTTTGAAGATGGACCCTGAGAAAGTGAAAGCCATTGTTGAGTGGCCTACACTAGAAAGCATTGGAGAGGTAAGATCATTTCATGAATTGGCTAGTTTTTACCAGAAGTTTATCAGAAATTTTAGTTCAGTTTGTAACCCTATGACTGAGACCGTGAGAGGAGATCAGAAGGAATTCAAGTGGACCACCAAAGAAAACAAAAGTTTTGAACTATTGAAGCAGAAAGTAACTAAGTAGCCTATGTTAGATTTACTAGATTTCAATAAAGTATTTCAAGTGGATTGTGGTGCAAGTGGAACAACAATAGGAGCATTCTTGAGTCAATAAGGGAGAGAAGTAGCCTATTTTAGTGAGAAATTAAATGATTCCCAAAAGAGATATTTAGTGTATGATCAAGAATTTTATGCCATAGTTCAAGCCTTGAAGAAATGGAGACACAAATTGTTGCCTAAGGAGTTTGTGTTGTATACAGATCATCAAGCTTTGTAGTATTTAAACAGTTAGAGTAAGTTGAATCAAAGACATATGAGATGGGTAGAATTCTTGCAGAGTTACACCTTTGTGTTGAAGCATAGAAGTAAAAAATCTAACAAATTTGTTGATGCATTGAGTAGGAGAAGGAATTTGTTGATAGAGATGAGAGTGATAGAATTAGGTTTTGAAAATTTGAAGACCTTGTATGATGAAGACCCGAATTTTGTAGAAACTTGGAAAGCATGTAGAGAATTGGTTATGGTTGATAGGATAAAATGGTTAGATTATTTCATTCAGGATGGGATGTTATTTAGGGGAGTTCAGTTGTGCATACCTAAGAGTTCCATGAGAGAGAACTTGATAAAAGAGAAACACAATAGAGGTTTAGCCGAACATTTTGGCATTAACAAAATAGTTGCATCGGTGAGTGAGCAGTACTTTTGGCCCCAGATTCATAAGGATATTAAGAGATATGTGCAGAGTTATAGAGTTTGTCAAGTTGCAAAAAGTAGTAGTCAGAATGTGGGATTGTATACACCTTTGACAGTACTGGTAAGACCTTGGGAGGATATAAGCATGGATTTTGTACTTGGATTGCATAAGACATCAAGAGGGAATGATTCTATATTTGTGGTAGTGGATATATTTTTGAAGATGGCTCATTTCATACCTTGTAAGAAGACATCAAATGCATTGCATGTAGCCGACCTATTTTTCAAGGAAGATGTGAGATTGCATGGATTACCTAAGAGCATAGTTTCAGACAAAGACACTAAGTTTGTTGGCTATTTTTGGAGAACACTTTGGAAGAAGATGAAGATAGATTTGAAGTTCAATTCTACTTTTCATCCACGGACTGATGGACAGACAAAAGTTATTAACCGGAGTTTGGGAAATTTGTTGAGATGTTTAGTGGGAGATAAAACTGGAAGTTGAGATTTAATCCTTGCACAAGAAGAGTTTTCCTACAACAATCAAGTGAATAGAAGTACCCGAAAAACTCCTTTTGATATTGTTACTGGAGTACATCCTAGAGGAATATCAGAATTGAGAGACATTAGCAGTGAAGACCAGATGAGTTCAGAAGAAGAAGACTTTGCAGATCACATGGCAACATTGCATATTCAAGTTAAACAACATTTGGAAGAAATGAACAACAAATATAAGGAGAAGGCAGACGAGAAAAGGAGACAAAAGGAACTTGAAGTTAGCGATGAAGTGATGGTGTATCTGAGAAAAGAGAGATTATCAATTGGAAATTATAATAAGTTGCATATGAAGAAGTTTGGACCCTGTAAGATTTTTAGGAAGTTCAGTTCTGGAAATGCATATGAAGTGGAGCTACCAGATAGTCTAAGTATTTCACCTATATTCAACATTGCAAATCTTTGTGAGTACCATGAACCGGAATTCAGTGAGGATAGTTTTGTAGACTTGAAGAAATAGTTGCCCCGGAAGGAACCAGATCAGATTGAAGAGATTTTGAATAGTAGGATTGGGCGTAGTACCTGAAACAGTCAGTATAAGGAATATCTTGTGAAATGGAAGGACAAACTAGTTGAAGATGTTGGCATCACTGATATTGAGTAAACTGATATATTAGCTAAGATTTGTCATTGATGACTAACACTGACCGGTGGAGTGGTGTATCTCAATAGCAAAGGTGATGGCTTGCAAACAACATGGAAGAAGCATCAAAGATAAATGATCAAGGTTCAATTAGCTCAAGGGAAGACATACTAAGCTAATTGGTCTGTCATTCAAGAAGATTGGTGTTAGTTTAGATCTTCAAGTTGGATATTCTGATGATGATGAAGTCATAGAAGGTAACTTAGGCAAGAAGGCTTGAGGTCCTATGCAAACCAGAACCTCATTGGAAAATAGGAAAAGAGGCTTGATGGAAGTACTGCAAACTAGTATCAAAGGATGAACCAGTAGTGAAGAGCCCAGTGGTATACTGGTAGGTCGGTGAAGCAAAAGGAATATAGGTGGTCACCCTAGATCTTGGAGCAGTGATCGGTTACACAGTTGTGATGGCAAAAGGTGAGTTGGTGAGTTTGTGTCAACACCAAACTAAAGGTTGGTGAAGTCCACCTCAGTCATCATGAAGTTAAGCCATGATTACTTGTGGATTTTATGGTTCGCATTTAAAAGACTGAACTTGGCCCATATTTCACTATTTTTGGGGGATACAGTGGCAGTTTTGGATGAGTAGTTGGTGGAATTGTTGCAGGGTGCACAAAGAAAGAGAGGGAAGATTTGAATTTGAAATCTACCAAGATCTGTGATTGCATTGATTAAGGAAACACCTAAAGGTGATGACAGAGAGAGTATAAAGTGCTTTAAGTTCATACAAAACATTTTGATCAAAAAAAATTCAAAGTGCAAATCCTGTGAGAGGCGATCCAAAGTGTAGAGTGAAGAGTGAGGAAGTGCTAAGTGATTTAGCAAAGCAAAGTGTGTGTGATGTAGACCGGTAGAGTGCAGAGCTGAGGGTATTAATAGAGGACCAACAGAGTGCAGAGATGAGGGTATGAGAAGAGAACTGGTGTAGTGCAGAGCAAACACAACTGGTGTAGACAGAGTATGATTTGATCAAGCTATCAGTAGCTATTCCAGCAGATCAACTTCATGTTGCTTTATAACCATTGCAACTCAAAATCCCTTAACCGAGTGGACTTTAACAAGTCCCTTTGTAAAATCCCTTAACCGAGTGACATCTTAATTGATGATCCTAAGTCCTTTAACAAGGCTATAAAATGCTTTGAGTTCATACAAAACATTTTGATCGAAAATTTTTCAAAGTGCAAATCCTGTGAGAGGTGATCCAAAGTGTAGAGTGAAGAGTGAGGAAGTACTAAGTGATTTAGCAAAGCAAAGTGTGTGTGATGTAGACTAGCAGAGTGTAGAGCCAAGGGTATGAGTAGAGGACTGATAGAGTGCAGAGTTGAGGGTATGAGAAGATAACCGGTGTAGTGCAGAGCAGACACAACCGGTGTAGACAAAGTATGAGTTTCATTATAATCTGATCAAGATATCAGTAGTTATTCCAGTAAATCAACTTCGTGTTGCTTTCTAACCATTGCAACTCAAAATGCCTTAACCGAGTGGACTTTAACAGGTCCCTTTGTAAAATCCTTTAACCGGGTGACATCTTAATTGATGATCCTAAGTTCTTTAACAAGGCTACCTCTAACATGGTAAAGGCACTAACATGCCTTAAAGAAAATCCCTTAACTGGGTGGCACCTAACAGTGTCTTTGTAATCTCCTAACAGGGATGGCTCCTCACCGGGCGTACTCCAAAAGAGTGCAAATTTTGTGAGTTTCTATTCACACCGTGGTTTTCTCCCATTTGGGTTTCGACGAGATAAATCTTGGTGTTATTGTGTATCTTTTCATGCATGCATGTTCTCCTACAATAACTGTTTGTACTGATGAATATTAAGTTAGTGCAGACTTGAGTAAAAAGGTTTTAATTCTGTAAAACTGGTAAAGTGTTGATTCACCCCTCCCTTCTCAGCACCGGTTGGGACTAACAGAAGATTCATCTTGGAATTCTTAGGCAGAGGTAGACTACCTTGGTTTCTCTCTGACCCTAGCAAAGTGAGATGCTCACTTTTTCATTAACCCCAGATGTATGATGCAGGAGTATCCCCTGTTCACAACAATCTTGTATCAACCAAAAAAAAATATTTTCCTTTATGTTTTGCTTTTTGTTTGCAGTTTTAGTTTTCCTTTCTATGTGTCCCAGTTTTGGCTCACCGAATCCTATGGAGTTGGATTCTACTTGAAGACTTGATCATCTTTCTTTCTTTCAGACTGCATCACATTTGGATCACTTTCTAGCAAGATATCACTTCCGGTTTCCATGACAATTTCTTGTTACCAGATTGACAGTTCTTTGTTACCAGTTGCTTGGACCTATTCTGGTGATATTTCAAAACCCATTCCAAAGCTTGTGGAGCCTTGGGTGTTGATTTTTATGTTTCTTGGCGTGTGGTCGACCTTTTCCCGTAATCTTCGTTTCATCCTTTGTATTTTCCAAAGGAATCTCTTGGCGGAGGCTGACCTTGTTATTTTCATGTTAGGTCTTGTTCTTTGGGTTTTGATCCCTTTTGGGCCAACTGGATCCTTTGGATCAATATATATATATATATATATATATATATATATATATATATATATATATATATATATATATATATATATATATATTTGTAGTTATGCTTTAGAATGTAACAAGAAGGGGGAATCAGGTAGCTAGACTATGCGTAGAAGATAGATCTTTCAATTCAAGGTCCCGATTGTGACCTATTCTACCAGGCCTGTGAGCCTGTATGTTGTAACCCGGTTGGATGTAATCAAATTTCATGATATAAATCAATCTATTTTGTATTGCCTCCATCATATCTTTGTGTTTCCATTATGTTTACTCTTATTGACCATTCTGGATTGATCTCCTTAAGGTCCCTCGTTGCTGGTGATTGCTTCAATGGTTTACTTTTAGTTTATTGCTTTCCATTGTTTATGTTTTATGGTGCTTGGCTCCCATGTTGAACACTTTGATTAGTTAGAGTATGTCTTTTGTTAGATGTTTTTTCATTGTTGGACTATGGTTTATTCCTTTTGGTTGGTGGTTTATTATTGCTTACGAATTGATGCTTAACTAGTTGTTTATAGTATTATTTTATTGTGATTGTGTCATTGTTTTAGTTCTTGATGTCATTTGGTTGTAGATGTAATAGAGACAACACCCTCATTTTGTTGCTCTTCAATATAAAAAGACTTGGGAACACATTCTTTGGAAAACTTCTTGGTTATAGAAAAAGACTTGTCAAATTATGTTTGCATGACCTTTACTTCCATATTGGTTGATTAAGATATCTCAAAAAAATTAGCATAAATTATTTAAAAAGATAATGATCACATTTGGTCTCGACTTTTAGATTATGAGGAACTACCTCTTTTTCTATCTATATTTTATAACTTAGGCCATCTATCTACAAATTATTGTATAGTTAAACACAAAATAAATTTCCAAGCTTCATCATGGAACAAAGTTTTTCCTAGACGTCATTACTCTATTGAAGGTTCATCAAGGAAAAAAGGTCCTTTGCCTATGCCCTCCTAGAATGTCTTGATGAGAAATTCACATAAGCATATACAAAATGATCCTTTTTAGGTTAAGGAGAATCACAAAATGAGGTCTTAGTAGCACTTGATAGTCACTCAACTTTTTGATGGGAGTGATGCTTCTACTTGAAAAAAGCTTCTAGACTTAAAAGCGTGAAGCCTTCTTTGCTTCCTCCAAAAGCTCCTGATAATGGAAAAGTTGATGAATGTGGGTGATTGTGAAAAATAGAAATGTGGGTGTGGTCTTCCATAAAATCCATCTACTATCTTATTTCAAAATTGGCATTAGTGCTCCAAAATTACTTTATAATGGATCTTGATAAGATCCTTAATTTTCTAGGATCCTTTTGCTTAATGTATTGCATCCCTATTTATGGGTTAGATGAACTTAAACCATTTTTTGAATCCTTATTCATGGATTTGATGTATAGTTTATTAATTTATGGGAGTGTTCCCCATGACCATAGTTCACCAACCAAAATAATAATTTTAGAGAGGTAAACTATTCTTCTCACACGCTTTCCAACTAGATAAAATAGGCTTCTAAAGTCTTCTTGAAAAAGCAAGTTCTAAAAGACATTGAAAAATTGTAGTCCAAACATTCTCTTATGTAAATGGCCAGTGTACATGTATGACTTTTTTTGTCATTGGAAGATAAAGAAGATTTCAAAATAAATGTTGATTTATTGAAATACAATTCCTACTCATTTGAAATAAATGTCAAGTTCATATAACATTCAAACTTAAACTTAAAGTCCAAATTTTCTCCTACATCAATGCCCAACAAACCTCAGATGTTTGAAAATTTGTCATCCAACTTTCTCTTATGCAAATGTCCAACAAATATTTAAGACTTTTTTGGCATTGGAAGATAAGAACCCTTTCAAATTAAATGTCCAACTCATAAAAAATGATATCTATTCATTTGAAATAAATAGTTAATTCATATAACCTAAAATTTATCATAAAAAAATAACACTTTAATAATTTAATATAATATAAAATTAAATTAACTACCGCCCTCCTAGAATGTCTTGATGAGAAATTCGCATTATGGTAAAGTATGAACCACCGCATTATGAGAGCATTTCAAGTGTTTATAAATGAAATTGGGAATGAACTTCACCATAATGAGCCAAGGGTGGACCAATATAATGTGATAATAGTTGGAAGTAAAATAGTGTAACATGGAACATCTAGACTTAAGACCAAATTAGATGGATAACACAAGGGAACCAGCTATTGGTACAAGAAGTCACCATATGTGCATAAATAAATGTTAGAAAGAGAATAAACATCTCTATGTAGCTAGTGGATGCAAATAAACTCCTCGTGTAATAATGTTGGCCATGCACATTGGGTCCACTGGAACACTGGGGATGGATTTTTGGTTAACCAAGGCTTGGATATAAAAAGGACCATCATAGGGGATAGACGGATGTTGAGGTTAGGAATAAGATCAACTTGAGGAGAACAAGGTTGAGTGTCCATTACATTCACCATTTGAGAAAATGGAAAATAATCTTGAGATAATAATCTACATTTATCTTAGAGCCTAGATTGGTACATAGTCAAATTATAGATGGGTAATGTGTGAAGGGATGAGGTCTATGAAACTAAAATTTATATTTTGTTAAAAAGGTTTATTATATATTTATAAGTTTTAATTTTTTGAACTATAGATTTATTCACTTTGTCATTTACACAAGTGACTTATATGGCATTAAGGTCAATTAAGTCCTAAAGGGGGCATCTAAAGGCCTAAAGGGGGCATCTAATGTGCATGCACTTTTTAGTGGCATCCCAAATATATGGTGGTATTTGAAAATGTTTTGGCATCATTATCTTTTGGGAAAAGAAAATGTTTTGACATCATTATCTTTTGGGAAAAGAAAGATTAATGTCAAATAAACAAATGGTAGGAAACTAAAACAAAATAATTAGATAAGAGTTGTTAGGAATAGAATGGAGAAGGTCAAACAAAATATATCCAACTCTAAAGAAGAAAGAATAGTGGGTCATATAAACTTTTGTAAATAACATAAAAATGTGACATTAATCCATTGACCTATAAGGTGCCAAAAGTTTATAAGATTACATGAAAATTTAGACTAGCATACATTTAGTTATTTCCATTAAAATTAAAATCAATAAATTCATCATCAAATATGAAGCTTAAATAGCCCTCACTTGAAACCATTAATGGCAAAGAGACAATCCAGTTTTGGTAATGGAGCTCTCCATTGTGGGGTTTTCCAAACTAGTCGGAGCAGATGCTGCTCCTACAATAGCCATGCTTTTTGTCATTTTCTGCTTTGTTTACTTCTTGAGAAGACTCACTCCAACAAGATTGCCGCCTAGACCCTTTGCATGGCCCATCATAGGAAATCTCCACCAGCTAGGAATGCTTCCTCATCATTCTCTTAAAGATCTTGCCCATAAATATGGACCCATAATGTACTTGAGACTGGGTTCTTTTCCTACACTCGTTGTGTCTTCTTCAGACATGGCCAAAGAAGTATTAACAACCCAACGTCATTGGCTCCATATGGAGATCACTTCAGGCGTGCGAAAAAGATATGGATGACCCAGTTGCCGAGTGCAAAAAGATTGGAGTCCTTCAGAGTTGTTTGAGAGGAAGCAGTTTGTGCAGCCATGCGTTCTGTTTGGGAGAAGAGCAAAGAGGGAACTGTTGCTGTTAATGTTAGTCAGGTACAGTAACATTTACAGCAACAGTTCCCTCTTTGCTCTTCGCCCAAAGATATCAAAGGCAGGGACTTCAAGATGCTTCCTTTTGGGACAGGAAGAAGGGGATGCCCAGGGATTCTAATGGCTCTGGGGACTATAGAACTTGTGTTGTCACAGCTCATGCATTGCTTTCACTGGAGACTTGAAAGAGATCAATCTGCTTTGGACATGAGCGAAGTGCTTGGGGTTGCTCTGAAGAGAAAGAAAAATCTCCTTGCTATTCCAACATTGAAATTGTCTCTCTAAATTTGCTGATGCATTAAGATATGCTTTCATGGAGTTCCTACCTTTTAGGTTTTGATAGTGGTCATTCTGCTCTTTATAAGTCTTTGTGCATCTCCCATGGGGCATCATGTCACTGAAACAGAGATGTTCATTTGCTGGGTTTTGCTTTATTCTGATCTCCTTTTCTACTGTGTGTTAGTATGGGTTGAATTTTTGTCCCAATCCTGATCAATTTTAAGTAGACTCTAATTTCTAGAACTATTTTTACACAAATTAGGTCATGAAATTGGTATTAGAATTATATTTAGATCTTAAAAATGAATATCATTCAATAAAGTTGTTTGTTGGGTTGGGGGTTAGTTCGATTGATTAGAGTTTCTGTGGTAGGCACCAGATCACAGGATCTAGTCCCACTAATATAAATAAAATTGTTTGTTTTATATCTATATATAAATTGAAGATGTGTATATACATTTGTCTTCTTTTGAATCATATTATTATTTTATGTTTTCATAGTGATCATTCGATTTGATTGTCTTACAAATTTTTGTGCATCTCCCATAGAACATCACGTCATTAAACCAGAGCTCTTCATATACTAGGTTTTGTCATAGTCTGATCTCTTTTTCTATGATGTACGAATAAGGGTTGAATTTTGGAACCAATCTTGATAAACTATAAGTAGTCTCTATCTTCTAGACCTTTCCTCACACAAAACAGGTCATCAAATTCATACTACATTTATATTTACATCTCAACAATGAGCATTCATCATGATAGTCGATATCCATTGTTTGTTTTATATCTATATATAAATTGATGGTGTGTGTTTATACACATTTTTGGTTTCTTTTGGTTCATATTATTACCTTTTAAATGAATAGTGTTTATATTATCATTTATAAAATAATATTACACATAATTAAAAAAGTGAAAAAAAAATATTCTAAAAATTCACAACAGAATCGAAAAGCACAATATTAACAACAAGAGCAAGAAAAATAGGAGGTCGATCCCAAACATTGAATTTACCCATACATGTATGAAGTCCAAATTTTATTTTTAAAATTTTTTAAGTTCATTGTATTGAAAGTTATACATAAAATGTTGTCTTAATATAAACTATCCCATATCATCAATATTATCCTTCATAGAAGTGATATGTTAGTCAAATCTTATATATTTGTTACTTGGAGATTTTAACTCTCAATGTAAATTGTCATTACGTGTTTCTCTAAATAATCATTTTGTAAAGCGGAAAAATCGAACCCTAGTCGTTCTCCCCTCCCCAACTCCAAGGAGAGAGAAGGGAGGTCACTAGGGTTGATGGTTTTCACTTAGGAAAGACTTTACATTCAAAAGAGGGGTTGAAACCCACAAGATCCAATCCCACGCAATGCAAGACTGGATTTTAAATGAGTTTGAAGGGTTAAGACATCAAGGATACCCTCTTTTGTAAAGAAATGTAGATAGAATGATTGAACTAGGAATGCATGTAAAGAAAGATTCACTTATAAACAGAGATAGGGATACGGGATGAAGTTGCGGACCTGGAATTAGCAGTAAAATGTCGAGACGGTGCTGTTTTGCAAATTTGAGTGAAAGTTGACGGGACGATGGCGCCCGGAGTGCACACGGTCCTCTGAAAAATCCGCGAAACGAAGGGGGATCTGTTCGTCTCTGCACAAGGATTCCAGATCTTCAATTACAGCCGCGTACCTACAACCTACACACAGAAAAGAGAGGACGATTGGGGGGTTAGGGACTAGGGGTTTGCCTTTAGGTCAAACCCCGGTTTTGGAATTAACCAAGAAATGAGAATGCTGTAAATGTAAATGTTTGTAATGTAAACAAGTACTGATACCTTGTTGTAAGAATGTTTGTATTCTTACATGCGAAGGTGTAATGAATGTTGTATTTTGTGTGTTGTAAGTGATCTCCTCTTCAATGGTTGAATCCTTGTCTTGAATGCAACACTTAGCCTTGAATGGAGACTTAGAATGCTCAATTGCTTGAAGGAATGTTTGAATGCTTGAATGTTTGTATGTTTGAATATCGCTTTCGCGCCTTGCTCTTGCTTATTTCCTTCCTCCCCTTCTAGGAGAGGAAAAGTAGTTTATATACTTGTCAATTAGGGCTGATAGACTGATTTTTCCGACCTTAGGCCGACCTAGAAACATTATTTTCCAATTTGCAAACTTCAAGACCCGATGCCCAAAAGGAGACCGAGCCCAAAATAGGGCCAGGGACCAGGGCGCTGGGCGCCATGGTCCCACCTCCCGGGACAGCAGGGTGCAAGGAGGGATCATGCCAAGGTGCTGAAAAATGCAGTTTTTGGTGTCACAAGCAGGTTTTGAGTCTCCATTCAGGTTCAACGTTGCGCCGCCATCATGAAGACCCAAATGCAGTCGAAATTGTAAGTGTCGCAATTTTAGGACGCTACATTTAGCCCCCACTTTAGCAGGAGTATAAGCGTACGCCAATACTTCTAGTAAAGTACAAGGAAACAACATTGAAAAACTTTCACCACGTCAAGGAGGCAAGATACACCAAGCCCCCAGTGGACTAAAGATCTTACGACTTCGATTGACAAAGTAAAAGGGAAGATCACGAGGGAGAACCATGACTGTCAGTAGTAAGGTTCCCTCACTATGAGTCATGCAAGAAAGATATCAAAAATTTTCAAGGCAAAGCTAAATTTGTCAAGAAATTTTCAAGTATCTTGAAAAGATATGAACGGGATGTATGCCCCCCTACATTAAAGCGATCGCACACGCCTCACCGGGGGTGATTGCTTTAAGGTAGTGATACATATAAGAAATGAGAAAGGAGCACGTTACCACAAGGATTTAGCCCCCAAGTGTGAGATAAGCCCAAGGATAATAGACACAAAACACAAAGCACAAGGTGACTTCGCTTTCCTCGGGGTCAGTGTGCTGTATGATAATTCATGTATATCATATGTATGTATGCATAATTGTTCTTCATTCCCCAATCAAGGAAGGTCACCTAGAAGAAGGAAACACATGTGTCTTTTGAGTCAACATGAGAGAGACCAAAAGAGATCTCAATGCTTTGCATCGTCCTCAAGTAGACAACACTAAGGACAACAAATAGAAGAATGAGAATAACACATAGAAGAAGTAACAAAAGAGATCAAGAGAGGAGGAGAGAGTCTGCTATGCTAATGAAACTAGTCCAGCACATCATCTACCCCCCGATCTTGCTGATCAATATTTCAGGAAGGTAGGAAACACGCTAGAGGAGGAACATCCAACACAACAGATGGAGCTATCACAAGATCCAAACAAGGGCTATGTTCATGTTCCAAGCCACGTTGTTCTTGTCTAGGAGCTAGGATAAGTGCTTTAGAAAATGCGTTAGATAAATGGTTATCAACATCAACATATTCATATTCACTATCAGAATGAACAGGAGTAACATTTTCATCATGCATAACATTTTCATCATGAATAACATTTTCATCTATATCATCATCAAGATTTATAAAAATAGGATCTTTAACTCGCACAGGATCAAGACCATCATGCATCTTATGTTTAGGAGATTTTGGCTCAATTTCCGGCTGAGGAGAAAATGGAATAATACTAGCTGAAGGTGTTTTTGGGGTTGCAAAGTTTGAGAAGCAGCTGCCTGAGCTCTAAGACGACACTTTCGTCGGTGTTCACGTGCAGAACGATTTCGTCTAGTCTTAGTAGGAAGTTGAGAAGAGTAAGGAGGAGGAATGTTCTCATCCTTATCACTTGGGTGTTTAGGTTGTGGTCTCTTAGGTTGAACAATAGGAGAAGAGGAAGGTCTCTTCTCTCTATAAGAGGAAGGAGGAGGAACTGCTCCATATAAAGGAGGAATATTTGGTTTAGGAAGGAGACCAAGTCCATCATGACGAGGAGGTATAGGTCTACTTTTAGGAAGTTTATTAGATATAGGCATAGTCACATTCATAGGGATGGGTTGGGAATCTTCTTGAGGAAAGACATTAGTTTTATCTTTCAAAGGAAGAACTTCCTTCTCAAGAATGATAGGAATATCAAGTTTGGGTGTTCTAGGTTCACTTAGAGATAAGATCATATCTTTTTTCCACTTTTGATAAGATTTGAAAAGATGATCACTCCGCGGTGGAAGAGATTGGAATTGTTTAGGCCAAAAATAATCAATAGGAACGCTAGAAGTTCTTTCAGCTAGTTTAAAGAGACTATGATTGATAGTAACAACTTCACCATTATGGGGAAATTTCAAACACTTGTGAATAGGAGAAGCAATAGCTTTCATGGAAGATAGCCAAGGATAGCCTAGCTTCACACGAAATTGTTCGGACGATGGAATAATAGCGAAGTCCACATCAAGGGATTTGTTATGGACCTCAATAGGTAATGTAATAGAACCAATTGCAGGAGAAGAAAATGCATCAAATAGTTTCACAACCACATTTGTTTTGTCATAGATCACTTGATTCAATTGCAAAGTAAAAAGAAATTCTTCAGTAATGACATTAACCATGCAAGAAGGATCAATAAGCACTCCACGGCAAGGTGTATTCTTAACTTTTGCAACTATATATAAAGGACCATCAGGTGCCCTGATAGTTTCACTGGAATCAAATGTGATGGAAAGTTCTTTAGGGATTTTCTGTTGTTCCACAAAGTTAATCACATTCGGAGTCATAGACACAAGATCATCAGGTGAGACAGAGGAATCATTAGTATCAATCACATTAGAGGTATGAGAAGGTAATGGATCGGTAAAAATCTTAAGATTTTGGTTAGGAGGAGCTACAGATGTGTTGCCTTTATCATTCACACCAGAAACAGAGATAGTATTATTATCAATCAAATCTTGAATTTTACCCTTTAAAGCAAAACATTTTTCAGTATCATGCCCAGGATGACGATGAAATTGACAAAAAGATTTGTTATCAAAATAGGGTGAATTAATCTTTGCAGGATCTATTTGCTTTATAGGAGGAAGAGTAAGCACATTTTGTTCCAATAACTTATTCATAATACTATGCAATAATTCATTCAAAGGAGTAAACTTTCTTTCTTTCTTGAAAAACTTAGAAATAGGAGGCACACCTGATGCTGCATTCACATTGTTGTTGATGATGTTTTCATTGAATTTAATTGACTCTCTATTCGGTTTAAACTTCCCAAATGGTTGTTGACTACTATCACCCTTATCACTCGGAGCCATAGGATTTGCTTGTTCCATTTGACTCACAGTCAGTTGATAATTGTGAAGAGTTGCGCACAACTGTTGGAAAGAAGTAAACTCAGAAAACAAAAGTTTTTCTCTAATATCTTTTTGTAAATTAGAAATAAAGATTCTTTGAATATCATTGTCAGGCACTGGAAAAGAAATTTGAGCATACAAATGCTTATATCTACCAATGAAATCAGTCACTTTTTCTTTAACACCTTGTTTACAATGCATTAAATCAATCAAAGTAACTTTAGGACTTATATTGTTTTGAAATTGTTGAATGAAAGCATTGGCAAGTTGTTCGAAAGAAGTAATAGAATAAGAAGGCAACGAGCAATACCATTGTAGGGCTTTATCTCTTAATGTTCTAGTAAACAATTTTGCAAGCAACCTTTGGTCATAAGCAAAATCGGTACATATTGTTTGAAATGTCTTAACATGTGTTAGAGGATCACCCTTACCATTATAAAGCTCCAAATGCGGAATTTCAACATGTTTAGGGGGGATAGCTCGAACAATGTCAAGAGAAAGTGGGTTCGCAACATCAAATGTGGGCACACTAAACTTAGATTGATTCATAGAAGCAATTTGTTGCTGTAAAGAAGAGACAGTTTGTGCAAGATTGTTAATGGTCGCTTCAGTCGAAGAGTTCATATTAGACGTGTTAGATTGTGATGGAGGTATTATGTTATGAAAAGAAGGCATTGATTGAGAGTAAGGTGGTGGGACACTATGATAGTTAGTCATAGGAGATGATTGGAAAGGAGGAACACTACAAGGAGGAATAGAATGATTAAACGAATTGCCCCCTTGCGTCATGTTCATTTGTGGAGATGTAATAGGAACACTCATTGAAGGAATGAATGAAGAAGTTGGATTGAATGAAGGAAGAGGGTTGATTGAAGAGGAAGGATTGCCCCCATGACTGGTGATCATAGGAGGAATGTCTTGTATTGAAGTAGTCATTATGTTTGATGTAAAAGTAGGTATACTAGCAATAGGAGTTGTCAAAGGAATAGAATGATTAACTTGAGTAGGAGGTTGTGTATAACCTAAAGTTTCGGCACAACTCTTCGTAGGCATCACATTTGAATCCACAATGTGTGCAATACCACGCAAAATATCAATTCCATTCTTATCACTTTGAACCATACGTTTTAGACCCTCAATTAATGAAAGAGCTTCACTATCAGGGTATTCTTGAGACATCCATTGTCGAAAATCATCAAATTGGTTATCCAATTTTGAAAGTTGTTCTACAGAAACCTCATGGAGAGCTTCTTCATCATTAAGAGGATTAGAGGAATTACCTGTGTCCTCGTTAAAAAGGCCATTCAAATTAGGTTCCATTTCCTTGGTAATTACACCTTGGAAAGACTTAATTCTAAGGCTCCGTCTAACGGGAATAGTGTAAGTAGGGCTTATTGTTGTAAAACTCATGCACTAAAGAGAGAGAGAAGATTATGAATTTTATAGGTAGCAAATTTCAATAAAATCAGCCAATCTCCTAGATTTAAGCTGTTAAATGCAATCAGGACAATCTCCCAAAATTTTGGAAAAAATGTTAGGGACCGTGGCGAACAGAGTGCACACGGTCCTCGCAACTTTTTTCAAAATTTTCAGAGATGAAAGTTATGATGATTTTAAAGCTAATCTGAAAAAATTGAGTGATTTTACGATCTGTAGATAGGCCAAAATAAAGTTGCAATTTCAAAATTGAACCCTACCAAGATTGTTGAAAAATGCAAAATTTGAATTTTGAAAAAGAGAGGGAAACTGAAATTTTGAATTTTATGATTTTAGAGGGAATACTAAAAGCAATGCAAGTTTTGAAATTTAAATGTTGACTCGATTTCATGTAAAATTCAAATTTGAAAGTGGAAATCAAAGTTGTTACAATTAAACACTTAATTTCAAAAGTCACAAACTGCAAAAAATTTAAATAAATCACTGAAATTTTGAATGAATGCCAACACACTTTTCAGATTTAGGACTGTAAGAAACACAATTTTGATACAAATTGCAATTTCAACAATTTTTGAATGATTATAAGCCTTAATCCAAGCAATCACTAGACCAACTTTGACATTAATTTTGAAAATGTTAGAATTGATAAAATCAACCAAAATTCTGGATTTTAGCAGAAAAATACAGTAAGATCTAGCTCCCGAAATTTCGGAAAAAATGTCGGGGACAATGGCGCTCGGGGTGCACACGGTCCTCGCAACTTTTTTCAAAATTTTCAGGGATGATAGATATTGTGATTTTGTTGCGGAATCCAAAGTTACAGCTGATTCGGAGGTGTTTTGATCAATGAAATTATCAGTCAAAGGTTGAATCAAGAGGGTTTTAAAAATGAGGGTTTTGACACTTAACCACTTAATTTTCAAAATTAAAGTACAAATATGATTTGACAATTTGCAATAGAAGGGTAGATCTGAAACAAGCATTAACAATTAAACATTTCACAAGCTCAATTACCAAAAAGGAAATTTTAGGGTTTTTATGCAATCAACCTCTAAAATTTGCAAAAGATCAAACATGGAAATGTAATTAAGGAAGCAAATTTTTTCAGATCTAACCACGAATAATCAGAATTAGGATGTTCACGTCGGGTTCACCAAAATGTAAAGCGGAAAAATCGAACCCTAGTCGTTCTCCCCTCCCCAACTCCAAGGAGAGAGAAGGGAGGTCACTAGGGTTGATGGTTTTCACTTAGGAAAGACTTTACATTCAAAAGAGGGGTTGAAACCCACAAGATCCAATCCCACGCAATGCAAGACTGGATTTTAAATGAGTTTCAAGGGTTAAGACATCAAGGATACCCTCTTTTGTAAAGAAATGTAGATAGAATGATTGAACTAGGAATGCATGTAAAGAAAGATTCACTTATAAACAGAGATAGGGATACGGGATGAAGTTGCGGACCTGGAATTAGTAGTAAAATGTCGAGACGGTGCTGTTCTGCAAATTTGAGCAAAATTTGACGGGACGATGGCGCCCGGAGTGCACACGGTCCTCTGAAAAATCTGCGAAACGAAGGGGGATCTGTTCATCTCTGCACAAGGATTCCAGATCTTCAATTACAGCCGCGTACCTGCAACCTACACACAGAAAAGAGAGGACGATTGGGGAGTTAGGGATTAGGGGTTTGCCTTTAGGTCAAACCCCGGTTTTGGAATTAACCAAGAAATGAGAATGCTGTAAATGTAAATGTTTGTAATGTAAACAAGTACTGATACCTTGTTGTAAGAATGTTTGTATTCTTACATGCGAAGGTGTAATGAATGTTGTATTTTGTGTGTTGTAAGTGATCTCCTCTTCAATGGTTGAATCCTTGTCTTGAATGCAACACTTAGCCTTGAATGGAGACTTAGAATTCTCAATTGCTTGAAGGAATGTTTGTATGTTTGAATATCGCTTTCGCGCCTTGCTCTTGCTTATTTCCTTCCTCCCCTTCTAGGAGAGGAAAAGTAGTTTATATACTTGTCAATTAGGGCTAATAGACTGATTTTTCCGACCTTAGGCCGACCTAGAAACATTATTTTCCAATTTGCAAACTTCAAGACCCGATGCCCAAAAGGAGACCGGGCCCAAAATAGGGCCAGGGACCAGGGCGCTTGGCGCCATGGTCCCACCTCCCGGGACAGCAGGGTGCAAGGAGGGATCATGCCAAGGTGCTGAAAAATGCAGTTTTTGGTGTCACAAGCAGGTTTCGAGGTCTCCATTCAGGTTCAACGTTGCGCCGCCATCATGAAGACCCAAATGCAGTCGAAATTGCAAGTGTCGCAATTTTAGGACGCTACACATTTTTTCTCTTTTTTTTTCTTCATCATAATAATAGTCAAGTTCTAAAGTTTTAACATGAAGATTTTGCCAATGGTTCTCCGTCTAGTTTCTTCAAAAGTTCTAGAGGACTTAGACAGGGGGACCCCATTTCCCCTATCCTGTTTACTATTTTAGCTGAATGCCTGGGTAGATTTATTCTTAAAAATGTGGAAGATGGCAATCTTAAGGGTCTGAAACCATCTTCATCTAATGTCACTTGCTCCCATTAACAGTTTGTTGATGATTCTATTACTATGGGGGAAGCTTCCATCTTAGAAGCTAAAAACATGAAGAAGGTGTTGAATACTTATGAATCTGCCTCTGGGCAAAAAATTAATTGGGATAAAAGTTCTTTGTTCTTCATTAACACTCCTGTTCAAAGGCAACTATGGATTGAAAGAATTCTTGGTTGCAATATTTATGAGCTTCCCTCTTCTTATTTGGGGCTTCTTCTGTGTATTAAGCCTGAGGATTCTTTCTGGAATAAGCTGGTGGATAGATTTAACTCAAAACTTGCTGGTTGGAAAGGGGTTGTCCTTAGTCAAGTGGGCAAAGTTACTCTTCTTAAAGCCACTCTCCAAAACCTACCTGTCTATGCTCTCAGTTTGTTCAAAATCTCCAAAAAAATTGCGGAAACTATTGAAAGAATCCAAAAAAAGTTTCTTTGGTCGGGGGTGGAAGTCAAAAACAGAATTCCCCTAATTGCTTGGAATAAAATTTGCTCTCCTAAGGCCTTAGGTGGGTTGGGTTTAAGGAATATTAGTTCATTGAATAAGGCTTTATTAGCCAAACAAATTTGGAGAATGAAAGGGGAGGAAAGAGAATGGAACTCCATCTGGAATAACAAATATATCTACATGCAACCTTCTGAGGAAGAATTCTTAGATGATTCTTTTATTGTTGAAGGTTCAACTATATGGAATGCTGTTCAATCTGCTAAAAGCTGGGCTGTTGCTGGACGAACTTGGAACCTTGGGGATGGTAGGAGAATAAGATTTTGGGAAGATAGGTGGATTTTGGACAAACCTCTAGAGGATGTTCCAATCATCAATGAATGGAAAGATTGGTTCAAAAGTAGGTTTGGGGAGCTGGTCAGAGACTACTGGAGAAATGGGAATTGGATTGATTTCAACCAGCAGTGTCCGGGGCTTAAGTTCCTTCAGATTGCTCTCTCTGCTATAGTTCCTAGAGACAACAAAGATGATAGAATGATATGGAGGGAAATCTCGGATGGGAAATACTCTATCTCCTCAGTTGTGGCTATCCATAATAAATCTGTGGAAGAAATTCCTACTTGGGCTAAAGTCTGGAACAAGAAGTTAGTCCCTAAAGTTAATATCTTTTTTTGGATTTTCATCCAAAACAAGGTTTTAACCCTGGACAACCTTCACAAGAGAGGTTTTGTTTTTCCTAATAGGTGTTCTCTTTGTTACAAGGAAGAAGAGACTGCATGCCATATTCTTAATCAGTGTACTTTTAGTCAAGATATATGGAAAATCATCTTGAGTAGGTGGAACTTGAGTTGGGTTTTCTCGAACTCCATAGAGGAAACTTGGCAGCAATGGCACTGCCCCAGTTCTAATTCTAAGATTGTGGAGACTTGGAGACTTACTCTTCCGAATGTTATCTGGAATATTTGGAAAGAGTGCAACAATAGGATTTTCAGAGATAAAAGTGCTACTCCTATAGTGGTGGCGGATAAAATTTACAAGAGTATTTTTGAATGTATCTATGACACTGATTATGGACTAGTTGCTAAAGATGATTTCAAAGACAGGTGGAACCTCTCCACTACTACCTCTAGCAAGGATAAGGGAAGAGAAGGTCTATTTTGGTGTTTTCCTCCTCATGGGTGGATTAAGGCTAACTTTGATGGGGCCTCCAAGGGGAATCCGGGTAAAGCTGGATATGGGGGCATTGTCAGGAATTTCACTGGAAGTTGCTTAGTGGCGGTGGCTGGTCCTTTGGGGAGTCAAACAAGTCATTTTGCTGAAGCCTCAACAGCCCTGAACACCTTAATTATAGCCAAGAATCTTAATCATGATAAATTATGGCTCGAAGGAGACTCACTTAATATTATTAAGTGTCTGAAGGGGGAGTCGGAGCCATCATGGTCAATTGAAAATATTATCTTGCAAGCTAGGGAAATTATTGCAAGTTTTAAAGATATTATAATTCAACATGCCTTTAGAGAAAAAAATACAGTGGCGGATTGTCTGGCGAACCTAGGGGTTAATTCTGATTCCCAAATGATTTGGCACGGGGAAGATGTCAACATAAACATTAAAGAGCTCCTTAGAAGGGACAAATATATGGGAAGGGAAGGACCGCACAATCATCACAAAGCATATGAATAATTCTTGCCTTGATGAAAAGGTAATTATTACCTGGTAGAGTGGCAAATCCCCAACCATTTCTTATAATACATCGCACGCTTTGTGGGTCACCCAGTTCAAAATTTCGAGCAACTACAGGAAAGGAGTGCTGAGTTTGTAGAGGAACAGAGCTGATAATCCGAATTTGAAGATGGGAGGAGATTTAAGAAGGGAGGAACCTGATAATCCGTCAACATGGAAAGCGATGCCAAAGGTGTGGGCGAAAGTGGAAAAAGGATCCCTCAGAAGCTTTATGGAGAAGCTCACGGATTATGATAAATGTAGGGTAAATCTTGTCGTTACCAAAATTTCTAAAAATTGGTGTAATGGTTCCTTTAAAATCTATGGAGTTAAGTTCAAGCTGGATGTGTGCATCATAGCTACTGTGACTGGCATGCCCCATACTGGGCTTAATTTTTTTAGAGACCTCAAAGTCTCCAATAACACGGTTAATCTATTCCCGCGGAAGGAAAAAGAGAGGGAAAGAATCGGCAAAGCCATAGAAGGTTACTATGAAGCTGCTAATATCAAGAAAATATGGGCCTGGGTTTTGAACACTATAATGGAATATATCACGGTTGAGGGTCGTTTCTCCAGGTCCCACACCTACCACTTCGTTCTTTTAAACCATTTCAGACACGACAAAAAGGTCTCTCTGCCCTACTACCTTTTCAGGTCCCTTTCCAGGTCCCTCAATAAACATAGTAAGAATCCCTCTAGTCCAGTTCTCCATTGTGGGCTTTTGCTGCTCATCTATGAGCACTGCAAAACCCTCGCCCTACTAGAAAACAAGAGGTTATCCGCCTCCCTAGGAAAGAGAAAGATGGAGGGAGGTGATTCCAGCAAGGAGAAGGCGTCTTCTAGCAAAAAAAGAAAGAATGCCCCTGGGATGGAAACAAAGGAAATTGAAAAAGAAGGCAGCGAAATGGAGATGGATGATTCTGATGGTGATGGCAGCTGGAAAGATGAGGAGGTGGGTATCGAGGAGGAAAGCAGTGATTATGAGTCTGGCAATGAAATCCCTATCCACAGCAAATGCCCTGGCAAGGACAAGAGCCATCCTATGGAGGATGTGGATTACAAGGATAATGAGGATATTGATGTGAATTCCGAGAAGGAAAGGAACAAGGAACCTGAGAAGAATATGACTAAGGAAAGTTTAAGCGAGGACAAGGAAAATAACAGGTTATTCCTGGATAACCTAAAAAAAATTACCGAGGCGGGACTGGAATATGATAGATGGACCTATGATCTCTTGAAGAACCTGGAAAAAAGGGGAAAAACATAGATGAGATGAAGGAGGACGATAGAGAGAAGATAAAATGGAAGCAGGATATGGAGGAGAAGGTTAAATCACTGGAAGAAAGGAGAGAGGCCATGAAAAATTTGATGGGTATTATCCCGAATATCCTATCAGCTGTCACTAAAAATTTAGAGGATATTGCCAAGGTCTTCGATCATACCAGCTCTCCTAAGCTAGTAGTGGAACTTGACATGGATGATGAGACTATCCAGATTGGCAGTGGTGGTGCTACTCCAGTTGGTGGTGCTGCCAAGAGGACTATGGCGAGTGTCAAGAAAGTTGTGGCTGCTTCTGCTATGGATCTCCCAAATTTCAGGGATAACATCAAAGAATTGCATGGGATTAGCAACACCCTGGATAATGCCCTGAAAAAAATCAATTAGTTTATCTTCTTGGGTCTAGCCGGTTTTGCTGGCTTTGAGGGGCTTTTGCTGGTTTTCTTTGGTTTTCTGTTGGCTTTTCGTTGGCCTGTTCCTTTTTGTTTCTTGTTGCTTTTTCTATTAAGTTCGCAATGTAAAGGGTTTCGGGGCCCCTTCAAAACCTGTTTTTACCTTAATAAAAAACATGAAGATTTTGCAATTCTAAGAATTCAAGAAGTTAACATTGTTGAATTAGGTAGAATTTATAGTTAATTGATAGAGGAAAATTATAAAATACTTTCAAATAAATGCATTATAAATTTGTAATGGTGAATTTTGTATATCCATGTCAATTTTGTGTTTTTTGTGTTTATTTTGATATAATAGATTCATACAAATTTACTAAGTAACAAATGATGCAATTTTGTGTAAAATTGGACTCATTATGATCAAACATTGACTTCTTGCAAAAAAATTACTATTTCATCTTCTAGATCATTGCTACAATTCTGCGATTATAAATAGAAAAGCACAATTATAAATATCTACTAGACAACAAGTAGGAGGAGGTGGATGCCAAATTTGCAATTTACCCCATACATGTATGAAGTCCAAAAATACATATTTTATTTTGAAGTTCATTGTATTGAGAGTTATACATAAAATGTTATTTCTTAATAAACTATCCAATATCATCAATATTATCTTTCATAGAAGTGATATGTTAGCCAAATCTTAAATAAATTGGCATAACCTGTCTATCTAAATAATCATTTTTGTTTTCTTTTATCATAATAATAGTCAAGTTCTAAAGTTTTAACATGAAGATTTTGCAAATTTAAGAACTCAAGAAATTAACATGTTTTGTTGTTGAATTAGGTAGAATTTATAGTTAATTGATAGACATAAATTATATAAACTTTCAAATACGTGCATTATAAATTTGTAATGGTGAATTTTGCATATCCATGTCAATTTTGTGCTTTTTGTGTTTATTTTGATATAGTAGATTCATACATTTACTAAGTAAAAATGATGCAATTTTGTGTGAAATTGGACTCATTATGATCAAACATTGATTTCTTGCAACAACAAAACATATCCTATTTCATCATCTAGAGTATTCCTACAAGTATGAGATTGATCTTACAATCAATTTGATTATATTTTTCAACATTCAAAATAAAAAGTGAGTCGACCTTCAACTTTTTCTTTTCCCAACTTAAACAAAACTTATCACATATTTGCATAATTATTATTATCTATGCATATTTAATGTCCTTCATTTGTCAAAGCTTTTTTCATAATACAATTTTCTCCATCCTAAAGTATTCTAATTTTGTGTGAAATTGGACTCATTATCTTTTGTGCAACCTATAGTTGTTCATACTTCTGGCAAAAAATATACTATTTCATCATCTATATCATTCCTACAAATGTGAGATTGATCTTAATCAAATTGATTCTATGTTTCAACATTCAAAATCAAAAGTGGGCCTATCTTCACTTTTTTCCTTTCCCAACCTAAACAAAACTAAACACATATTTGAAAGATTATTATTAGCTATGCAAATTTAATGGAATTCGTTTGTCAAATCTTCTTTCATAATACAATATTTTGTCATCTTAAAGCACTCTAGTTTTGTATGAAATTAAACTCATTATCTTTTGTGCAACCTATCTCTGCTCGTAGACAATTTTATACTTTCTTAATCCATATTCATATTCCTTCCCATCCTTTATGATCAAACATTGACTTCTTACAGAAAAGGATACTATTTCATCATGTAAATCATTCCTACAAGTGTGAGATTGATCTTACAATCAATTTGATTCTATTTTTCAACATTCAAATCAAAAGTGGCCCTATCCTCACCTATTTCCTTTCTCAACCTAAACAAAATTAAACACCTATTTGCAAGATTATTATTACCTATGCATATTTAATGTCATCCATTTGTCAAATCTTCTCTCATAGTATAGTTCTCTCTCATATTAAGGCATTAAAGGAGAAAACCACCAGTGCACTAAAATAAATTAGCACTTGTATTCTTTAAGGAATCTACATGTCATGCTCACATTTTAATGTGGACCTAATATGCAACACAACAATTTTTTTCAAATATGTTTCCCAGCTTGATTTCTACTTGACTTGGTTGAGAAATTGTCACATAACTTATTGTTGTTACAACTTTATGGTACAATATTAAATTTTAAAATGTTATTTTTTATGAAAGTGCAATTAAAAATGTCAACTATTCACTACAATAATTAGTTTAATTTAATTGGATATTATTCTCAAAATATTAGTTATTAAAATTTAATTAGTAATCTTATAATTTGAGTTTTAAAAATCACTATAAAACATTTATTATTACTAATTTAATTCAAGGGATTCAATTGAAAATTTAATTGGAAAACACTTCAGTTAAATTTTTAAAAAAAATAAACTTGTTGAAATAATTAATAATTTTCTAATCATGTTATTCTATTTTTTGCTAAGAAAATTTATAAATAATTTATTACTGTATTCATTTGAATACTTTAAAACTTAAATTATTTAATCTTGAATACTTAATAAAGAAATAAATAATATTTATTATTTTTATTAAGGTAAAAAAAGGTTTTGAGGGGACCCAGAACCCCTTACAATAGGTTTTGAAGGGGCCCGAAACCCTTAGATTTTACCAGGGTCTGGAACCCACAATACTACGCTGCCAAAGGATACAAACAAGGAAAATCAACCACCCAAACACAACTAAACAGGCTAATGACAACCAAACATCAGTGCAGCCACAAACAGAAAGAGCCAACCAAGCAATCGAAAGATAATCAATACAAATCAGACTGACAACACTAACAAGGCTACAATATCCAACTATAGCTCATAAAAGCAAAGAAAGAGGATTTAACATGCACCCTCAGCCAACCAGCAAGGAATTTTTGGGCTCCCTTAACCTGAAACAAAAACTCCAGGCAGCTAAAAGCTAGCCCAAACCTTAACCAAAAACAACCACAACCTGTATTGGGCCCTTGAAAACTATCAGCATCCAGTTAGACAATAAACCATAAGATAAACATTAAAAACTAAATAGAAGTAAGGGGGTTTTGAAAGGCTCCCCTAACCTTCGATTTGGGTTTTATAATGGCTTCCAAAACCACTAGGAAGAAGCCAACAACCTCAAAGCATCTAGTAGTCATACCTCCAACAACAAAGCCCATGTCCACCTCAATAGGGGTTGAAAAGAAGGAAGTCATCAGTAGAGAGAGAAGAGTTTCTAACCAAGATCCAAGGTCCAACAGTTGAAAGATGGAACCACAAAGTTTTTCTGGACAACTGGGTTTTGAAAAGGCTCCCAAAACCTTGCACTTAAGAAGAGGCTTGATCCAAACAAATTCCCAGCAAAAAAGCTCCTCCAAAGTCTCCACCTCTATAGAAGAAAGGGGGAAGAAACCCAACAACAAGGAAAGAGAAAGAGAAACATAACCAACCTCAAAAAGCAGGGCATCCAAAACACCAAATAGGAGCCATCCCAACAAACTCATCCCACACCTCTTCCCCTCAACAGAAGAATGGTCCACCTCAATAGGATAGTCTGAGAAAAGTTGAAAGATGGCAGCCTGAAAAACACTTGAGAACCTCTTGAAAAAAATAGGAAGAGAGGCATGACGACACACATCAAGAGGAAACCCAGAAAGGAGACAAAAAAAAAGACAGGCAAACCTCCCAAACAGAGGTCCCCTACAACATTTGAACCCATCCAACGACCATGATGCCTATAAGTCAATCACAAAACCGAAAAATAAAAGCACTGCCTGGGTCCCAAACAACCCTTCTGAACCAGGACAGAAGAAACACCACAATCCTTCCATCATAGGGGCAAAGTATGACCCCTTCAAAACCTTCGCCAAGAGCCGCACCACCAACTCCCAAAAAGAGGATGGTACACCAGCAAACACATTTATTATTTTTAAAGCCTCTTAAAACTTAATCATTAAGAAGAATAATTTACTTTCCCAAAACTAAAAAACTCATAAAAAGGAAATCCAAATAAATAAATGAACTTATTAACTTTCTAACAAATCAATTTAGAAAAAGACCTTTTTTTTTAAAATTATTTAATAAAATTATATTCAGACACCTTTTTTCAAAATATGGATTGAATCTCATCCCTTATGAGTTTCCTTCTCTATTGTTAGATTTAGGTATCTCAAATAAAAAATCCTAAAGTTCTATTCTTTTATTTTTTTCTTTTGGGATGGGGCCTTTATATTTCCTATACCAAATCCTCTTATTAGTTAGGATAAAGATGTATGGCATTTTCAAGTGAGGATTCTATCATGAAATTGTGGATCTCAACACCTCTTGAATTCTGAATGAGCTAAGTTGATTATGTCCTTTAATGAACATATTTTATATACATTATAGGTTGAAAGAACTCACTCGGACTTCCAATGATGGGTTTTGTCTCTTAATCATTATTATTGTTATTTTATATTGCTGTATTTATTTATTTTGACAAGCAAAAAATTGAGACAAAAGGTTTTCTTTTGTTTTTTGATAGCTATATGGATTAAGAACATTGAACCTTATTATGTACAAAGTAGATATATTTGTATGCATATTTGCAACAAAAGTGGACACCAAGCTTTGGAAGGAAGTGTTGGATCTTACATCCAACCAAAATGTCATTGTTAGTTGATTTAAATCCAGAATCCTTTGGCTTCTATAAGAAGTAATTACATAGAACAAATAAAATAAAATAAAATCTTACATTCCTTTCGAACTAATTTAGTCATGAAATTTCCTTTACACAATAGACTAGCCTAATGATATTTCTCTACAATTTAATATAAATGCAACACTAAAAATCATATCCCCATAGTGAGGACTAGTTTATTCGTGAATTTATGAACGTATACTCATTAATGTGGCTCATTCATATATACATTTTACTTTGCTTAAATATAGAGTGCAATTTAATTTTTTTTAAGGTATTTTCGATATTGAAGAAATATTATAATTAAAATATACATATATTATTATATTGTGTTATAAATAGACACAACATTTGAATTTTAGAGTGTTCTTTAGTCTATTTGGCCTAACCCATTTCATTTGTTTTCTTACAGACATCAAATAGAAATATAAGTAATATAGCATAAAATCAATATTAGAATATACTTCCGTTGTAAGATAAGTGAACCATCTTTTCAATTTTTTCCTTCCAAAAACAAGGATGCTATTTAAATTTCTTACAAAAATTTAATGATAGTACAATCTCTTCTTCATCAACAAGGACTACAAAAAGTAATGTAAACATAGCCATGACTTACACAACAAGATGGTCTTTGAGGAGAGTGACACTAATGATATGTTAGAACCATTAGTCTTCTTCAAGGCACTAAGAAAATAATGAATAAGTGTATGCCAATAGAAGAACTAAAGCTCTTCACCCAACCAAACATGGCATCATTATACCATTTCAATACCCTATCCATTCATCAAGCTAGGAGAACCATTTGAAACCCCACACACAAATATAGAAATCTATTAAACTATTTATTTGACAATCGTAATCATGTCATTCTACAACATCTCAACACAACCAGATCTTAAAAGCATATTCTCTCAAACATGACAAATAAGTGCATTGAAAACTATATGAACTCAACCATTATTATTATTATTATTATTATTATTATTATTATTATTATTATTATTATTATTATTATTATTATTATTATTATTATTATTATTAAGTTTACCCACCCCTTATTTCTATTGGTTGATTTTGAGTGGGGTAAGTAAATAATATAGTTTTATATTATCTACCTCGTATTCACACATGGTAGGTATAATATATAGTTTATTAGAATTTTTTGATTGGCCGGTGGATTTCTATAGTTTTGAGTTTAATTTTCTATTTAATGGTGTTTCCTGTGTGTTGTCGGGGTTGGCTTCTTTGCAATTTTTGGTTTGAAGATTTGGAATTTTGGATTGGATTTCTAGGAGATTTGATTGCATTTTGGATTGGAGTCATTGGATTTTGGATTGCTCTTTGTTAGTTGTTCTTTCCTTGGATTACGATTTCCAAGTTGGAGCTTTGTTTCTCTCTGCAATTTTAATTTTGAAAAGATTGTATGCATTGTGATTGTTGAAAGATTGTTTTGGGGAAAGGATTTGATATTTGAGTTTCTATTTGATTTTGGGGAGAAATTTAAAGATTATTGAAAAAGGAATTTGAAGTATTGCATTTAGAGATGGTGTGTCTTGTTGGGAATGCATATTCTGCATCTTCCCTTAATGAATCCTTGTTCTCCTTTTTCTGTGATTTTTTTTAAGTCTAGGGAGCTTGTGGAATGATATTTGGATTTCATGACATCTCATATGTATCTCCTTATGATTTAGTGTGTGTATCAGCAAGACTTGAGTGTCTGAGACTATGTCGGGAGTTATTTCTTGAGATCCGTGAGTTGTAATCTTGTCTTAGTTTTCCTTGGAGATGGTTTGATTGTTGTATTGGATTTGGAATATCTTTTTAATGCTATTTTATACCTATGTTTTCTTTATTGCATCTCCCTAAAGTTCTATCTAAGTTTGGTGAATTTTTGTGCACATCTGAGTGCAGTTGCGATGGGGAATTGGTGTCATTTTCTCTTTATATGATCATAATGTTTTATTTATGTGTTTCCCCAATTATATTTCATCGTCTCATACCTTATGAGAGTATATTTTGATCATTTGAGTGTCCTTATGCAAAACTGGGTAGGTTCCATTTCACATTTTATCCGTTTTTAATGATTTTTGCATTCTAGACTGAAAACGCTAATGTTTGGCCTCAAAATGCCAAAAGAAGACCCCAAAATGAAAAATATGGCATGAGAGAGCTAAAATATCTCATAGGAATGCTATTTTGGTTTTTGTTGCGCAATTCTATCCGGAGTTGCCAATTTTGGTAGTTTCGCCCAAGTTGTTCTCTTTTCTGGATTTTGTGTATTTACCAGAGACATTTTGTGATTGTAATGATTTCCTTATAGGTGTTCATTGTGTCATCTTGGTCTATTTATTTTGGTCTTATGCTCTGGTAACAAGAATTGTGCCTTATCGTTGAGGTTATTGCTCTTGTATGCTCAAGTGAGAAAGAATGCCTCGTTGTTGAGGGATGTTTATGTGAGCTCTAGTGGGATGTTGTTGCCTCACTATTGAGGATTGGAATTTTTTTTGGATTATATTTTAAACTCATGTCTATGTTTTGTATCGTTTATATGTTGCATTGGTGAAGGCTTGCACTTCCATTTTGGATATATGCTTCATATTGCACTTCAGTTTGTGTCAGGGATGTTGTGACTATGCCTATGTCATTTATAAGCCTTCATGATGATATTGTAATTTTATTTGATGTATTTTTTACCCTAATTTTATGGTCCATGGTTGGGAGAGTGGTTTTTTGCATGTGTAGGAGCGAGGTCATGAGCAATAGACCGCTAGGAAAGGGTCTAGCCCTGTCATGGAACCACATGAAGAGTTTGTGTTTAATTGCAAGTGATAACATTAATAATTGATTAGTGGGTTTGGTTAATTAGGAAGCACCTTAATAAGATAAAAAAAAATAGATTTGTGTCCTCAACTCATGTCCCTAGGGTGATTATGTTGATCTAGCAATGGTTGAGAAGGCCTTGGTGATCCAGGTAGGCCGAACTCCCTTGATTGCTCATAGGTTGAGACAGCTCTGCATGGGTATCACGGATGTCAAGATAGGTTTCTAGGTTCCCATGATGACTACGTGCGATGACACTCTTTCCCTACACATGTCCATTATCCTTATGCCTTGATTTTTTTATTATGCCTCTAGGAGTTTATTTATTTATTTTTGGTTGTTGTCTTGTGGATGTGAGGTTGAGTCCCCTGGTTGTTAGGTGTCAACCTAGGTCTTGATTGTGAGTTGGAACCCCATCTCATCTCCTAGCACGGGGGGTGGTTCCTATTTGGTTCCACATGGTTGGGTGGTTTGATGCCTTCTTCCATTGGAATGTTCTTCTTTGATGCTAGCATGTGTGGCTATGAATTTTGTGATTCTTCAATGGATGTGCAACCAATTTCTATGTATTGAGATTGTATAATGAATACATGATGACATTGTAAATGTAAATAATACTATGTACTTGTATCTTGTACTCTTATATGGTAGGATATGATATTAACGTAAAGACTATGATATTGCAATGAAATAAGATGATGTATTATCATATGGTTTATGATGTAGGAATGTTCATTATGTATAAGAATGATATCTTAGGTTGGATTAAGGAATTGGATGTTAGACTTTGTGCATTCTTGTTATAACATGTGATTCTTATTTAGTTAATAAGCATGAGTTTCTATTGGAAAGTAGAGTAGCTCTTGCTATCATAATCTCATATTTGTGTATGGTTAGTGATCTTGATGCATTGGTCAAAGATAATCGTAGGGAAATAATCTAGTTCCATTTGTAGGAGAAAGATGTTGTAAGTTTCATGATGATGGAATGATATGGGAATAGAAACATTTGATTTGGTGCTTATAAATGAACCTATATAGTTAAAGGGGTTATGGAGATATGTAATGGTAGTTCATAATTTCATGGTAAGAAGTAATGAGTGGAACATAAATGCATTGAATGTTAGTCTTTTCATGATATGGATGTGTTAATGAGATGTTGCTAGTAAGTAGTGATGCTAAGATACCCTAGGAAAAGAATGAATGGATATTTACATATTCTTATGGTTAATATGTTAATTTCGCTTGCACTATGTGTTACTATGATTATGCTCAAGATGTTTTATGTGCTCTAGTATGTAGAAAATGATGTATTTGTTATGTATGTGATAGATGATATTAGTTGTACATGTTGAATTAGTAGATGTATAAAAAAAATTATCCCGATATATTAGTTAGTTTAGTTATTTTCTCTAGGATATTTTGGCAGGCATTACACTCCATTCAAAAATTGTTGACTTGACATCCATCTGATATACTTTAAATTTCTTGTAAGGAACAAATGCAATAAATATCCTTATAGCTTCCATTCTTGCAATTGGAGCAAAAGTCTCTTCAAAATATAAACCTTAAAATTTTGAATAACCCTTACAAACCAATCTTGCCTTGCTCCTTGTAACTTTTCCATCTTTATTTAGTTTTTTTCTGCAACATGCACTTGGTTCCTATTGTGCATTCTTCTCCACTAGTCTAGGTACTAGCTCCCATGTTTGATTTTTTTCTATTTGATTCAATTCCACTTCCATTCCCTTAATGTAGATTTCATCCTTGATAGCTTCTACATAGGTCATTGGTTCCACCTAAGATAAGAAACAATAGTTTTCTTATTCACTAGTTTCTACAAGTCTTCTTCTTATATGAACACCTTTATTCTTCTCTCCAATAATTTTTTCCTCTAAATGATTCTTCCTCACATACATTTTTGGTGTCTTAGTAATTTGTTTAGGTACCTTTTCTTCTACATTTAAATGTTCTTTCTTGTCCAAAGCAACCTTCTCTTTTGTAGAAATCAAAACAACTTCTATCTTGGTCTCAGATTTTGGTACAATCTCAATTTAATTTCATTATTCACTAACTCTTACATTGCAGTTTACACAATCTTGTTTAGCATCTTGTTGTAACAGCAGTAAGCCTTACTCCTTGTAGAATATCCCAATAATATTCCTTCATCTAATCTTGCATCAAACTTCCCTTAATCATCTTCATCTCTCCTTATATAGAACTTGCTTCCAAATATTTTGAAATACTTTACTGTAGGAGGTCTTTCATTCCATAGCTCATAAAATATCTTTGTTTGAATTACTCTTTTGTGAATCCTATTAAGAATATAAACCATATAATGTATAGCCTCTTTCCAATACATATTAGGCAAGTTGGCATCCTTCATCATAGTTCTATCCATTTCAACAATTATTCTATTCTTTCTTTATATTATTCCATTCTGTTGAGCAATCCTAGGAGCAGAAAAATGTCTTATAATACCATGATCTTCAAAAAATCTATCAAAATCATTTGAAGAGAACTCTCCTCTATCACATCTTAAACATTTGATTCTATCATCAACTTGATTCTCATCCATAGACTTGAATATTTTAAACCTTTCTACTGCTTCAGATTTTTCTCTTACGAAAGTAACCCATGTCATTCTAGAATAATCATCAAGAAGCAACATAAAATTCCTTAACCCATTCAGTCCTCTTTTTCTTGTAAATCCACATAGGTCGATATGAACCAAGTCCAAAGGTCTTGAAGTTGAATACTCCTTGTTCTTGAATCTCCTCTTTGTTTTCTTTCACAGCTCGCTTTTTCTACACATAGAATCAACACTTTTGATAATCTTTGGTAAATCACTTACAACATGAGTAGAATTGATCTTCACCATATTGTCAAAATTGATATATACCATCTTTTTGTACCACAACCAACATTCACTAAGTTTTGTGCTAGCATACAATCTCCGCTACTATTATCCTTCACATAGTAAATATTGTCAGTAGTTCTTGTACCTTCTATAACTAATCTTCGAGAACTACCTTTTCTGATTTCAAATCTAGACCCAAGAAATATGACCTTATAACCTTTTCTACATATTTGACTCACATGTAGGGGATTACATCACAAACCCTTAACATAATAAAACTCATTAGTCTTAAGCTTACCATCAATTGAAATAGTATTTTTACCACAAATAGGTGCAACTTCCTCTCCTACAAATTTAAAAAATCCACCATCATACTTCTCAAGATTAATAAAATTTCCTTTATCTCCTATCGTATGATTTGAACATCCAGAATCAATTATCCATGCCTTGGGCTCAAATTTTGCATGTAGTGCAATCTTCACATTCACTGCTTTTTCACTATTCTCCACTACTTTCAAATTACCAGCTCTTTCATCACTCTTCTCTTTTATAGTTATAAGCAAGGCTTCTTCATTTGAGTCATTTACATCTTCCTCTTCAAATGAATGAGTCTTCATTAAACATAAATTCTTCTTAGATTTATCTTTGTCATCTATTCTCTTATTTTCATTATTCCATCTATAATTTTCTCTTCTCTTATCATCACCATCAGATCTTATGACATGGTCTTCCTTATAAGTACATCTACAAGCATAATGACCAATTATCCCACAATTGAAACATTTGAAAGGTAACTTACCTTTTACTTTCTAGATAGTCTTCTCACAAAATTTGCTTTAATATCATCCATATCATTCCTCGATTCAAGTTCATCTTTAATCTTCAAGCTAGCTTTGAAGGCAACAACTTTCTTCTCTTTCCATATCTCATCTAACTCAGCAATCTCAAAGATAGAGAGTGAGCTATACAATAGATCCAAAGTGTACTTGTCCATATCATGGCTTTTGTCAATAGCATACTTCTTAGGCTTGTATCATTTAGACAATATCAACATCACTTTTCTAACAAATTTATTTTCTTCTAATTTAGCACTAGTAACCTTAATAGAACTCACAATGTTATTTAATAAATGTATATAACTTTTAATATTCTCATCATAATACATTCATAAGCTATCAAGCTTGTGCTTTAGATTTGTCAACTTGGCTTGCTTTGTCTTCTCATCACCTTGATATACATTGCTCATCTTTTCTCAAAATTCTTTAGCAAACTTCAACCCAACAACTTTGAAAAATATTGCATGACTTAGATAGAATATCAACTTTATCTTTTTCATTGTTCCCATGAGCCTTAGCCTCATCTAGAGTCTGAGGACAATTTTTCAGAGCACTATTCTTAATGCTTTCCCATATTCCATTCAACGGATATTTAGAATGAAGTTTCATTTTTTCTTTCCAGTAAGAGTAACCTATACCATCAAATCTTGGTGCTTTGAAATTAACTTTTTTTAGCATTCCAAATCTTCCTCAAGTGGTTAATCTCTTGTAAGAGGAACTAGGCTCTGATACCAATTGTTGACACACCATAAGACTGAGAGCGAGGTTAATTAGTCTAGATCTTAAAAACACTTCACATCTTATCTATTAAACTTTAAACCAAAATTAACTTATCACTACAATTATGAAAGAATGGAGCACATCAAACAGATGAACACTAGGTTTATGTGAAAAACCCTAAACAAGAAAAAACTATGGTGAGAATCATACTCACAATATGAATAAATGATTACAAGGTTTAGGCACAAGGCCAAGGAGCTCACTGCCCTTGAAAGGACTTGCAAGACTATGACGCACAACCTTAGGGTAAGATACAAATGTGCACAAACTATGAAAAGGAACGCACCTTCTTCAAGCAAGTGCCAAGGAACAAATGAACTGAAAAGAGTAAGATTTACAAATCATGAAATTATCCTTGAACCACTATTTTAAGCTACTAGTGTCATAGAAAACATATATGACCACAAGCACCATCTCAATTCTCTTCCTGGCTATCTTTTGCACTTCTACAATATCAAATATACTTATGCATCATTCACATATACTCCACATAAATTCATATACATCTCATGCTCAACTCATACATCTGCACTCCTATTTATACAAGATAATTCGTTGAAACCCAAAACTAGGTCAACCAAAATAGAATATACAATATCACACAAATTGGGCCACTCGGACCTATAACATCAAATGTGGTCTACTTTAGAAGATAGAGAGGACCCAAACACAACATAACACAACCTTTCCAACTGATTCCAATGAACCGCACATGCTAACACGTCCTCCAAGGTCGGTACCAAGTGAAACATGTAGATAAACAATGTAGTACACCAACCATTTAGCCCAAAACATTCTCTGATGCACACAACTTAATATGGATCTACACATGCCATGGTAAGTCACATATCAACATAAAAAATCAACCACAAAAATATGTTTGGACCAAAAAGGCATCATCCAAATAGAACACATCACCTTAGTTAGTCGTAACCTAGAAATAAACATGCTAGAAATTCATTCTTCAAATAAACAAAGCTATCAATTAGAAGCACAAGGGAAATCACGAATCCCTATCTAATCAATAGATCTAACAAGCTAGACAATGAAATAATACAATCATCAAGTAAAATAGGAATTATAATTTCACTATAAAAACTCCCTATTCCGTGACTGTGTATTGCTTTCATTGCTCTTCTTCTCTTCGTGGTATGATGGCTCTCAGATATTGCGCTGGTAACCTGCAAGTGACACAAAGATTCAAAGTTCGTGATTGTTGAAAATGGAGATTGGATGCTTAATTTATAGAAAATTGGAGAAGATTGATTGAAAGGTGGAACAGAATGATCAAGAGGTGTGAACTCAGGTGAGCTCAAATGCAAGTTGATAGTTGAACTGTTGATTGTAGGAGTGAAACTCAATAGATTGAATAGATTAAAGGAGTCAATTGATTGATGAAAGAGTTAACTAAAGGAAGAAAAAGGATGATTGGTGGAAATAAAGAGGATGACACACAGAGCTAAATTTAGAAAAAGCTAACTGAAGGATGGAAATAGAAGTTGGAGAGATAAATGATTTAATTAATTGATTGATTTAATTAATTAATTTAGCATGTGCTTGCATTTAGATTTAGATTATTAATTTAATCTTTGCATGAGATATTATTCAAATAATTGAATTTATTAATTCAATTTAGCATTTGAATATATTTAGAACTTGACTTTGATTTTCAATTTGGTTTTTGAAATCATGCACATGTATTTGAAATTTGGAAGAAATTAGAAGAATACGAAATTAAATGAAATTAGAATTTGGGGATTTGGAAATGGAAGAATTAATTAGCTAATTAAATAATTTAAAGAAACTATTTAATTATTTAGAAATGGAATTTAATTAAATAATAAAGATTATTTAATTTAAAGGATTAAATTATAATTAATTAAATAATTAATATTTAGAGGAGAATTGAATGATTAGATGATTGGAGATAGAAATTGAATAATTAGTAATTTATTTAAATAATGAAGATTATTTAAATTGGGGAATTAATTAAATAATAAATATTTAATTAATATTTAGGAAATGATTAAATGATTAAATGATGAAAGAATAAAATAATTAGTGAAATGATGAGGAAATATGAAATTAGAAGAAATAGTTAATTAACTTAATTAAATAATTAAAGAATCATTTAATCAATTAGAGGAATAATTAGTACATGATCAATGGGACATTTTTAGGTGTCTACATTTGCCCCTCTTTGAGACAAAGTCGGAACGATATTGTTTCAAAGAAAACGAAAATTTTTGCCCCAGTATGCCTTGGTATTGCTGTGTAGTGTAAATATGCCCCCTCGGAAAAGGTGGTCGGAAAATTCAAAAATTGAGACCATGTTTTCGATACCAGTGTAAAGAACAAGTGTATGAAATTTCGTGTCATTTCAAGATCATTTGAGTAGGCTACAAGTTGTTTGAAGCTGGCGGGGACCACGGGCGTCAAGGTGTCTTAAAACCCTAATTTTGAGCTATAAATAGATAATTCTAGGTTTGTATTTGCTCATTTGTGATTTGGTAATTCCTTGATTTCTTTGCAATTTTTGTGCCTGTTTCTAAGTTTTCGGTCATCATGTCTGGTTATAGAGCTTGATTGCACTTGTCGGACCGAGTACGTTCATTTCAGAGACCTCCTGGGACTGGCGGCATGGTATTTTTCATTGTTTTTCCCTAATTTTTCCTGTTTTTATGCCTTTTTTCCAAAAAAATTCCATGATCACTTTTTGCTCTACATTACGCAATCACTTGTCCATTTTTACGCATTAGTGCTTAGTGTACCGCATTCACTGTAAATGTTACGCATGTGCCGTAAGTGTCACGCATTAGCTTCAATCGTCACGCAAGAGCCATATTTGTACTGCATAAGTCATAACTGTTACGCATTCGTTGTAAATGTAAGTTTTTGTCATGCATTTGAAAATATTTTAAGTTTATCTGGATCCGACATCTAATATTGTGATCATTTTCTCGTTGGAGGAGAACATTGGAGTGTTATACTGTCGATAGAGAAAGCCTAGTGGACTTGATCTTCGAGCTGACCTACCAGATGATGAGATTGAGCATATTCGTCAGCTTGGTCTTTACCATGTATTGCATTTGCCAGAGGTTACGACCAACAGGGCCATGATTACAACTTTGATAGAGCGGTGGCACTCAGAGACGTGTTCATTTCATCTTTCGACTGGTGAGGCATCCATTACCTTAGAGGATGTATGGTGTATACTATGTAATCCCATTCATGGTGAGAGAGTTGTATATGACCATGATGATGGCATTGCTGGACTATGTGCACTTTTTGAGTGTGAGATTCGGGATTTGTAGATCAGTGGTCGTTATGAGATCCCTTGGTCCCGATTAGATTACGATGACCTGACCATTGTATTATGCGGTATTGTCAGTGGTTTACTGATACCTAACAGACGAGGTCATGGGTTTCCCGTTGGATGGGGCAGAGTGCTTCATGATATGATTGTGCATCGTCGATTGTATGCTTGGGGTCCTTGTCTACTTGCCATGTTGTATTATCAAATGCATGGTATTGTGTATCTGGGATACCATTCTATTATTTTTGTGGTGTTACTTTGCTTCAAACATGGGCATGGGAACACATTTCTATATCTAGGCCTGTCATTCATGTAGACTTGTAGCCGGGTGAGCCTTATGCTTTCAGGTATACAACAGGTATCAAACATAGGGGTTCAGGGAACACCTTGTACTGGAGACATCAGTTTGATATATTGTAGCATTTTATTTGGAGACCTTACTTAGATTGCCCCGGTTGACCTGATGATGTAGTGCACTTGTCTTTCTACCGACAGTAGAGATATCTCATTGGGAGGACCTTTGAGACTCAGCGGATCATAGAGATGTATCTTCCTGGGAGGGTTCTCAGACAGTTCGGTGAGGTACATGTGACACCTGTGGTTACTGCATATTTTGCTTGTGTTTCGCAAGAGGTATCTGATTGGGGTGTGTGTATTCAGCCACATGTTGCCTCTGCTGAGTTTGATTCATTGCAGCCATTACTTTGGGGTTGGGTAGGGGTGGAGCAAATCCGAGGATGACAGCGAAGTATGATACGTGGTTTGCTAGGCACGGGCCAGTGCCTTTGACCGATCCTGTTGTTCCTATTACAGCACAGTAGATTCGCCATCTGAGACAACGGTTGAGGATAGACGCAGGGGAGAGAGTTGGTGGACATGGTGGGGATGGGGGAGGAGGTGGTGGAGATGAGAATATAGACATTGGTGGGGACACTGAGTCTATTAGCAGTGAGGACAGTGATGATTCTTCAGAGTCATTGAGCAGCGATGGTGGGGATGATGATGAGGATATGCTAGAGTTGGAGGATGTGCCTGTCACAGAGGGTGGGATAGGAGAGGTTGGTGATGAGGATGAGCTGCAGACTCTTAGAGCATGGGTGCAGAGCTTGGAGGATGAGGTTGCTAGACGAGATATCGAGCGAGAGACCTACCGTGCAGATTATGGTGCCCTAGAGGCGGAGCGAGTGCGTCTTCAGCGGGAGAGAGATGAGGCAGTGCGATGATGTCAGATCACTATGGATGCCTTTGATCAGCTTTTTAGAGTAGGTGCAGATGCACATGACCGAGGAGAGAGATATTTCACTGCTGCGCAGGAGGCTATTTATTATAGACAGGCATATGAGAGAGCCATCCCTGAGGGTCAGAGAGAGCCTAGCTTCAGTGCATTCATGGGGAGGAGATCGAGTAGATCTACTTCACGACGGACTAGCAGTGGTGGTGTTATGGGATCACCTCGACATCCTGGGGCAGGATCTAGTGGACAAGATCCACCTGCTGATAGAGGCAGTGTTGGTTGATCATGTTATCTGAGCCTTCAGGCTTATTTATTGTATTCACACACATTATCATTTTTGAGTTATATATAGCATGTGGGTTTTGGTAATGATCTATGTATTGTTTTGCTTTCTATGTATGCTTATGAGTTCTATGATGCATATCTATTTGAATTCTATATGATTCTAAATGTAATGGTAATACATGTATGTAGTAAAGGTGATCTAAATGAACCTATAATGAATGCAAATGAACCTATAAATGAAATGCATTTTTGTATGATAATGGTTGAATCAATTTTAACTTAGATGTTCCTTGAAGAAATGTTAGTCAGATGGTAGAGAGAAAAATTGATGATAGAAAGAATGTTAGAAAGAATGAGATTTAGACAGGAGATGAGAAACCAACAAACTATCAATAAGCAAATGAGATGAAGATGATAATGAAATTGAATGAATCACGAACCTGTGTCATATATCTTATTGCGTCAATATATATTCATCACTAAGCCTTATTATTTGAGCAATGAAACTTTAGCACATCAGGGTATAAGGAACCAAGATGCAAAGATATCTCATTGTAGAAACAAACATGTAGCAGACAAGGAGTGAACCCTCCATTCTGGGAATTGCGTTAGGGGTCGAGGTATGTGTGGCGATTTCACCTTGATGTGAAGGCTCTTATCATAGACACCCACTAGAGCAATTTCCCTAGAATTTCATCGATTCACACCACAAACAGCAAACAAAGAAAAAGATAATGCTCATCACAGCTCCTCTAGTCACTTGTGGACATCCTTGAGTAGCATAAAAATAATATCTGTCGCCAAATGTTAAAAAGATAAAGACTGACCCGGACAAAATTCAGCAGCTACACTGATCTTGTGCCTTCATTCTCAGTTGTTTGATGTGATGGTTGATAATGTCTGATCTTAGAAAGTTGCGGACCTCGTTTAAGACTGACCTGTCTGATTTTGAGTGTATCCTCTTCTGTTTAAGACAAGATAATGATCACGTTGATATGGATATGATACGATTGATAAGACAGATTGATTAGTTGATTGCAGATGTTTGACTAGATAGTCATATCCTTTGTTAACTTTGTGCGAAGTGTTTGCTGGATATCTGCTAGGGTATTTGTTTCTTACAAGACATGTTATTGCAAGTTTTTTGATTGATTGATTTTCGATTTTTTAGTTCTTTTCCAAGAGCTTTTTCGATGTTTTTGGATTATGTAGATCGATATTTGAATTTTTTTGTTTGATTTTCTCAGGATCGTATTTGATTGTTTTTGGTTGATTTTTTTTCAGGACGTTTTTTTTTGTTTTTAATTTTCAGGACGTTATCTGATTTTTTGCATTTTTTCAGTTATGCCCCCAGTGCAGACCTGTATGACATGATGATCTGCAGAATGTATGTGGAGACAAATGAATTTTTGACGTGACCTATATGAATGCAACGTGCAGGATGAAGATGCATTTCCTATTCGAACAAGGTTGACTGTGTTTGTTTTTGCATTTGAATACACCAATTGAAATGGAGGTGCAAAACATTTCATAGATAAGCGGTCAATTGATCTCTAAGGCCCTTCGAAACTTTTATCTCAACACACTTAGTGACTAGGTTTTACAAATGGAGACGCGGAAAACTTCCCCATTGGTTCTTGAAACTTTGATCTTCTTTTGCCCATGTGTGTGCAGATGAGTTAATTCCCGCTCTTGTGTTCACTAAAGATCCTTAGCATCCTATACAACTAGCTACATGGATTATTCTAACTTCAATAGCATCCCGAATAGAGCCTCGCTGCCAGCAAGCCTTGAGAGCTTCGACGAGGTTATAGACTGTAATTTCTCAAATATTGCTCCATTTCCAGTAGGCGTTCATAGTCCTGATGGAGTTACTTGCATGTTCCCATAGTCAAGCTTTTTTATCGCATTTGTATACATGATATTTCAGGTATATATCATTGCTCTTTTTGCCTTTAGATGGATATTTGGCATAGCTCTTTTTATTTTTATTTTCTTGCCTTGACTTGTAAGTAATGAAACCTACTTGGGTGTAACAATTACAGTGGCGCTGAAGTAGAATTTTAGATTTTTCACTAGTCATATGATCAACTAGGTGTCTAGAATGAATTAGAGATTTATTGTGTTTGAGGTATAGCAATTGATAGATTGTAGGTTAACAAGTCTCAAATAGTGAATTCACTACCCAACCATAAGTAAAGCATCGTCACAGGGTAATGTTGAGAATGAATGACTTTAGAACCCCAAAAACGTCATGTCCGAATATCTAAGAAAGGTGATGACCATTGTTTTCTTTAGATGCCAATGAATGATAAATTCGAACAGTTGCCTTGTTTTATTTGATGCTTCTATATAAGAATGCAGAACTTTAAGAATGCAATGCATCTAAAAAGGAAACTACATGTTATGCAGTGTTTTAAATGATATCATATGCAATGCGGAAAGCAAAACCTAAACTACACAGCCCTTAGGTATAATATCGCTTAAGGTGCATGTTGTTCATAGGGTCAGAGATTGGATCTCCCTCCATGGTAGCCAAATGATAGGCACCATTGCCTATGACCCTTGTTATAATGAAAGGACCTAGCCAATTAGGTTCGAATTTCCCTGGCCTTTCTCGTTCTGCTAAGTTCCTTTGATTCTCTTTAAGTACTAGATCCCCCACTTGAAAGGTTCGTGGGCGGACCCTTTTATTGTAACTTCGTCTCAGTCTGTTTTGATATCCTTGTAAATGATTGAATGTTGTTTGTCATTTTTCATCAAGGATCTCTAGTTCTTGCAACCTAGATACCCTATAGTCTTCTTCTGATATAATGTTCTGTAAGGATACTCTTAGAGATGGTATTTATATTTCAATGGGGAGTATCGCTTCTGTACCATAGACCAAGGAATATGGTGTTGCTCCTGTAGGTGTGCATACTCCTGTTCTGTAGGCCCAAAGAGCGGGATTCAACTGGAGATGTCAGTCCCGTCCTGTGTCAATAACTACTTTCTTAAGAATTTTCAATATTTTTTTATTTGTAGCCTCTGCTTGCCCATTACTTTGTGGATAATATGGCGTGGCAAATCTCTGTTGTATGTGGAATTTGTCACACAACTCTTTCACTTCCTGGTTTTTAAATGGACGCCCGTTATCTGTAACAAAGCACATTGGAATTCCGTATCTACATATAATGTAGTTGAGCATGAATTTTGCTATCTTCTTTCCAGTGGTGTATGTTAAAGGAATCTCCTCAACCCATTTTGTAAAGTATTCAGTGGTTGTCAAGATAAACTTGTGCCCGTTGGACAAAGTAGGGTTGATTTTACCTACTAGATCTAATCCCCATTGTGAAAATGGCCATGGTGATGTGATGGGTTGAAGATCTTATGCTGGTGCATGAATAAGGTCTCCATGCATTTGGCATTGTTTACACTTTTGTACATACTTGTAAAAATCTTTTTCCATGGTTGGCCAGTAATACCCTGTTCTTAGCAGTTTCTTTGATAATGGCGGACCGCTTTGGTGAGCCCCACAGATTCCATCATGGACTTCTTTTAAAGCAAGGTGTGCTTCATTCTTATCTAGACATCAAAGAAGAGTATCATCGAAACCCTTTCTATACAGAGTATCAGCTATAATGGTGTATCTAGATGCCTGACGAATAAAGGTCTTCCTTTGATTTCTGGACAGATCTGGTGACATGTATTGTGTATGTAAATAAGTATATATTTCATTGTACCAAGGTGATTCTGGACCCACAATTGCACATACATAGTCTGATAAGGGAGTTTCATATGTAGGTAGCATTAACTGCTCTATGATAAACTCAAACTGAGTTTCATTAGCAGGCATATTCAAAAGAGATCATATGGTCGCCATTGCATCTGCTGCCTTGTTTTGTATTCTGGGGATTTGTTCGAAGGTAATTTTGCTAAAATCCTCCTTGTAGTCTTCGACTAACTTTTTATAAGGCATGAGTTTGTCTTCCTTTGTATTGTAATCATCATTGACCTGGTTTACAATTAACTGTGAATCACCATAGACCTGTAACTCTTGTATTTTCCATTGCATCGTTGTATGAAGCCCTATGAGGAGAGCTTCATATTCTGCCATATTGTTTGTGCATGGGAAATTGATCCTAAATGACTTGGGTATAACATCCCCTTGAGGAGTAATGAAGAGAATACCTGCTCCAGATCCGTGATTTGTATATGACCCTTCAAAGTATAACTTCCACATTACTGAGGCAGCTGTGTAAACACGGATTCGTCTGGAAAGTCTATCAGCAATGGGTGGTTGTCTTGTATAGGAGCCTCTGCTAATTGATCTGCTATGATTTGTCCTTTGATAGCTTTTATGTCTATGTATTCTATATCAAACTCGCTCAAGATCATAACCCACTTAGCCAATCTCCCGATCAATGTCACTCTACTTAATAGGTATTTGAGTGGGTCAAACCGTGCAATGAGTTGTACCTTATGACTCAACATGTAGTGTCTGAGCTTTTGGGATGCAAAGATTACTACTAAGCATGCTCTCTCTATGGGGGTATAATTAAGCTCATAGCCGATCAGAGTCCTACTTATATAATAAATGGCTCTTTCTTTTCCATTTTTGTCATGTTGTGCCAATAGAGCTCCCAGAGCTGAGTTCGTTGTTGATATGTATAACAATAGAGGTTGTCCTAGAGTAGGAGATATTAACACTGGTGTGTTCAAAAGATAATCTTTTAGAGCTTGGAAAGCTTCCTGGCATTGTTCTATCCATTTAAAAGTAACTCCTTTCCTGAGTAAATGTTGGAATGGGTGACACTTATCTGCTAACTGTGCTATGAATCTCCTTATGGATTGCAATCTTCCTTGTAACCCTCTGAGTTGTTTAAGTGTTGATGGAGGTTGCATATCAATGATTGCCTTGACCTTGGCAGGGTCTATTTCAATTTCACTGTTTGATACTATAAACCCTAATATTTTACCTGCTGTTACGCCAAACACACATTTCTTTGGATTTAATCTGACATTATAGTATTCCAACCGATCAAATATCTGTGTAAGAACTACAAGGTGACTTTCTCTGGTTTGTGAGCCAATATGTCATCCACGTAATCTTCCATTATGTTATGGATCATGTCATGAAATAATGTTGTCATGGCTCTTTGGTATGTTGCCCCGGCATTTTTAAGACCAAATAGCATCACATTCGAGCAATACATTCCCCATGGGCATGTAAAGGTTGTTTTATGTTGATCTTCTGGTGCAATTTTAATCTGGTTGTATCCTGAAAAACCATCCATTAAAGATAGCATCTCATTTCCAGCTGTGAAGTCAACTATCATGTCGATATTAGGTAGCGGGAAGTCATCCTTAGGGCAAGCTTTATTTAGATCTCGAAAATCTGTACAGATTCTGATGCCTCCCATGGGCTTAGTCATAGGTACCAGGTTGGATATCCGTTCCGCGTAGTCAATAGGTCTGATAAAACCTACATCCAGCAACTTTTGTAATTCTATTTTAACCAGCAATGCAATACTTGGATGCATCTTTCTTAATTTTTGCTTGTAAGGTTTAACTCATGGTATCAATGGTAAGTGATGCAACACTAATTCAGAATCTAAGCTTGGCATGTTTGAATCGGACCAAGCAAAGTTGATAGGTCGTTGCTTGAAAAAATGAATGAATCTGTCTTTTTCTTCTTTGCTCAGTGATTTTGCCAGATGGATGTTATGTACAACTTCCCCTTCTGCTATATTTACTTCTTCTGTTTCCTCTGTAAGTAATGTTGAACTTTCTCTTTCCATAGGAAGATTTCCCAAGTCATTAGGGGTAGTTTGATCCTTATCTTCTATTTGAGCGAGAAGTACTTTCTTCTCCAAAGTATGTCATTCTATTTAGGTCTATAACAAACCCTTCTTTATGATCACCTTGCGGAAATCCCTTTCTGACTCCTAAAAATTCATAAATTGCTTTGTCGTTTTCAAACCAATCCAACATTGGTTTTCCTTCTTGCCCCCAATCAATCAAGTGTGAATGTACTAGGGGTAAATCATTACTCCCTTCTTTAGTAGACTTGGATAACATGAAGACTTGATTGTTTGACTAGCTTTGTGTATCTTCATCTTGTATAAGCCCTATTTGATTCCTTAATACTACACTTTCTGGTGGGCTAGAATCATGGAGTGATAAGAATTCGTAGTCATGAGAATCTGTCTCATTGTCAATATATGTTTCATCATATGGGCTATCATCACTTATTTCTTCTTGTTCTTGTCCCTGATTACTCTATAGATTGACTAGTCTTCTTTGTGCATTAGTGACCCTTCTTAAGCCAGGTATAAGCCTTTGCAATCTTTCTTCATTTGTTTCGTCTGGTTGAGCCTGAGTTGCTTCTCGTGGTAAAAGTAGTGACAATAACCATGAGTGGGAATCAGGTGGTGGGGGTAATATTGCATCTGTTGCCACATTAGCTTGTACTGTTGTGTCAATAACTGCATCATTTTGTAACTCCGCGGTGGGTTCTTGCAAGAGTTGTCTCATGTCTTCCCCATCTGATTCTGCGCTTGGTGATGTAGGTACTTGATTGCTTGTTTGAGTTGAAGATGGAAGAGCCTGTGTGGACCAATTCCTTTGTGATATGTAATCTGATGGTTTGCTTGGTTGATTTAGTATATCAAGGGTACGTTGTTTGGCTTGTGTGATATGTTGTACATGCTTGTATCCCAATCCTTGATTTCCTAGATTATCATTAGGAACAACAGGTTCCAGTCTTCCTTGCTTTTGTAACCCTAGGCCTGTGGTACCATCATATCCATGTCTTTGGAGTATTTTGAATCCATTGTCATATTGATCTGTGTATTCAGGGTGTTGTCATATAATCTTCTTCTCTATATATCCAATGGTTAACATCTTCGTTCAAGGATTCTTCCTCTAAGTCTCCCCATCTAGTGAAAGAGCATGAGTATGGGTATCTGACAATTTCTTTTCCTTTGTCTTTCTTTTGTACTATAGTGTGAGGTTTCCCAAAGGACTTAGGAGAAAGAGATAATTGTTTCCCATTTAAAGTATTTGCAATAGAGTACTCTCCACAACCCATATCCTTTATTTGTAAGGAGGATGTCGTAGGCATATCTTGTTGTATTTCTGTGATTTTCAATGTTTCCAACTGTGTAGTGAGAGGTGTAGCCTGATTGATAGGTACCTGATTACCAACATTGTCTTTTAGATAATTACAATGTTGAAACGGATTTGGATCGCCCTTTATGGTGATTTCAATACCATTGTATGGGAATTTGACACACTGATGAAATGTAGATGGTACTGCTTGCATAGTGTGGATCCATGGGCGGCCCAATAACATGTTATATCCCAGCTCTCTATCCAAGACTTGAAAAGCTACCTCTGTCATTATTGGTCCTACTTGTATAGGTAATGTTACAATGCCTCTAGATGGAAGTTCTTCATCATCGTAAACCTTGATGTTTATCCTTTTGGAAGAATCAATGTGAAGTTCAGAATATCCCAGTGCTTTGACCAACTTTAGGGTACAAATGTTCAGACCCGTTCCCCCATATATAAGTACTCTTCTGATTCTTTTCTTGTGAATGTAAGCTTCCAGATGTAGTGGTTCATTATGAAGCAATTTATCACTAGGAATATCTTGTTCTGTAAATGCAATATGTGTACCTTGTGTCAGATTTCCTACCATAGACTAGAAGGCACGTTCATCTATATCTCTGTCCGCTACTGAATCTTGAAGTGCTTTATCCAGTATAGCTCTATGATTGGGTGAAATATGCAATAGTTCGAATAAGGATATTTGTGCTGGAGTTTTCTTAAGTTGCTCAACTACATTGTAAGTCCCTACTGCTGGTGGTTGATTTTGTGGTATCCCTTGCAAGGTTACCTTTGTCCTGCGAGTAACCACTACACAGTCTCTGTCTCTGGGAGTAATTGTGATTGTAGCAATTGTATCATTTGTATCATAGGCTGTCTTATCTAGATTTATATTAAATCCTTCTTCATAGTCCCAATGTGTATGTTTGACATTCATAATATGTTCAATGAGTTCATCCTCAAACCAATCTGAGTGAGATGGTTGATCCTGCCCCTAGTCTTGGAGACAAAGATTTGTATCATCATCATACTTTGGTCCTTCAGATATCATGCAAATTTGGTTGTTATCTTTATGAGTGTCTTGATATTGGTCCTCCTGATCAGGTGTTTCTTGTGAATCATCGTTTGTTATCTCTCCTGAGCTAATGGCATGAATAGTGTAGTCGTATGAGACTTTCGTGTAATTAGCCGTGTTGTCTTGGGTACCTGATGTGGTAGCTTTTCCCTTGTCATGCTTAACAAACGGATCTTTAAAAATTGTATGATTCGTGTTTGTTGAGGTCTTATCCATATCAATTGTGATATCCCCTTGGTCTATCATATCTTGGACCAATTTTTTCAACTTGTAGCAACTTGCCGTTTTGTGACCTTTAGTTCTATGATAATCACAGAAATCATTGCCATTCCACCATGTGGATTTGTAAGGACCTGGTTCATATACTCTTACTTCAGGTAGAGTGATCATGTTTGTCTGTATTAACTTTTTGAGTGTTGACTTAATAGGTTCTCCTAAAGGTGTGTAATTTCTTCTTGGAGCGTTTACCCTAGGGTATCTTGTGTTTGTATTTTGCGTAGCGTTTACATTGGTTGAGGTTGTGTTATTCCCGGTATGTGGATTTGTTGACTGACTTGTTCCAAGTGATAAAGCGGGTTGAGTTCTGTTTATTGTTTTGGCGTCTACAATACCATAATTGGTCACATTTTTGTTTTTTGACCAAAACTTAGATTTGTCATTGTTGTTGGTATTGCCATACTTAATAAGACCTTGTTCTACCAAGCCCTTCTCACATTTGAGAGCCTTTTATGTTATTTGTTTGAATGTGGTAAGACACTGCATTTGTATGGGATATTTTATCTTAGGAATCAAATTTTCTGTAAACATATCCACTTGCTCTGTTTCTGGGATAACTGTCTTGCATCTCCTGTAGAGAGCCCTCCATCGTTGTATGAAGGATGCAAATGTTTCATTCTTGTATTGCTTAGCGGCACATAAATCCATCAAAGTAACTGGGGTGTCAATGTTGTGCGAGAAGTTTGCAATAAATTGTTCCGCTAATTCTCCCCATGATGTGATGGTTGGTGGTAGATGTGAAAACCACTCTAAAGTCGGACCTCCCAGACTTTTAGGGAATAGTCTCATTAGGTAAGTATCTTCCGAGGCAACTTCTATACATGTCATAAAAAATTCTCTGATATGATCTCTAGGATCACCCTTCCCTCGATATCTATCAAATTTGGGTGTTTCAAAATGTTGTGGGAAGGGTGGCATGTATAATGTGTGATCAAATGGATAAGGACGTAAGTCCTACATTGTGTAGCTCTTTTTATCGTTACCAGTTTGCATGGTCGTCATCTGTTGTTGCAAACTCTGTACTTGTTCTGTTAGAATATTTGTTAATGTCAAAGGTATACCTTGTGTGTGTGTATGTCCCACAAAAGGATTCGTAGTTGCATAACTAGGAGGTTGTTGAAATGTACCAAGATTATAACCTTGTGTGTTGTGTGTTCCCGTAGGTACTGTAAAATAGGCGACATGTGAGCCCATGTTTAGTTGACTTGTACCTGTTGTATTGGTAATACCTAGATTTGGATTTTGATAACCATATGTGGATCCCATAAAATAGGAAATTGGAGGTTGGTTTACACTTGTTGCTTGCATTTCAATAGGTGCTGAGATACTTGACATTATCGGTATGCTCTATGATGGTATACTAGCATTGATCACTGAAGATGACACGCTTGTTTGAAAGTTTGCACTTGTGTTGACATTTGTTGGAAGAGGTACGTTTTGAGGAAGACTAGAGATCATTGCTTGTATTTGCGTCAAGGGTAGTGTTTGATTGTTATCTTGACCTAAATTTTTTCCTGGTGAAATATTTGTGACATCAAAATCCTCAGGTAATTTTGCCCCATTTTGTATTAACAACGAAAGATACTTGTCCCTATCACTATGTATAAGTGCGTCTAGGATCATGAGGACATGCGGGTCTTGCTGTGTAGACTCAATTTCTTCCTTTGTTAGATGTTGTTGTAATTCGTTTATGGTGGACATTGTTTGTGTACCTGAGTGTTGACCTGTTGACATGTCCATGTTCCAAGTAGGGTTTATAGACTATGTGTTGTTCGGATCCATTATTCCTTTTGCTTTCTAGGACCTTGTGACGGGCATCTAAAATTTCCTATATGATGATGATTCTATGCTAGACGATGACCTAACACTAGACAGTAGACATAAATATGAGGTATGCAATACTAGACTAGACTCTCTATTGAGGATTTTGATGTGAGACCTTTTTAGCCTTTCTAGCTTTCTCTAATGCAAGTCTTTCCATTTGTTGACGAAGTTGTTCGGCCTCAATCTCTCTATCAATCTTACGGGCAATCCTAGACTCAATATCTATCTCGTATATAACTCCCATATACTGGGGTGCGCTTCTTCTTAAATCCCAAGCTAAGTTAGCTAGACCATCAATGATTTCTCGTTGACCGCCGTTTGGAACTAGATTAGGTTGCTCGAAGGGGAGCAAGCCATCAGCTGGGAGACCCATGAAGGCGCATGCTATGGACCTATAACTGATAATGGACTTAGACGTATATGAGGTCTAGGTGAAGACGTATATGAGGTCTAGGTGAAGATGTATATGATAAATGGTGGACTATGCAACTAATATGGATGATAATGCAAAAGACTTAGGATGATAATGAGGACGTAAGATAGGACTATGAAAAGGACTATGGACGATAATGAGTACGTAAGTAGGACTATGCCTAAGGTCACAAGTATGTAAGGACATTTTGAAATCAGTTTCAAAATGGACTTTGTTTTTGGTAACTTCATGTGTAGGACAATGTTTTGCAGTTTTCCAAATCTGAGAACAATGGTTGGCAAGTATGTATAGCCGATTGACTCAATTTTCAAACAATCTCAAAAAATTCAGAGATACATGGGATAGGGCCTGAAATAGCCCAAGGGACTGACTCAATACTGGTCTAGTACAATGATACATAAAAAAGCACGGAAAACAGTCTTAGGCTAGATATTGGACACCATTCAGTGAGGCCCTTACAATAAAATATCGAAACAAAATGAACAGATAGAGAGTCTGGCAGCATTGGCTCCACTCCACGGTACACACTTCTTGGGCATGCCAGTCTCTCTTACCCTGAAGATCCGAAGATCATTTAGCCTAGGGATTCCTGTATCATAGTGTAAGGTACATGAAGGGTATCTATGGGGTACGATCCGCACTCCCAGAACCACTGAATGTAGGATTTTTTGCAACTAATTTGGTTCTTAGTATTAGGTTTCGAGGGGTCCCGATCCAGTGACGGATTCTCAGAGCAAGCCACTTAAGGCTTTAGTTGAGCTTATAGGTGCAGGGAAGGCCCCCACATATGTCGAATTCACTCAACACTCTAGCCTCCTGACCAATATATTTATATAGCGGCTCGAAAAACCCACTTGAGAGTACGTTGGGAGAGATGATATCCCCAACGCATCCCAATTCGAAGTACCTCTGTGTGGTGATGAAATCCCCAGTCAAAGATACCCTTCACTACGTAGAATAAAAGAAAATTTGGATGTTGTTGTCACCTTCCTTCTTTCTCCCTTAGACCCGATGGCGGGTAGAAAGTCAATTTGTGCAACAGTAGGTCCACCCCAGACACAATGAAAAGTTCTTTTCCCTTAAGAAAATGAAAAATGATTTAATCTAATGCAGCCTAATTCACGTTCTTTTTATAGCCCAAATTTAGGTGTTAGATCCACATGTGCATGTCAATTTTAAACACCAAATCCAAGAATGAAGGCATACATGTCAATTTTAACCATTTGTTTGATTTTTAAGCACCAAAAACCAAGTTTAAGATACACGCATGTCAATTTTAGCCCATATTCATTTTAAGCACCAACAACGAAGTGTAAGATTATCCATGCATGTCAATTTTAACTGTTGTTGATTTTAAGCACTAAAAATTGAAGTGTGAGATGTGCATGCATGTCAATTTTAACTGTTGTTGATTTTAAGCACTAAAAATTGAAGTATGAGATGTGCATGCAAAATTACTAATCTAATCCTCTCTGCAAATCCGCCACTGGCTGTAAACAGAAGATTAGTAGCCAAAATAAACCAACAGAAAATAGAAACTGAGAACTTGACAGAGGCGATTGCGTAATACTACCTGAGCGATTGCGTGATACTTACTGAGCGAATGCGTGAATCTAACAGAGTGAATGCGTAAATATGACAGAGCGAATGTGTGACTTTATTTGCTCGATTGCATAGCACTAACAAGTGGATTGTGTGACAGAATGCAGACAACAACAAAAAATTAGAAAAAAAAAAAGAAAACTAAACCCGATCAGGAACCTGCGAAACTAATTGTGAAGCCCTAGCCAAATCCCTCATCATCCATTCAATATTGATTAGATCATATTTAACTATATAAGAAATAACTAGGCTATTATATCTGTCTAAGGCCAGTTGTTCTTCTGAATCCTGTATCAATTTTTCTGCTTGGAGAAATTTTTGATATCGTTTAGCTTCCCTCCTTTGTTGTTTCGTCCTTCTTGCACCTGAAATTTTGAACTGAACTTTTCTTGCCATTAACTTTGTTAATCAAATCCTGAAGTAAAAAGAAATTTTGATCCCGGATTAACCAAATTTAGGATAGAATTATACAGAATTAATAACAGATAGAAGAAAAATAAAACAACAATTAACCCTGTGGATGCGTGACCCAGAAAGGGCAATTGCGTGGTCTAGACAGGTTGATTGCGTGACCCTGTCTGGACGAATGTGTGACCCCGAAGGGTCGAATGTGTGATTCTGTCTATGCAATTGCATGATGATGTAAGCTCGATTACGTGATGGAAAATCTTTTCTCGAAATTCATGCAACCTGCAAAAATAAAAAAAAAAATCTGCACAATCTGCAAGAATCACACAGAACACAGAAAAAGGTTAAATTGTTGTTAGTTCACGTCGGGTTCACCAAAATGTAACGCATGCTAGAAATTCATTCTTTAAATAAACAAAGCTATCAATTAGAAGCACAAGGGAAATCACGAATCCCTATCTAATCATAGATCTAACAAGCTAGACAATGAAATAATGCAATCATCAAGTAAAATAGGAATTATAATTTCAATCTATAAAAACTCCCTATTCCGTGACTGCGTATTGCTTCCATTGCTCTTCTTCTCTTCGTGGTATGATGGCTCTCAGATATTGAGTTGGTAACTTGCAAGTGACACAAAGATTCAAAGTTCGTGATTGTTGAAAATGGAGATTGGATGCTTAATTTATAGAAAATTGGAGAAGATTGATTGAAAGGTGGAACAGAATGATCAAGAGGTGTGAACTCAGGTGAGCTCAAATGCAAGTTGATAGTTGAATTGCTGATTGTAGGAGTGAAACTCAATAAATTGAATAGATTAAAGGAGTCAACTGATTGATGAAAGAGTTAATTGAAGGAAGAAAAAGGATGATTGGTGGAAATAAAGAGGATGACACAGAGAGCTAAATTTAGAAAAAGCTAATTGAAGGATGGAAATAGAAGTTGGAGAGATAAATGATTTAATTAATTAATTTAGCATGTGCTTGCATTTAGATTTAGATTATTAATTTAATTTTTGCATGAGATATTATTCAAATAATTGAATTTATTAATTCAATTTAGTATTTGAATATATTTAGAACTTGACTTTGATTTTCAATTTGGCTTTTAAAATCATGCACATGTATTTGAAATTTGGAAGAAATTAGAAGAATACGAAATTAAATGAAATTAGAATTTGGGGATTTGGAAATGGAAGAATTAATTAGCTAATTAAATAATTTAAAGAAACTATTTAACTATTTAGAAATGGAATTTAATTAAATAATAAAGATTATTTAATTTAAAGGATTAAATTATAATTAATTAAATGATAAATATTTAATTAATATTTAGAGGAGAATTGAATGATTAGATGATTGGAGATAGAAATTGAATAATTAGTAATTTATTTAAATAATGAAGATTATTTAAATTGGGGAATTAATCAGAATTAATTAAATAATAAATATTTAATTAATATTTAGGAAATGATTAAATGGTTAAATGATGAAAGAATAAAATAATTAGTGAAATGATGAGGAAATATGAAATTAGAAGAAATAGTTAATTAACTTAATTAAATAATTAAAGAATCATTTAATCAATTAGAGGAATAATTAGTACATGATCAATGAGACATTTTTAGGTGTCTACAGTCGGTACCAAGTGAAACATGTAGATAAACAATGTAGTACACCAACCATTTAGCCCAAAACATTCTCTGATGCACACAACTTAATATGGATCTACACATGCCATGGTAAGTCACATATCAACATAAAAAATCAACCACAAAAATATGCTTGGACCAAAAAGGCGTCATCCAAATAGAACACATCACCTTAGTCAGTCGTAACCCAGACCAACTAATAACACTAAACTCTGAGTACCATAACTTCACTTTTGGGTTCATCCATCACTAGAAAATTGAACTAGAACACTGCAGAAATCAAATAAACATGTCCTCCAAGATACAACACTAAAAACCACATATCAGAGAACCGCCAAGTATTCTCCATACCAATTTTGACAAACATTTCACTATGAGAAACGTCAACAACTAGCTCAACCATTTGAGCAATAGGGGACCTATAAACTTTATAGTACAATATACATAAATAATAAACATTACATCTAGAAATACAATCTATAATATTCCCATATTGAAGGAATGCAAAACATTCTTCCACTAAGACATCAAATACTCTTTCCTGCATAAATATTGTTTCTTTCATATTGACCTTCTACTACACCAACCTTTCAGAAACACCTCATACTTAATGTCATTATTTGACCACTCAACAACATCAAACCATACTTTTATAGACCATTTGCAACACATAATGACATTAATGGCAACACAAGATAGGTTGACATCAATGACAACATAACACAACAACTCATCTGCAACACATGGTGACATCAATGACAACACAAGAAAGGTTGACATCAATGACAACATAACACAACAAATCAAGTTTCCAATACCATGTACCCACCAAGGCAGTGCAATTCCTCCAAGGTGAACTAAAAGATACTAATCAAATGATTACATGGGGTTTTATGAATAAATACACCAAAAAAATACTATCTAAATAAATATATAGAAATGAGATAACAAGATATACTCATTAGGCACCACCTCCATCAAGTCATGTACATCCTAGTCTCATCCAAGTGGGAGTGGAGGACCATTGGGTGGTAGTGATTCTAAAAGAATAGCATAAAAAGAGTAGTATAAATGAGAAATTATCTATAACTTGGAGGAAAAACATCCTCGTGTGTTTTTGAAGGGGAAATTATAAAAATGTGTGTGAATATTATTAACAATAACAACACATCTACCAACAAACTAAAAAGATGCTCCTCTTAGGGAGGGGCCAATGACTTAGCTACAAAGTAAGTAACAATTCTATGGCCCTCTCTACTATTAGTACAAGTGAGAAAGCCATGATTAAATGATTGTGGTGGTGGAAGAACCTCCCGTGTAGGAGAAAGTAATATAGAATGACTTATAGGTGGATAAATGGCTTGGATTCAAATTATGAAGGGATTAGGTTGGGTAGTTCAAGCTTTCAAAAGTAGGTGGAGAAACTATGGCTTGGATTTGTTTGTCAAGTGGAAACACAATCATGATGTTTGTATGATATAGAAGATTGGTTTTACTATGGTCTATATTGTGAAGTGGAGGGAGGAATATCTTGCATATAATAAACTTTATTTTTTGAAGGTGTGGGAGGAGGAACAATAGTACCTAAATTATTTAAGAAAGAAATGAGTAGAGAGGAGGATACAAGAGGCATGACCCTAGATAGTGAAGCAAGTGGAGTATAAGGAATGGGATTCATTCTTCTTATTTCATAATTCTAATATAACTTTAAATAAGTTGGTACAAGGTTGAAGATGGAAAGAAAGACTAGGCAAGAAATAATCAAGGGAGAAGTTGTCTTATATGGCAAGTGGTTGATATTGACCATAATATGAGGGAATTTCAAGTATTTATAAATGAGATTGGGAATGAGCTTCATCATAATAAGTCAAGGGTGGACCAACATAATGTGATAACAATTGGAAGTAGGGATAGCGTATTATGGAACATCTATTGACTTAAGGCCAACTTGGATGGATAATATAAGGAAAGAAATTTTTTGATACAATAGGTCACCATATGTGCATAAAGAAATGTTAGAAAGAGAATAAACATCTCTATGTAGTTAGTGGATGCCAAGAAATTCCTCTACAAAATTTTTACCATGCACATTAGGTCCATTAGAACAATGTGGATAGATTTTTAGCTAATGAAGGCTTGGATTTATAAAGGACCATCACATGCACATTGATATAGGAGGCACAGCTATTGAGGTTTGGAATAAGCTCAAGTTGAGGAGCACAAGGTTGAGTGTCCATTACATCCACCATATGGTAAAATGGAAAATAACCAAGAGGCAAATCTACATCTATCATATAGGGGATTGTTATATGGTCAAAATTAAAATGGGTAATGTGTGAAGGGAAGAGATCTATGAAACTAGAATTCATATTTTGCAAAAGAAGGTTTATCATACATTTAAAAAAATTACTTTTGTCAAACTATAGATCTGTTTACTTTGTCATTTACATGAGTAACTTATATAGCATTCAATTCAATAAAGTCCTAAATAAGTTGTCTATGGTGCATGCACTTTTTAGTGTCATCCAAAACACTTGGTGGTATTTGAAAATGCTTTGACATCATTATCTTTTAGGAAAAGTAAGATTGGTTTCAAGGGAACAAATGGTATGAAATTGAAACAAGATGATTAGTTAGGAGTTGTTAAGGAATAGAATGGAGGGTCAAATAATTATCTAAAATGTTATAGGAGTCATGACCATATAAATATAGCCAACACTAAAGAAGAAGGCATAGTAGTAACAACATGGTTAATGACTAATGAAGTCTAGCCTTTTGCGAGAAGAGTTTTTTTAATTATATGATTAAGAAATTCATGAGGAAGTGGGAGCTTGTGGTGTAATACAATAAGATGCCTCAAACTGGATAACCAAGTACTAATAATCTTGTAGGTAGGTACAAAGATGTAGAAATAAAGAATATCTTACCAAATTTTTACATGAGTTCTCTATGTATCATGTCTTCTAATAAGTGAATAAGCTGGTAGACTCCAACAAAAAATAATGTGATTTAACAAGTTGAAGAGATCATTATTAGATCACAAGGAAGCATGGAGACATATCAAAGAGATAATCTAATCCATGGGTTTGTAATGTATGTTGGTCAAATTTATGGATGATAAGAAGTTTATACATTCATGTGAGAAATTTCATACTTATCTAACACTATGAAGAGGAGGAAGATCTTTCCATCAAGATTTTTGGGTCCTCCTTTAAATAGTTCTCTACTCACATATATTCTTAACAACTACCTTATCAACGTGTCAAGGCATCCACCAAGAGATGATGGTGGAGGGGATTATTTTGAGAAAATATGTTTGTGAATGTAGAGATGGGTACCTCTCAAAGTGGTTACAATAACTCTTTCACATTGGATCTCCACATGCAAAAAGAATAATAAAGACAACCATTGATTCTATTGTTTTAAGTAATGCACACATCCATGTCAACTAGATAGTAGAGGTATTCTAGATTAATATATTAGATATTTAGGGGAGGAAGATGTGGGGAAAGTTGGTAGTGACTAGTTGTATTAAAAAAACTTTGTGTGGAGATACAACCAAGGCAATATGAAACTATGACAAGAGCTATGTTGCAAGGGAAATATGAGGTGTTTTTAATATGAAGCTAATTCAAGAAAATGACCAACTATATGATTGTTTTAGGATATTGAGGAAAGGGGTGGTGAAGATCAACTTAGAGGATTTTAGACACCTCTTAAACCACAACCCTTTCTTGTTACCACAACAAAGATTAGAGAGTTCATGAGTTGTCCTAGGGGTTTCCATACATAATGCATAATAATGTTAGAGAAGGATATGTTTCAAAAGAACAAATTGACATATCATGATCCACTTTATAGTAAAACTATGTTATTTATCTTTCATAATTTAATAGAGTTGTCCTCTAAACACTATATATTAAAATATACATTTTGATAGTGGGTCCATATTGAAATATACACTTTTGTAAAAACATAAAAAATTAGAAATTAATCCCATTGACTTATAAGGTGCCAAAAGTTTATAAGATTCTATGACAAAACATACTATAACATAATAAACAAGGGATGCAATGTGTCAAGTTCTTGGCAGTAGTGTTAGGATATGTATTTAGAGTTAGGATTATGTGGGATTGCAATAGTGTTAGGATATACATTTAGAGTTAGGATTAGGTGGGAAGTGAGCATGTGCTAGCTTTACTCACAATGTCTAGTAGGAGGGAATCTAAAACATCAAATTAAATGTAAATGATAAAGCTACAAGGTTCACATCTAGGACTATGATAGTCACCAAGGTCAAGCCTACACACATAGATCTTATATAAGGTGATGGAAAATGTATATCTATTCTAAATATCAATAATGGTATGATTAGGATATGAGATGTTATAAGCTACATTAACATGAGAATTTGTCCACTTAGAAACTAAATATTACATTTAAAATATTTTCACTAAAATATATCACATATAAGACATATTAATCAAATCAACCCAAAACATTAAAAAATAAATATTTGAAACTATTATATTTATAGATTTAATTATGAATTTAAACTTTTAAAAATTTAATTATGAATTTAAACTTTTAAAATATATAATTGTCAAATTTCTCCATTTAAAAAAACAAAATTAGAGATTAAAGAGGGGGAAGGAGGAAGGTATTGAAGTAAATAAATGAAAATTTAAAAGTTTTGAATTTTTAATTAAAAATTAAATGTAATAGAAATTTTAATACATAATATATGATATGTTATGAAAAAAAAATGACAATTACAAGGTTATTTTTTACTTGAAGAAAATTTGAAAATAATAATGTATTATACTCTTTATTAAGTACAATAATATGAAAAAACACATCAATTTATTAATATTTTTTAAGAAAATAAAACTCTCCAATGATAATGCAAAAATCCTATATTCCCACAATTTTCTATATTTTCAATAATGACAATCTAAAATCTCATACATAAATATAATTGAAATGGTTAATTTAAAAACATATAATTTTTTTTATAATGCTTTATTTTAAAAACCTAAATACTTTGAAACATAATTTTTAATTATATAAAAAATCATTTTAAATATTTTTAATAAAATAAATTGTATTATTATTTAATTTTCATATAATTAATGTATATATATAATCAATTATTTATTTTTTATTATTATTATTTAATTAGGCGACAGTAAGCAGTTTGGTGCTTGGGCAGATGTGGTGTGGGATGATCCACCACATGTGCCCCAATGGGTTTTCTCCAAGGGGAGATGGGAAGACAAGGCTCCGCATTCTAAAAAGCAGTTTAGAGGGTTTCGTCAGGTGTCAAAATATTTTCAGGGATTTTTTAAGAGCTATTCGCGTCGTCGTAGGGAGAGTTTAAACCTGCGAGGGCAGAGTGGAATTGGGAGAAACCATTACTTTGAGAAGCAGACGGGCATTGTCGGTAATGTTAACCTATCTTTTGTTGAAGTGGTGGCCACGAGAGTCAAGGCTACTTCAAGGGCATCTAGGTCTGTCAAACAGGTGGGTGCTTCGGCTATCTCTGGTAAGGCCATGGCAAGCTCGAGCAATAAAGCCCTTTCTGTCTCTGGTCTGGAAAAAGGTAACAAGGTGGATGTAGCCCCATCGAAAGAGGTATGGTTCCCGCGGCCAAGTTTTGATTTTAGTGGTTCTTTTGTGGCAGAAAGGGCCTCCAAGTTACATTTTGTTGCTCTCTTGGGGGAATTCTGGGGTCCTCAAACCAATTTGTCTAAGTTGCATTCTAAATTACGCAAACGATGGCCTGCACTAATTTGTTTTCAGTTATTATCATCGAATTATTGTGTTTTTGTTTTCGAATCCCCCCATTTTAGGGATGATGTTCTTGCGAATTCGTTTCATTGGTTTGGTAATATTTTGATTAGGGTTTCTACTTGGAAACCCTTTTTTGTCCCAGCTTGGTCCAAACCTAAAACTCTCCCGGTTTGAATTGGTTTGCCCCAGCGTCCCTTTGAATTCATGGATCCTGAAGTGCTGAAATCTATAGGAGACAATTTTGGAAAGTTTTTGACATCTAAATCTGTTTTTGAGGAAGGGAAGCTTCTGGTAAAAATCTGTGTGTTGGTTCCCCCTACTTCTATATGCCCGATTTCATGTAATCTCAAATCAAATGAGGGTATTTGGAAACAACCTATCATGAAGATGGATAATGATCTTACTCAAGATTTGATTGTTGTGGATGCCCCCCTGTTCTTGGATTTTCATAATTCCAAAGCTGTTACAAATAATAAGGAAAGTTTGGATGTTCCCCTGAATCCCGTCCCTGTTAAAAATCCTATTCATGTCTCGGTTGAGTCGGATTACCAGTTAAAGGAGGGCCCCAATAATGCCTTGCAAACTCTCCATAAAGCCTCCTCTAACAAATTGGAGAGTGTTGTGAATACTTTAAATCAGGTTGGGTTGGAAGGTGCTATTAATTCTAAGTTTGTCGGTCAGGTTAAAGATGGCAATGCTAACCGAGCTAGCCAAACATGTCTTTCTCCCTTACAAGGCCCCAATCATTGCTTTGTTCAGAAGGAGGGGCTAGTTGATAAGTTAGGTGATGAGGTCCTTTGTTCTTTAGAAAGGTTGGGTGGTCATATGGATATTCCACATAATATTGCAGGTTCAGGGGTGATTGCTCCGGTTGTGTCTACTCCCTTTAGTCCTGATAATGTTGTCCTAATTCAAAAGGTTAAAGAGTTAGCGTATAGTGAGCCTATCAAGGATTTTGGCATGCCTCAGGTGTCTCTAGATATTTCTCCAGATGAACACACGGTTCAGCTGTTGGCATATGCACACTCCAATGAGACATTTTATGTGATTGAAGGTTTTGTCATTGATGGCAACCTTACAATCCTATGGCACCGGCAAGGCATTACATCAGAAAGTTAGTGCATCGGCATCAATGATCAAACTCTACACCGGCACTCAGGACACCGCCACCGGCACAAAGAAAGGAAGTATATCGGCACAGAGGCCGACAGGATTTTGTTATATTATATTTTGTTTATTATTGTAAAAACTTTGTAAGCCGACTTGGCATGTTGTAAAATGACTCTTATATATAAAAGAGATCATTGTAGACATTTTGTAAGTAAGGAAGGAAGTGAAGAAAGTGATGTATGCGAAATATAGGGTAAAGGGTTTATGTAAGAAGCAGAGCAGCAACGAGTACTGAATCAGGCATTATAGATGCTATTGTAAAGCAGTACAAGATACTGGATTTATATAATCCACATTGTAAGTCAGTGAGACTTCCCATTTGAGCAGTGAGCTCTAGGCAGTTGGCCTTCCTGCATGTGCAGGCCCCTATTGTAAGTAATATTCTCTTATTGGCCAGTAAGTGGATATTGTGGGTCACAAATCCCACTGAGGTTTTTCCCACACCGGGTTTCCTCGTTAAATCCTTATGTCATGGTGTGCTTTTCATGTGGATGTTTTTTATTCTGTTTATTGCATTATTTCTTGCATACCGGTACACTGTTATAATATATTCTGCATGTTTTAAGATAAGAAATTTTGTACATCGGTTAGATACTGATTCACCCCCCCCCCCCCCCCCCCCTCTCAGTATCTGTGGGAATCCTAACAATTGGTATCAGAGCTTGGTCCTCTATTTTCAGAAGCCTAACAGCTTGAGGAAGATCTTGACACCGGTAAAGATGGAAAATCTGATGAAGCAACTTGAAGGAGCTCTTTTAGACTATAATGCAGAGAAATTGAAAAATATCAAACTAGAAGATGATTTAAGGGTAGCCTAGGATATCATTCAGGCACTTCAAGAGAATCTTACTGTTGCAAGAAATAAGAGAAGAGAACTTTGTGAAAAGATGCAAAATGAGAATGATGAAAAGGAATCACTTAATGATCAGTTAAGCAAGCTGAAACAAGAAAACATGACAACAAAGAATGAAATGCAGGATATGACTATGAGATTTTGTAAAGAGATTGAGGATAGGAAGAAGAATGAAGAAGAATTGACCAGAAGACTAAATGATGCAGCAAATGAGAACACAAGACTTAGCTACAAAAATGACATGTTGAAGACAGATCTGATACACACTTAGAATGACTCAAATGAATTGATGAGACAGAAAGAAGTCTTAGAAAGAGAACTAGAAACTGCAAATCAACATAAAGAAAAATTCAAGATAAGCTCAGAGGAACTTAGCACCTTGCTGAAGAATCAAAAACCTAAAGGTGACACGTCTGGAATTGGCTTTGAAGTTGGTGAAAGCTCCGGTACTCCAATACTCAGGATCACAGCAAACCGGTAAGACAACCTAATGCTTATAAATTCAATGGAAAATGCTTTAACTATAATAAGTATGGTCATAGAGAAAATGAATGTAGATCTAGAAATTATCAGAATATCAACACACCCACCGGTCAATGTTCAAAATGCAACAAAGTTGGTCACAACTCTAAAAATTGCAGAATGAATGTGAAATGTTATGTTTGTGGAAGATTTGGACATTTATCCAATCAATGCAGAACACAAACCGGCATAGGTTATGGGAAAGCTATTTAGAAGAATAATGTAACTTGTTATGCATGTAACAAGATTGGGCATATTGCAAAATTCTGTAGAAGTAAAGGATCACCGGTAGACAACAAAAGTTCTAGCTTGAAAGGTAAAGAAAAGGTTGAAGAGGTTAAGCGAGAATTCTCAAAACAATGGATTAAAAAAGCTGATCTAAATATTGGGAATACTCCTCCACCGGTAGAACCAGTTAATGCATCACCGGCAGGACAGAGTGATGCTTCATGGCAGGACAGAGCAGTGCTCCACGGGCAAGAAGTTCTTCATCTAATTGAAGAAAGTTTCCTTGAGGGTTTGGCAATCTAATGACACGTGCTATTATTCCCTCGGTTAGAGATGAGAAGTTGGAAATTACTTATTACCGGCAGACAATGTTAAGTGAATACTTAACCGGCATGCATTTAATGTGGTAGATGGCGAAAAGACACTATAAATTTGAGGTTTTGGCTCCATTTCATTTCACCGAGATTTCAAACCTACGAAGAGCGCGAAGATTCCGAGCTAAGGCATTTCGAGCAAGAGGCAAGAACACTTCAAGCAATCATCCATCCTAAAGGCAGTAAAAGGTATTTTATCATGGCATCCACCTCTGCAATTGAATATATAGCAAACCCTACTGTTGTCGAAGTTATAAAAGGACCTAGGCCCGTATTTCAATTAGTTCCCGAGATAGCAAAGAAAGATGATACCTTAGGTGCTTTTTCTCAAATTCCTAAGGGAGTTGTTTATGTTGAAGACCCCAGAATTTACATTCAGTGTAACATTGAGGAACTAGGAGATGAAGAGATTAAAACCATGTTTAAAATTGTCATATGTGATGAATCCGGCAATGTAAAAGATGAACACAAGATCATTGAAACCCTAGGATTTACAGAGATCCTTAGCATTCCTGAATTTCCCAAGGATGTGATTAGGATAGTCTTAAGCAGGGTACATGGTGAATTTTTCTAGTTAGATGCAATTCACAAAATCACTAAGGAAGTTGTGAAAGCTGTCACAGGGTTACCAACCACCGGTAAAAGGCCAGACAAAACCAAGAAGGTTTCCAATTACCTAGTTACTCAGTTAACTGGTGCCACATCTGACAGAAGGTCCTTAAGAGTAAATGATGTAACAGATATTAATGTGAGATTTATCAACATGATATTAGGATATAAAGCTACTCATGCAAATAGACTTAATTCAATTTCAAGTTTATGCATTGAGAGTGCTTATGATATGGTCATGGATAATGTAAAGATTCATGTATGTGAGTGGTTGAAGGATGAATTAATTGACAACTTAGGCAAGATTAAGAAGGACAAGAAAGGAACTTTTAAATTTGGAAATTTGTTAGTATGTCTGATGCTACATATAACCAAACAGGTTCCCGGTATAGGCTACAAAGAACTTGGATATGATATATCGGTAGGTAAACAGTTAACAGAACTATTCAACAATATGGGAGAAGATAAAGAAAACAATATCCATGATTTCTTTCAAGCACTAAAGGCCAAAATGAAGAAAAGAATCAGACTATCACAAAAGATTGCTGACAAATATAAGGATGAAATATGCTTTGTAATCAAGAAGGATGAGATCTGGATGGAAGCAGTCATCCCTAGGATTGTTTGGGTAACAGAGATGGGCTACGAAATAGATGATCATATAATTGAAACATATGCTAAAGCACTTCTGGAAGCCCCTAAAGAACCTAAGGAAGAAATATTTGGTAGTGCAGAAACTATTGAAAACCAAATACAATCTAAGAAAAGAGTGAAAAAGGTTGAGGCAGTTGTAAGAAAAGGTTCTAGGCAAGCAAAAGAGATCAAGGATAAAGTAATGGAACAAACCAGTATAACAGAGGATGAGTTAGCAGCTCCACAACCTGAAACTCACCTATCACTGGTAGGCACATCTTCAGAGAATGACATGCCTGCAACTTTCAAAAGAGTTGTAAGAAAAAGAGATCCCTCACCGGCAACCACACCCTCACCTAGGAGGACAAGACAAAAACAACAAGCAGTGAGATCTCCGGTAAGAAAGGCTACACCAAAGAAGAAGAAACTGACACCCAAGAAGAAGAAGAGAACAAATAAAGACTTGGCCCCTCTTGACATACTGTTGAATGAAATTACAGAGGAAGGGAAATTGAAGAATATAGAGAAACTATATGACACTCTGACAGTTGATGAAAAAGAACAAGTAGAAAACAATGTTATATTGCATATGGATATGTATAAGAAATTTTTGATGGAAGTAGTAGATGAAGTACTAGATGAACTATTTAAAAGATTGGAAACAAGAAGACAAGCAGTAGTAGAACTTGACAAGAAAATAAAAATAGAAAAGCTACTTGTTGTATATCCAATGAATTCACCCAAAGAAATTGATGACTTAATTACTGAAGCCAACCGGTCAGTATTTTCTACTGCACACCGGCACATTGCTTTAATGTTTGGAAGAGTTAATGAGGTGACTGAGGAGACAGAAAATGCATGGGACATTTTCCTAGTGGAAAAAGAAAAACAAAAAGAATACATGAGTCACAAACCTATAAAGGTATATCAGAAAGAAAGAGACAAGGGTAAAGGTAAAGTTGGTGGACCACCCAATATCAAGGTGAAAGACAACTTACCCCCACCTCCTTTTATTACTCCACCGGTAAAAACAACAGCTACAAAAGATCAACCGGTAGTTGAAAGTATGGATGTAGAGGATGTCAATCCTAATCCTGAAGTCTTATACATAGTGGATGTTGATACTCAAAAGATCAACATTGTGGTAGACAAAGATACAACTGATAAGACTGACATGGCTAGTGAGCCTCCGGTAGCTGAGCAAACTGATAACACACAGGAGAAACCAGCAGATGGCAAAAAGCAAAAGGCTCCTGAACAGGAACAACAACAAGAACAAGAACAAGTTCATAAGGAAACAATGCCACCAGCTACTGGAAAAGTAGAAAAACCATTGTTTAAGGAAATGCAAACACAAACAGACCTACCAGAGGTCAATACAAGCTTGGTTACTTCCACTGGCGGTACTCGGAATGTTGGTTCATCATCAAGCTACAAATCAACTAATGTGACTGAGGTACTCTTGGATTCAATTAAAAAGATAACAGATTGCAGCTCACAAGCTTATAAGGCAATTGATGACACCATACCAATTGTGAATGTAATTGCTCCTAACTATAATATAGACAATAAAGATTCTTTAGGACAACTTGATACCCTGTGTAAATATATCACAGAGAACATTGAGAAAATAAAGGAAGAGACATTGAAGGACAAAGTAGAAATTGAAAAACAAAGATTCTTTGATGAGCAGATAAAGAAGTGTACTAGAGATTTTGACACACTTCTATCGGAACTGTGTAATTTATTAAAAGAGTACAAAACTCTGTACAAAGACACCTATAAGACAAACCTTTTAACTGTAGATATAGATAAGAAGATGAGCAAGGTACAGGATGAAATCAATAAACTTGCAGATAATTTTGTTAACTCACCTAATACATTATCAGTTTTTTAACAGAAGATAACAAATTTTGAGGAAGAATTACTTAAATTGGAAAGAGAAAAAAAGAGAATAGTGAATAAGGCAAAGCATCTGAGATTAAAACTGAGTCCAAGATTGGACTATTTAGCATCATTACGGAAGGAAGTATCTGAGGCACTAATACAGGGATAGAAAACATCGGCAGAGTATTTGCAACATCTCACCGGTACAGCTAAAAGAACAGAGACAGCAATAAGAGATAGTAAAATTTTTATGGAGATTATAAACTTGATTTTGGCGGATCTATTTCAAATTGTAACTACCCAGTTACAAGGTTGAAACTACTAACTCTACTGACATCTTGACAACCTTTGTCATTGATGCCAAAGGGGGAGTACTGGGATGAGAAAATTCAACATCACAGGAATCATATGCTCAAGGGGAGCACACACATTTTTGGTAACATTTTTGGACTTCACATTTTTGGATACACTTTTGAAATTTCTCATGAGTGTTGCCATCAATGCCAAAGGGGGAGATTGTTGGCATATGCACACTCCAATGAGACATTGTATGTGATTGAAGGTTTTGTCATTGATGGCAACCTTACAATCCTATGGCACCGGCAAGGCATTACACCGGCAAGTTAGTGCACTGGCATCAACAATTAGACTCTACACCAGCACTCAGGACACCGGCACTGACACAGAGAAAGGAAGTATACCGGCACAGAGGCCGACAGGATTTTGTTATATTATATTTTGTTTATTATTGTAAAAACTTTGTAAGCCGATTTGGCATGTTGTAAAATGACTCTTATATATAAAAGAGATCATTGTATACATTTTGTAAGTAAGGAAGGAAGTGAAGTGATGTATGTGAAATATTAAGGAAGACCTATTATGCGAAATATAGGGTAAAGGGTTTATGTAAGAAGCAGAGCAGCAATTGGTACTAAATCAGGCATTATAGATGCTATTGTAAAGCAGTACAAGATACTGGATTTGTATAATCCACATTGTAAGTCAGTGAGACTTCCCATTTGAAGGGTGAGTTCTAGGCAGTTGGCCTTCTTGCATGTGCAGGCCCCTATTGTAAGTAATATTCTCTTATTGGCCAGTAAGTGGATATTGTGGGTCACAAATCCCACCGAGGTTTTTCCCACACCGAGTTTCCTCGTTAAATCCTTGTGTCATGGTGTGCTTTTCATGTGGATGTTTTTCATTATGTTTATTGCAGTATTTCTTGCATACCGGTACACTATTATAATATATTTTGCATGTTTTAAGATAAGAAATTTTATACACCGATTAGATACTAATTCACCCCCCCCCTCTCAGTATCTGTGGGAATCCTAACATCAGCAAGTTGAGCATTTGCTCTTGTCTAATAAGGATCTTTTAGAGGAGGAGGTCTCGGATAAGATTGTGTGTTCTATTGAGAATGATTTGGATTTAATTCATAAGAGTCTGTCTTTATCCCCTTCTTTTAATCCCTCCGAGGTTCCTATTAATGTTACCCATGATTCTTCAAATCGAGTGGTTCCCCAGGAGTTGGTGACTTCTCCTCGGTCATCTTTAGTTAAAATTCCTATTGGTCCTCCTATTGCCCAAGTTGAGTTGAATTTACCTATCTCTATTGTGTCCCCAAGCAAGGGTAGACCTCTGAAAAACCGCAAAACTCAGTTGGAAATTGATGCAGGCATTCAGCAAGTTTTGTTTGCTTCCCCTGGGTTTAAGAAGGCTTCAACTTTGTCTTTAGGTAATGGGAAAAGCAGTGGCTTTGGCTCGAGCTCCATTAAAAAGAAAAAAAGGTGTGTTCTTAGTCCTCCGATTACTAGATCTGTGGCGGTTAAGAGGAGCTTGCATAAAAGCTTTGGGGAGAACATTTCTTCTCCTAAGAATGAAAAGAGGGGAGTGTCGACCTCCCCTCGAGAACAATGAGGATTATCTCATGGGATGTTACGGGCTTAAATGCCCCTAACAAGAGACGCTTGATCAAGTCTCAATTAGACTTGGTTAAGTGGGATTTAGGCATGCTCCAAAAGACTAAGCTCTCTTTGGAGAATTCTGAGTTAGTATTTTCTTCTTGGAAGAGGTGGAAGTTTCTATCTTGCCCGGCCTCTGGGGCATCGGGTTGCCTAGCATTATTATGGAATGATTTTGTGGTTGATGTGGAATTGGTCGCTACTACTCCAAATTGGATGCTATCATTAGTATCATACAAAGATTCTAGGTTTAAAGTATGGGTGTTTAATATTTATGCCCCCTCGGGTATCTCGGCTAAATACAACCTTTGGTGAGAGCTTATTAGGGTTTCATCCCCCCTAAGGAATCATTCCTTTATTATTTTTGGGGGAGATTTTAATGCAATTTTGCATTTAGGAGAAAAATCAGGGGGTATTTGTCCAAATAAGAAGTCTATGGATGACTTTAATGCATTCACTTCTGATATGTCTCTTTTTTATTGTAAGCCAAATAATGGTCTTTTCACATGGACAAACATGAGGAAGAATTTCTCTCAAATTGTGGAAAGATTGGATAGATTTTTACTTTCCTCCAATTGGTTCGATTCAGATATTGAGTTTTGTTCTTCTATCCTTCCCCTGACTAGGTCTGATCATTTCCCGATTTCCCTTTCTGTTGTAAGAGATAGACCTTCCCACAAATTGCCTTTTAAGTTCTAACCCATGTGGTTTAGGGATCTTTCTTTTCTTTCCCTCCTGCGACAATAGTGGGGAGAGGCTCCATTCACTAGAGGATCTAGAATGTTTCAGATTGTCAAGAAGATCAGTTAAAAATATCAAGGGGTGGAATTCTCTGCATTTCAAGAATATCTTTGAAGAAAAGCAAAGGATCTTGGATATGATTGATGTTTTGAATAGGCATGTGATGCTTCATGGTATGGGTTCTGGGGTGTTTGATGAAATTAAGTCTCTTAGGTGTGAATTGGAAGAAATTTTGGCAAGAGAGGAGGTATATTGGAGACAAAAATCTTGAGAGCTTTGGTTAGCTGATGGGGATAAAAATACTAAATTTTTTCATGCTACCACTAAAATGAAAAGGGTCAGAAGTAGGATCTCTTGTATTCAAGATTGTCATGGGAATATTCTCTCTGAGGAAGGTGACATTTCTAGGGAAGCGGTAAAGTTTTTTAAGAATCTTCTATCATCTGAGAATATTGATTACTCTAACAATATCTCTTCTCATATTCCCTCTCTTGTTTCTCCCGATGACAATAGAATGTTAATGTCTCCTTTTTCATTAGATGAGGTTAAGGGGGTTCTTTTTGCTATGAATCCGGATAAGGCACCCGAGCCTGATGGATTCACTCCTTTATTCTTCCAGAAATGTTGGTATTTTGTGGGTTCGGATGTTCTTTTGGCTCTTGAGGAAGCTAGGCATAATAGGTCAATCCTTAAAGAAATGAACACTACCTTGATAGTTATTTTACCTAAGAAGGAGGATCCTAAAACCTTTGCAGATTTTCGTCCTATAGCTTTATGTAACACCATCTATAAGATCTTTGCCAAAGTGATTTCTATGAGATTGGCGAAACTTTTACCAAAAATAATCTCCCTTGAGCAAGGAGGTTTTGTCCCACAAAGGGAAACTTCTGAGGGGGCTATAGTTGCTCACGAGGTTTTACACTTGATTTCAGCTCATAAATACCCTGCCATGATCCTTAAGTTAGATATGATGAAGGCTTATGACAGGGTCGAATGGAATGCGTTAAAAGTTGTTTTGTCAAGGTTGGGTTTTTCTTTGGCTTGGATAAAATGGATCATGTCTTGTATCTCCTCAGCTAGATTCTCGGTTCTTATTAATGGGTCCCCTTGTGGTTTCTTCCACTCTTCTAGGGGTCTGAGGCAAGGGGATCCATTGTCCCCTTTCTTGTTTATATTATTAGCTGAAGCTTTAAGTTGGGCAATCAAATCAGTTTGAGTGAATGGTTTATGGAAGGGTATCAAAATTCAAAACTTTGATCAAAGGATTTCCCATTGCCTTTTTGCTGATGACACCCTTTTGTTTGGTAGTGCATCTTTGAAGGAGGCTAGAGTCATAGATCAAGTAGTTAGGAATTATGTTTCATTTTCGGGTCAAAAGGTCAACAAGGAAAAATCTAAGATTTTCTTCTTAAACACTCACTCTTTGATTTAGGATAAGCTTCAGAAGTTTTGGGGATTCCAACTTGGGGATTTCCCTTGCAGCTACCTTAGGATTCCCTTTCTTGTTAAAAAGGATAAGGTGAATTTTTGGGACAAAGTAGTTTCAGGGGTTTCAAAGAAAATATTGTCATGGAACCATAAATGGCTCACCATGGCTAGGAAAAATGTTCTGATTAAGTCTGTGTTGAATGCGGTGCCAATCTATTTATTGTCAATTCTAAAAGCTCCAAAGGTTGTCCTTGTCAACTTAAAAGATATTTTGAGATCTTTTCTTTGGAATAATAATAAGGATGGGAAAACTAGGGTCCCCTTGTTAGCTTGGGATAAGGTTTGTCTTCATAAAGAGATGGGGGGGTCTGGAATTTGAAGTTTGGAGAATCAAAACTTGGCTCTGGGAGCTAAGCTAGTGTGGAAATTGTATGATAAACCAAATTCCCTTTGGGCTAGGATCCTGTTTGCTAAGTATCTTCATAATGGAGCTAGGGAGTCTGTTTTTTGCGCCTCGAATTTGCCCCGGGGTCGGCTGTTTGGAATTTTATGGGGAAATGTAGAAGTGTCTTGTTGCCGCATCTTTCTTGGGTTGTGCATAATGGTAGTAAAGTTAGATTTTGGGATGATGCTTGGAATGGCCACTGTCCTTTGGATTTCATTAGGGATTGAACCCCTTTAAAATCAATCCTTCTAGCTAAATGGGGGTTTTTTTTGTCTGACTATTTTGATGTTGTATATAATGGGCATGTGAAGGTGGCTAAATGGAAATCAATTGATTTTCTATCTGTTAATCCAAGCCTGAAAGCAGAGTTTTGTACTATCCTCAAAGATAGAACTATCATCTTGTCTAAGAGGGAAGATGAGCTTATTTGGACTAAGAACACATCTGGCAAGTACTCAGTGAAAGATGGATATAATTCCCTTATGCCGGCTAAGGACCTTCATTCTTGGCCTTACAAATTATTCTGGCATCCAGCTTGCCTCCCGAAGGCTGGAGCATTTACTTGGCTTGTTGTTCAAGACAGGGTTCTTACTGGGATGAGACTGGATAGGATGGGTTTGTCTGTTGTTTTCCCTTGTGTTCTGTGCAATAAGAATTTGGAATCGTATTCTCACTTGTTCCTTCATTGTGACTTTTCTTTTGGTTGTTGGCAATGGTTATTTGAGAAACTAGGTCTGTCCTTTGTTATTGGCAATGACCTACTCTCCCACTTTAGAGCATGGCCTATCTTATTCTCCTCATCCTTTTATGCTTGCCTCTAGCTCATATCTCCATCAATTATCATTTGGAACATATGGTTAGAAAGAAACAATAGGATTCTTAGAAAGTTATCTGCTTCGCTTTCTGACATCTTAGTTAAGATAGAGGCTTCTATCTTGGAGGTGGTTTTGTCATATATTCATAATAATTTGGAAAATCTGACTTCATTCTCTCATTGGGATGGCATGATTACAAGACATGGAAATCTCTTTCAGTCATCCCTTCTCATGGGTTTGTTGCAAGAGATCTAGCTTTTAGGAATAAGAGACTTGCTGCTAGATGGGATCCTCCTCCTCTGGGTCATTTCAAGCTTCACTTTGATGGGGCTTCTAGGGGTAATCTGAGGTTGGCTGGGCCGATATGGCCATTTTTTACCACAATGCAGTCCTTATAGCTGCTCAATGTCATGCCCTTGGTTCTCAGTCAAACAATTTTGCTGAATGTCAAGCTTTGTCCCTTGGGATTGATTTGGCTACTTCCTTAGGGATTAAAAATCTTTTGATTCAAGGGGAATCAATGGTTGTCATTCAAAGTGTTTTGAGTTGTAAGAGTAATTGCTGGCACTTGAAGTACATAATAGATCATATTTTGGAGAGATTATCCTTCTTTGATACTTTCTCACTATCTCATTGTTTTAGAGAGTTGAATAAACTAGCAGATTTTCTGGCTAATATGGCTATTGACTTTGGTGCACATCATAAGAGTGTGGAGGTGTGTGATATTCCTCAAGACATTCTTCCCGGGTATTTGATCCAACCCAAAGGTTAAGGTACTTATCTTGAGCTATTTTTCCATTACCTCTTGAGGTATACATATTATCCTCTTCTCTGATCATATTGTATTTGTACCACGTGTTGATAGGAGGTTTTTATGTTTCTATTTGCATATGGTGTATTCTTACAATTCTGCATTTGGGTTAGATGTTGATGTGTGTATCCCATGAGGTGTGGATAGGTAATCTTCAACTTGCATCTCATTCTAAAAAAGCTAATTTTGAATCTGATGAGGTTTGGGCTCTATGCTTCTTGTTCTAACTATGGGTTTAAGGCATTTTTATGATTATATGTCTCTATTACTTCTTGAGGTATGCATGTTATCTTCCTCTCGGTTCAGATTCTATTTGCATCACATGTGTAACAAGGTGGCTTATGTCATTGATTACATATGTTGTGTTCTTAAAATTTGTGTTTGAGCTAGATGATGGGGTGCATATTCCATGAGGTATGGTTAAAAGGTAATTTGCAGTTTTTTTGCAATTTGCATGTTAATCTAAAAGGTTTAATTGTTTCTTTATCAAAGGTCAAGGAGAGTTTTTTTTCCTTATGTTTATGTACAAGGTAGTGGGATGCATTGTCTAGGCTGTTATCCGATATTGATACGGCTTTTTGGCTATGAGTTATTGGCATTGATAACAATAGGGTGGTGGCATGTGTGATCTGTGTAGTCTTTATTTTCAGTCCTTTATAAGATTTGGCATGATTATTTCTTTTTAGCATTTGGCACGTTCCTGAGTTTTTATTACTCGATGTAAGTACTATATCGCTGGTCGCCTTGTGTGTGGTGCGGCCTTGACAGAGTTGGCTTATGGGATAATCATAATTGAAGGTGGTCCTCGCTTACGAGAGATGCATTTATGGGTTTTAGTGTAAGGGTTATTAATTCATGTGAATTGTTCTAATCAAGCATGCTTGCAATGGATATTGTGAAGTGTCTTTGTGGAAATTTAAGGACGGTTTTTCAACTATGTTATCTTATTCTATTGGCAAAGCAATTTATGTTAAGTATTTTGTGGCTTATTCGGAGCCCTCTCTTCTACAAATGTCTTCTTCTCTGCCCATTGGTGTTTACAGAGTAGTTTTAGAAGCCTGATCATTGGAGGAAGAAAATGAGGACAATTCTGTCAAGCTTGGTAAGGTTTTTAACTTGTTTACTCCTGCGGTGGATTTTGAATTCCATGGGCTTTTGGGATGTCGGTGGTTGCAAGTTTGCCCTCAAGTTTCTTATGCTGAGCTTCTCTCTCGTTTTGTTACTATTTGCTTTGATGATTTGCTTGATATGGACTTGGTCTGCCTCTTGGTGTCCACGTTTATTTTTTTGTCGGTATGCAATTGGGCATTGGTTTCTCCTGCTTTGGCTAGTTATCAGTTTGGTATGGGTTCTTTTTACTATGGTGGCTTTCTCCCTCGTCATGAGCTTATGGCTAATGGCTGGTCTAGCCAATTACTGGATGAATTACGAATGGATTTGATATCTGATTCCATGGAAGACACTCGAGCCTCTATGGATTTTTTGTTGTATTTGGCTCCTGATCAGTATGTGGATAGAGCTTGGGTTGTCTTTCAGGCATTACATTCGTTAATGACTCTGGGTCTTTTGTGCTCTACTCCTGCTTGTTTGGCTTTTCCTCTAAGGGTTATTCCGCCTCCGGCCTCACCTCATGAACCGTCGGAAGAGAGGTCTAGTTCCTGGTTTTTGGATAACTAACTATGCTTGTTTGTAGCTGGTGGAATGGTTTTTTGCAGGCTTGAAGGTTCTACGACCTCTATTTTGCTCGGTTGATTATCTATGGTTCTGGCTGGGAACTTTACTTCTTTTATCTACTTGGCGGTCCTACATAGCAATTTTAATTTGTCCTTCTTTGGTGATACTATGGTTTTTGGTATTATCCTATAGGACTCTTGTAAAAATTGTAAAGATAGGGGGTTGGGGGGTATGACTAGACAGTACATATGATGTAAGGGTAGTGCTTATTTTTATCTGTTTTGAAGGCTACAACCGGAGGTTTTCTTGCGGGTTCTTTCCTGTTGGTATGCCTTTTTTGAACCCGATGTAAACACTTTATTGTTAATATATAAGTTTAGTGGATATTCCACTTTTAGTGAAAAAAAAAACTATGTACAACCAATCTCATTTTTTCATAAACACTTAGATATTTTAATTAATAAATATTTACTTCGATCGAAAAAGAAAAATATATATGGCAAGCTAGCCCTCCATTTCAAACGCTTTCCTTGCTTTTATTTATTAATGATGAATATTTAAACTCTAAAAGCATCATTTTTTATAGTCATTTTAAACTTTTTCTTTGTTCATAGGCTATTTAAAAGGGGTGGTTTGTCTACATACAAGGCATAGATGTAAAAGTGACTCCTTATTCACTACTTACGGAAATTCGTAACATTTTTATTTAAAAACAAAAAACAACATATTAATTTGGCATGTTGTGGGTATAGATAGTGGGCCATCAACTAGGCTTCATAGTTAGGAATCTGCTATCTATTTTCTGTACATAGGGTTAGGTTAATTAATGGGAGAAGAGCGAAGTTACACAACAGTTTTAAATAGATAGCAGATTCCTAACTATGAAGCCTAGTTGATGGCCCACTATCTATACCCACAACATGACAAACTAATATATTGTTTTTTGTTTTTAAATAAAGTGTTACGAATTTCTGTAAGTAGTGAATAAGGAGTCACTTTCACTATCTGTGCCTTGTATGTAGACAAACCACCCCTTTTAAATAGCCTATGAACAAAGAAAAAGTTAAAAAAAATAAATTTATATTTTGATGTATATTTTTCTCGTAATAATATTTCATTTGATGTATATTTTTCTCGTAATTATATTTTGATGTATATTTTGGTAGTTTTCATTTGGCGTCACCATTTGTCTACTAAATTTATCATTATCAAAAAAAAAACCCTATCCTAATCCTAACAACAATTGTAAACCTAACCCTAACCTTAACCCTAAATCCAAAACCTAACCCTAACAATGATGTAAACCCTTACTACAATCCTAACCCTAACCATTAACCTAACCCTAAAAGTGATGCAAACCATAACTATAAAATATGGTTAGTTTTGTGTTTAGGGTTAGGTTAATGGGAGAAGAGCGAAGTTGCACAACAGTTTTAAATAGATAACAAATTCCTAACTATGAAGCCCAGTTGATGGCCCACCATCTATACCCACAACATGCCAAATTAATATTTTTTTTTTTGTTTTTAAGTAAAAGTGTTACGAATTTCCATAAGCAGTGAATAAGGAGTCACTTTCACTATCTATGCCTTGTATGTAGACAAACCACCCCTTTTAAATAGCCTATGAACAAAGAAAAAGTTTAATAAAAAATAATTATATTTTGATGTATATTTTTCTCGTAATAATATTTCTAAGTCCAACATAGCTTAATTTGGTAGTTTTCATTTGGCGTCACCATTTGTCTACTAAATTTATCATTATCAACAAAAAAACCCTATCCTAATCCTAACAACAATTGTAAACCTAACCATAACCTTAACCCTAATTCCAAAACCTAACCATTAACCTAACCCTAACAATGATGTAAACCCTTACTACAATCCTAACCCTAACCATTAACCTAACCCTAAAAGTGATGCAAACTGTAACTCTAAACCCAAACCATAACCATAACTATAAATATAAACCCTAACCCTAGACACAATCCTAAATGTAACCCTAAATCCTAAGCCTATCCATAATCTTAACCCTTTCCCTAACCTTAATCCTAACAATGATATAAATCTAAATCCTAACCATTAGTCTAACCTTAACAATGATATAAACCCTAACTATAATCCTAACCCTAACCCTTAACCCTAACTTAACTCTCTAATATAAACCCTAACCCTAACATTGTGATATAATCCTAACCCTAATCCTAACAACAATTGTAAACCTAACCCTAACCTTAACCCTAAATCCAAAACCTAACCATTAACCTAACCCTAAAAGTGATGCAAAATGTACCCATTAACTTAACCAAACCCTAACCATTAACCTAACCCAAAAAGTGATGCAAATCGTACCCATTAGCCAAACCCTAACCCTAACCATGATGTAAATCCAAACTATACCCATTAACCTAACACTAACAATGATATAAACCATAAACATAATCCTAACCCTAACCCTATGATATAAATCCAAATCCTAACCCTAACCATTAACCTAACCCTAACAATGATGTAAACCCTTACTGCAATCCTAACCCTAACCATTAACCTAACCCTAAAAGTGATGCAAACCGTAGCCATTAGCCAAACCCTAACCCTAACCATGATGTAAATCCAAACCATACCCATTAACTTAACCCTAACAATGATATAAACCATAAACATAATCCTAACCCTAACCCTATGATATAAACCCTAACCTTGGACATAAAATACAATAAATCTATATATTATTATAGACGGAGTTTACATCATTATTTTGGTTAGGTTAATGGTTAGAGTTAGGGTCAGGGTTAGGGTTAAGATTGTGTTTAGGCTTAGGATTTATGGTTATGGTTAGGATTATGTGTAGGGTTAGGATGTATATCATAGGGTTAAGGGTAAGGGTTAGGGTTATAGTTATGGTTTGTATCACTTTTAGGGTTAGGTTAATGGTTAGGGTTAGGATTGCAATAAGGGTTTATATCATTGTTAGAGTTAGGTTAATGGTTAGGGTTTGGATTTAGGGTTTAAAGTTACGGTTAGGGTTACGATTGTTGTTAGGCTTGGGATTTAGTATTATTGTTATGATTATTTCTAGGTTTAGGGTTTATATCATGGGATTAGGATTAAGATTTACGATTATGGTTAATTTTATGTTTAGGGGTAGTAGGGTTTATATCACAACATTAGGGTTAGGATTAGCATCAGGGTTGGGGTTATGGTTAAGTTTATGATTGTGGTTCAAAGGCTTAATATTTAGAATTAGGGTTAGGGTTATGTCTATGGTTAGGGTTTATATCATAGGGTTAGGGTTAAGGGTTAGGGTTAGAATTATAGATAGATATTACATCATTCTTAGGTTTAGGTTATAGGTTAGGGTTAGGGTCAGGGTCAAGATTGTGTTTAGGCTTATGATTTATGGTTATGGTTAGGATTCTGTGTAGGGCTAGGGTTTATATAATAGGGTTAGACTTAGGGTTAGGTGTTAGGGTTAGGGTTATAGTTGTGTTTTGCATCACTTTTAGGGTTAGGTTTATGGTTAGGGTTTGCATTTACATCATGGTTAGGGTTAAGGCTAGGGTTAGGGTTAAGATTGTGGTTATGCTTAGGATTTAGGGTTATGTTTAGGATTATGTCCAGGGTTAGGGTTTATATCATAGGGTTAGGGTTAGGGTTATATTTATGGTTTATATCATTGTTAGGGTTAAATTAATGGGTACAGTTTGGATTTACATGGTTAGGATTAGGGTTTGGCTAATGGTTATGGTTTGCATCACTTTTAGAGTTAGTTTAAATGTTAGGGTTAGGATCGTAGTAAGGGTTTACATCATTGTTAGGGTTAGGTTAATGGTTAGGTTTTGGATTTAGGGTTTAAGGTTAGGGTTAGGGTTACAATTGTTGTTAGGGTTAGGATTTAGTGTTATTGTTATGATTATTTCTAGGGTTAGGGTTAGGGTTACAATTGTTGTTAGGGTTAGGATTTAGTGTTATTGTTATGATTATTTCTAGGGTTAGGGTTTATATCATGGGATTACGATTAGGGTTAGGATTAGGATTTACGATTGTGATTAATTTTATGTTTAGGGGTAGGGTTTATATCACAATGTTAGGGTTAGGGTTTATATTAGAGAGTTAGAGTTAGGGTTAAGGGTTAGGGTTAGGATTATAGTTAGGGTTTACATCATTGTTAAGGTTAGGCTAATGGTTAGGATTTAGATTTATATCATGGTTAGGATTAAGGTTAGGGAAAGGGTTAAGATTATGGTTAGGCTTAGGATTTAGGGTACATTTAGGATTGTGTCTAGGGTTAGGGTTTATATTAATAGTTATGGTTATGATTTGGATTTATAGTTATAGTTTCCATCACTTTTAGGGTTAACTTAGGGTTAGGGTTAGGATTGCAGTAAGGGTTTACATCATTGTTAGGGTCAGGTTAATGGTTAGGTTTTGGATTTAGGGTTAAGGTTAGGGTTAGATTTACAATTGTTGTTAGGATTAGGATTTAGTGTTATTGTTATGATTATTTCTAGGGTTAGGATTTATATCATGGGATTAGGATTAGGGTTAGGATTAGGATTTATGATTATAGTTAGTTTTGTATTTAGGGTTAGGGTTTATATCACAACGTTAGGATTGGGGTTAAGGGTTTAAGGTTTATATTAGAGGGTTAGGATTGTAGTTAGGTTTTACATCATTGTTAGGGTTAGGCTAATGGTTAGGGTTTGGATTTATATCATGGTTAGGGTTAAGGTTAGGGATAGGGTTAAGATTATGGTTAGGCTTAGGATTAGGGTTACGTTTAGGATTATGTGAAGGGTTAGGGTTTATATCATAGGTTAAGTGTTAGTGTTAAGGGTTAGGGTTAGGATTGTAGTAAGGGTGAAGTGGGGGTTATATTTAAGTTTAGGGTCCAGTTATGGTTTAGAGTTCAATCAGGTCTATATTAGAGATATTGTCAAGGTGAGGATTTGATTATGTTAAGGTTTTCATTATAGTTAGGGTTTGTATTTTTTTATGTTGTTAAATGAATCAACAATTAATTTTAGAATAAATTTAAAATTAAAACTTATATAACTTTAAATGATTAGAGTATGTTTTTGAATATTTATCAAAGCCTAATGGTAATCAAACCAGAATATTAGTTAAGGGTTTAACCTTTATGATACAATTTTAAAAATGTAAAAACTATATCAGGAGAAGAGCGAAGTTGTGGAGCAGGAGCAATAGAAGTAGGAGCCTCCACGACAGCACAAACATCACCAAAGGCATCATCAACAGTAAGGGGCACCTCGTCACGGGAGGAGAAATCATCCTCTAAAGAGGAGTCAATAGAAGCAGATTCAGAAGCATTAATCGTCAAGTGATCTTCAGTAGCATCCTTCCACCAAGTAGCAACTCCTCTACGACAGGAGAGGGAACAGTCTGAAGCTAAGTGACCCGTTGAGAAGCATCTTCGACAGTGAAAGGGGAGGCCCTCAAAATCCAACGGTTGGGTCCAAGGCCTATCCCCAACCATGAGAACGACATCTCTAGGGAGGGGCTGAGAAATGTCAATATCAACTAACAAACGGGCAAAGGTTGAATGACCCATAGAAGTTGTGACATCATCAACTTTCAAAAAACTGCCAATGGAGTTACCAATGGCCTCGAAAAAAGAAGGCTCCCAAAAATGTAGGGGAAGATTAGGAAGGCAGACCCAAATTAGACGAACAGTAAGAGATTCAGTAAGGGGGTTGAAAGAAGTTGTCCAGGGCTTAAGAGAAAGAGAGTGATCTCCCCAAATCCACAATTTACTCAAAATCAAATCACGATCAAGAGTAGAAGTAAAGAAGGCAATGAAAAAGCCTTTAGCAAAAATAAAAAGTTCAATGTCATAAGCAACAAGAGGTTTCCAAGAATCACTCACCCAGCGATGAAGTTTCAGAAGAGAAGGTCGAAACCCAGTAAATCTACATACCAAAGCACAGCATTGGTATAACTCAACATTTTCCATAACCTCCAGGCCACAGACCACAACAGGGGAAGTCTTGGCACAAAGAAGAGGACGGTGACCCTTATGAGCAGCAACTCTAGCCACACAAACAAAGCTACGTCCAAGAGCAAGCTTGGGGGTGTCCACAACAACAACAACAGAACCCCCAACACCAGTCAAACCACTAGTCACAACAGGAGGGGGCGTTTAAGGGACTCAGCACCCATCAGGGGAGCATCGCACTCCAACCCAGCAGCATGAGCAGAAGAGTCCACACCCAGGCCCATAGTTGAGTCGTTGCAAACAGCGGTCAAGTTTGAAATCTCCAGAGCGAGAGAGTTCACGATCATGGGAGCATTCATAGCAAGAGAGGGGCGTCTAATGGCCTCAACGCCCATCAGGGGAGCATCACACTCCAACCCAGCAGCATGAGCGGAAGAGTCCACACCCAAGCCCACAGTCGAGCCATCGCAAACAGTGGTCAAGTTTGAAATCTCCAAAGCGGGAGAGTTCACAGCCATGGGAGCATTCACGAGAGCCATTCAATATTAAAAAAAAAATGTATAAAGTTGAGTTTGTTGTATGTGTGATAGCATATAATATATTACAAATCCTTTGTAATGAGCATCCCTCTATTCCATATGGAGTTGTAGTTATCTGATGGATTATTAAACATATTCGTCATATTTGATGTAATCTTATATTTTTGTTTTAATATAAATCTAATTCAATTGATGTTATATTAAATACATTTATTGCTTCTTTATTTTTCGCAACTCTATTTCCCAATAGAGTAAGCACCAAACTAGATTGGTTTAAAGTCAAAAATAAATTTAGTTAAAAACATCCATGTTCTAGTTAGTTGTAAAAGTAGATTAGGTTTTATATATGATGTTCATGATTCAATATTATAAAGTAGGGAATAAATCTTAAGCAACCCAAATTATTAGATCACCAAAGAATTGTTTACAACATGTCTACACCTTACCATTATGCATGTAATAAGAAATGAAAATATTTTAATGGACTATAATAATGCTTATATCTATTTGTGCATGTGCAAGGTGTGTTATTAGTTATCTAGATATCATATACAAGTAGTTGGTCTTGAATTAGTGATAAAAATAAGATCAAGTATACATTTGAGTATAGTTATCAGTTACTACCATCATATCATATATTATTTTATTTACAAACTTATAAAGGAGACCTTTAGGACCACCCTCCTAAGTCTTTAAGGTTAGCTCAAATTGTAGGGAAGATTACCTAGTCTTAGAGTAGGCCTTTTAAAATTATCTTCAGTAAGTTGATGAAACATTATTTCACCCTCTTGAAGACACCCCTTGGCCTTGAAGTTGTAGCAAACATGAATCTACTTTGAACCCCCACTAGTTAGGCATTGTCTAGTCATGCAAATCACCACATACATGAGACTTCCTACCACACTAGAAAATGGAATTTTCATGTCATCCAAATCCTTTGCAAATTTAGCGCATTGTTCCAAACTTAATTTTGTGTCAACTAGTAAGGGTGTACTTGTTAGTTTAATATCACACATCCTAAACATTCACAAAATAGTTTCAACATATTTCCTCTAATTTAGCAATAGTTTCTTGTTGTTCATATCCTTACACATCTCCATAATTTCATAACGTGAACTTATTAGGATGGTAAAGGTGATTTATTGAAGTCACCTCAACTTGTACAAGTTCATAAGTACAATCATAAGGTCACTTCTAGATAAGTTCATCCTTGTTGGTACGTTTATGAGATTTCAATGACTCCAAGAAAAACATGTCAATTTCTAATAATTTTCATTTCTTTTTGTCTCAATGTCTTAGATGTATAGAGTTTACATTTTCCAACATTCTAGAAGAAGTGAGAATTGAATGGCTAAAGGACAATTTTATCATGAAGGATGGATGTAGTAAAAGCATCAATGGCCCTTTTAAGAAGATACAAATTTAATAGATACTAAAAGCAATTCACAAAATCCTAAACATTCACAAAATAGTTTCAACATATTTCCTCTAATTTAGCAATAGTTTCTTGTTGTTCATATCCTTACACATCTCCATAATTTCATAACGTGAACTTATTAGGATGGTAAAGGTGATTTATTGAAGTCACCTCAACTTGTATAAGTTCATAAGTACAATCATAAGGTCACTTCTAGATAAGTTCATCCTTGTTGGTATTTTTATGAGATTTCAATGACTCCAAGAAAAACATGTCAATTTCTAATAATTTTCATTTCTTTTTGTCTCAATATGTCTTAGATGTATAGAGTTTACATTTTCCAACATTCTAGAAGAAGTGAGAATTGAATGGCTAAAGGACAATTTTATCATGAAGGATGGATGTAGTAAAAGCATCAATGGCCCTTTTAAGAAGATACAAATTTAATAGATACTAAAAGCAATTAGAAAAAGGTAGAGGAACTTTAAGTGGCTAACCCAACTTTGATTCATCCCAATTATGAAGAGGAGCATCCTCATCAACTTCATCTTATCATAGTAAAGAATGATTCACTAACAAATTATGTGCACCTTGTCAATAACTTTATGCAACATAATAGTTTTAAAGTGATACTAATAGCAAAAAATGTGTATGTTGTGAAGGAGACTAGGTATACAATTGCAACTACATAATGTAAACATGTGATAAATTTAACTTCATTCTGTATACACATTTATAATGTGAGAGAGATGTGATAAATGATAATACTGAAAAATATTAAGTTGTATAAAATCCCTATCAACAAAATGATCTTTACTCTTGTAGCTAAAAACGAATCTTGATAAACTTAAACAATAGAAGTAATATATATATATATATATGAAATATAAAATATACCAATGGATACCAAAGACAATACATGATATTTTACCTAGGAAATCTCTTTCACATAAAACACCCAACATAGTTAAAAAAAATCACTATTGCCAAAACTCATCTATTATTTAAGACAATAACAAAAAATTTGTACTTCACACTTGGGCATGTATAAATATAAATAGGCACATCAAAAGTGGTTTTACACATTGTATAGAACCATGTAAAAGATAAACATGAGTGCTTCAAAATATTTTTCCAAACTCAATTTTGTGTCAACTAGTAGGGGTGTACTTACCAATTTACTGTCCTACATCCTAAAGCTCCACAAACTAGTTTCAGGATACTTCCTTTAGTTTAGACATAGTTTGTTGTTGATTCTATCCCTACGTATCTCAATAATTTTTTAAGTTGACTTGGAACTTATTAGTTTAACAAAAGTGACTTATTGGGGTTGTCTCAACTTTTAATAGCTCAAAATTTCAAACATGAGGTCCCTTCTAGATAAGTTCATCTTTGTTGAGTTGTATATAAGATTTTAAGGACTTGAGGAAAATAACATGATTTTTTGTAATTTTCAATTTACTGTCTTAGATATGTAGGGTTTACATTTTCCAACATGATAGCACAAGTGGGAATTGAGCATGGCTAAAGGAAATTTTTATCATGGAGTTCATGGATGTAACGAAAGCATCAATGATCCTTATGAGTAGATGACACACATTTAATAGGAAATTAAAATCAATTGGTAAAGGGTAGAGGAAATTTGAGTGCTAACCCAACTTTTGTTCATCATAGTTATGAAGGGGAGTATGCTTGTCAAATTTATCTTATCATGATCAATAATTATTCATCAATAGATGATGTGCATCATATCATTAATTGGGTGCAACACAATATTTTTGAAATGATATTAAGTACAAATACTTTATTTAGACAAAACAAGCTTATTATAAAGGGGAGTGTTAGGTAGACGATTAGAGTCGATGATTGAACCTTATAAATCCCAGCAATCACCTATAAGAAAAATACCTATCACAAATAGAGATCAAGCTACATAGATTGCTCAATAACTTGAGAATTATTGATGCAGCCATAACCAGTAAAAACCCTCAAAAGAGTCAACCGGCTTATGCAACGAGAGAGGCACAATGAAAGTAGCAAAAGGACATAACAAATTCACATAAACAGATCATATTAAAGCTTTAGAAGTTCCAACAATCATCTGGTAATCATCATATTATCACCAAAGAACCTCCGATAGTTAACCGGTTACATGCAGGATTCAAGCCAGATACAAACGAATCGGGACTCTAAGAATCAACAGAGTCATAACATGTGAATCTTAATCCTTATTCCGAGTTCTACCTCCTATGTCCTACAAATGATTACATAACATCATATTTATACCCACCGGAACGTATCTGTGTCAGCCTCATAAGATTACATTCACCAATGCAGGAAAATGAAACATCTAATTAAGTCAATCCTAAGAATTAGATAAATCTTTCCGAAAAATAACAACCAAGTAATGTGGTTCAACAAGAAGGTCGGTCACACGCCAAAGAACATCGGACAAGACCCAAAATGGATCCAACGCCAAAGAACATCGGACAAGACCCAAAATGGATCCACACGCCAAGAATTGCGTCGGTAACGAAGGAAAACCAACAAGTAAGCACAAGAACTATCCTAGAACCCAGAAACAGTCAATCGAAAGCGATAACTAACCAGCAAAGAACCCAAATGAACTGAAAATCTGGAATCAAGCACATGAAACCGCCAGGAAACCGAAAATAAGAACTGCCATGAAGAACAAGCATCTAGCGATACCAACTAGTAAGAACACAGAAAACTGCACAAAGAACTAAACAAGAACAAAACTTAAAGGAAATATTTTTGGTTGATGCAAGATTGCTCATTGACCGGGGATGCTCCTGCATCAATTATCTTAATGCATAAACTGAAATTCAAATGATTACAATGAATGATTCATCCTTATGAAATGAAGATACCCTTACATCTAAACCCTAGGTGAAATTTAAATTGGTCTAAGAGAGATGTTTGCATCCTACGTGATGAGACGTGCCATATTTAGCTCAATCAAATAAAAGAAAATCACTCTTAAGTTTATCGTAAGTGTAATAAAGTAATAAGAGACCTAATTAGAGACAATTAATTAGGTGATTACCCTAATTACTCCAACATAGACAATTATAACTATATAGTGTAAATGCATAATAAATTTAACTTCATTTTACATATAAGGTTGTAATAGGAAAGGGTAAGTGTACCAAGTTGTGGTACCAAAAAGGTGCCACTTTTTATCTTTTCATAAAAATGTGTCATTGGCATGAAAAGGTCACCCAAACCTATGGGTTGGATGCCCAAGGCAAATCCAACCCAAAGGGTTGGTATTCTCCCAAGCAAACCATTTGGTGGGCGCCAAATATGGCACTCACCAAATACAAAATTTTGAATTTTCACATTTGGCACTCACCAAATGTGAAAAGCCATTTTTTTGCATTTGGCGAGTGCCAAATTTGGTGCGCACCAGATGTTTTGCATTGTCTAATGTGAAGGTTTTGTAAGTGTGCAGATTTTCCAATCTGGGCACAAGTTATATCCACCCCCGAAGGAGAATTTATACATAAAATATAACATTTAAGTATAGCTCTATAGGACTTATAATGTAGATTCTAGTTTTTAGAGGATCATACAAAATTTCAGACTTAGTCAAATTTCAATAATCAACATGTTTCTAGTAGAATTCTTTAGCTATGTATCTCACTCTCTTTATCTTCCCCAAACTCTAGACCTATCTCTTTCCCTCTCTTGTCCCCCTCACTTCTCTATCCTTGACTCTCCCCCTCTCTTCTCTCTCACTCTCTTATTGTTTCTCTCTCCTCCCACTCCTTTCTCTTGGTCACTACTTATCCCTTTTATCCTCTCTCTCCCCATATCTAGGGTTGTTCCTCCCTCCCTACTCACCTCACTGCCTCTCCCTCCCTATATTATTACCCACCTTTCTTTCCCCCTCTAGGTTTCTCACTTATCTAATTGTACACCCTTTAGTTCTCTCCCTTCTCCTTACCTCTATCTATTTATGCACTCTCTCCCTCTCTTCTCTCTCTTCATGTCTACCTCTCTATCCATCTCCTCTTACTCATCTCTTTGTTCTTCTATCTCTTCTATTCTCCCTCCCTCCCCTCTCTAGGTCTCTACCTTCCTTTCTTCCTCTCTCCCTCTTTGTCTCCCTCTCCCACTCTCTCGTCTTCTCTCTTCCTCTCTTATTCTCTATCTTCATTGTCTAGGTCATTACCTCTTCATCCCACCCTTATTCTCTATCTTCATTGTCTAGGTCATTACCTCTTCATCCCACCCTCTCTCCCCTCTCTAGGTTTCTCCCTCCCTTCCTCTCCACCTATCTACCTTTGCATATAGGTCTTGTTACCCACCTCTCTTTATCCCCCTCTATCTATCTCACTCCTCTCTGGCCATCTAGGTCTCCCACCTATCTATATGCCCCCTCTATAGTTCTCTCTCTCCCTCCTCAACCCTATCCCTTTATGAACTCCCTCCTTTTCTCTTCCTCCCCTAACCTCTTTATCTCTTCCTTCCATAGGTCTCTCCCTCCCTCCATGTCTACCTCTCCATCCATCCCCTCTTACTCCTCTCTTTGTTCTTCTATCTCTTCTCTTCTCCCTCCCTCCCCTTTCTAGGTCTCTCCCTTCATTTTTTCCCCTCTCCCTCTCTACCTCCCCATCCATACATACCCCCATATATATCTCACTCCCCCACTTTTTTATTCTCTCTCTCTACATTCTAGGTCATCAACTCTCTCTCACCTCTCTAGGTTTATCACTTCCTTCTTCTCCACCTATCTACCTCTGCATCATGTCTCATTACTCACCTCTCTCTCCCCCCCCTCTATCTATCTCATTCCTCTCTTGTCATCTAGGTATGTCATCTCTCTTTCCCAATATAGTTCTCTCACCTATCTATTTGTCCCCTCTCTAGTTCTCTCCCTCTCTCTTCCCCTCTATCTCCCTCCCCCTTTACCCCTATTTATTTTTTAACTCTCTTCTCCTCTTCTCTCTTTCACCCCACCTCTCTATCTTCTCCTTCCCCAGATCTTGTACTCCCTCCATGTCTACCTCTCCCTCAACCCCCTCATACTCTTCTCTATCTTTATTCTTTCATCTCTCCTCTCATCCCTCCCTCCCATTTATAGGCATCTTCATTCTTTTCTTCCCCTCTCCCTCCTTATCCCCATCTCTCTCTCTGTTCCCTACTAATTCTTATTCTCTCTTTCCCGCCTACATTATCAGCTTTTCATCACACCCTCTCTACCCCTATCTAGGTTTCTCCCTCATTCTATGCCTTGTATGTAGACAAACCACCCCTTCACTATCTATGCCTTGTATGTAGTGAATAAAGAGTCACTTTCACTATCTATGCCTTGTATGTAGACAAACCACCCCTTTTAAATAGCCTATGAACAAAGAAAAAGTTTTTTAAAAAAAAAATTATATTTTGATGTATATTTTTCTTGTAATAATATTTCTAAGTCCAACATAGCTTAATTTGGTAGTTTCCATTTGGTAGTTGAAGATTAAATTGGTCTAAGACAGATGTTTGCATCCTATGTGATGATACATGTGCCATATTTAGCTCAATCAAATAAAAGAAAATAACTCTTAAGTTTATCATAAGTGTAATAAAGTAATAAGAGACCTAATTAGAGACAATTAATTAGGTGATTACCCTAATTACTCCAACATAGACAATTATAACTATATAGTGTAAATGCATAATAAATTTAACTTCATTTTACATATAAGGTTGTAATAGGAAAGGGTAAGTGTACCAAGTTGTGGTACCAAAAAGGTGTCACTTTTTATCTTTTCATAAAAATGAGTCATTGGCATGAAAAGGTCATCCAAACCTATGGGTTGGATGCCCAAGGCAAATCCAACCCAAAGGGTTGGTATTCTCCCAAGCAAACCATTTGGAGAGCACCAAAATGCAAAATTTTGAATTTTCACATTTGGCGCTCACCAAATGTGAAAAGCCATTTTTTTTGCATTTGGCGCGCGCCAGATGTTTTGCATTGTCTAATGTGAAGGTTTTGTAAGTGTGTAGATTTTCCAATCTGGGCACAAGTTATATCCACCGCCGAAAGAGAATTTATACATAAAATATAACATTTAAGTATAGCTCTATAAGACTTATAATGTAGATTCTAGTTTTTAGAGGATCATACAAAATTTCAGACTTAGTCAAATTTCAATAATCAACATGTTTCTAGTAGAATTCTTTAACTATGTATCTCACTCTCTTTATCTTCCCCAAACTCTAGACCTATCTCTTTCCCTCTCTTGTCTCCCTCACTTCTCTATCCTTGACTCTCTCCCTCTCTTCTCTCTCACTCTCTTATTGTTTCTCTCCCCCCCCACTCCTTTCTCTTGGTCACTACCTATCCCTTTTATCCTCTCTCTCCCCATATCTAGGGTTGTCCCTCCCTCCCTATTCACCTCACTACCTCTCCCTCCCTATATTATTACCCACCTTTCTTTCCCCCTCTAGGTTTCTCACTTATCTAATTGTACACCCTCTAGTTCTCTCCCTTCTCCTTACCTCTATCTATTTATGCACTCTCTCCCTCTCTTCTCTCTCTCTCTCCAAACCTATCTATCTCCTCATTCTCTAAGTCTCTCACTTCCTCCATGTCTACCTCTCTATCCATCTCCTCTTACTCATCTCTTTGTTCTTCTATCTCTTCTATTCTCCCTCCCTCCCCTCTCTAGGTCTCTACCTTCCTTTCTTCCTCTCTCCCTCTTTGTCTCCCTCTCCCACTCTCTCGTCTTCTCTCTTCCTCTCTTATTCTCTATCTTCATTGTCTAGGTCATTACCTCTCCATCCCACCCTCTCTCCCCTCTCTAGGTTTCTCCCTCCCTTCCTCTCCACCTATCTACCTTTGCATATAGGTCTTGTTACCCACCTCTCTTTATCCCCCTCTATCTATCTCACTCTTCTCTGGCCATCTAGGTCTCCCACCTATCTATATGCCCCCTCTATAGTTCTCTCTCTCCCTCCTCAACCCTATCCCTTTATGAACTCCCTCCTTTTCTCTTCCTCCACTAACCTCTTTATCTCTTCCTTCCATAGGTCTCTCCCTCCCTCCATGTCTACCTCTCCATCCATCCCCTCTTACTCCTCTCTTTGTTCTTCTATCTCTTCTCTTCTCCCTCCCTCCCCTGTACACCCTCTAGTTCTCTCCCTTCTCCTTACCTCTATCTATTTATGCACTCTCTCCCTCTCTTCTCTCTCTCTCTCCAAACCTGTCTATCTCCTCATTCTCTAAGTCTCTCACTTCCTCCATGTCTACCTCTCTATCCATCTCCTCTTACTCATCTCTTTGTTCTTCTATCTCTTCTATTCTCCCTCCCTCCCCTCTCTAGGTCTCTACCTTCCTTTCTTCCTCTCTCCCTCTCTGTCTCCCTCTCCCACTCTCTCGTCTTCTCTCTTCCTCTCTTATTCTCTATCTTCATTGTCTAGGTCATTACCTCTCCATCCCACCCTCTCTCCCCTCTCTAGGTTTCTCCCTCCCTTCCTCTCCACCTATCTACCTTTGCATATAGGTCTTGTTACCCACCTCTCTTTATCCCCCTCTATCTATCTCACTCTTCTCTGGCCATCTAGGTCTCCCACCTATCTATATGCCCCCTCTATAGTTCTCTCTCTCCCTCCTCAACCCTATCCCTTTATGAACTCCCTCCTTTTCTCTTCCTCCACTAACCTCTTTATCTCTTCCTTCCATAGGTCTCTCCCTCCCTCCATGTCTACCTCTCCATCCATCCCCTCTTACTCCTCTCTTTGTTCTTCTATCTCTTCTCTTCTCCCTCCCTCCCCTGTACACCCTCTAGTTCTCTCCCTTCTCCTTACCTCTATCTATTTATGCACTCTCTCCCTCTCTTCTCTCTCTCTCTCCAAACCTGTCTATCTCCTCATTCTCTAAGTCTCTCACTTCCTCCATGTCTACCTCTCTATCCATCTCCTCTTACTCATCTCTTTGTTCTTCTATCTCTTCTATTCTCCCTCCCTCCCCTCTCTAGGTCTCTACCTTCCTTTCTTCCTCTCTCCCTCTCTGTCTCCCTCTCCCACTCTCTCGTCTTCTCTCTTCCTCTCTTATTCTCTATCTTCATTGTCTAGGTCATTACCTCTCCATCCCACCCTCTCTCCCCTCTCTAGGTTTCTCCCTCCCTTCCTCTCCACCTATCTACCTTTGCATATAGGTCTTGTTACCCACCTCTCTTTATCCCCCTCTATCTATCTCACTCTTCTCTGGCCATCTAGGTCTCCCACCTATCTATATGCCCCCTCTATAGTTCTCTCTCTCCCTCCTCAACCCTATCCCTTTATGAACTCCCTCCTTTTCTCTTCCTCCACTAACCTCTTTATCTCTTCCTTCCATAGGTCTCTCCCTCCCTCCATGTCTACCTCTCCATCCATCCCCTCTTACTCCTCTCTTTGTTCTTCTATCTCTTCTCTTCTCCCTCCCTCCCCTTTCTAGGTCTCTCCCTTCATTTTTTCCCCTCTCCCTCTCTACCTCCCCATCCATACATACCCCCATATATATCTCACTCCCCCACTTTTTTATTCTCTCTCTCTACATTCTAGGTCATCAACTCTCTCTCACCTCTCTAGGTTTATCACTTCCTTCTTCTCCACCTATCTACCTCTACATCATGTCTCATTACTCACCTCTCTCTCCCCCCTCTATCTATCTCATTCCTCTCTTGTCATCTAGGTATGTCATCTCTCTTTCCCAATATAGTTCTCACCTATCTATTTGTCCCCTCTCTAGTTCTCTCCCTCTCTCTTCCCCTCTATCTCCCTCCCCCTTTACCCCTATTTATTTTTTAACTCTCTCCTCCTCTTCTCTCTTTCCCCACACCTCTCTATCTTCTCCTTCCCCATGTCTTGTAGTCCCTCCATGTCTACCTCTCCCTCAACCCCCTCATACTCTTCTCTATCTTTATTCTTTCATCTCTCCTCTCATCCCTCCCTCCCATTTATAGGCATCTTCATTCTTTTCTTCCCCTCTCCCTCCTTATCCCCATCTCTCTCTCCCTTCCCTACTAATTCTTATTCTCTCTTTCTCGCCTACATCATCAGCTTTCCATCACACCCTCTCTACCCCTATCTAGGTTTCTCCCTCATTCCCTCTCCACCTCTCTACATCTCCATACATATCTCATTACCAACCTCTCTCTATCCCCCTCCATCTATCTCAACCCTCTCTCTCTCTCTCACCCTATCTAGGTCTCTCGTGCCTCTCTCCCCCTCTAGGTATTTTATATCTCTATATAACCCATCTAGGTGTGTACATGAGCATGGTGGGCCATATGAACCCTTAGGAAACCATTACTATTTAACTTAGGACACCATATGACCTCTTAGGACAACATATGGTGTCGTTACAAGTCATATGGTGTGCTAAGGGGTCATATGGTGTTCTATGACCCCTTAGGATACCATATGATCTCTTAGGATACCATATGAGCCCTAACGACACCATATGGTGTCCTAAGGGGTCATATGGTTTCCCAAGGGGTCATTTGGTGTTTTATGGCCCCTAAGGACATCATATGACCCCTGATGACACCATATGACCCATAATGACACCATATAGTGTCCTAAGGGGTCATATGGTGCTCTAATGGGTCATAGGATACCATATGACCCCTTAGGACACCATATGATCCCTAATGACACCATATGACCCCTTAGGACACCATATGACCCCTTAGGACACCATATTGTGTCTTGAAGGGTCATATGGTGTCACAAGTGGTCATGTCATGTACTAGGATGTTAAAAGGGGTCATATGGTCTCCTAGGGGGTCATAGAACACCATATGACCCCTCAGGTCATCATATGGTGTCGTTAGGGGTCATATGGTGTCCTAAGGGGTGATATGGTGTTCTAAGGGGTCATATGATGTCCTTAGGGGTCATAAAACGCCAAATGCCCCCTCAGGACACCATATGGTGTCATTAAGGCTCATATGGTCTTCTAAGAGATCATATGGTATCCTAAGGGGTCATAGAACACCATATGACCCCTAATGACACCCGGTCATAGAACACCATATGACCCCTAACGACACCATGGTGTCATTAGGGGTCATATGGTGCCCTAATGGGTCATAGAATATCATATGACCCCTTACGTCACCATATGATCCCTAATGACACCATGTGACCCCTTAGGATACCATATGACCCCTAACGACACCATATTGTGTCTTGAGGGGTCATATGGTGTCACAAGTAGTCATGTCATGTACTAGGCTTAAAAGGGGTCATATGATATTCTATGACCCATTAGGATGCATATGACCCCTAACAACACCATATTCTATGACCCCTCATGACACCATATGACCCCTAACAACACCATATTCTATGACCCCTAACAACACCATATGACCCCTAAGACCACTATATGGTGTCCTGAGGGATCATATGGTGTCGTTGGGGGTCATATTGTGTCCTAAGGGGTCATATGATGTTTTATGACCCCTAAGGACACCATGTGATCCCTAACAACACCATATATTGTCCTAAGGGGTCATATGGTGTTCTATGACCCCTTAGGATATGTCATATGGTATTCTATGACCCCTAACATCACCATATGGTGTCCTAAGGGGTCATACAATGTTCTGTGTCCTAAGGGGTCATATGGTGTTCTATGACCCCTTAGGACACGATATGACCCCATACAATACTATATAATCCCTAAAAACGTCATATGGTGTCCTAAGGGGTCATATGGTATTTGATGACCCCTAATGACAACATATGGTATCCTGAGGGGTCATATGGTGTTCTATAACCCCTTGGGACACCATATGAGCCCTCAAGACACTATATGACCCCTAAAAACACCATAGGGGTCATATGGTGTTCTATGTCCCCTTCGGACACCATATGACCTCATATGACACCATAAGACCCCTCACGATACCATATGGTGTCCTAAGGGGTCATATGGTATATTGTGACCCCCTAGGACACCAAATGACCCATTAGGAAATCATATGACCCCTTAGAATACCATATGGTGACGTTAGGGGTCATATGGTGTCCTAAGGGGTCATAGAATACGATATGACCCCTTAGGACTCATATAGTGTCTCAAGGGGTCATAGAACACCATATGAACCCTAAGGGCACCATATGACCCGTTAGGACACCATATGGTGTCATATGGTGTCCTCAGGGGTCATAGAACACCATATGACCCCTTAGGACACAATATGACCCCTAACGACACCATATGGTGGTCTTAGGGGTCATATGGTGTCCTAAGGGGTCATAGAACACCTCATGACCCCTTAGGACACCATATGACCCCTTAGGAAATCATATGACCCCTTAGGACACCATATGGTGACGTTATGGGTTATATAGTGTCCTAAGGGGTCATAGAATACCATATGACATGTCCTAAGGAGTCACATGGTGTCTCAAGGGGTCATAGAACACCATATGACCCCTAAGGACACCATATGACCCCTTACGACATAATATAACCCCTAACGACACCATATTACCCCCAATGACACCATATGACCCCCAATGACACCATATGATGGTCTTAGGGGTCATATGATATCCTAAGAGTTCATATGGTATTCTATGACCCATTAGGATACCATATGACCCCTTAGGACACCATATGACCCCTTACGACACCATATGGTGTCTTTAGTGGTCATATGGTGTTCTATGACCCCTTGGGATACCATATGACCCCTAAGACCACCATATGGTATCCTGAGGGGTCATATGGTGTCGTTAGGGGTCATATTGTGTCATTAGAGGTCATATGGTGTTTTATGACCCCTTAGGACACCATATGACCCCTAACAACACCATATGGTGTCTTAAGGGGTCATATGGTGTCCTTAGGGGTCATATGGTGTTCTATGACCCCTTGAGACACCATATGACTCCTTAGGACATCCTATGGTGTCCTAAGGGTTCATATGGTGTCCTAAGAAGTCATATGGTATTCTATGACCCCTTAGGATACCATATAACCCCTAATGTCACCATATGGTGTCCTACGGAGTCATAAGGTGTTCTATGACCCCTAAGACCACCATATGGTGTCGTTAGGGGTCATATTGTGTCCTAAGGGGTCATATGGTGTTCTATGACCCCTTAGGACACCATATGACCCCTAACGACACCATATGGTGTCCTAAGGGGTCATATGGTGCCCTTAGGGTTCATATGGTGTTCTATGACCACTTGAGACACCATATCACTGCTTGGGACATGTCATATGGTGTCCTAAGGGGCCATATGGTATTCTATGACCCCTAACGTCACCATATGGTGTCCTAAGGGGTCATGTGATTTCCTAAGGGGTCATTTGGTTTCCTAAGGGGTCATTTGGTATTATATGACCCCTAATGACAACATATGGTGTCGTAAGTGGTCATATGGTGTTCTCTAACCCCTTCGAACACCATATGAGCCCTTAGGACACCATATGACCCCTAAAAACACCATATGGTGTCTTAAGGGGTCATATGGTGTTCTATGTCCCCTTAGGACACCATATGACCCCTCACGACACCATATGGTGTCCTAAGGGGTCATCGACCACCATATGACTCTTTAGGACACCATATGACCCCTAACAACATCATATAACCCCTTAGGACACCATATGGTGTCGTTCAGGTTCATATGGTGTCCTAAGGGGTCATAGAACACCATATGACCCCTTAGGACACCATATAGTGTCCTTAGGGGTCATAGAACACCATATGACCCCTTAGGACACCATATAGTGTCCTTAGGGGTCATATGGTGTCCTTAGGGGTCAGATGGTGTCCTTAGGGGTCATAGAACACCATATAACCCCTTAGGACACTGTATGATCCCTTAAGACAACATATGACCCCTAACGACACCATATGGTGTCATTAGGGGTCATATGGTGTCCTAATGGGTCATAGAGTACCATATGGCCCCTTAGGACACCATATGATCCCTAATGACACCATATGACATGTCCTAAGGGGTCATATGGTGTCTTAAGTGGTCATAGAACACCATATGACCCCTTAGGACACCGTATGGTGTTGTTAAGGGTCATATGGTGTCCTAAGGGGTCATAGAACACCATATGGCCCCTTAGGACACAATACGACCCCTAACGACACCATATGACCCCTTAGGACACCATATGGTGGTCTTAGGGGTCATATGGTATCCTAAGGGGTCATAGGACACTATATGGCCCCTTATGACACTATATGGCCCCTTAGGACACCATATGACCCCTAAAAACACCATATATGGTGTTGTTAGGGGTCATATGGTGTTCTAAGGGGTCATATGGCATCCTAATGGGTCATAGAATACCATATAACCATACGACCCCTAGCGACACCATACGACCCCTTAGGACACCATATGACCCCTAGCAACACCATATGTTGTCCTAAGGGGTCATATGGTGTCCTAAGGGGTCATATGGTGTCCTAATGGGTCATAGAATACCATATAACCCTTTAGGACACCATATGACCCCTAACGACACCATACGACCCCTTAGGACACCATAAGGGGTCATATGGTGTCCTGAGGGGTCATATGGTGTTCTATGACCCCCTAGGACACCATATGACCCCCTTTAACATCCTAGTACATGACATGAGCACTTGTGACACCATATGACCCCTCAAGACACAATATGGTGTTGTTAGGGGTCATATCGTGTCCTAAGGGGTCATATGGTGTCGTTAGAGATCATATGGTGTCTTAAGGGGTCATATGGTATTCTATGACCTATTAGGACACAATATGACACCATATGACCCCTACGGTGTTGTTAGGGGTCATATGGTGTTCTATGACCCCTAACGACACCATATGATGTCCTAAGCAGTCATCTGATGTCGTTAGAGGTCATATGGTGTCCTAAGATGTCATATGGTGTTTGACCCCTTAGGACACCATATGGTGTCGTGAGGGGTCATATGGTGTCGTATGGAGTCATATGGTGTCCTAAGTGGACATAGAACACCATATGACCCCTTAGGACACCATATGGTGTTTTTAGGGATCATATGGTGTCCTAAGGGCTCATAGAACACCATATGACTCCTTAGGACACCATATGTTGTCATTAGGGGTCATATGGTGTCCCAAGGGGTCATAGAACACCATATGACCCCTTAGGACACCATATGGTGTCATTAGGGATTATATGGTGTTGTCTGGGGTCATATGGTGTCTTAAGGGGTCATAGAACACCATATGACCCCTTAGGACACCATATGGTGATGTTAGGGGTCATATGGTGTTATAAGGGGTCATAGAACACCATCTGACCCCTTAGGACACCATTTGGTGTCGTTAGGGGTCATATGGTGTCCTAAGGGGTTATAGAACACCATAGGACACCATATGACCCCTTAGGACACCATATGGTGTCATTAGGGGTCATATGGTGTCCTAAGGGGTCATAGAATACCATATGACCCCTTAGAGCATCATATGACCCCTTAGGAAACCATATGATCCCTTTGGACACCATATGATGTTGTTAGGGGTCATATGGTGTTCTAAGGGGTCATAAAACACCATATGACCCTTTAGGACACCATATGGTGTCGTTAGGGGTCATATGGTGTCCTAAGGGGTCATAGAATACCATATTTCCCATTAGGACACCATATGACCCCTTAGGATACCATATGGTGTCCTTAGGGGTCATATGGTCCCTTAACGACACCATATGACCCCTTAACGACACCATATGGTGTTGTTAGGGGTCATATGGTGTCCTAAGGGGTCATATGGTATCGTAAGGGGTCATATGGTGTCTTAAGGGGTCATATGGTGTCCTGAGTATCAATACGACCACTCCCCTAAACCCTATCTACCCTAAACAATGTTCCATCAATCTTGTACACCATACCATAAACCTTATATCCTACAACCTATTATCTAAATCCTATACAGGGGAGGGAGAAAAAAGAGGGAAGATGGAAGAATAAAGAGAAAGAGAGATCTACGAAGAAAGGGAGAGGTGGGTAGGGAGTGGCTGAGAGACCTAGAGAGGGAAGAGTAGATAGGTGAGGGAGAGAGAGAATAAAATAAGAGAGATAAGTGCACAAAGAGAGAAAGAGGGGTAAGGAGGTGGAAATGAAAGTATTAGGGAGGAGAGAGATATAGAGGTGAGAGATCTAGAGCCTAAGAAGAGAGAGGTGAGAGACCTAGGGTGGAAAGATAGAGGTGAAGGAGATACAGGGGGGTTAAGAGACAAAGAGGGAGATGTAGATATGTAAAGATGGAGGGAAGGAGAAAAATCAGTATGGAAAGAGAGGTTAGGAGGGATAGGTATTCATTAAGAGAACACAGAGAGAGTGGAGAGTAAAAATAAGAAGAGAAGAGAGATGGAGGGAGGGAAGGATAGATATGGAGATAAGGAGGGAAGGAGAGAGAGAGAGAGAGAGAGAGAGAGAGAGAGAGAGACAGAGACAGAGAGACAGACAGACAGACAGACAGAGTATAGAAGAGACCTAGAGAGGGGAGAGAGAAAATAGAGAGAAGAAAGGGGGAGTAATAGATCTAGATTTTTTGGTAGATAAAGAGGTGACGAGAAAGATAAGAGAAGGAGACAGTTCATAAAGGGAGATAGGTAAGGGGTGATGGAGAGAGAGAGAGAGGTGGAGAGGAATGGAGAGAACTAGAGGGGATTAATGAGAGATGAGATATGTAGAGCATGAGAGAGAGATTAAATACCTAGATGGGAGAGATAGAGGAGAGATAGATAGAGGGGCTTAAAGATAGGTGCCTAATGAGACATTAATGGATAAGTATAGAGGTGGAGAGGGAATGAGGGACAAACCTAGAAATTTGAGAGAGGGAGGTAGAGAGAGTAAGAGGGAGAGGTGACAAACTAGACAATGGAGAGAGGGAATAGATAGAAGAGAAAAGAGATGACTAAGAGGGGATGGATGGAGAGGTAGACATGGAGGGATTCAAAGACCTGAGGAATGAGGAGATAGATAGATTTGGAGAGAGAGAATAGAGGGAGAGAGTTCATAAATGGATAGGGGGAAGGGAGAGGGAGAGAAATATAGAGATGGGGGGAGAGAACTAGAGGGGGGGAGAGAGGTTGGTAATAATATAGGGAGGGAGAGGTAGTGAGGTGAATAGGGAGGGAGGAAGAGACCTAGAGATGGGGAGAGAGAAGATAGAAGGGATAGATAGTGACCAAGAGAATGGAGAGGGAGGGGAGTGAAATAATAAGAGAATGAGAGAGAAGAAGAGAGAGAGAGAGAGAGAGAGAGAGAGAGAGAGAGAGAGTCAAGGATAGATATGGGGTTAAGGAAGGAATGAAAGGTAGATAAGTTGGGTTTACCTACAGAGGGGAGAGAGAAGTGAGAGAGATAAGAGAGGGATACAGATTGGTCTAGAGTTTGGGGACGATAAAGAGAGTGAGATACATAGTTGAAGAATGCTAATAGGAGCATGTTGATTACTGAAATTTAACTGAGTCTGAAATTTTATATGATCCTCTTAAAACTAAAATCTACATTATAAGTCCTATAGAGCTGAAACCACTCTCAAACATCCTGCCAATATATACATGAAATATAACTTAAAGTATAAGAATTCTTATACTTAAATGTTATATTTCATGTATATATTCTCCTTTGAGGGTGGATATAAATTGTGCCCAGATTGGAAAATCTACACACTCACAAAACCTTCACTTTGGACAATGCAAACATTTGGCACTCGCCAAATGCAAAAAATTGACTTTTCATATTTGGCGAGCGCCAAATGGTTTGGATTGGAAACCACCAACCCTTTGGGTTGGATTGTACTTGGACATCCAACCCAAAGGGTTGGGCGACCATTTCAAGCCTGAGACGTGTTTTTATCAAAAGATTAAGAAATTTCACATATTTTTTGTCGTGTTCTCCATTAGGTTTGTATGTGTTTCAATGAAACTAAAAAAAACACCATAGCAACCTCAATCTCTCTCTTAGCCATCCAAGCATGTAATTTTTTCGCATTTTGATTTCATTAAGGCTTTCATCTATAATTTTTTTGTTAGTGTATCCATTTTTTGTCAAAAACCAACATGCACTATTTTGGGTATAGTTTTTTACACATAAATCGGATTTTGAAGAAACTTATATTTTTAGAAACTAGACTCCATTCTACACAATTTAAAAAAAAAGTTTTGATTTTTGATTATTTATCAAAGATTTTAGGGGGGAGTACGCTCAAATTTTTGTTTTCCAAGATGTGTCCACTTCGAAAATTAGTAAAAAATCATATACTCATTTAAAAAATAGCTGAAAAATCTGGCATAAACTAAAAGGTGTTAGCTAATTTCTCACCGAAGCGATTTTAAAAATTCAAAAAAAAAGTTAACATTTTGAGGGGGCCACAGCAGACGTTGTGTTATGTTTTTAGCATAAAAACAGGACCACTTTTTGTGGCCCCCCTTTTTGAAGCCCTTAATCTCCACCATTTTCAAAAAAATTAGTAGTTTAAAAAGTAGACTCGAAGCACTCTGACTCTTGTTCTTGTTGCATCTTCGAATTTCGAGTGTAACTATCTTCAATTTGTCGTTGAAGTTCAGACTTTGTTGATTTCAGAAAAAAAAAAAAAAAAAAAAAAAAAAAAGTGGCATCTTAAGACCCCGTTTTGGTACCACAACTTGGTGCACATACCCGAAATGTTTATGTCAAATTTTGAATCCTACTTGTAAACCCTGAAGATCCAACCACTAACCTAAGTCTACAAATTAATTCAATACAACATCAATAGAAATCTACCGTACATACAAATAACAATAAAATAACAAAGATTATACCATTCACATGCAAAGTAGGCTTGTCTCCATTGTCCTCTTATCTTCCATGACCTTGTATTTGATGTTGTTGCTCTCATTTATGTGTTGCACCTGGACAAGAGCTCAAAGAAGAACGGATGTAGTTGTGATGATGTAAAGCAATGATGGCAAAGATAATGCGATGATATATGCTAGAGAGATTTCAACAAACTGTAAGTATGCTCCGAGTATACTACCTTATGGAAAATGAGAGGAGGAAGCCTCTTTTATAAAGAGCATCCAAGAAAATCAAGGGCTAAGGTTAAGAAGTGAAAAGAATGGTTACGATCATATACGTGAAAGAGACACAATGGGATTGAAGCGTAGGTAAAGATGAAGGGAGGAGATTAAGAGATGGAAAGGTAAAGGATAAGGTTGAATAAGATTAGGATGTTAAATTAGAATGGAGGGCTACGATTAAAGAGTAGGTATTAGGGACACGGGTTATCATGTGGATAAGAAGAAAATGGTAAATGAATTAACTAAATAAATAAAAGTATTTATTTAATCAACAGTAGAAAGACTAAATAAATTAAATAAAAATATTTATTTAATTTAGAAAAGAAAGAATTGGATTGGATAAATAATAAATATTTGTTTAACTAATAGAGGAAAGGGCCACATAAATTAAAAAAATAAAATATTTATTTAATTTGAGAAAAAAGATGAAATTAAATAAATAATAAATATTTATTTAAATTAGAAAGAAGAGACTTGAGAATTAATTAAATAAATAAAAATATTTTTTTAATTTGAGAAAGAGGATAAGATTAAATAAATAATAAATATTTATTTAAACTAGAACGAAGAGTTTTTTTATTATTATTATTGTAGCGTCCTAAAATTGCGACACTTGCAATTTCGACTGCATTTCGGTCTTCACGATGGCGACGCAACCTGAATGGAGACCCCAAAACTTGCTCGTGACACTGAAAACTGCATTTTTCAAGCACCCTGGCCTGAACCTCCTTGCACCCTGCCGTCCCGGGAGGTGGGACCAAAGCGCCCAGCGCCCTGGTCCCTCAGGACCAGGGCGCCCAGCGCCCTGGCCCAGCGCCCTGGTCCCTGGGTCCTATTTTGGGCCCGGTCTCCTAAGGAGCTCGGGTCTTTTTGTTTGCAATTTGGAAATTACATTTCCTAGTCGGCCTAAGGTCGGGAAAATCAGTCTATCAGCCCTAAATGACAAGTATATAAACTACATTTTCCTCTTTCATTCGATATGAGGGAAAAGGCGTGGAAATTATACTCAAGCATTCAAGCATTCCTTCAAGCAATTGATCATTTCAAGTCTCCATTCAAGGCTAAGTGTTGCATTCAAGACAAGGATTCAACCATTGAAGAGGAGATCACTTACTACATGCTACATACAACATACTACATACAACAACATACAACATCTATACCTTCGCACATAAGGATACAAACATCCTTAGAACAAGGTATTAGTACTTGTTTTACAGTCATTTACATTTACAGCTCTTGCTCATTTCTTGGTTAATTCCAAAACCGGGGTTTGACCTAAAGGCAAACCCCTAATCCCTAACCCCCCAATCATCTTCGCTTTTCTGTGTGTAGGTTGCAGGTACGCGACTGAAATTGAAGATCTGGAATCCTTGTGCAGAGACGAACCGATCCCCCTTCGTTTGACGGATTTTTCGGAGGACCGTGGCGCTGGGCGCCATCGTCCCGACAACTTTTGCTCAAATTTGCAGGACAGCGCCGTATCGACATTTCACTGCTAATTCCAGGTCCGCAGCTTCATACTATATTCCTATCTCAGTTTATAAGCAAATCTTTGTCACTTTCTATGTATTCCTACCTTAATTCTTCTATGCACATTCTTTACAAAAGAGGGTAGCCTTGCTTTCTTAACCCTTGAAACACATTTAACATCCAATCTTGCATTGTGTGGGATTGGATCTTGTGGGTTTCAACCCCTCTTTTGAATGTAAAGTCTCTCCCCTAAGTGAAAACCATCGAATCCTAGCGAACCTCCCTTCTCTCTCCTCGGAGTTGGAAGAGGGGAGAACAACTAGGGTTCGATCGCGATTTTCCGCTTTACAATTATTATTATTATTATTATTATTATTATAAAGGCCAGCGCTTTTGACTGGAGCTATGAACCAGTGAGATCACATGGGAGGACCTCATCTCCATGTCGTGAGCTAAGGCATCCTCCATGAAACACATGTATGGCTTGAGAGCACCAGTTGTCATTTCCATTGGCCAACGAATAGAGACAAACCATCGATCAAGTCGCTAACAATGAGAGCCGACATCAAACTTTACCCTACATTTGTGCTAGGCCTTCCTCACGATACGTGCTACTAGATTGGTCTGTCAGCACTAGCGGGGCAGAGCAAATGTTTTTCCGGGATGGGAGACCTACGGACAGTCATAGTCGACAAGGGGCGAGATAAACCTCCACCTCGCCGTACCGCCCAACTTGGACGGCACGACGTGAGGCTCAGGGGTTCGACCCCGAGACCTCCACACAAAGGTGTGTAGCCTACAACCGCTGCGATACAAGGACAACCCTAGAAAGAAGAGTCTTAGCAAATTAATTAAATAAATAAAAATATTTATTTAATTAATAGAGAACATTAGAACAAAATAATTAAATAAATATTTATTTAATTGAAGGGCAATTTTAGGTATCTACAAGAAAGACACAACAAATTCTTAAAAACTATTAAGTTGTATAAATTGCTCATGAATAAAGTGATCTTACCTCTTGTAGGCCAAAAAGAAGCCTACTAAACTTATACAATAGAATCAATGCACATACAATATGAAACAAAAATTAGGAAATATGAAAAGCAAAGACAATACACAAAATCTTTAACTAGGAAAGCTCTTCAAAGTAAAAAAACCCAACATGATTAAAAAATTCACCATTGCATTTATACTAAACTATTCTCTATTACAATAATTGTTGGTGTAAAGTATGCCTCATAATTATACTTTACTTAAGTTGACTTTGGATAATGCATTTCATAGTAGTTTGAATATGAGACACTTAGGGAAGTGTGCACATAGGGATGATGTATGTAAGAGAAATTCCAACCTTTGTGATCTGATCTTGTTGTTACATTACACCTTCGATGGGTGATCCAACTCTTGTGGAATATTTTATTATTTCTCCTAGCTACCCTTGTTTCTCATTGAGCCACATGTCATGATTGTGTGCTCACATATCCATAGGGCCTTACCTTTATAAGCAGGCTCATCTTTATTGTATGTAATTTTGAATAATCCAGTTGATTAGTATTTTGCATCTTAATTATAATACAACTTATTATTATCAAATCTATTGTCTCTCTTTTGTGCTATTCATTGTGCTCTAGATCTTGGCTATATTTGACAAATTCTTACATGGTATCAGATCCATTGGGGCTTCATTAAGTAATCTTTTTGGAGAGAATTTGGAGCATTCATTTTTCGGATCTGGGGAGCTACGAAAATTGGGGGCATCCTATGGAGATTTTGACCTCACCATTGCGTTCGGGAGGCTGTTACTATGAATTTTGAGTATAAATTTGTCTATATTTGGTAAAAATCATTTTTTGGGCTTTGGACGAAAAAATTATCCAATTTGGATAGTACGGTATGATTTTAAAATAATAATAATAATTTTTTTTAAAAAATCTTGCAAATATATATATATATATTTTAATTTCGCGGGTTTTTTAAATTGTGTAAAATGTTTTATTAAAAAAAAATTGTTATTGTTTACGGGAGGGTTTATTCCCCCTTCGCCACCATACGTCGTCTCCTTTCCTTGCATGTCCTCGATGTCGCTCAGACGCCCACTGCTCCACTTGTGGTCACCGCCCCCTGCCATTCCTTCTGCAACCGCCACTACTGATGATCTCGCCTGGCTCCTCTGCTCAGCACTTCCACCTGTGTTCCCAACCACCTTCCGGCAACACCACCTGGCTCCTCTATGTAGTGGCTCCACCGCTTGCCTCACCGTCGACCCACCAACGACCACACAACGACAGTTTATTCGCCCACCTATACACAGTCACTTGCCAACGCAGCACCACGTGGCGCCTTATTATTCGCCCCAATCGACCACACGGCAACACACAATGACAGTTCGTTCGCCAAGATCTGCCATTTGTGTGCACAGTTGGCACCTCGTTAGAGACATGCCAATTTCTTACTAGGTCTGAACCTACCATGAGGGACTGCCACATCTTTAGTCGTACTTACAAAGTAAACCTGCCATGTCGGATCTCAATACTTCCATGTCACCCATATGGAACCAATCATATTATATCACATCATCATTTCCATACAGTACGAACATGTCATGCAAGAGGGTGTGACGGCTTGGTGACGATCATACAATCGTCAACTTTAAGCTTGTCAAATGCTAACATCAGCACTGCATCAACCACCTTTTTGAAATTTTTTGGACCCCCTCTCATTGAGCTTTTTGGTTTTGCATGCAAACTTTGGAGGCCCATAACTTGGTCATCTAGAAGCCCTTTTTAGTGCATTTTTTTTTAATTTGGGCTAATTTTTCATGCTCTTCGCAATGGTGATGGTATTTTATGATTTTGGTGGACACATTTTTCACAATTTCCAGTTTTTGACAATTATACCTGACCAATCCTTGATTTTGCAACTTTAGAGGCTTTGTTCGAGCTCATACAACCTCCTTTTTAGGTGCCTTTTGTTTGTAAGTGCATAATTTTTTGTCTACTTTCACATGGTGCTATCAAATTTTCACCATTTTGAGTAGGAATTATACTTTCAGTATTTGGTCATTTTTTGCCTATTTGATACTTGTATTTTGCTTGGATCTTAGTTTAGATCTCTTGCAATATTGGTTTGAGTCTCTTATAACCTATTTAAGGTAGTTGTAAAATTGAAATTAGAAGTCCACTTCGCCATTTTTTGCAAGTGGCCCATTGTACACGCACTACGTATAAAATGTCAAATCATTATTTGGGGGGGTGTCTTCAGTAATTGTGCATCTATTCTTTGTGCTCTTTCATTTTTGTTGTTATGGGTTCTCCTAAATTTCCGCTTTTAACTCCACATAACTATGCTTCATGAAAAATTGATGTATGGAGTAACCTAATGGAAAAAAGATTAACTCACTATATTGATGGAACTATAACTGCACCAACTGATTCTAATGCTCACATGGAATGGCTCACTAAAAATGTTATAGCAATAGGGACATTGAGGAAGTATATATCAAAGGATCTCATCTTTCACATTGAAAAGTGTAAAATAGTTAAGGTGTATGGGATGTCTTGGGAAAATTGTATGGCCAAATTGATGAGATTAGGGCCTATCAACTTGATAATGATCTCACCATGTTGGATCCCAAGAACTTTGATACAATCCAAGACTATGTCACTAAGGCAATGAGCTAAGAGCGCAACTAAAGGATAGTGTCATTGATAAGACGAATGTGTAGTTGGTCTACAACCTATTGGGAAAAATTTCCTCAGAATATGCAACATTTGTTTCTGGCTTCCAAACTTATCACTTGACAATGTATAGTTCTTTCACTATGCCCTCATTTGATGCATTCACATAAATGGTGATGTTGGAGTAGTCAAAGTTGTTGAGCATGTGGATTCTCAAGCCTTCAAAGTCTATGGCTTTGGTGGTTAATCAAGAGAATCAAGGAAAGGATTCCAACAAGAAGTAAAAGCAATTCAAGCCTAAGACACAACAAGATAGAGCACAATCTTCTCTCCACAACAAAAGGATTTTACATCCTCACCTAAGGGAAAATCATACAAGGAGAGGCTTTCTTGTTCATATTGCAAGAAAAATGGTCATGATGAGCATCATTGCCATGCTAAGCAGATTGATGAGTTGACCAACATCATCAAGAAGAACAACATTGATTTGTCATTGCTACTTGGTCTCTCTTTTTCTCTCTTATGTGGGGGACCTTTTCCTCACATGGGGTTTTATTTTTCTCATACTTCTTTGAGAGTTCTTTTATATTTCTCATTTTTCTTTTTTTTTTGGTGGGGGGGAGTTTTTTCCTATGTGGTTTTCTCACTTTCTCCATTTGTGAGAGATTGCATTGCATTTGTATATGGGTACCTAACATGACCTAGTAGTCGAGACCCATCTTGCATTGTTAACTTAAGTCTACATTCCCCTAAGTTGCACTTAAGGGGGGGTGTTGGTGTAAATTATGCCATAATTACACTTTACTTAAGTTGACTTAGGATAATGCATTTCATAGTACTTTGGATATGAAACACTCAGGGAAGTGTGCACATTGGGATGATGCATGTAAGACAAATTCCACCCTTTGTGGTCTTATCTTGTTACATTCCACCTTCGATGGGTGATCCACCTCTTGTGGAATATTTTATTATTTCTCCTACCTACCCTTTTTTCTCATTCAGCCACATGTCATGATTGTGTTCTCACATATCCATATGGTCTTGCCCTTATAAGCAGGCTTGACATCTACATTATATGTAATTTTGAATGATCCATTTGATCAATATTTTGCATCTTGATTTGAATACAATTTATTCTTATCAAATCTATTGTCTCTTTTGTTCTATTCATTGTGCTCTAAATCTTGGTTATATTTGACAAATTCTTACAATAATGAACCTCTCATACATCACACCTAAGAATGTATATATATAAATCGACACGTCAAAATTGGTTTTACACGTTTCACCAAAATGTGGAAAAGATAAACGTGAATTTTTTAATACATGAGAAATTTTAAAGAAAAAATAAAACCAAAATATTTGCATATGTTCATTAGTTGAGGTGAACTAATAAGGTTCACAAAGGTGACTTATTGTTGTCATTTGAACTTTTATAAGTTCACAAGTTCAACCATAATGTCCCTTCCAGATAAGTTCATCCTTGTTAGGTTATCTATGAGATTTCAAGGACTTCGAGAAAAACAAATAAATTTCTAGTGATTTCCAATTCACTATCTCAAGATATATATGATATGTAGGGTTAACATTTTGCAACATGCTAGGAGAAGTGGGCATTGAAAAGCTAAAAGAAAAGTTTGTCATGGAGGATTGATGTAACATCAACATCAATCGCCCTTGTGAGTAGATGACACAAATTTAATAGAAGATCGAAAGCAATTGGCAAAAGGTAGAGGAGCTTTGAGTGGCTAACCCAACTTTTGTTCATTATAGTTATGGAGAGTGTTCCCATCAACTTCATCTTGTCATGGTCAAGGATGATTCTTTAACAACTAACATGCATTTTATTATTAACTTGGTGTAACCTCATAGTTAAGAAAGATAAACAAGTACAAATTTATGTTTTATATAGCTAATAACAAGTTTGTTATAAATGGGTATTAGGCAGACAATTGCAACTATAATGTAAATGTATGGTAAATTTAACTTCATTTTCTATACAAGGTTATAATGGGAGAAACACAAAAAAATGAGAATCCTAAAAACATTAAGTTGTATTAAATGCTCATGAACAAAATGGTTGACTTTTTTATGGTGAGATCGAAACTTAATAAACTTGTATAATATAAGTTGTGCATATATAATATGAAATAAATAATAGAATAATGAAAAGAAAAGCCAATAAGAAACATCTTTTATCTAGGAATGCTCTTGCAAGTAAAAGATGAAAATGAGCATTTTAAAACATGAAAAAAAATTAAAAACCCAAAAATTGCTATTTTTTAGAATGGGAAAAAATGAATTAAAGAACCAGTCCATAATTTTCTAATCACCTTGTAAGTTAATCTCATCTAGACTATAGATTCCACCAAAACTATTAAGCATAAAAATTATACAACACTTATTTAACCACTCTTAATTTGAATTAAAAAACTAAAGCAAAAAGAAGATTAATAGATTTCCACATCATTTCAAATGAGGAAAACAACTATTTGAAAACATGGCTCATGAAAGTCAAGATTCCTTACTTAAAAATGAGTAAAAAATATGTTATTTGAAAGTTCAGATTCCTTTCACTTAAAACTAAATAAAAAACATTGTTTATAAAAGCTAAGATTTCTCTCTTATAATAACTAAATAAAAGCTAAGATTTCTCTCACTCAAAAATAAATAAATAAACATGGTTAATGAAAGCTAAGATTCTTCTCACTTAAAATGGAATTAAAAAATATGATTTATAAAAGCTTGGACTTAGGAATTAATGCATTCCTCTTTTGCACAATTCTGGATTGATGTGAAAAATAATGATTTTCTCACCTTCTATCTTTGGTATAGGGAGTTTATTGGAATTAATATTGACATTAAACCAATAATCATAGAAAGTTATAACACAACATTTTGTCAAACACATCATTACATCCTTTGTATTCCAACATTATTCCAACATTTCACATGCATATGATGATCTACAAGAATACTACCTAAAAACACATTTGTCTAGAATCTAATATTCAAAATAACACATGAAAAAAATATCGACGAAATTATGTAAATTTGATTGATCAAATTTACATAATTAATAATATAAAAAAGAAATACATACAAATTGAATTGTTTATCTTATTCATTGAAATTGATTATGATATATAGCTTTAAAAAATACAACAAATTAACAACAGATATTTATGAATATGGATCTAAAAGTGAGAACAAACTGACTCACTTGACATCTATTAGATTCCTACTCTTAACACCCTTCAAACTAATGACAGCACACTAACAAACAATATTAGATTATCTCCAACCTTGACTGCAATCGTATTTCTTTTCCATTACATTAAATAACACCAATATGTCGGCCCTTATCCTTGAATCCACCATTGACACGCAGAGATTTTAAGAAAACGTGTTCAATTTCATCGTATTCAACCAAAAACTGAAGTTATTCCCCAATAAAGCGAAAACTTGAAGCACAAGAAAACATCTGACATTAATTCATCGCCCCTCAAATAAGATCTGGCAAACACTGAAGAAAAAATATAATTTTTATCTTTTGGGGGCATTTCCTCCCTCCAGGTGCTCGGAATCTTCATACAAAGTAAGTTCTAAAGAGGTATGCAATCTCAAGCCATGCTTGTACCAAACAACTTTGTGGATGTGGTAAGAGGCTATTCTTCTTAATGTCGGTGTTGTTGAAGCGCTTCAAATACAAGCTGACTCCCAACAGAGGTATACACATTGTATATGTACCAAACTGAAGCCATGGTTGTAGAAAAAGAGTTTAGTGGTAAGGTTAAGAGTAACTTCTTCGAGGCGTTGTAAGTGCTTGAAATACGAGCAAAGTCCAACAAAGGTATACACATAGTGTATATAGTACGCTCAGTCTACTGTTAAAAGTGAACAGTTCTATAATTTAATATTCAAATGAGCATTCTGTGGTGGATCTTGTGTAAGCGCTTGAAACCTAAGCTAAGTCCCAGCACATGCAAGACATTGTATATATAGCAAACTTACTTGTGCTTGTTGAAGAGAACAAGCTTATAGCTTTGAAGGCTGAGAATTAGGTATTGGGTATTGTTGTAATGGGAAGCAGATATAGAATTAGTTCCAGTGACAACACTGAACAGCAAAGTAAAAGTGGTAGGGTTCGTTCATGGCTGTTTGGTGGGTGGAGGTCCAGGACTAAGCGTGAAGTAGGAGGAGTTTCTAACTCCAATAACAGCATAAGCACTAAAAATTCTTCCGATCACAAATCCCCTGAGAATAATAAACCCCAAGTTGATATTGTTAATGCAGATGAAAAACTTCAGAGGGAGAAGCACAATATGATGAACGAGGAGGATGAAGAAGAAGATCATTATCAAGTTGAGGAAGAAGCTGTAAATAAGGAAGCAGACCATTTCATTGGGAAAGTGAAGTCTAAGATGGCCAAGGAGAGATTGATATCCATGAAGAGGTATGAGAGCATGCTTAACAGAGGAGTGTGAGGAAGAAGGAGAAAAGATATTATAACCAGTTTATAATGATGCTTGTATCATATGCTAATCTTTTCTATTATGTTAGTTATGCAACTGTAGTTGATCTTATAGTATCCTTTCATTTGTGGACTATTTATTATTGCAGACCTTGTACTTAGTGAGGATTCAAGCCTCTAATTGTGTATAGTCTGCATGCATTCATGTAGATGGGCAGATCCCCTGCTTAACCAAAGCAGAGATACATAATATAATAAATAAAAATTTCAGTTTAAAAATAGGGGAATTTTCCTATCAATCTAGATAGTAGAATTACATTCTGTAACTACTTGTGTAGAGAACGTGAATATTTAATATGGTTTATGACTTGTATGGGGATTGCCTGATCCGATACGTCTGGAATTTGATCATTATGTTTAAACTTAAATTATGTTGTTGCTGCTGCTGTTTTGATGGGAGGAATTTGTGCCTTATTTTTCTAAGTGCCATCATTCGTTTCAGTAGCTTGGATTTCATTTAAAAGTGATGGAACAGCCTGAGCTAGAGGATGAATGTTTATTGGTTTGATCATTAACTGGAAGATGGGGTAGAGAATGGGGTATCAAAATTGACTGTAAGGACGTTGTTGCTTCCTTATTGTTATTGTTTGAGTTAGAGGAAGAAAGTTTATTCACTTGACCATTAATTGGAAGATAAGTGAGGTAGATAATGGAGTATCAATAAATGATTGAGGAGATTTTAGCTTTCTTACTGTAACTGTTTGATTTTGAGGATGAGATTTTATTCTTAATTTTAAATTGAAAGATAAATTGAGGTATGAATGGAAGATCAAGATTGATCTTTTATTTTATTAGTACTTCAATGGTAATTTGAGTTTTTACTTTTTAATTTACTTTTCAACTTATCTTGTACTATAAGAATATGGAAAGGTACATTACAAAGAAAAATTATAAGAAGAATATGGCATAAGGACGTTGAAGAAGATGGAAAATGATAAAATGATGAAGATGGGTCAAATGGGTAAAGAGGAAAAGCATTGATAAAGGCCAGGAAAGTAAGATGCCAGCTCCCTTAATTAGAGTTTTAGAGTTTGAAGAAGAAAGAGAAGTGACAGGCATGAGCATAGTGTAATAACTTATCATGGCTATCATAATTTTTTTCTTCTATAAACAAATTCAAAAGATTTATGACTGTTTATACACTATTGTTGTAACAATCATTTAGATACACCAAAGCTACAATGATCAATTGGATGCATCCAATCCTCAAGGCTAATAGGCATTTAATTATTCCTCGAGGACACTATAATTCAATGAGATCCTTTTATAATTTTAGGGTAGACATTTGCAAGTACAGGTTCCTTATAGCAAGATATCACTCAAATTTCATGATTAAGGCAGCTATTGCACACCTAAATCTCTACTTAGAGCATTCCCACGTTTCCAAAATGTTGTTTACAAGAACCCTAACATTGTCGTAATAAAGTTACCATTCATGGACATGAATATATCCTTATTACATGAATCTTATCCCATAATATTTGTAAACAACAAAATTTCCTATAATGTGAGATAGAAACATGAGTACTTTTCTTCAATGAATTCGTTTATTAATATAAGCTAAAGAGGTGGTTCAGAACACCATAGCAGCAATATCTGGCAAGATATTCATAAAGGATTATTTCAAGAGTTAGAGATAAACTTGTCGCAAATCAATTGTTATCACATTCATAAATAATGGGGTTAGTGATTATGCTGAACATTCACTTGCCTTGTTGTAAATCAAAAACTTTCGATTTCCAATTCTATTATAAGATTGTTTGCTCGTATTTCCCAATGCAAGGGTGCAATACAACCACAACCACATTGATATTAACCCCTATCCACCCCAACCAAGTGGGCTCCAATACTCTATCTCTGAGGGAAATCTCGATGCCAAAGTTCTAAGGTGCAGAGAGTGACATGCCTTAGTTTTTTTAAGCTTGCTAGCTTGTCATCATTCACATGTATGTAGCTACGGGCTTGCTAGTTTTTCATCATTCACATGTATGTAGCTACAGACCCTGAATGACTCTTCATACATCACAAGTTATTCATAGTGAATAGCTTCTACACACATCTGAAGAATACTTCAACTAATCAGCCTAGAAATACATAGTATTCAATGGACAATAGAAAATAACCGATCTCTTATGCATAACTCTTAATATTAATTAATGCAAACACTTACCCACCCCTTCTCAACTGGAAAAGAAGAATGTGATGTCTCCCAGACTACACCATGGGTCCATCTATTTTCCCAGTTCCTTGCCAATAGTGACTGCAGACAATCATCCCATATAAATTGCTACCTTCAACTAGGAGTAAGTGTATACACACTAGACACAATTGGTTATAACCAAATTCCCATAGTTCACCAAACCATTCAAGCCAATGAGTCTAGACATCTATCGACCTCCATGCCAAGGTGCTCAGAAATGTTGGTCCAACCTGGTGCGGTATAGTTTTTAGCATCTAATATTTGCATGGTACTGTTGAAAGATAGCTAGGCCCTATCATACCATAGGAAACTATTGGCATCTAACACCTTCATGCTATTAGTGATAGCCAACTAGTCCCTAAGCTATAGTGGTTAGCTCATGGCATCTATCACCTACACAATAATGTTGATAACCAATGAAACTTATCTTGTAGCATAACATGGATAGCTCCTAATCATCTTTCACCTTCAAGGCACTCTCGAAAGCTAACTAAACCTTATGATATGGTGGATATTATTGGGCATCTATCACCTATATGATACTGGTGATATTCGACTATCTGTATCAAACTTGATTCTAACATGTAGTCATCTCACAGCTAGGTAACTTTGATGAAATCTTAAGTCATCATTCCACCTAGGACTCTTGCCAATGATTTTAGCCACCTAGGTAGGTTGGTTAACAAGAGTGTGAGATACTTGAGCATTTAACTTACGATAACACTAAGACCAAGAGACATTCATGGTGAGTTTCAGCCATAATATTATTATGTTGGTATGAACTAGAGGACATCCCAAACAATGATGCATTTAACTCCAATTTTACTCCACCCCTTATCGATTAAAGAGCTATTACCACATTACAATGAGAATTGTAGGTTGAAGAGACGATTGGTGAGAGTTATTATAAGCAAAAATCTATCAATTATAAATATTATCGCCACTTGGTTGGTTGGTCCATCACATACATTCAAAGCATATCCTCCATAATTTGGTTAACTTATTAAGTTTGGCCATCTATTTCTAGATGGTAAACCAAGCTAAATTAAGTTTTGTTCCAAGGTGATCCAAAATCATGAGGTGAATAATTTATCAATGATTCCCTCTAACACCCTATGCAATTTAACTATTTCCTTAGAAATTTTCCTTCTATAGCTTTAATATTATCCTTATTATTATTGCGTACAAAGTGAGCTACCTTAGTTAACTTGTCCACTACCACCAAAATGTTATCATGATTAAGGCACGATCTGGGTAAACTAACCATAAAATGTATCAAGGTCACTAACATTTGTGTTGAGGTACACATAATAGTACAACACTCTTGTTGGATATCGATGTTTGTTTTGACCCTTTGTCACTTAGGTAATTTCAACACAAAATCAACCACTTCCTTATTCATTCTTGGCAAGAAATAAAGAGATCATAGATCTTTATAAATCTTAGTTACCCCAAGATGCACTTGATATGGTACATTATGGTTCTCCTCAAGGTTTCTTCCTCGCAAATCACTTTCATTGGGTATAGAAATTCGCCCCTATTATCAAAGGATACCGTTATTTCCTCAAAGATATTCTAACAAGTACTCTGGCATTGCCACGACACTAATTTTATTTGCTATTAAAAGGGATCCCTATCTTCAATTTGTTTGAAGAACTCCCCTAGATTACACCTTACTTGAATTTGTTAGCAATTGACACTCATCCGGTGACTTCCAGTAGTTGCTTATTGGTCTAGGGTTGTCATTGATGACAACTCTTCTTGGAGATTCAATTCGGCGGTCGTGATTTCTCTTATCGGGAAGCAAGAGTTAACCAGTAGGTAGTTAACCAATAATTCAGGGATATCTCGGCAATGTTTTGGTCCGGAAAGATTTCCGAAGATTGCGGTGATTTTGGTGGTTGATTTCGTGTTCTCGATGAATGGGAAGATCCCTAGGAAGCGTGTGATCATACTCTTTTGATCTAGTGCTATGTTTTCTTAATGATTGAAGCCGACTTGAAGCTACATGTTACACTTCTTGAAGCCGACTTGAAGGAGATTATTTTTGTTAAGACCGGATATATAAGATCGAACTAGCGATTAGTTTTCGGGGTAATACAATTGTGGCGATCCGTTTTGGTGCGATTGAGTGCAGTTTCACATGCACATTTGGTTCACAGATAATCCGATAACTGAATGAGACAGAAACAGAGTATTTGCAAAGCGAGGACAATCAGAGATCTAGTACTTAACCGAAACTCATTCATGCATTGTCAGATGCTACCTCAGAGTTCATTTCATTGTATTTCCTCATTGTAATTGAATTGTAAGTCAATGAGACTTCCCTGAAGGTTGTAGCCTTTCGGGTCATTGTAATTGAGCAATGAGCTCTAGGCAGTGAGCCTGAATGCAAGTGCATTCCCCATCTATGTAATATTTATGTACTCCTGGCCATAGTATATGAATATTGTGGGTTCCAGCCCCACCGTGGTTTTTCCCTTTCTGGGTTTCCACGTAAAAAATTTGGTGTTGTGGATCTGTGGTTTATTCATTGCTTGTTTATATTCTTTTCTGTTATGCATTGCTAACCGGTGGATAAAGAATAAGTTTGTGGATTTGATTTCCGGCAAATCACTGATTCACCCCCCCATCTCAGTGATCCCTAATTTCAACAGAATGATTGCCATCAAGTTATCCCAATGACTTAAGATATCAACAACTTAGTTACCCTTCCCTTTTACATAAGAAATATCGATTTCATAGTTGCTCAATAATTCTAACCACCTTGTTTGATGAGCATTTAGATTAAGATGGGTGAATAAAAACTAAAGTCCTTTATGACTTGTATTCAATTTAAATGGTCTTCCCACGAGATAGCATCTCCAAATTTCCAATGCATGCATGATTTTTGCAAGACATAATCATGAGTGGGATGATTAAGTTCATGATCATTTAACATATAGGACTCAAAGGCAACTACATCAAAATCCCACCTAATCCTTCCAAGTAAGCATTAGTCCAAACTACAAATTCCTTGTCAAAATAGGTTCTTGCAAGATAGGAGTAGTGGTAAGGGCTTCCTTCAGAGCTAGAAAGAAATTTCACTCTTTTTAATTCATTAAAACATTTTTCTTTTCTCATTGAAGGGAGGTTATGGGCTGACAATATTGGAGAAATCTTTCACAATTATTCAGTAATATCTATCCAATCCCATAAAACTTCCTATGTCCAACACATTCTTAGGGATATGTCACTCCACAATAGATTGAATTTTAGATGGATCCATGAAAATTCCTTGTGTTGATAAATTGTGTCCTAGATAGTGTGTCTTAGGTCGAAATAAAGAACACTTGGTCAACTTACCATAAAGTTTATGCTCCCTTAGTCTTTAAAGCACTATACTTACATGTTCTTCATGTTCTTGTGGATTCTTGGAGTAGATTGGAATATCATCCAACAATACTAGAACACAAAATTATCCAAGATTTTATGAAAAAAAATTATTCATAAGACTCATTAATGTAGATGGAGAATTTGTTAATCCTTGAAACTCATAATAGCCATACCTTGTCTTGAATGCTATCTTTGGGATATATTTTTTTTAATCCTTAACTAATGACACCTACATCATAGATCTGAAATTGTGGCTCCCTTATCAAAAAAATCATCTATTATACAAAGAAGACATCTACTTCCAATAGTCACCTTATTTAGCATTTGATAGTTTGTGCAAATCCATAGTGTCCCACCTCCTTGAAAAATGACATTGGAGCTCCCCATGGAAAAACACTAGGTCTAATCAAATATTGTAATTGAATTCTGATCTTATGCAATTTAGCTATGTTCATTTGGTATGAGGCCTCTGAAATATCCGCATCCCTTAAAACTAGATCAATTGAGAAGTTGAACTAATGTTCAGGAGGTGAGCTTGGAAATTCTTCAAAGAAAATAACTTAAAATTTTTGTAAGATCAAATAATTTGATATATTAAGAATTGGATCTTCACCTTCCTTTTTCCTTAGCAACAATGGTTGCTTCTACTGCATGGCTTAAACCCTTATGTTGAATAAGCTTGGTTACATACACAATGCCCTTGTTTATCTTGAAAACAAGCTTGTTCATGCAATCCACTTCTTCCTTTATATAGTGTAGATGGTATAACTATAGAAGACTCCTAAATTTGGCTTTATATTCAACCATTGCCATCACTCCTATTCTAATGAAAAGAATTCACTCATCTTTTGATCATGATGGTGAGCAAAAAGATACTCCTTACAAAATTTATTTTCAAACTTGTTTCAAGTTATCTCTTTCATGTCATGTCTCTTGATGACATACAAATGATCCCATCATACGGATACATCTCTTTCCAGCTAATATATGGCTAATAGAAGTTTGAATAGGTCTTAAAAAAAAAACATTTACAAAATACAAGATATAGCAAATGTAAATCACAAGTTGAAATCATTCAAAAGATAATTTGTACATAAAATCTTATTTAATAAATTGTGTAAATATTTTTATGGGGTTTCTCATAGGAAATCATGTTGGAATATGTTGGATTAGATTTTTTTTAAATTATTTTTCAAAATTTCCATTTAATCATAACAGAGAAGATTCTAATAAAAGTTCTAAAGGCTTCTGAAGCTAATCATATGCATAGAAGTCCTAAATCCTTCTAACCAACCCTTATGAAGCTGACCCAACAGATCTAGTAAACTTGAGTTTTTCATTTCTTGAGGCATTTTTTCAAAAAAAGTTCACGTGCATGACTATCCTTCCAATTTTATACAAGCCTCTTCACCTAAGAGTACTAGAAAAGTAGAAATGGTGGTATCTCCATTCATGCTCAGTTATAAAAGGTATTTCCTAACTACACCTCCTATCTCTTCTTTTTTTCAAATTGAAAACAAAGACAGAAAAGAGGAAAAACGAGAGCCCTGTATCTACACATCGCTCAACCAACTGGAAAGGGCATCCACTAATTGGTCGCTAATTGCAAAGAGAGAAAAATATGAAATAAAGCTTAATCTAAGAACTGAATACTAAGCTTTAACAGCAAGGGTTACCTAAACTCTTAGCCCTTTTTTCTGTTGTTGCTCCTGCTCCTTTAATTGATCCAACCCTACAACAACCTTTGCCCTTGCTTCCCCTCATCCTCCTCCTTGGCTACGTTATCCTTCCTGTTTTTGCTTTAAATTCCCCCAAAATGGGTCATGATAAATTATTTTTAGTCGGTTCCCGTCCTCCGCTGTGCGCCATTTCTTGATCCTTTACCACAAACATGGTGAATGATTCCTCAATAATAGCGTTGTAAATGGAGCTCCCTTTTCCTCATACATTAACTAATATATTGAATCCTCTTTTCAATCTTATAATGTTATTAAATACAACGTATAAATATAAAATATTCTAAAATAATAACAAAGCAATGACAAATTTTGTTACAACAAAACTAACACTATTATTAATATTTATTTTGAAAACTAAATTTTGATAAGTTTAAATTATGAAGATAATAATCTAAATCATTACTTATAAATAGATAATTTATTAATTTTATCTTTGATCTTAATCTTAGTTCTAATTATTATCCTTAATCTTAATCTTAATCTTCCTAAATTTTGTTTCCCAATAAAATCATTTTTAAAACTTAATAAAAATAAATAAAATCTAAGCACTAAAGCAAAACATAAAACAAAAATCTTAAAAAGAAATAATGAACAAGCAATAAAATGATATCCCATTCATTTTCACCATACATTAAATTTTGTGATTCCTTTTTACCATATTTTATATCCATTCTTTCTTGATGTTGTGTGTATAAAAATGTTGATGGATCACGAAGTGATTTGAAATATTGTTACAAAACAAACACACAATATTCCAAAAACATAAACAATGAACATTGTGTCAACTTGAATTCCATCCTCGGAATGTTACCTGCAACAAATTAGTTTCACAAAATACAAATGGAAATGCTACAGGAAATCCAAACTCAACCAATGAAACTACATGAAATACATATTAAAATAAAACATTATTTTTACCTTCATGGTTTTTGTCTCATTGTGTCCTAACTCCACTGTTCCTAGTTGCAGATGGTGTGCTCTCAGACAATGCACTGATAGCTTCCAAGATGGCACATGAAGAATGGACTGATAACTGATAGTTCACAAATACTATGATATGAAATACTACATGATTATGCTAAAATGATTATGTTATATGATCATTGCTATTTGCTTCAAGCTTAAAACTCACGGATGCATAAGTTTCACAAATGACTTGCTTGAAAATGCACTTGAAGTCTAACTCTCTCTCAATTGAAGCTCTTGATTTTATAGACTTTGAGAGGACGAGATGATGTGGCTTAGATCAACGGTCATGATCAAATCTATAGATTTGGATGGCTGTGAGCAAAGGTGAAGGTTGAGAGAAAAGGGGGAAGGAGAAGATAAGTGTCACTCATCTCACCTTGACTGGGTTGTTGACTGAGAGAATCTAGGGATGGTTAGAGAATATTTAGGCATGATAGGACAAGTGGACTCAAGTCCTTCCTAAGATGTAGGGGGTTTTGGAGAGAATATAGGAGATGGTTATGAAATATATGTACCTACACAATATTCATTAAGTTTGAAGGTTGAAGATAAATGATGAATTAATATTTAAGAAATATTAATTTCCTTAGCCAAATGTTTGATGAGTTGGCAAAGGGAAGATGAAGTGGAGATGGAAGGGTGAGTTGGATAAGAAAAATTAAACAATTTAAGAAATTATTTAATATTTGAGACTATAGGATAGGAGAATAACCATTAAATATTAGAATATTTAATTGATTGGAGGAGATAATTAAATATTCGATATTTAATTAACATAATTAAATATTAGATATTTAATTAACTTGGTTAAAAGGAATAATTAAATATTAGATATTTAATTATTTTAGAGGAATAGAATAAATGAATCAATTAATAAAATATTAATTAATAGAAAGACACAAAAAAGGAATTAAATAAATTAATCTTTTCAAATTAACTATTTAATAGAAGAATAAGCATTAAATAAATATATAATATTTATTTAATCACTCATAGCCAATTTTATGTGTATACATTTTGCCCCTCTTTGAAATAATGTCAAGACAACATTGTTTCAAAGATTAAATCAAATCTCGATAATGTGCTTGATGAAGATGAAAATCCTGATTGTGTGCCCCCTCAAGAGATTGATCGTGAAATTGTTGAAAACTTTGGTTTGAATGATTGATCTCATGATAATTGATAAAAAAATTGTCAATTAAATTAATTTGTAAAAAACAAATTAAATTGCCCCATTGAGTAGTATTAATTACTCTTCAAATAGTAAATATAAAATTAACCAAAGCTAATTTTAACTTCATTGTTATCATTGTCAGCTTTGTGAAGAAAATATTCTTGGTGAGGTAGTGAAATGGTGATTCCTGTGGAGAACCATTGTTTTGAGTGTGTTCGACGATATCAGCGGCATGTTCGATGATATCAGTGACCTCCCGAGTATGGGTATCCGGCATGTATCTTATCTCGAGCTTTGTTTTCAACTTGTCGTGCAACTTTTCATGTTTTAGGTGCGTTTTTGTGAATTTTTGAATTTTTTCACGATTTTCGGTATTAGGTTAGCGCATTTACATTTTTATTTAGTGCATATGCAATTTGGGTTAGCGCATATGCATAGATTAGCGCTTATGATCATTTTGTTAGCGCATATGTTAAGTATGATAGCGCATATGTATAGGATAGCGTTTATGCTTTGTTTGTTTGCGCTTTTGCAGCTAAAGTTAGCGCTTTTGCTTTGTTTTGCGCATATGTTTGTAGGGTTAGCGCATTTGATCAAAAAGATAGCGCATATGCTTTTGTTTAGCACTTTGTCTTAATAGGATAGCGCAAATGTTATAGGATAGCACAAATGTTATAGTTTAGCACTTTTGCTCAAAATTGATGTTTTTGATAAGTGCAAAAGCTAAAAATTACTTTGATGATTAGATTTAACATGTTTGATGTGCATGTATGATGAATAAGGACTTGATTGATTGATTGATTGATTTGAGTTGATTGATTTGATTAAGTTGTTTGATTGATTGGTTGATTGATTGATTTGATTGCTTGATTGATTGATTGATTGATTGATTGATTGATTGGTTGATTTGATTGATTGATTGGTTGATTGATTGATTTGATTGTTTGATTGATTGATTGGTAGATTTGATTGTTTGATTGATTGATTGATTAGCTCTAAGAAATCGATTTAGTTTGTAATGCAAGAGCTTAGCAGAGTTTTGATTGAACTCAATGATTGATAGAAAACCATGATTGATAGGTTTTAAAATAATTTGATAGCTTAAGTTGCTTCAATTTGATTTGATAGATAGATAGCGTAGGTTGCTTCAGTTTGATTTGATAGATAGATAGCATAGGTGGCTTCAATTTTATTTGATATTGATAAATTGGAGAAACTTGATGTTCTCCAGTGTTGGGAGAAATACCGACAGTACGTCATTTAGCGCTAGAGCTGACACAGACAAAGGTTAGACATGTAGATGCATGTGGTTTACGCCATCTGTTGTATATGCCTGAGATTACACATAATAGAGGATTGTTGACGACGTTAGCCGAGAGATGGCACAGTGAGCATAACACTTTCCACTTGCCCACGGGTGAGATTACTGTGACGCTCAAGGATGTCTATAGGATTTTGCACATCCCAGTGACTGGCGAGTTAGTGCAGTATGATTTTCAGGATCGTGTTGGGACAGAGGCTTGCAGAGCCGTGTTTGCTGATGATAGCATCACTAGAGGAGAGATCTGATGGGAGGATATGGTGATGTATTACGAGACTCTCCCTGTGATTCTTGCTGGTTTGATTGGAGGATTTATTTGTCCTGATAGGCGATCATGAGGTTTTGTTGTTGGATGGGGTGAGATTCTCCTGAGTATGATGCAGCATCGTACTCGATATGCTTGGGGTGTTTGTATGTTGGCACATTTATATCATGATCTTCATCGGGTGGTGTATGATGAGAGTGTTAGTTTGTCTACAGGATGCACTTTATTGCAAATCTGGTGTTGGGAGCACATTGCTATTACTTGGCCTATCCATCACAAAGTTCATGGAGAGAGGCAACCATATGTGTATTTCTATGCAGGTATCCTTACTCAGCATAAGTTGGGTAAGATGGAGTATTAGCGTTGGGTGCTTGATTCATTAGATAACATTACTTGGAGACCATATGTTGATTGTGAGCCATGGATGGATGATGCACAGACATTACCATTTATCATGCAAAGTAGATATCTCATTGGTCAGACTCCTTACATTATTGAGTGACAGTTGATTAGTCGCATTCTTAGATAGTTTGGTATCATCCAACCTATGCCTACTAGTGTGATGATATATGCTCGGCGGTACAGAGATTGGGGACCTTCCTTGTCATTTGAGATTATTCGCGCAGAGTTTCTTCCTACTCTGAGAGTGTCTTATGATATGAGATTACACATTCTTGATCCTAGGGTTACTGCAGATTATGCTCAGTACATACTAGCTCATCCATTTCCTCGTATTACTGATCCAGTAGATCCTCCTCCTAGCTCAGGAGATGAGGATGATGATTTAGATGATCTAGGTGTTAGAAGACGTAGACGAAGACGAGAGCTCAAAGCTGCTCAGAAGGTTGGGGGAGGTGGAGATGAGGGTGGGGATGGAGGTGATGGTGGTAGGAGACCTGAACGGAGGGGAGGTCGATTGAGAGTTCGTGGAGGACCGTTTGGACCGGTTGGTAGGATTGGGAGACCACGTCCTATGGGTGGGAGGGATGTTGGATGGATTGGGAGGGAGCATGGCAGGGCAGGTATGAGATCACCGAAAGGGTTGCCATTGACAGGAGGAGGCAGGGTGACTGGACTGGATGGGGGTTGCGGGAGAGGCATTGATTTTGGATAGATTCAAACAGACCCTAGGGTTATTGCAACTCATGGTGGAGATGATAAGGATCCAGAGGATCATGTTCCCCTTATTAGACGACGGATTGCGAGATCTACTCGGACAGAGATTCCAGCAGTTAGATAGAGTTGTGGTGAGGAGGGGATTGGGGTTCATGCACCACAACATGATTTGCCAGAGGAGGATGCACCAATGCATGATATGCTAGAGCAGGATGCACCAAAGCATGATATGCTAGAGCAGAAGACCATTGATAGTCTTAGAGAACAGATTGATCAGCTTCGAGCACAGGTGCAGACTCTTATGGCTGAGAGGGATAGAGTTGTTAGGAGACAACATGATACTCAGGGCCTTCTTGATCATATTCAGCAGGTTGGATCAGGTACTCTCTCAGCTGACAATTTTAGAGCATTAGTTTGGGTCGGGAAGGAGACTTCCCACTAGCAATGACGATATAAGGAAGCAGTTGCAGAGAGCCAGAGAGCAGGTAGTTATCATACCACCGTGTTGATGGATACTAGCAGTGGTGGGGTCATGGGAGACAGGCATATAGAGGATCTTCTCGCCCACAACCACAGAGATGGACATAGTCAAGTGGTAGTTGTATAGGACAATCATGACTTGATTTGGAGGCACTTGTATTGTTTATTTGATATCATTGTATACTTGGACTTTTATTGTTTTTATGATGATCTATATGCAGACATGGATTCTATATACTCTATTTGATGATGATGTTTTATATGATGATTATATGGATGCATGATTAGATGGATGTTGATATTTATGCATGTTACTCTTTTTGATGATGATGCTTCATATGATGATGCAATGATAAATGCTTTTGTTGATTTTTTTATTTTGATGATCTTGGATGCAAATGAAAATGATTACTAACTTAAATTATATGTAAATGATGCAAATGCAATTATCTATATGGAAATGCAAATGAATGATTGCTTTAATGCTTATGATGATGCAAATGATCTATATGAAATGTTTTTGAATTTATATGTAATGTTTATGAATCTAAGTGCAAAGATGCAACTAAATGATCGTTAATGGAATGATGATGAAAATAATGATGATGATACACTATATGATGAATGAAATGCCCTTAATTGAATGCAAATTAATGCAATGATTTATATATACAACTAAATGAAAATGGATGATGATTAAAATGATTCTAAAAATGAATGCACCTACAATGATTAAATGCAAATTGTTTTTGTTTGTCCAAGTATACTCAATCTTTATTTATGGTCGTTGATATGTTAATGAAATGAAATTCTTATAATGTAACTGACAATGAATGCTTATAATGTAGATGAATAATGAGCTAATGAAATGATCTAACTAAAAATGATACTGCCATTCTTCATATGTGATCTTTGTAACAGTGCTTTGATTTCATCATTGAGATTTAAAATGTTGTAAGAAAATACAAGCAACTTGACACAATGATTCAAGATGACCTGAGTATTCCTTACATGGATTTTGATATAGCAAGTTAATACAAGCAACTTGATATAATGGATTAAGTTGACCTGAGTATTGCTTGCAGAATAGACAAGGATTATCTCCTATCATGCATGACTTGGAACGTCCTCCTTGATCTTTTGTTGATCATATCCTGAGACAAGTTCATACCGTAGTAAGAGATAAACCACAGACAACAATCAAAGAAAATAATCATGCCCCATCATAGCTTCTCTAGTCATGGACATCCTTGAGTCGCATAGAGTACATGATTAGCAATAAAATCAAGATATAAACAATGAATCTTGCATGTCATTCACATGTTCTTATGGTCACTAACTGATATAATCATCTTGATGAATGATCTTTGATAATCCTTTATTACTTGCTAATCGGTTCTTCATTTTCTGAGTTTCATGATTCAGTTGTTGATTAAATGCCTTGATTGGTTTGTTGCTTTGTTGCTCGTTATCTGTTTCAAAATCTTAAGTGTTTTTGGTTTTTCTAAGTTTTTCAAATGTTTTGGGATTTTCAAATATTCAAAAGATCACCTTAGCAAAAGGAATTAGGATTTTGCCCCCAGTGGAAACAAAATTATTATGGATGTATGAATTGATCAAGATCCAAACAATGGTGGGATACAAATGCAGATATGATTGATTTTGATAAAATCTAAGACAGTGACTACAACAAGTATGTCAAAGATTGATAATTGTTTGTAAGTTGCATTTTTCTTACTAAATGGTTTAGAGCAAATGGATGCGAAAGATGGAATGGATAAGCTAAGATATATGGAAGTGATAGATGCGATAGGATGGAGTAGATAGGTGCGCAAAGCGATCTCATAGATTGAGGAATTTACTTCTTAGATAGCACATGTTTACCAAGTTTTCACTATCTAAATTTATTGCATTTTTTTCCATATTTTGATTTTTTTAAGACTTTATATGCTTTTTGTTGATTTTTTCAGAACTTTATATCTCAAGCATAGAATTTCTTGAGATGGATAGAATTGATAGGTTCATCAAACCAATCACCTTCAAGGGTAGATAGCTTGTATGCTCCTGATCCATATGTTTCTACTATGACAAAAGGTCCTAGCCAATTTGGTTCAAATTTTCCCTTCTTTTCTCGATCTTGTTGATTTCTTGGATTCTCCCTTAGAACTATATCTCCAATCTGAAAAATGTGCGGCTTGACTCTATGGTTATATCTTCTTGCCATTATTTGTTGATATATTTTCAAATGATCTGTTGCATTTTAGCGACATTCCTGAATCAGTTCTAGTTCCTGGAGTCGAGAGACTCGTTGTTATTCTTCTAGTATAAAACCTTCCAAGGATACTCGTAAAGAAGGTATCTCTACTTCTATAGGTAATATGGCTTCTGATCCATAGACCAAACAATATGGAGTTTCCCTTGTTGGAGTGCGGATGCTAGTTCGGTATGCCCAAAGAGCAGGATTTAGCTGAATGTGCCAGTCTTTTCCAGCTTCATTGACCGTTTTCTTCAAGATTTTCAAAATAGTTTTGTTTGATGCCTCATCTTGACCATTTCCCTATGGATAATATGGAGTAGAAAACCTATGTTGGATATGAAATTGTTCACGTAGCTCCTTCACATCTTGATTTTTGAATGGTCTTCCATTATCAGTGATAATGGTCATAGGAACTCCATAGCGACAGATTATATAATTCAAAATAAATGATGATATTTGTTTTCCTATCACTGTTGTTAAAGGCACTGCTTCAATCCATTTAGTAAAATATTCAATAGCTATCAGAATAAACTTATGTCAATTAGAAGATGAGGGATTTATCTTTCCTACCAAATCAAGGCCCCATTGCGAAAATGGCCATGATCCTATCATAGGATATAACTCTTGTGCTGGTGCATGAATGAGATTCCCATAGATCTGATATTGTTTGCATTTTCTAGCATATATGAATGAATCTCTCTCCATAGTAGGCTAAAAGTAACCCATATGAAGAAGTTTCTTAGCCAATGTTAAACCACTTGAGTGTGTGCCACAAATACCTGCATGAACTTCGTCAAGAACTTTTGTAGATTCTTCTTGTTCAAGACATCTTAATAAAGTACCATCTAGACCATGCCTACATAGGATATCAGAAATTATAGTATAGCGAGAGGATTGGAGAATAAAATTCCTTCTCTGATTGCGAGATAAGTCAAGAGGAAGGATATGTTCTTTTAAATACTGATAAGTTTGACCGTATGAGGATTGACTGGTTCCTGATATATGGCAAATTTAGTAGGTATGTTGGGATTGAATGGTAGGGGTTAAGATATCTTCCACGAGAAATTCATAACGTTGTTGATTCTCCTTATTTTGCAAGAGAGATTCTATTGTAGCCATTGCATTTGCTGCTTTATTCTCATTTCTTGGAATCTGGGTGAATGATATTTCTTTAAAGTGTCCTTTAAACTCCTCCACCAGTTGTTTGTATGGCATAAGCTTATCATCCTTTGTTTGATATTCATCATTTACTTGGTTGATGATAAGTTGTGAATCACCATAGACATGTAGTTCTTTGACATTCCATTCAATAGTCATTTTAAGCCCAATAGCCAATGCTTCATACTCTGCAGTATTATTAGTGTATGGAAACCTCAGTCTATATGATTTGGGAATTGTGTGTCCTTGAGGTGTGATAAAAAAGATGCATGCGCCTGATCTATATTGTGTATAAGAACCATCAAAGTACAATTCCCAAAAGTTTGTACTTACTGTCAAGATATCTGCATCAGGAAATCGATGTGCAAAGGCGTGTTATTTTGTAAAGGTGCATCAGTCAATTGATCAGTGATAACTTGTCCCTTGATAGCTTTCCGGTCAACATACTCTATATCAAACTCACTCAATATCATAACCCATTTGGCTAGTCTCCTTGTCAATGTTGACTTGCTCAACAAATATTTGAGAGGATCTATCTTTGTTATTAGTTTTACAGAATGAATCAACATATAATGTCGCAGCTTCTGAGTTGCAAATACAACTGCTAGACATGTCTTTTCTATTGAGGAATAATTTAATTCATAGCCAACACGCGTTCTATTGATATAATAAACTGCTCTTTCTTTTCCTTCATCATCATGTTGGGATAGGAGGGCTCCTAATGATATATTTGTTGCTGAGATATAGAGCGACAATGGTTTCCCTTTGGTTGGTGATATCGGTACCAGAGGAATCATAAGATATTCTTTTATTTGCAAAAAAGCTTCTTCACATTTTGGATCCCATTTGAATGGAACATTTTTATGTAGAAGATGGGTAAATGGAAGACATCTATCTGCTAACTGAGAAACAAATCTCCTGATTGATTGCAATCTTCCTTGTAAAGATCACAATTGACTTATGTTCCTAGGTGACTCCATCTCCATGATAGCTTTGACTTTTTCAGGATCTACTTCAATTCCACGAGCTGATATAATGTAGCCAAGGAGTTTTCCCGAGGTTACCCCAAATGCACATTTCTTTGGATTTAATCTCAATTGATATCTTTCCAACCTGTCAAAAATCTTGCTTAAAATGTTCAAATGTTCTTGTCTTGTATGAGATTTTGCAAGTATGTTATCGACATAATCTTCCATAAATGTATGCATCATATCATGGAAAATTGTTGTCATAGCCCTTTGATAAGTCGCTCCTGCATTCTTAAGCCCAAATGGCATAACATTCCAGCAATATGTTCCCCATGCACAGGTGAAAGTTGTATTTTCTTGATCTTCGGGTGCAATTCTTATTTGATTATATCCTGAGAAGCCATCCATTAATGAAAACATATCATGCCCTACTGATAAGTCCACTATGATATCAATGTTTGGTAGCGGGAAATCATCTTTTGGACATGCTTTATTCAGATCTCTGAAATCTGTATAGACCCTTATGCTTTTATCTGGTTTTGATCCTGGTATAATACTTGAAACCCATTCTGGATAAGCAACAGGTCTTATAAAACCCACTTCTAATAGTTTCTTCAGCTCAGTTTTTACAAGAAGAGCAACGTGTGGATGCATCTTTCTCAGCTTCTTCTTAACTGATTTTACTTTTAAATCCACATTAAGATGATACATGATAAGATCTGGATTAAGTCCTGGCATATCTGCATAGGACCAAGCAAAATTTATTTGTCTTTGCTTAAAGAATTCCATGTATCCATTCCTCTATTTTTTTGATAATGAGACAGCATAATGAAGTATTTTAGGATCCTTTGATGAACCAATGTTTACTGCTTCTATTGGTTCTATCAGGATAGCAGATCTCTCCTGAAAATATGTAGGAAGAATGTCAAACTTTCCATCTTCTGGCACCTCAAAGAGGTTTTCACCATCAGATGCATCCTTTGTTTTCTCTTTTGATTGATCTAGTATTGCCATGAAATGGTTTTCAACAATAGGTCTCTTTCCTTGTTTTATTTCGCTTTTGTGATTGGAAAGTTTGGCATTCTCCTGACTATGAGAAACATCACTTGATTCTGCAATGGAAGATATATTAGGTGGGATGGGTTCAACAACGTTAAGGTACATGACTAAGTCATGATCATTGGAAAAGACATTCAGTTCAGGGTTTGTCTAAATTATCCCAATCAATTAGTTCAGGATGAAGAAGGGGTAAATCATAATCACTGTCATCATTAGGTGTTTCAACATTCATGACATAATTATCATAACTTGGCATAGAATAGGTATTGTCATAGATTAAATGTTTTTGAGAATTGTCTTTCTCAAGCGTCTCCGAATTAGTTCTAACAAAATCAATATTAGCATTTTGTAGTTCACACTCAAGTGGTTCTTCAATTGACGCTTGTCCCTGAAATGAATGGATTATATCAATACACACGTCTTTAATACTACAAATTCCTTCTTGATTGACCTCATTTACATTTTGGAGTTGACATACTTGTGTACATGATAAAGAGGATTCTTTTGCTAGATTTTGTTTCCTTTCAAACTCAACTTCTTTTGGACTAATAATCAATCCAACTTGACTATCTCTTAATTCTTCTATGGTTCTACCATATCTGGATACATCTTGTTCCTCTTTTGATGAAAATATTGTATTTTCAGATGCTTGATCTGTCCTTGTTTGTACTTCTTGTGGCATTACTTCTTTGTCTTTGTCATTCCCTTTCCTTTTTGCATATGCCTCTTTTCTCTGAATTCTGAGTTTTTCTTGTCTTGTTTCTAACTCCATCTTTTGTTTTGCAATAGACAAGTCTTCTTTTGTGATAGCTTCTTGGTCTTCATTGTGTTCCTTACTTGATGTAGTAGATAAGACATCTGGACCCCATTCATACTCATTTGAATCTGTCTCTAAATCATGATCTAGGACTACTCCACTATACCATACAGGAATGTTGTCTGGCACAAAAAGTTCCCTAATTTTTGCCATATCTATTTTCACTGCTTCTGGAATATCTTGTTCAGATTTTGCATTTTTTTGTATTTCCAAAACTTGTTGACAAGATTTTTCTTTACCCTTGATGGTAATCTCCTTGTCTTGCTTTTTATGTTTTTCTTGCTCTTTTTGTTTATTTGTTACTATTTATGTCGCTTGATGTAGCTTTTCTTGCCAATTTTCTTCTTTAGAAACTGATTTCTTTTTCCACTTTTGTTGTGGATGATTATGTTGCTTTTGATTGGATTTTAGATATCCAAGCCTGAATTTATCTTCTTTGGATTGCGAGTGTGGACAAATAGGTTCTAAAATACCTTGATGTCGCTTACCAATTGGTCCTTTTCCTTCATATCCTATTTTTTGCATGATTTCATAACCTTTGCCATATTGTTTTATGAGAATATTGACTTCTGCTGCTATTGCTATTGTTTTATCTTCATCCTTGTACAACCAACCAAGAATGTCTTTGTCTTCATTTTCTTCTTCAAGAGTTCCAACACTAACAAATGTCCCTTTAAATATATGTTTTGATCTTTCTGATGTCTTTGATTGAATACCTGTAGGCTTTCCATATGACTTAGGGGAAAGTGAAAAATTATGCAAAGAATATTTTCCCATTCCTTCATCATTTAATTTGAGCTTTTCCTCAAAAGTTTCCCATAACTTTGCTTGAATTTATTTGGTAGGATATACTGATTCTCTATTATGTGGAACTCTTGTATCTTGTGTTGGCTTCAAATTATTGCAACATTGACTCGAATCTGCAATTATAGTGATCTCTTGTCCTTCATAAGAAAATTTCACACATTGATGATATGTAGAAGGAACTGCTTGCATCTTGTGAATCCATGGTCGTCCTAGAAGCATGTTGTAAGAGAGGTTCAAATGTCAAACCTGACACAATGTATCCCTTTCCACAAGTCCTATTTTTATTGGTAGCACAACAATTCCTTTAGAAGAACGTTCTACTTCATCATAAGCCTTGATGGTTATTTTATTTTCGGGTCCACTGCATTTTCTGAATATCCCAAAGCTTTTATCAACTTAATGCACAAATGTTTAAGCCATCTCCTCCATCTATAAGTACACGTTTGACACGAGTTTTATTAATGGAGACTTCAACATGTAAGGGAGCATTGTGAGGATTTTGTAAGGATGCATCATCATTTTCAAAAAACGATAAGCAATGAGGAGCTATAAGGTGTCCTACCATGTTTTGGAACTGATCTATATCCAAATATTTTGAAACTGTTGTTTCTACTAAAGCTTTCTCCATAACTTCCTTATGCATAGGTGAAACCTTGAGAAGTTCCAGAATTGATATTTAAGCGGGTATTCTTTGTAATTGCTCTACTAAATTGTATTGTTGTGAAGTGGATGTTGGATCTTTTGCTATACCTGAAAAGGTAACCTTTGCTTTGCTTCTAGTAACAACATTGATTGGCTCTAAAGATGGATTATCTTTAACAATGATCACATATACCACATCATCATATGTATAAGTGTAATTCACTTTGGCTTTCCCTTTGTCATCTTTTAATTGTGATGGTTCACCTTTGTCATAATTTGGAAGTGGAGTTTTGAAAGCTAGGTGTGATTCATTTGTCTTATGGCTATCCACTGTGATGGTTCCATTATCGATTAGATCTTGGATAAGGTGTTTCAATCTTTGACAATCATTTGTTAGGTGTTCTTTATTTTGATGGTAATTGCATAATGGATTGTCATTCCACCAATTTGGCTTGATTGGTGGTTCATAACTTATTGCTTCTAGTAAAACAATCAATTTGTTGGCAAGCAGAGTTTTTAGAGCTGATTCCAAAGGTTCTCCAATGTTTGTTAATTTCCTCCGAGGATTGGAGAAAAAGGACTTGGCTTTATTGTTTTCTGGATTATTATTTCTTGGGATTTGACTTGATAGATTAAAAATTGGTTGTTGTTGTTTTGTAGTACTATTATCGTCATTTCCTTCATTGCTGACATTCCTATTCTTTGACTAGAACTTGGGTTTGTCATTGTTATTGGAATTGTTGTTGTATGAATTATTGTAAAGTCTTAGTTCTCCTTTCTTTACCATTGTGTTCTCTATTTTCAGACCATTCTTGATCACTTTGGCAAAAGAGGGAGGACATTGTATTCTTAGTCGACAACTCATTTCACTGATAAGATTATCAATGAATATGTCCATTTTTTTTTGATCAGGTACATCTCAAGGATACCTATTAAACATGCATTTCCATCATTGTAAGAAGATCATAAAAGATTCACCATTCTTTTGTTTAACATTGCAGAGATCCAACATTGTTATCTCATTCCTTATATTATAGGAGTATTGTGAAATAAACCTATTCACAAGTTCTTCAAAAGATTTGATTCTGGATGGTAATCTTGAAAACCACTCCATTGATTGTCCATTTAAACTCTTAGGAAAAAGACGCATAAGGTAAGTTTCATCATGAGCAAATTCCATGCTCATAGTAAAAAACTCCCTAATGTGATCCCGAGGATCGGATTTTCCATCATATTTGTCATATTTAGGAATCTCGCAATGTTGCGGAAATGGTATCATATTCAAATTCTTATCAAAAGGATATGGGCATATATCTTCTAATGAATACTTCTTGGAGCTTGTTCCATTTTGCATGTCTTGTATCTGTTGTTGTAGAGTTTGCATTTGTTGAGTAAGGTTTGATAATGGATTATCCACATAGTTTCTTCTTGTTTCTTTGTGAGTTCTTTTATCACTTCACTCTTTTCTTGTGTCATCCCTTTCTTTCCTTGTTTCTTCATGACTTTCTTTGTTCATATCTTCGTTATTTGGATCATCTGTGTTTTGGGTGTTACTTGCCTCTACATCTTGTTTCAAGCTTTCTATGTTAAAGTCTTGTGGTAGTTTAGCTCCAGATTTTTCCAACATCAAGAGATATTTCTCTATTCATTTTGCCAACAATTTTTCCATTAGCTTATCAAATTTGAAATCTTTCTCGAGGTCTCTAATGGTGCTATTGATTGCTTCTTCATCAACAATGGTAAACCCAAAAGTTTGGAATACAGGACTATCTTCTTCCTCCATTTGTTGTTGTTTTCTAAGTTGTTCGTATTGGGCTCTAGTCCAAACTGGCATGTGATTATTTCAAAGTTGTTGAAATTTCCAAAGGACAAAGTGAATAGGTGATTATTGGTTTAGGAAGATATGCTTTGTTGATTTTACTGCTATTGTTTGTTCATTGTGATAAAGCGTCTCTTTGTTGAAAGAACGTCTTTGCAAAATTTCACCATCAAACTCTGTACCGTAGCCACGTAAGTAGTGACGAAAACAGTGTAGGAATGTCCTATGTTTTAATAAGATCTTGTGATTGATATACAAGAATCTTATTCTTTTCTGAGTAGCTTTATAACTGGGTTTTCTTTTCTTAAGGTGATACTTAAAAGTCATATAAGCATTTGACAATTTATAAGTTTGTTTGATTCCAATGTTGGTGCAATTCTGATTTTGATATAACCTAGGTTCAAAATAGGAAATATATATCCAAAAGTATGAACCTAGTATAGATTGATCAAGCTTCGTGATAGAGGATTTGATTATCCTGATGAGAGACTTGATAATGATGTTGATTTTTTTTTTTTGCACCTAAGATGTTTGAATCAATAGCTTGTTGAATGTTGATGTTTATAGAACTTTTTGGGAATAACCTGTTGGATTAGTGACATAGTTGTTGAGCTAGTTTGAAAATGCATGATGGTTTAGAGACAAACCTACTTCAAGAAGTATTTTGATACTGACGTTTTGATACTTTAGTTTTGATCTGGTGTTTCAAGTGTTGGAAAGCCTTTGTATTACCCTTTTGATCAAACTTTTTCAGCAATTTGTTGGATTTTTGCTCACGTGTAGATGATAATTTTCTTCAATTTTGTGACCATTTGGAACATGTAATAGACATAGAAGACACAATGTTTAATAAACAAAATGCACAAGAAAGTACAAATCTTATAGAAGCCTGAGGCAATAGTTGTTGAATCTCACATGGGGTTTCCCCTGAGGATACGCTATTCAAAGCGGATATTTAGATGCTTGACCCACTGGCTCCACCCTCGACACTCACTTCTTTGGGGCAGCCAAGCACCAGTTTCCATGAAAACTCCCCATGCCAAACTTTATATCTCTACTAGGAACCGTATGTGTGTGAACCACTTCAGAGGTCTGACCTCCTACGCCAACAACTAGAAGGATTTTGGCAACTAGTACAAGTGGTTTTTAGTAAAAGCTTCCAGTCATGTAGCCATACATGCAGAACTTTCAACTCTGTAAATACAAAAGGTTCCCAACCTATAGAAGTTATGTTCCATAGGGTTTATGGGGAAACATAGTGTCGGTATCAACTTATCAACACATGTTGTTTGAGACTTTTGTCACAAACACGATTTATTTATAGTGGATTGGAAGGACCCGGTATTAGCCCGTTTCCACTTTAGGTCGTTCCCCTCTCACTGGCCCCCTCAAGGCAGCTCGGGAAGTCAGGCCCTCTAAAGGATTTTATTGCTTTGAAAGTAAAAAAAGAGTGGATTTGGCTTTTTGGTCACCCAATTAAGGGGAGAGCATATACCTACCACTTTCGAGACACAAAATATAAGTGTTCTTTTTAACCTTTTCAAAGCAATTGTTGGCTAAGTCCTATTTGGAGATGTTGCTCCAACAAGCATGGTGTTTATTTTAGCCTTTTTAGAAGTCTATGTGCAACTATTTTAGAGAAGTTACTAAAAATGCAAGTTGCATGCTGTCAATTTATCCTCTTAGTTAGACTAAATGAACAAGACATGATATACTACTTCCCAAAATAAGGCCTTTAATTAACTAGATGAGGAAATGCATAAAATTTGCCTTAAACACCATCCTGCACATGCATGTTAGTAGTTTGAAAAATCTAATTTCTTGGACATTCGGGCCTGCAAGAAAATTTTGTTAGTTGGAAACAAAAGCGTTATTCTAACACATGCGCTATCTTTCTCCTCAAAAGCACTAACCTATAGAGCAAAAGCGCTAACCTAGACTACAAAAGTGCTGCTTTGTGGATACAAAAGCGTGATTTCTTTAATAAATGCGCTAATCTAGAGGACAAAAGTGCTAACCTAGAAGACAAAAGCGCTAACCGATGATGTTAATGCATAGATTTTTAGACAAAAGCGCTAACCTGCATGGCATATGCGCTAACCAATGATGCAAATGCGCTAACCTATGAGCAAAAGCGTTGTCAGAATTCACATATGCGTGAATTTGCATTACAAATGCGTTAATTTTATTTTTTGCAAGATTTTTAAAGGTATATGAGAGGTCCATGAGCCCCACGATGGGTGCCAAAATGTGTTGACTTGAATTTCATCCTCAGAATGTTACCTGCAACAAGTTAGTTTCACCAAATACAAATGGAAATGCTACAAGAAATCCAAACTCAACCAATGAAACTGCATAAAATACATATTAAAATAAAACATTATTTTTACCTTCATGGTTTATCTCTCATTGTGTCTTAACTCCACTGTTCTTGGTTGCAGATGGTGTGCTCTCAGACAATGCACTGATAGCTTCCAAGATGGCATATGAAGAATGGACTGATAACTGATAGTTCACAAATACTATGATATGAAATACTACATGATTATGCTAAAATGATTATGCTATATGATAATTGTTATTTGCTTCAAGATAAAAACTCACAGATGCATAAGTTTCACAAATGATTTGTTTGAAAATGCACTTGAAGTCTAACTCTCTCTCAATTGAAGCTCTTGATTTTATAGACTTTGAAAGGATGAGATGATATGGCTTCGATCAACGGTCATGATCAGATCTGCAGATTTGGATGGTTGTGAGCAAAGGTGAAGGTTGAGAGAAAGGGGGAAGGAGAAGACAAGTGTCACTCATCTCACCTTTACTGGGTTGTTGACTGAGGGAATCTAGGGATGGTTAGAGAATATTTAGGCATGATAGGACAAATGGACTCAAGTCCTTCCTAAGATGTAGGGGGTGTTGGAGAGAATATAGGAGATGGTTATGAAATATGTGTACGTACACAATATTCATTAAGTTTGGAGGTTGAAGATAAATGATGAATTAATATTTAAGAAATATTAATTTCCTTAGCCACATGTTTGATGAGTTGGCAAAGGGAAGATGAAGTGGAGATGGAAGGGTGAGTTGGATAAGAAAGATTAAATAATTTAAGAAATTATTTAATATTTGAGACTATATGATAGGAGAATAACAATTAAATATTAGAATATTTAATTGATTGGAGGAGATAATTAAATATTAGATATTTAATTATTTTAGAGGGATATAATAAACAAATTAATTAATAAAATATTAATTAATAGAAAGACAGGAAAAACGAATTAAATAAATTAATCTTTTCAAATTAACTATTTAATAGAAGAATAAACATTAAATAAATATATAATATTTATTTAATCACTCATAGCCAATTTTATGTGTATACAAACACTATAGATTATATAAATCTAATATCATTAGTTTAATTATATTTATTTATCTAATTAATTTAAATATATTGTTAAATTTATTTCATTCTATATTACTCACTATCCATGTCCTACATTCAATCTTTAAAATTGCACTTGAATATATTTATTTGCCTAAAATTAATTTAAAAATATTTAAAAATACCTAAAAAAAATTGTAAAACAACTTCAAAATAATCACTGCATATTCCAACCACAAGGATCCATACATAACCAAATGAGGGAAATCATGCTCGCTTGTTACTCCCTCATTCACGGTAACTAACACAACATATTCTAATAAACAAAATCAATTTTATCTCACTTTATACATATACCTAATCTTATACTTGAATTCTAACACTAACTCTAACCCTCATTGACCCCTAATACTAACCCTTGTTCGACAATTATAGTAGGCACAACTGTAGGTTAAAAGATTTTTTCAAACAAAGCATTTGCCTAACTTAAAAGACGTATGATGACCATTAATATGGTCCAAAAATGACAAAAAAATGGCAAGAAAGAAAAAACAATGACAAAAACAAGGAAAACATAGTGGACAGAAAAAAAATCAACTAAAAAATCTAAGGGTGAGGACTATTATAATCGTCTTGCATTTCATTTTACATTCCATCTATCTCCTTCAATTTTGATCCAGACATTTGAACTGAGAACAAGTCAACAAACAATTATTTTTTGTTTGTGCATTCATTTTGGGGATTGTTTTGAAACCATTTTTCATCAGAAATTGTAAAACTTTCAATCAAAAACTCTAAACTAATTGAATTGCTTGGAATTTGTAGGGGAATGCACGCAAAATTTTGATGAGACCACAACGATAATTGAAGTAGATGACAAAGTATATGCGCTAACTTGAGAAAATGAACAATACAAAAAATGTTTAAATAAGCTTTTAAATTGATGGAAGAATAATCAGCGGAGGCTTGTTAACAAACAAAGGCTTGTACATGTTAACCCCTGGGCATTTGTTTTGGCGTTGTGTCAAATTTTTTTTTTTTTGATTAGTAAAAGGCCACAACCAAAAAATTTATTTATTTAAATTTTGTTACACCTCCATTCGGTGTGGGCACCGGTAGGAAAGAATGGAGGAAAGAAAACCTCCGGTCTCGCCCAGATCCACTATTGGATCAGAAAAACAGATTTATTTTACATTTTATACCTTTACAAGCCCCTATTACATTCAGGGTTTTTACAGCTTCTTCGACATTACATGCCTTTTCAATCCCCAGTTACATCCAGGGATGTATTACAATTTATTCAGCAAATCATCGTAGCCTACAATCAATGCTTAGATTTAGTCTAAGTTGCCTTTCTTTATTCTGTATTCTGAGCTTTTATAATAGCAGATTGAATTCCACTATGAACTTATGCCCTCGCATAATTCTTTCTTGCTCTGGCTCTGTTGACCCTGCCACTTGTTTTAATCTGCACAAGAATACTCAAACACAACTACAAAACTCCATTTATGTTAGCATCTAAATCATTTATATACAGGAAATTCTGATTTACCATATTCCTTGAGAGGGTATTGTAGCCTATTACTCTCTTAAATTATTTTACCTATTCCAAAGATATTATAACGTAAGAGATAATCCAAGCTACAATATTCTCCCAGATAATAAAGTCTAAAATCAGAGTCTTGTTACCGAAAGATAATGACATTTCCTATGGATCATCAAAAAAGGAAAGCTTTCATGTATCTATTCAGCATATTTACTAGTTTACCGCATAAACAACTACTTCATGTGGAAAGAGAAGAATTTCTTTCAGCCGTTTCTTGGTGATTTCTCCACGGAATGCCATCTGCCTTTTGACACTTTTAAGCCTGATTATGGTATCCATGTGATACAATATTCCGAACAAAACATGCCACTTTCTAAAATGCTAAAGTTCAGTAGTCTTTTTTAGGCCCTTGTGAAACCTGACCTTTTGTGATACCACTGAGTAATAATTATTTGTCAAGCCTCTTCTTGGGAAACTCCAATTAAGGGATAACTTATTGCTGACGTTTCCCATTTAACTCATTAAACGGTGAGTGTGTTTTGATTTCTAAATTTGTTGTATTGCAACTATCACTATATTCTCCCTTTTGATTTCGCCAATGCTATCTTTAGAGAGTTCGTACTTAGAAATGACTCTTCGCACCAGTTTCCTTAAAAACAATCATTAAACAATCAACCATTTATTTATGACTAGGTCGCATGTGCTGCTATACTTAAATGCCCATTTAAAATGCTTATCTATCGGACAATCCTCCTTGAGGTGAAATCTTTCCTAATAATATCAGATATTACATATGACAGATTAATCAATATCTTGTCCGGCCTTAGGCTTATAATATCTTTCTTTATCTTCGTCGTCTGATGCATAAAACCATCAGGTAATGGAAAGGAACCCTGTTTCAAATAACTCCACATTTTTGTCCAGTACTTTAAATGATGAGGGGAGTAGTCCCAAACTACGAATTTCAGTTAATCTTAGATTGCCATTATGCATTCCTGAGATATAATATCTGTTCCCCATGTGAAGAATTGTAGAATTTTGGAATGATCATTAGCGAAAATTGAAAATCGAAATGGGTTAACACACTGGGTAAAAGAAAATACCATATATATATATATATGTGTATATATATGTATATATATATATGTGTATATATATATATACATATATACATATATATGTATATGTATATATGTATACATATATACATGTATATGTATATATATATATATACATGTATATACATATATATATACATGTATATACATATATATATATATACATATATGTATATATATATATGTATATATATGTATATACATGTATATACATATGTATATACATGTATATATATATGTATATACATGTATATATATATGTATATACATGTATATATATATGTATATACATGTATATACATATGTATATACATGTATATATATATATATACATATACATGTATATATGTATATATGTATACATATATTATACATATATATATACATATACATATATATATATACATATACATATATATGTGTGTGTGTGTGTGTGTGTGTGTGTGTGTGTGTGTATTTATGTAATAAAAGGAAACGGTTCACTGAAGAATATGTGAGAATGTTAAATCCAAATAGAACATATGTAAATATATATTCTTATATGTGTACTTATATATGTTGATTATACACACATATGAATATATATTAACATATAATAGTGGAACTATAGCTAAAACATATGCAAATATATATACTTATATATGTATACTTATATATGTTGTGAGCATACATATATATGAATATATATTAACATATAAAGTGGTACTATCCTAAGAAGCTTTAAAATTCTGCTATGAATGAGAAAATAAAGCTGCGATAATCCATACTACAATCCAGACCTAGGAGAGAGGGAATCGGGTTCCTAGAGAGTGTAGAAGAAAAGTGACAAAGTGAGAGCTATTCGTAATTCATTGTGAATGACACCTATCTGCAAGGCTTACCCATCCCAGGCTTAATCTTCAATAACACTAAATAACACTTGTATTTGAAAGGCCATCTGCCCCAAGATTGGCTAGTCTATCAGCTACTGTGTTTCCCTCCCTATATATATGATTAATATTAGTTAGTTCAAAATATTTGATCAAGTCCAGAACTCTCATCAGCTCTGCCTCTATTTTCCAATTTGAGGATGACCTGGTTCTCACTGCATTTACAATCAGGGCCGAATCCCCTTCAATTTCTAGTTTTTTAAATTTTAACTCCTTTGCTAATAACAGTCCTTCTCTAAGAGCTTGGATTTATGCCATATTATTAGTGGTGACTCCTATAGGTCTGTGCATACTAGCCAATATCTTACCATCATCTTGGTGTATAACACATCCAATGCCTACCATTCCCGGATTTCCACGTGAGGCTCCATCAAAATTTAGTTTATGCCAACCTTTACGTGGCGGTTCCCATTTTGTGTTTTCCCTTAATTTCAAAGTTTGCACCCCTCCCTGTCCAATATGTTGAGGAATGATAAGTCCTAACCATTTTGATCTGAGTTTTTCATCCCATCTTGAGAGCTTAATATTCCTAGTTTGTAGATTCCTTAATTTATTATTAGCCTTCTCTACTATTGCTGCCTCAATTTTGCTAATTAGAGATTCTACCGTCATGTGTTTATCTTTAAAAATTCTTCTATTTCTTTCCTTCCATATTTCCCAAATTAGTATGGCTGGAGCAATTTTCCATATTAGTGAATATGCCCCATTTGAGTGAGGAGGCTGCCAGCTTTGTAACCATTCGGATATGTCGTTTGACCTTGGTGTCTGCCATCCTAGACTCATACCCGGCCAATCCCAACATTTTTGACTTACCTTGCAATTCAATAATAGATGGTCTGCGTTTTCTTCCTCTTCTTCACACAGGGGACATCTAGTTGGACCCAAGAATCCTAGTTTGGAGAACCAGTCTGAGGTGAGAATTCTTTTTTGTGATGCTGCCTAGGTAAACATACCTGCTTTGGGAAGGCCTAGACTATTCCAGCATAAGTCCGTTGGGATTATCGAGTTGGATGTATTTTGTCTCACTTTTAGAAGGGCATAGTCTTCTTTCACTCTATAAGTTCTAGAGGAACTTCTAGCCCAAACTAGTCTATCACTCCCATTATGAAGTGCCAAGTGTCTATTGATAAGATTGTTCCATAAGGTATTCCGATCCCCAATTGGTAAGTTCGGATCTTCTAAAGATTTCCATTCCCAGCCTAAGGTCGGGTCATGTTGTGGAAGGTTTATGTAGTCTTTTACATAAATGCCTCTACACTCCTTACAGGTTTTAATGGTGTCTTCACTAATCCCTAAAGTCTTAAGAGCTGGATAACCCCCCCATGAGTCTTCCCAAAAGAGTGCATCCGTACCATTTTCTAGATTCCAAGTAAGGGAATTTTTTATTAGTCCTCTACATTCCAGCATAAAATTCCAGACCTTGGATCCTTTTGGAGGGCTTTCAGTTCTAAAGATGCAATCTGGGTGATCATTTATAAGATACTTTGCTTTGAGAATTTTCACCCATTTTAGACTAGGTTCAAAGAAAAGCTTCCAAACTAGTTTAGCCCCTAGAGCCATATTTTGATTTTCCAAATCTTTGATCCCTACCCCACCTTTGTTAGTTGGCTGACTTATCTTATCCCAGGCAACCATGGCAAATTGCTTTTTCCCTGGCGATCCATTCCAGAAGAAGCTTCTCATTTTTCGGATTATGTCTAACCTTGCTCCTTTGGGAAGTTGTTGACATGACATTTGATATATAGGTATGGCTGATAAGACAGCCTTCAGTAGCGTCGTTCTTCCTACCGAGGATAGAAATCTATTTTTCCATGAGCTCAATCTTTGATCCATCTTTTCTAAGATGTTCTTCCATGCGAAGTTTTTGCTTTTTCCTTTGTCTATTGGGATCCCTAAGTATTTGCATGGAAGCTTCCCTTTTGAAAATCCCAAAATTTGGCTTATTTCTGCTTCAATGTTACACGGAGTGTTAAAAAAGAATATTTCTGACTTACCTGTATTAATCTCCTGTCCCGATGCCAAAGCATACCTTGTGAGGATTCGTTTGAAAGTTATTGCTTCTCTCCTTTCCGCACTTCCATGGAGCATTGTATCATCCACAAATTGTTGATGGGTAATTGCTTCCACCCCTCCTGATATCTTAATTCCTTTGAGTGTCTGGTCAATTCTTGCCCTCGTTATGGATCTACCAAGAGCCTCAGCCATGATTATAGATAGGAAGGGGGAAATTGGGTCCCCCTGTCTAATTCCTCTAGATATCTCGAAAAAACAAACAGGGGAGCCATTTATAAGGATTGACATACGAGGAGTAGATATGCATTCATATACCAAGTTAATCCATTGTCTAGAGAAGCCAAAAGATTCAAGGCATTTGCATAGAAATCTCCAGTCTACCCTGTCATAAGCCTTCTTGATATCCAATTTTACCATCATTGTCGATTTGCGATCCTATTGTAGCGAATGAATGGTTTTTTGAGCAATAATAATCCCATCAAAAATGGATCTGCCCGGGACAAAGCCTGTTTGCTCTTCAGAAATAATGTCTGGGAGAATTAGTTTAAGTCTATTAGCTAATGTTTTGGTTAAAATTTTATAAATAGTATTACATAAGGATATAGGTCTAAGCTCCTCAAATCTACTGGAGTTTTCCTTTTTAGGGATCAAGGCTATAAATGTGTTATTAATTTCTTTTAATATGTTGTGTGAATTTCTAACAGCCTCTAATGCTTCCACCACCTCTCGTCCAATAATATGCCAACACTTTTGGAAAAAACACGCTGGGAAACCATCCGGTCTAGGGGCTTTGTCTGAATTAAGTTGCCATAGGGCTCTTTTGATTTCTGTTTCTGAAAATTTTTCATTCAACATTTTATTCTGGCTAGCTGTAATTATCTTGGGAATATTCCTGAGAAAGAGGGATTGAATCCTAGTTTGTGAAGATACTGAACTGAATATTTTTTCAAAGTAGTTATGTCCTTCTTGTGCTATGTCTATTGGATTTTCTAGCATGGTTCCACTATCATTAATAATTTTAGAAATACGGTTGGTGCTTCTTCTCGCTTTTGTACAATTACGAAAGAATTTTGTATTCTTATCCCCATCTTGGAGCCAGTTTTCCCTTGATTTTTGTTTCCAAAATATCTCTTCCTTTGTTAACACATCCTCATATTTCTTCAAGAGCTCTTTTTGTTTCATATAACTATTCTGATCCATTCCTATTCTAAATACCTGCTCATTGAGGTCGGCAATCTCTTTTTCTAGTTCAGATTTTGAATCAAAGATATTTCCAAATTCTTCCCTATTCCATTTCAACAACATTCTTTTTACATATTTTAATTTGCTTACGAGACAGAACATTTTAGATCCTTGAAACTCACCTTCTTCCCTCCATTTTGAAATTAAATCATAGAATTTGGGATCTTGCATCCACATCTTCTCGAATTTAAAGGGACATCTGATTGGCATTGCATCTTCTTCTATGCTCAGCCTGACTGGAAAATGATCAAATCCTGAGGAAGGAAGTATTGAAGCCGTAAGGTTAAAGGGAAAATTGGCTAAGTTGCCCTTAAACATAAACCTATCTAGTCTTTCTGCAATTTGAGTAAATCCTAATCTTCTATTATTCCAGGTGTAATCACCATTATTTGTTGCTATGTCAGTCAAATTATGTTGATTTACCCAATTGCGAAAGGCTTTAAGAGATTGAGGTTCCCTGCGAATCCCCCCCTTTTTTTCTGAAAGATTCAAGATTGAATTAAAATCTCCACCTATAATGAGATTGTTATTGGTGATTAGTTCTATTTGGGAAGTGATTTCACTCCACACTCTACGTTTATCAATATCCAAGGTTGGGCCATATATATTTATAATAAAGAATGAGAGATTACTGTGGTGACTATTAACTTTACCCATAATCCAATTTCTATTCCCTGCCATAGGCTATAGCGAAATTTTGCTAGGATTCCATATTATTCCCAAGCCTCCCGAAGCTCCTTGAGCTTCAATATGTTCAAGTTTTAAGTTCCCTATCCTTTTTTGAAAGTTCTCCACTTCCTCAAAACCCATTTTAGTTTCCTGTAGGAATATGATGTCCTGTTTCCATGAGAAAATACAACATCTAATTAGACGTTGTTTGTTAGGGGCCTTCATGCCCCTAACATTCCAAGTTGTGATCTTCATTGGTTGGTGGGAAGGCTCTTCCCCTTCCCAGCTTCAAGTAATTTGGTCAGCTTGCCCTGATCCTTGGCTTCACCATCTTGTATTCTTAATTCGTTCAACGATTTCCTACCTCGATTCTTGGGCTCTTTGACACAATCTGGAGACTCTTTCCCTGGATAAATATTTTTAACACCAAGGTGGGTTAGGTGTTTAAGATTAGGATTAATGGTTGTGTCCTCCAAGTTTGCTGAAGTTGGTGGGAAGGTCTGATTAAGGTTATTAGGTTCTAGGTTTTCTTTATTAATACCATCCATGTCTTCCTCATCCATAGTGGATAGGAGTTCCTGAATGAGGAAGCATCGCTCCTCAATTTTTGTCGAAGAGAGATTTTCTTCTATGTTGTTATCTATGATCCTCATCGCTGTCTCCATGTTTGATACCCCAATATCTAGTTCATCCTCTTTTGATCTGGTTTTGTCTACCTTGGCCTTTCCACTAGGAGATGGAGCCCCATTACTAACCTCCTGTTCTGACAAGATTTTTGATAGTTCCTCTTGTGCTTCATTTTTTAATGACTTTGCCTCGTTAATTATATTTTTGAGATTGTTAATATCTCTGATAGGGCTCTTCTCAGTTGGAGGATGACTATGCCTCTTGAACTAGGGCTTAGGACCCTCTGGGGAGAAACAGGAACATTATTATTAGTAGTTAATGCACCGTTTTCATCTCTATTATCCCTTAGAGGTATCGCCCTTTCTTGGCTCAATGCTTCCTTCACCCAAATGTCGGATTCATTAATTATCCCTTCATAAAATATAGGGTTAATGATCCATTCTCCTTTCTCTGTTAGTATTGTTGTGGATGCTAAAGAGGTAATGTTACCTGTCTATTCTAATTAATAATTTGATGTGGTTAGATAAATCCTCCCGTTCCAATCCTTCGCATCCCAGAAAGCAACCAAAATGTTTCCCTATTACTTCTAAAATTTTAGGGTTTAGGAATTCAACCGGGATAGGGCCTAGATCTATCCATTTCAGCCATTCTGTTGGCTTAAATACCCTAGGGTTAAAATTTGGAGACCATTCGCAACTAATGAAACCAAAACCATGAAATAATTTTAACTTCCCGAAGAGAATTTCGTTTCTAATATATTGATTTTCACATAAAATTGATAGATATCCGTTATCAAGCATGGCAATACTTACCTGTTCAGGAAATTGCTCATACCACCATTCGATTATTTCCCTGACATCCCCTCCATGTCCTAGCCATTTGACAAAGACCCCTTGTCGTTGATAAAGTTTCCATGCCGGCTTTAACAATTCCGTAGGGATTCTGCATATGTTTTGGCCCTCCACCACACGGGTTTTTGGAGGGTCCTCCTTATGCTTGTGAAAAACCCTATTTCTTCCCAGGGGAATGAGATTTGCGCCAGAGGTAGGGGGATTGTTCTGTCTTTTGGTGTGGTGATATTCTGCTTTCCTTATCAGTTGATCTTTTTTCTTTTTGAGATTTTTTTTCACCCTTTTCGAGCAGTAAACCTGCCATTTTCCTTCCAAAGTAACCGTCCCTGTTTTATTAGAGGAGGCTTTTGGCAGTTCTGTGGTTTTGAAGATTGATTCCCATCTTGCATTAAGTCTTCCTCTTAACTCAGCTGGTGCCATGCCACAATCCAAAATCTTCCTTTTTTTACACAGCGGGCTGAAGACTGTCACGCTCAGAGGGCGCTCGGCAAAAACCTGCCTGCCTCCGCCAGGCCCAAGATTTATTCGCTCATGCATTCGCATTTTCGCTACGTGGAATATTCAATGATGTTTCCTTTTGCGTTGTGTCAAATATTTTGAAAGTATGTTATAATTGGCATTTAAATGGACTTTTCATGTTTAGCCCACATTGCTTTGAAAAGTTGACTTGTGGCAATTATATATGTGTTTTAAGTGCCTAAGTGGTGGTTCAACAATGAAGTCGCTTAAAGTGACTAGATAACATAACATGATGTTACCCACCTACATGGACCTAACAAACATATTTATGTGGTTTATTATTTCCCACCGTAATGTTTGGTGACTGGGATATAGCATATGCTTGGCATTTGTAAAGGCAACAAATATGGTTTATTATTTCACTTGTTAAAGCCCTCGGGTTTGATTTAGGGCTTAGGGTTGTTGGATATAGTTGTCCATTGTTTCTGCTAGGATATGTTTTTTTCATTGATGTCAATATATTTTTGTGATTTATTCCGGTGAGTTTGGGAAGATTTTCTGATCCAGTTTTGTAGTTTGGTTATGTTGATCACTACTTTGCAAAATTTAGTATTTCCTCTGGTATATTCCGGTGTGATCAGATCTTGTGCTAAGGCTTTGGGGTATTGTTTGGGATGATCTTGTGCTAAGGATTTGGGATATTGTTTGGGATGATCTTATGTATCTTCATTTCAGATGGTTCATGATTTGGTGCTTTGCAAGTTATCTTTTTTCGTGACAGTTGTTGATTGGTTGTGTTCTTGAGCTTCTAGACGTTGACCGATGAAGATTTGAAAAGAGGTGTTGGTGCAACTGTTCCAGATGGTTCTAATGTGCATGCTAGTGTTTCCTAATCATTTCCTATTTATTTTGGTGATGTCCTTTGATCTTTGTGTGTTTTTGGTGACTTCTATGAATCGGTGATGATTTTCGTGTTATGCGGTATTTCTGGTGGTGTAGCGTGTTGCAGTTGATCTTGGCATGATTTCTGATGGATGTGATTGTTTGGGAATTTGAATTAGGTCCATGCTATGTAATATAAATCATTATATTGGTTTGGTGATCGATCCTTGTACATATCATGTAATGTATTTTTTATAATTGTAAGTTGAGGGTTGAGGGTTTAGCCGACCTTGTTATCAAGGTTGATGAATTGTATATATAGGTGAGTTATTCACTTAGTTTTGGTGTTATTTTTGTGTCTACATTATCAGAGAGAGGTGAATGTGTGAACACAAACTTTACCATTCAGTGAAGTGTTGATGTGAGATTAGTGTTGCAGGGCAAACAATTATGCTTAATTAGAACTGTCATCAGGCATTTGTAGATTCTATCATTGCAGTTAATTTCTTTCAGATTGTAGTCTGAATCATATTGTAAGTCAGTGAGACTTCCCTGAGGGTTGTAGCCTTCCAGGAAAATATATTTTGAGCAGTGATCTCTAGGTAGTGTTCCTAAATGCATGTGCATTCCCCATTGTAATATTTTTCACATACTACCACATAGTATCATCTTACTGTGGCTAGGTTCCCATTGTGGTTTTTCCCTTAATTGGGTTTTCCACGTCAAAAATCTTGGTTTTGTGTGTTGTGTTGTTAATTTGCTTATCTGTTCATTCCTGCAGTTTATTAGTTTATGTTTTGGAGTTTAATTTTTCTAGATCCAATGAAGACTGATTCACCCCCCCTTCTCAGTCTTCCTTCTTGATTGTTGCTAACAAGGACATATACACACTATATTTGTGCTCTATTCAGTGGCAGCCAAGGGTATTGCAATATGGAGATGGACAATTTTTCTTTGAGCTGTTACAACGAACAATGTTGAGAGAATCTTTCAACACACAGTCTACCGAATTAGGTGTCTTTATTCCTAAACCCTTATTTTGTGTTTGTTAATAGTAATTTCCCATGTTTAGCAGTGTTATTGTTTGTAGAATCATTATTTATTCTAAGTTATGAAAGAGATTAAGGGGGACTGTGATTTGTTTTGAATAAAAAGGGGTTTAGCAATTTTTTGTAAAATGAAAAAACTCTATCTCTCTATGTATGCATTCTTGTGTTCAGATAGCTCTTGGTTTGTATTTTGTTATGGGTAAAGGGTTTGTGTTCCTGTGTTGTTAAAAGATTTTTATTGAACACTATCTTTTAGTTCCTTGTTTTGGGTTCGAGTTTAAAGCAGTTGTTATAATTTTTTCATAATCTTTGTGGTGTTGTAGTTCAAACCCTAGTTTATTTTTCGGTTGGTATGGGGTTTATGTGTTGAGTTCTTGTTATTATGATGCACATTCTTATATGGGCTAATATCCTAAGTCGGGTTATTCATGGTCTATTATGTTCCATTTCTATAACTCGAGTATACATGGTGCTAATAGTTGGAAATATTTTTTATATTTAGTTAAGGATAGTTATGGAGAAGTTAGTTCATCTTTCTTTCAAAGGTGCTCAACATTATATGAGATTGATTGATTCTTTTCAAAGGTAGATTGTTGTATTTGATAAAAAGAAAAGTTTTGTTTCTCTCTTTCTATCAATTCTATGCAAGGATATTTCATTATTACAGTAGCATTGATTCATGTTATACATCTACTCTTTTGTAAATAATATTTGGGACATATTTGTTTCACTATCTTTTATGACCGCGTGTAGCTTTATATGCATAATGGTATTCAATACGTGAGCAAACAAGCTCTTTATATGATATGATTATGTATGTATTATAAGTGAACAATTTTTGATGTACTACTACTTCTAAAACTCGGTTGATGTGAGATTAGAAGATGTAGTGTAAAGAAGAGAAGATTGAACTCTATCTATAAAACTCAATCAACATTGTTAGAAAGCCAGTGAGACATATTTGTAACTAGTGAGGCATAGTACAAGTTATTATTTTCAAATAAGCCAGTGAGGAAAGTCGAGTGGTTTTATTCCCTAGGAGGGTTTCCATTCAGGACATATCATTGTCTCAAATTTTTTTGTGTGTTTTGTGCATGATGATGCATCTACTTGTTATTTCAAGTTAATTATATCCTTCTAGTTGCAAAAGTTTTTAAAAGATTGATAATTTACTATCAACACTGATTCACCCCCCTCTCAATGTTGATTGTACTCCAACAGTACACAAGTGTAATGGTGGAGATATTCAGCCTATATTGATTTATGATCTACAAGATTTAAGAAAAACAAATAACAATGCATGTAACTTGTAAAAGATTTCTATTGCTACTTTTGGGTTTGATTGTGTTACTTTTTTTTTTGCATCAACGTTTCGGATCACACTCTGTGATCCATCATCAGGATGAAAGAGATGTCAGGATATGAAAGAAGTATAATTGTAGACTCAAACAAACTCAAGGCAGTATTTGAAGGATTGGGTAGAAAGAAAGACACAAACACGTAGAACGAGAAGTAGAAAATAAAGAAAAATAATAAAACAAACTAAGAAACAAATATCACTAAAAAGACAAAAAAATACCCAAAAAGAAATATATATATACATATATATATATATATACACACATATATATACACATATATATATATATATACATATATATATACATATATATTTATATATATATATACATATACATATACATACACACACACACACACACACACACACACACACACACACACACACACACACACACACACACACACACACATATATATATATATGTATGTATGTATGTATGTATGTATGTATGTATATATGTATATATATACAATTAATTATTATATATATATATATAATAATTGCAACAAGTCATAAATAACTAATTGTATATATATATATAATAATTGCAACAAGTCATAAATAATTAATTGTATATATATATATACAATTAGTTATTTATGACTTGTTGCAATTATTATATATATATATATATATAAATAATTAATTGTATATATATATACAATTGCATATATATATATATATATAAATAATTAATTGTATATATATATATATATATAATTGCAGCAAGTCATAAATAATAATTAATTATCAAATATATTAGATCATAAAATTTACAATTTGAACCGTTATAAGTATCCAAAGTCATCAAAGTGTGATTTATGATGAAAACACTTAGTTTTCTACCTTAGTACAAATTACATCAAGATCATTAATGTTTAACAAAATCATGGAGTTTGTGGGATGTGACACTTAGATCTTAAGTAACCTTAAATGAGGCTTTAGTATCGTCTACTTTATTCATGTTCATTCATTGATTTATATTGACAATGTGAGTTATAAAAGTTTTATTATTTACCTTTTATCTTCAAGTGTTATTTTATTCCCCATTATAAATTCATCATTAGATTTTGAATCTACACCTTTGAGTAAAGAGGGAGGTTGCACTGAAGGAGATTGATTAGGAAATGAGTTATTTGTCTTTTATAAAGGGTATTGTCTTAGAAAATATTCATGTGTGTGACATTTATTGCATTCAAATGGAATAAACTAATAGTCTGTGTTGGCAACAATGCAACAAACTGACAAGGGGGGGTGAGTCAGTTTGCTTAAAAACTCACTGCAACTTAAACCACAAAACAGATCAGATAATCAACAATTAAAGCATGAAACAACACCACATAAATAACACACATAACACCAATATTTTTGACATGGAAACCCCAGTTAGGGGAAAAACCACGGTGGGAACCTACCCACAATGAGATAATACCCTATTAGGAGTAAATGTGAATATTATAATAGGAATGCACATGCATTCATGCACACCGCCTAGAGCTCACTGCTCAACATAAGAAACCCAAAAAGGCTACAACCTTTAGGGAAGGCTCATTGTCTTACATGAAGTCTCACTGACTTGCAAAAACTTTCGGACTACAATCTGGATTACATGAACTGTAAAGATAACATCTCCATATTCTTGAGTACAGTTCTGATTAAGCACATAGTCTACTCTGCAACACTTCTCTTTTCTCCTTCACACTTTTGAAAGATCAAATCACTTGTTCACACATACAACTTGATCATACACACTCAAAGACATGCATATTACATGATTATTACATTTATTTATAGAAACCCTCAACCCATGAAATATAGGTTGGCTAAACCCTTAATACAAATAACAAAATAATATCCTCACACGCTACAACAATGCATGAGGACCAAAACAATGTTGGCTAAGACATAGTCTAGACCCAAATCAATACCGCAAACACACAACACCTCCAACAATTACACCTCGATCATCCGTGACACGCTACAACCACCAAGAATATCATAGAACCTGAAGAACACCACTGGACAAAGAAAATATTTAATAACATGCACAATAATCAATATGGACCACCAATATGCATAGAACAAGATCTAGAGATATTCACAAGCAACGTGAATTGCACCACAATAACCGCAATAACTTGGATCACTAGAATCATCATCATCTCTTTACTGGAGCTCAAGAACATCAACATAACTGACTGTCAACCTGGAAGATTCGCTTGTGGATTTCCAAATTATGAACCAATCGAACTAAGGACACACATCAACATCCAAAATACATCCCACACATCCGCACCTAAAGATATAGCAATTTCAGAGAAATACAAAGTACAAACCACAATACTGAATAACACAAACAACTAAATAACATCCTCAATACCGAATCTTGCAACTCAATCACAACATCATGCAGACCTTTGCAAATGAGAACAATCCATCTACAAACAACATACCAGAAACCCTTTAATCAACATCAGCTCATCTGCAATACATAGGCTAAACAAACTCATCCAATCAAACTGCAACACTGGAATACACATAAGAATATATTAACAAAACTTTCCAACAATCCCCCCATCAACAATCTCCCCATATGTTGACATAAATGACAACACATCATTCTAGAAATCTTCTCAACAACATCCAACAGTGCAATGATTATATCTAACCATAACACCTAATTAGATTTTTAATATTTTTGATAATTTTTAAGAGACATGATCATTCTCATATATATTTTGTAGTCTTTCAATTATAGATCACATTAAATATATTATGAAAATGACTACGAATCTCAATATCTTTTAGTGTATCTTCTATTTCATATGCCAATAGAGATGATTCTATACAAGAATATGATATGAATGTATCTCCTCTACAAGTTTGAATATTAAGTATTACTCTTTCAAAAATAAACCATCTTAGTAATGAGCAATTCTTGAATGATCAATTTGCAAATGACACCGCTTTATTCATTGAGCAATTTGAGGCCAATTTTGATAATACCATTAATAGATTAAATATTTGTTGTGAAGCATCAAGATTTAAAATAGCCGCTCATAAATCTACTATCATTGGTTGTACAATGGATCCACCTCAGTGGCTCTCAAACAAAGGTTGGGGTTGGTCTAATTCATAGAAGGTCATTAGATATTTTGGAACTCCTTTTTCTGTTTCCACCTTCATTAAAGGATATGTGGGAGTGGATCTATTAAAAAAAGGAGAGGAACCATTTGAAATGGAAAACCCACCTTTCATCCCTTGCAGGTAGAATTCAGGTAGTGCAAAATATTTTGACATCTCATGCCATTACCATTCATCAGCCTAGTTGTTTGCCAATGTTTAGTTCAAAAAATTGCAAAGGATTGTGAGAGAATTTCTCTGGTCTGATGGCAAAGGTAACCACAAAAGACATGTGTTTCTTGGTCATGGTGTTGTTTTCCAAGAGACCAAGGAGGCCTAGGATTGAAAGACCCAAAAATTTAAAGTATTGCACTTGCTTAAAAATGGATCTTTAATGCATTAGAAGGAGAGGAGCCATGTAAGGTCCTAATTAGAAATAATGTGAAGTTATCAAAACCCAAAAAGGTAAACATTGGTAATCTCTTCACATTCAGGATGTTCTAGATTTGGGTATTTTGAGGTTAGAATCCATGGATTGGTGGGTTTTGCCTCTTTATGGAGGGCTTAGGCTCAAGTGAGGCACCTGGTTTCTACTTGCTCTATTGTGAACTAATATCTTCTCATTGTGTTTCTATTAGATCAATATGGAAGAACTTGGAAGCTAATGGGAAACCTATTGCATTGATAGAAGTTTGTCCAACCAAGGCTTGGTATCTCTTGAGGATTAGTACCTTTCAAGACATATTGGCAAATGGTAAACTTGTTTCTTGGGAGTAGTTGAGAGCTAATTATGGGTTGCCTCTATTAAAAAAAAAATTATATGATTCATATGGCATTGGGATCTTAGTTCCCTGACAACTTGATCTCTAATTCTAATCGTATTAATGGGATTTCATGGCAGGATGGAACTAAACTATGCTTTGTTTTAGTCAAAAGAATTTACTTCATGTTAGTTGGCTCGAGAGAAGTCTATGGTTGGATTAAAAGGCATGGAATTTGATGTGGCTTGACTCCAAATGGCATAAATCTCTTTCCCACCTATTGTTTAAAAACTAATTCAACAAAAAAAGACTTGTTTTAGATGGCCCCTTATACTTAAAAAATTGTTGTTGACCATCTTTTGTAGTCTTATGGTGTGGGCCCTAGGAATTGTGATTTATGTGATATGCCATTTAATTTTGAGATCTTAGTTTGCATTCATAGACCTAGGATCTCATTTCCACACATATCATTTTGGCGAACCCGACATGCTTCATAACTTCTGATTAGCATTTACAAATATGATTTACTTGCATATATCTTTGATTTGAACACATTTGTATTCTAAAATTTATTGTGTATGTGCTTGCACTTATTTAATCAAATAATAAATCATATTATTGTTATTGAATATCAACTAATCATTTGGTTAATTAATCACATCTTTGTCATCAAGCGTATCACTTAATTGGTTAATTAATTATATCATTTTCATTCCATATTATATTTTGTACCTTATATTCCTATATATACTTCTTCTATCATGTCTACTTTTACACAAAATGGTAATGTCATCCATGCTAGTTCTAGGCCTAATCATATTAACCAATACACATATGTTCCACCTTTCTCCACTCTCCCCTCTGTTTCCCAAAATAATCACCCACCCTCTCCACCTGTCACTTATCACAATGTTCCACATACCTATCATAATGTTCCTTCCAATCCACAATCACATTCCAACCTTTCACAAACCAATTCACCCATTGATTCTTTCACTAACCAACTATTGTAAAATGTTTCTTCATTACAACAATAGTTTTCCAATATAAGCCCAAACCCAATGCCAACTAATTTATCCATCATATTACACAAGTAGCCCACTTTCATATACCATCCTAAAGACACCTATTCCACAACACATAAAGGTACCATGTTTTGAGAAAAAAATAAGAGTAAGATGATCCTAGCATTCATGTGTCAGCATATACCACTTTATGCAATGATTTTATTCTTGAGGATACTCTTCTTGCAAAAGTATTTCCTAAATCATTCAAAGAAATAAATTTCAACTGATTTTTTTTCCTTTCCTAATAATTCAATTCAATACTTTTCACAATTGGTCAATATATTTTTGCAATATTTTCAAAACAATATTGGACACAAGTGACATTTACTAATTTGGTGCATTGTAAGCAAGGTGTGAAAGAAAAGCGATTGATTTCATTGGTAGATATCAAACTTTATATTCACAAATTTCATATTCTCTTCTCGATGTTGATATTCAAAGAGTTTTTTATTGGTAATTTACAATCATAAATTAAAAATAAGATTTTTTTTTATGAAATTTCCTTCATTCACACACTTGTGCACAGCACTTCACGATTATCAACTTTCAGTTAGTCAATGTGAAGAGAGGCTCCTCAAACTTATCAAGAATTTAAGAAACAAAACAAAACCTCATTAGGATAAATTCTCATTCTTCTAATAAAATTGAAACCTAAGTTGTAGTTGCAACACCTTCTATTACAACTCACTTTTTTTCTAGACCAAAGGATCAACACTTTAAACTACTTTTTGAGTCCTTATATACTATTATGCTTCAATTGTTGAACAACAATTATATTAAATGTTCCCCCATCCATGCCACAAACACTTCCAAACCCTTACCTCCTTTGTTAAAACTAAAGGCATTTTGTCAATATCATCGTACTCCTAGGCATGATATCGAGCGGTGTATATGTATAAGACATGAGGTCCAAGACCTCCTTGACTCTAATATCATACAAGTGGCTAGTGTGAATGACAAAGGGAATAAATCCATAATACCTCCTAATCAAAACATATAAATTTTCAGTAATCCTTTGATATCTCATTCCACAAATGTTGTTGAGCCTTATTTTGATTATGTAAACATGGATGGGTGATCCCATAATACTGGGTTATACTTTTTGGCCAACTTTGAAACTAAAATTAGAATTTTGCATCAAATCCCTACTTTCTAAAACCTATTGCAGCTAAATCATTAAGAATTTGAAGATGAAGTGAACTAATAAGTTATGAGATTTTTCATATAGATTCTAATTAATTTTTTTTTTAAATAATTAAAAATGTATTGTCCATATTGTTATTTAACTTTTAATAACTCAATATTTAGAGTAATACACATTTTTCAGAAGTGACATTTATTTGGTAATTCATAACATTTTTTTAATAGAAAGAAGGAAATTCTAATTTTAGAAATATAGAATTGTCACACCAATATCTAGTGAATGAATATTTTTTCATAATTTTTTGTTACACATATATTTTTTAGTTAATTTTTTAAGACAAAGTAATTGTAATTTGAACAAAGGTCTATTCTATAATGCATAAATTTTTTTGTATGCATTTGATTTAACTTATTCTTGTTGTGTTGAAATGAGGATATAAATGTTGGCAATTGACACTCATCCGATAAGATGAATTACATTTAGGGTTGTCATTGATGACAACTCATCTTCAGGTGCTGGTATTTCTCATCCGAATTCATTGTCTTATTATTTTGCATAGATTGGGCCAATCGGTATACACACACTTTGCTTTATTCTTGTTAATCGATTAATATTGGTACCGGTAACATATATTTGGGACCTGGTTAAGTATAGGACCCGATTAACGTATTTTGGGACCTCGGTAAAATCACTTGTGGAATTTATGGTAATGTGTAGGCTGACAAAATCAACATCATTGAGATCATGTATATCATACTTTGTGATCTAGAAGCTAACAAGTTTATTTTATTTCATCTTGAGGCCGACATGTTGAACAAGTTACAGGGGTATTTAAGGGAGATCATCTTAGCGATGGATTTCATGTGAGTGGTTATGCGAATTAGTTAGAGATTGATGGTATGTGAACTGGTATGCGAGTGATAACATTTGTGTGCAGTTACACGTGTGCAATCCTAACCAGTTGCAAAACAGAGCATAACAGAGTATTAGAAAACTGGTTCAGAGGATGTTGTTAGATCTTAAACTAGAACTTATCCAGCATGGTTAGATGCATTATATAAGTTCATTTCTATATGAAATCATTGTGTAATTTTGTGTAAGTCAGTGAGACTTATGTTTGAGCAGTGAGCTCTAGGCGATGAGCTTCATTGCATGTGCAATCCCCTTTATGTAATATTTGTATACCTTGATCAAGTATATAGATATTGTGGGCATCGGCCCCATCATGGTTTTTTCCTTTACAAGGTTTTCCACGTATAAATATTGGTGTTATGGTATTGCTTCTTTATGTGTTGTTTGGTTTATGCACTTTAATTTTATTTTCTATTAACCGGTTCATAAGCAATAAGTTCATAAATTCATTTACTGGTAAAACACTGATTCAACCCCCCTCTCAGTGTTCTTGGATTCCAACAATTGGTATTAGAGCCTAGTTCCTCGGAAGAAGTTTAAAAACTTGAGGAAGATCCAAAACTTGGAATCAATGGAAACCGGTTTGCAGCAACAACTTCAACTTGATCTTGAGGATCTTGGTAATGAGCAGTGGAAAACAATAAATTGAAGAATGAACCGAGGCAAGCCAGAGAACACATCATTTCATTACAAGGAAAGCTATCAATTGTTCAGGCAAAGACCTGAAGGAACTCCGTGATCAACTACAAAATCAAAGTAGTGATGAGGAAGATGCCTTAAAAGATCAATGTCAGAAACTCACTTAGGAGAATTCTACCTTGAAGAATGAAATGCAAGCCCTAACTATGAGAATGTGCAACGAAATTGAAGATCAAAAGAAGAATGAAGAAAACCTAGCTCAAGCATTGAAGGATAGATCAAATGAATGCGACAAACTGATACATGAGAATGACATGTTGAAAATTGAGTTGATTTAGTCCTAGAATAATGAACAGGAACTTGAGAGACAGATCATAATCATGAGAGATGATTTAGCCACTGCAAATGAGTACAAAGACAAGTTCAAAGCTAGCTCTGTAAGACTTGATGAACTATTGAAGAACCAGAGAGATGCTAATGACAAGAGAGGTATTGGATATGAAGTAGGAGAAAGCTACGATACTGCACAACAAGATCAATCATTCGGCCAAAAGCAGAATCATGCCAACAACCAAAACTAGAAATCACTAGTAAGACAACCTAATGCTCATAAATTCAATGGTACATGCTTTGCTTGCAATAAATATGGTCATATAGCAAGTCAGTGTAGAAATAGGAATAATCAAAACAAGGCATCATTCACCGGTCCTAGAAATGTCAGATGTTATGCTTGTAGTATAATTGGACATATGGCTAACCAATGCAGATCAAAAGAAAATCAAGGGTACAACAAAGAAATTCAGAAGAGCAATGTTGTCTTTTATGCACACAACAAGATTGGACATATTGCTAAGTATTGCAGAAGTAAGAATATACCAGTAACTAATGGAAATGCAGGTGAGAAAGGAAAGGCTTGAAGGTTGAAGATATCATAAAAAAACATGAGAGAAGATGGGTTAGGAAATCAGATACTCCACTGACAGATCAACCGGTAGAGCCATCAGGTCCTGCACCGGAAGCAAGAATTTCAACTGGTAATTAAGGCACTCTGCCTTAGGGGTAGGCAAATCATTGAAGATCATGAAAACACCCCAGATTAGGTCTGTAGTCAGGGAATTCTGATTTCAAATGGATACTTAGGCGATTTCAAGTGTTTACCAGAACCTATATGCAGATTATGTGATCCGATCAAATTCTTCGGTAGCATTTATGACAGTGGAAAATTAGGGTTAATGGCGATAAAAGGGAAAAAGTTAAACCATTTCTTCACATGATGATCAAGCATTTTGAAGAGTGATTTCTAAGGCATTTCAAGAGTCCAAAGGTGATTTGTGTGAGCATCTACATTCAGGAAGCATTTCATCATCCTGCAAGATCTTAAGGTATTTACCGTTTGCAGAAACCCTAGATATGTATCATGGCATCGTCATCGAATGTTGATACTCCTTTGGTAGTGGAAATTAATAACTGCCCTCATCTGGAATTTAAGAAGCATCCTTTTAAATCTCTTTTGGATGAATCATTGGGAGCATTTTCAAGTGTTTTCCATGGTGTTCTTCACACTGAAGACATTAGGGCATACATCCATTGCGACATTGAGGAAAGTGGGAGTTATGAAATGTCTCGTGTATTTACTGAGCACCTGATCACTGACAATTAAGTTGGAATATGCACATTTGTAGAGGAAGGGTTTTACCCAATTCATGGATTTTCTGACTTTCGACTAAGATGAATGGGTTAGGTATATTCTTAGCCGCATTCATGGGGAATTCATATGGTTGGACCGACCATATAAAATTACTGAAGAAGTCATTAAGAATATCACATGCCTTCATAAGGTTAGAGGTTTTCCAGTGCCTAGGTCAAAACTTTTTAACACAGAAGTCTGCAAACTCATTGGTGCCACCTTTGATGACAGATCGATGAGAGTTGATGATATTAGAGATATTAATGTAAAATTTGCAGTAATGGTAATTGGTTATAAAGTTTATCACTCTAACCGGTTGAACTCTGTCTCTGGAACCAACATCCTCATTACACATCAGATGGTGAAGGAAGACACACATTATGACCTGTGTAGTGCGATGCTAAAGGAGTTAATGACCAATCTCCATAAAATAAAGCAAGATAAGAAGAATAGATTATGGTATGGTTTTTTCATCATATGCTTGACATTTTATTTTTTGAATATGATATCGAGATATGGGAAGATTCAATGGGGTTTTTATAGACCAATAGCTACTCAAATATCTCAAGTATTAGATCAGCAAGGTGACAAACAACAAAAGGCTAATCTATGGGCATTTTTCAAAACTTTCTAAGAAGAAATGAAAAATAGAGTTAGAATTCCAAAGGAAATTGTAGAAAAATTATATAAAGATATTTTTTATTTTATGGTTAATAAAGATGAATGTATGATGGAGGTAGTCTAGCTTATAATAGTTTGGATCATGCTGATGGGATATGAAGTAGATGAGGCCACACTGGATGCTTATGCACAACATTTATTGAAAGCTCCAGTTGATGAGAGAATAAAAATTTGGCATAACTCAAGAGAAGGGTCTTAAAGTTCATTAGGAACAAATTGCAACCGCCATAAGAAAGAAGATGACAAGGGTTGCAGCTGAGACATTAATCAGTGAGGGTCATGACAGGGCTAAAATTGAACAAAAAGTTAAAATCCTTGAAGCCCGGAGAAAGGAAGAGATGAAGAAAAAGAGGAAGGAGGAGAGAGAAGTGAAGAAGGCAGCTCAAACCACTCCTAATGTGATCCCGGTTACAACAGAGTCATCAAAGCAACTAGAAGCACCATCCGGTGAGCCTCCCAACCCCAAGCCAAAGGAATCAGTGAAGAGGAAACAAAAACCCGCTAGGCAATACATGACATTATCTTTTGAGGGGACTGAATCTAATGAAGAGATCAAACAAGATCCAAAGAAGAAAGGTGTTTTTGCAAGGGTTGAGAGAAAAAGAAGGAAGAGCAGAAGAAACAACCTGAGATTGAGCCTCCCTGGAAGACTCCCAAAACCAAAATTGTACATAAGTGGAAGCCTAAGGCAGATGAACAATCTAAACTAGAAACAAAGAGAAGAATCGGTAAGAAGAAGTTAAATGCTCAAGGCATTATTAATCAGATCATTAATGATGGGGTATAAGCATGGAGTTGTGTCACACTTTGGGCCAATTGAGGGTAGTCCAACCGAACTACCCCTAGGTCACATGGTGCCACGTGGCGCCGAAACGACGCTGGGAGTCCGGTCAGGCTCCCTTAGTTCAAATGAGTCCATTCAAAAAAATTTAAATATTTTTTTATAATTTGAAATAAGGGTAGTCTGGCTGGATTGAGTTTGGTCAGACTGAGTCCGATCGAACTCAGTCTAGCCGAACTAGTCTATGTGTCATGTGATGTGGCACAAAAAAGGTGAAAAACTCTGTATTTCTGAAACTTTTCACTTTTGCTCAATTTTTCTTCAAGCAGAATATTTTTTTATAAAAATTAAAAAATACCCTTTTGTAGAGCTTGAAATAACGAATCAAGACACATATTTTTTTTAGCATTTTGAATAATTTTAATATTTTTTATTAATTAAACATTGCGAGTAGCTTTTTAAAGTTAAAAAAGAGGTTGATTAGAAATAAAAAAGAAATATTAAATGATATTAAAAAAAAAATTAAAAATTATTTTTCACTATATGAGAGAATCTTTTCGAAAAGGATTTTTTTTTTTTTGGTTAATAATAAATTTAGTAGTCAAAAGGTGACGCCGAATGAAAACTGTCAAATTTAGCTATGTTGAACTTCAAAATATTATAATGTGAAAAATATACATCAAAACATTTTATTTTTTAACACTGCATATATATGCTCTCTATTTGGAAAAAAATAAGTTTGTTTTCATTTTTTTAGAACCCCTGATTTTCAGCATTTTTCAGTAATGAAAAAATTGTGTTTGAATTTATAAAAAAATATCAAAATTTTTCCTATTTTTTTTTTTAAAAATAACACATAAATCTCATTCATATTTCTACATTTGATTAGTTTACATCATTTCAAAATTCAATTTAGAAATGTCACTTTTATGTGGTCAAAGTTAAATAGTTTTAGTTGTGTTGGTCGGTTCCTTTATAAAAGTTCGACACAACATTGTGCTTTTACCCAATGGTAATTTGGATAACATTTCTACATTCTATGATAATTTTGATGATAAAGAGAAGAAGTAGTTAGAGGAGGCAATTGTTTTATATCTTGATTCTTTTAGTAGGACTTTGACTAAGTTAGAGAAAATTTTGCCCAAGGAATTGTATGATAAGTTAGAAGTCAGAAAATTACATGCACAAACTTTGGACCAACAAATAAAAGAAACAAAATTGGTCAATTTATGTCCATCAATAACTCCACCAGAGATTGCAGATTTAATCAATAAGACACGTTCAACTGAATTCAATCCTAAACACTGGATTAATAACGTGATGTTAGAAAAATTTGAAGAGATCCGGAAGGAGACCATTAACATATGGGTCAAAATTCTTTTGAGTCTTGGATATGAGTTAAGTTCCAGTTTTGTTCAATCACATAATATACAATTACCAGGGGACAAGGAACCAATAAAAATAGATGAGCAGAATGTAAATACAGATCCACCAGTTAGCACTCCACTGGTTACTACACAACTGGCTAATAAGTCCAATTTTGGTACTGAGGATACTCAGAATCCTCTAGAATCCCATGTATAGGATGTAGACACAGAGTTTGAGAAGGACAAAGGTACAGAGGATAAGGTCTCAAATGATGCACCAATAGTGAGCGAGGCACCAAGTGGCGAAGCCACCGGTGCACAAGAGGTAAAGGCTATAGAGAATAATTCATCGACTGACACTGGCAAATAGACAAAGTCATTCTTCCCTTCTAGTTTGGCAATTGACACTTCATCCTTAGTTAAAGGGAAAATGCAGCAATTTTCTATCAGTTTTGACAAGCCTTATCATTTGATGTCTCCGATAGAGAAAATTTTGGCCACTGCAACACTTCAGGCTCAAGAAACTCAAGAATTGTCATAGGAAGAGTCTAAGGATAGAGAATTAATTCAGAATACTTTTGATGTTTTAAACTAGCTTGTACTGGAATCCCAGGCTAAGGAGAGCGCAAGCTCATCTGGTAAATTGCAAGAGTTAATTGAATACATCCCTAAGCAATATGATTCTTTGGTTAAGATTTTTGTAACTGAGGCTAAAGACAAATTTGTTGAGGCCCGAAAGCAGACATTTTTGGTGATGATTGCATCAGAGAAGGCAAAACTTCAAACTTGCTTACAATCTATTGATGATGCGTTAGCAGAAGGAGGAAAGGTATACAAGACTTGTTTAGATTTTTCTAAGCTTACAACTTCCATAGACAAGCAAATTTTGGATTGCAAATATCACTTGCTCCAGATTTCTAACTCCTATAATCCGACAACAAATTTGATAACTTATTTAGATGGTCCAGTCTTGGCAGTTATGGATCAAATTTTGAGATTAGAGAAGGAAAGAGAGAACATAATAAGGAGAGCTACAGAGCTCAAAATTTTTATTGGTCCTCGACTTGATAACCTACTATTTCATAAGGCAAAGTGTATATCTAACATGTAGTAGGATGATCCCACTGAATCCCAGGCCATACAATATCATACTAGTCTCCTTAATGGATTCACCTCCATTCTTGATTCTCTCAAGTAGGGTTGGGACACATACTTCTCATTTTTGAAGACTTTATATGCTAACATTTTGAAGCATGTATAGGAACCGATATGTATATATTTGTACAACATTTTTGGTGGTCACCCCGCTTTGTCATTGATGTCAAAGAGGTAGGCGTACAGTGAAAAATGGATGTATATCATAGGGTGAGTACACTAGATGTATATAACTGCATGGATGTACAGGTAAGGGGGAGCAGATTCAAAGATGACATCATTTTTCACATGAGTGTTGTCATCAATGCTAAAGGGGGAGATTGTTGGCAGTTGACACTCATCCGGTAAGGTGAATTACATTTAGGGTTTTCATTGATGGCAACTCATCTTCGGGTATTGGTATTTCTCATGCAGATTCATTGTCTTATCATTTTTCATAGATTGGGCTAACCGGTATACACACACTTTGCTTTATTCTTGTGAACCAGTTAGTCTTGGTACCGGTAACATATATTTGGGACCTGGTTAAGTATAGGACTTGGTTAATGTATTTTGGGACCCCGATAAAATCACTTGTAGAATTTATGGTAATGTGGAGGCCGACATCAATTAAGGTCATTAGGATAATGCATATCATACTTTGTGATCCAGAAGCCGACAAGTTTATTTTATTTCATCTTGAGGCCGACATGTTGAACAAGTTACAAGGGTATTTAAGGGAGATCATCTTAGCGATGGATTTCATGTGAGTGGTTATGCAATTTGTGATGCAAATCAGTCAGAGATTGATGGCATGCGAATTGGTGTGCGAGTGGTAACATTTTTGTGCAGTTACACATGCACAATCCTAACCGGTAGTGCATAATAGAGTATCAGAAAACTGGTTCAGAGGAGGTTGTCAGAGCTTAAACCAAAACTTATCCAACATGGTTAGATGCATTATATCAGTTCATTTATGTATGAAATCATTGTGTAATGTTGTGTGAGTCAGCGAGACTTATGTTTGAGCATTGAACTCTAGGCAATGAGCCTGACTACATGTGCAATCCCCTTTATGTAATATTTGTATACCTTGATCAAGTATATAGATATTGCGGGTATCAGCCCCACCGTGGTTTTTCCCTTTACATGGTTTTCCATGTATAAATATTGGTGTTATGGTATTGGTGCTTTATGTATTATTTGGTTTATGCACTTAATTTTATTTTTTGTTAACCAGTTCATAAGCAATAAGTTCAGAAATTCATTTACCAGTAGAACACTGATTCACCCCCCCTCTCAGTGTTCTTGGATTCCAACAATAAATACCTAGTGAAAAGAATTTTTTTACAAAAAATTTATCTATTTTTCATTTTTTCCACATGTGTGAAACACAATCCTTAATGTTTAATGAGAAACCTACATTCATAAGAAATAAAACATAAATATACTAATGGAATTAAATATATTAAAAATTATTCTATTTGGAAAGCTTATAAAAAGGATTAAATATTATAAAAAATTAAAACTTCTAAATGAATTCATTTGACCCCCCAAAAGCTAATGTAAAACTGGGTTTTTATCAACATTTTGATAGGTGTGAAGGAAACTCCATTGCAGGTATGATTTAGAAGTAGAGAGGTTCTATCCAAGAGATTTTGATCCAACTCTCCTCAATTAATTACTTCAAATGGGACCTCTTAAATCTTAAATTATTATATTGTCTAAAAAATGTATGATTTCAGCAAAAAACATGATGTACCAAAAAATGTAACCCACTATTATGGGATCACTCGGATTCACTATCTAACTAAATTGAACAATTAGGTAATGTGATAAAACCTTGTCCTAAACAAGAGAAACCTAAACCTAATCTTGATCCTAGCATTACCTTCACCCAAAGTGACAACTCAATGCATGTATTTAATGGACCACATTACTACTAGAATTAGTGACAAACCCACACGTGGGGTGCTTATTGATCCAATACATATGGTGAACATGATTGTAGAAGAATTTATATACACATATGAATCATATTAAGATACTTATGATAAAATCTGAAGTCTTGATCAAGGTACATGATAGTTTCACTTGTCCCACTATTAGTTCCACAAGTCTTCAAGTTAGAGTTATACCTAAAGCCTTAGATGTTCAATTCACCATTATCCCTACCTCAAACCAATTTAATGTGAAGTTGGGTAATAATTGGTTTACTTCCATGAAGGCAATCCCTTCCATAGTCCATAAGTGTTTGAAGTCTCCATTTGAATCATAAGTACATATTATATTTAATACTGGGTTCCAACCCTTATCTAGACATGGAAACTTTGCACTTGACTATTCTTGGCCTCAAGAACCTTAACCCATTCAACCTTGTGAGGATTCCTTGTTCATTTCTTAGAAAAGTTTTGAAGCCTTGAGGAAATAGTTGAGTTATCCTTAGGTAGTTCCCTAGGTCCCACTTTTATTTCTACTCCTAAGGAGCATGTGGTGTCTATGGATACAAAAGTAACTCTTGCTAACCCACAAGTAACACGTGAACCACATCTTGGACTAGGAATCATTCCCCTTCCTAGATTTTCTAGTGTGTATGTTATGGTTTCTGTGGGATGCAAAATTCATCTTCTATTAACAAAGTAATCAATTAGAAACAAGGGAAATCATGAATCCCTATCCTAATCAGAATTTAACAAACAACACAATGAAATAACACAACCAAGCAAAAAGGAATTATAAATGAAATCAATAAAAACTCCCTATTCTGTGACTGCGTAGAACTTCCATTGCTCTTCTCCTCTTCGTGGTATGATGGCTCTTAGATATTGCGCTAGTAACCTGCAAGTGACACAAAGATTCAAAGTTCGTGATTGTTGAAAATGGAGATTGGATGCTCAATTTATAGAAAATTGGAGAAGATTGATTGAAAGGTGGAACAAATTGATCAATAGGTGTGAACTCAGGTGAGCTCAAATGAAAATTGATAGTTGAACTGTTGTTTGTAGGAGTGAAACTCAATAGATTGAATAGATTAATTGAGTTAACTGATTGAGAAAAAGCTGATTGAGGGAAGACAAAGAATGATTGGAGGAAATAAAGAGGATGACACAGAGAGCCTAATTTAGAAAAAGCTAACTGAAAGATGGAAATAGAGATTGAAGAGATAAATGATTTAATTAATTAATTTAGCATGTGCTTGCATTTAGATTTAGATTATTAATTTAATCTTTGCATGAGATATTATTCAAATAATTGAATTTATTAATTCAATTTAGTATTTGAATATATTTAGAATTTGACTTTGATTTTCAATTTGGTTTTTGAAATCTTGCACATTTATTTGAATTTGGAAGAAATTAGAAGAATATGAAATTGAACGAAATTAGAATTTGGGGATTTGGAATTGAAGAATTAATTAGCTAATTAAATCATTTAAAGAAACTATTTAATTATTTAGAAATGGAATTTAATTAAATAATAAAGATTATTTAAATTGGGGAATTAATCAGAATTAACTAAATAATAAATATTTAATTAATATTAGAAAATGATTAAAATGATTAAATGATGATAGAAAAAGAAAATAGAATAATTAGTAAGATGATGAGGAAATATGAAATTAGAAGAAATAGATTAATTAAATTAATTAAATAATAAAGATTATTTAATCAATTAGAGGAATAATTAGTACATGATCAATGAGACGTTTTTAGGTGTCTACATTTGCCCCTCTTTGAGACAAAGTCGGAACGACATTGTTTCAAAGAAAACAAAATTTTTTGCCCTAGTATGCCTTGGTACTGTTGTGTAGTGTAAATATGCCCCCTCGGAAAAGGTGGTCGGAAAATTCCAAAATTGAGACCATATTTTCGATATTAGTCAAATGAGCAAGGGTGTAAAATTTCGTGTGATTTCGAGATCGTTTGAGTAGGCTACGAGGTGTTTGAAGCTGGCGGGGACCACGGGCGTCAAGGTGTCATAAAACCCTAATTTTGAGCTATAAATAGAGATTTTTAGGTTTTCATTTGCTCATTTGCGCTTGGGTAATTCCTTGGTTTTCTTTGTAATTTGTGTGCTTTTTTCTGAGTATTTGATCATCATGGCTAGTTATAGAGCTCGATTGCACCTGTCTGACCGAGTACGTTCATATCAGACACCTCCTCGGACTGGCGGCATGGTATTTTTCCAATTTTTTTCTGATATATGCCTGTTTTATGTCTGTTTTTCAAACAAATTCCATGATCAATTTTTGCTATCTGTTATGCAATCGCTTGTCGAATTTCACGCATTAGTGTTAAGTGTACCACAAACGCTTTAAATGCTACACATGCGTCCTAAGTGTTACGCATTAGTGTTATCATGCTGCATTCATGTATATCATTACGCATAAGTGTTAATTGTTACGCATGTGCCCATTTCATTACGCATTAGCTTTAATCATTACGCAAGAGTCTTATTTGAACCGCATAAGTCATAACTATCACGCATTCGTTGTATATGTAATTTTTTGTCATGCGTTTGAAAATATTTAAGTTTTTTGGGATCCGATATCTAATATTTGGATCATTTTCTCATTGCAGGAGAGCATTGGAGTCTTATACTGCTGACAAAGCAGACCTAGTGGACTTGATCTTCGAGCTAACTTACCGGATGAGGAGATTGAGCATATCTAACAGCTTGGTCTAAACCATGTTTTACATTTGCCAGAGGTTACAACCAACAGGGCCATGATTATAGCTTTGATAGAGCAGTGGCATTCCGAGACCTGTTCTTTTCATCTTCCGACTGGTGAGGCATCCATTACGCTAGAGGATGTATGGCGTATACTGCGTATTCCCATTCATGGTGAGAGAGTTATATATGACCATGATAATGGCATTGCTAGACTATGTGCACTTTTCGAGTGTGAGATTCAGGATTTGCAGATCAGTGGCCGTTATGACATCCCTTGGGCCCGATTAGACTATGACGACCTGACTATTGTATTATGCAGTGTTGTCAGTGGTTTACTGATACCTGACAGACGAGGTCATGGGTTTCTAGTTGGATGGGGCAGAGTGCTCCATGATATGATTGTGCATCGTCGACTATATGCCTGGGGTCTTTGTCTTCTAGCCATGTTATACTATCAGATGCATGGTATAGTCTATCTGGGATACCGTTCTATCAGTTGTGGTGTTACTTTTCTTCAGACATGGGCATGGGAGCACATTTCTATTTCTAGGCTTGTCATTCATGTAGACTTGCAGCCTGGTGAGCCTTATGCCTTTAGGTATACAGTAGGTATCAGACATAGAGGTTCGGGGAACACCTTGTACTGGAGACATCAGTTTGACATATTGCAGCATTTTATTTGGAGACCTTACTTAGATTGCCCTGGTTGGCCTGATGATGTAGTGCATTTGTCTTTCTGCCGACAACAGAGATATCTTATTGGGAGGACCTTTGAGACCCAGCGGATTATCGAGATGTATCTTCCAGGGCAGGTTCTTAGACAGTTTGGTGAGGTACAGGTGACACCTGTGGTTACTGCCTATTTTGCTCGTGTATCGCGAGAGGTATCTGATTGGGGTGTGTGCATATAGCCACATGTTGCTTCTGGTGAGTTTGATTCTCTGCAACCATTACTCTGGGGTTGGGGTAGAGGTGGAGTGGGTCCTGGGATGACAGCAGAGTACGATGCATGGTTTCCTAGGCATGGGCCAATGCCTTTGACTGATCCTATTGTTCTGATTACAACACAATAAATTCGCCATCCTAGATAGCGGTTGAGGATAGACGCAAGGGAGAGAGCCGGAGGAGGAGGAGAGGGTGGAGCTGAGGGAGGAGATGGTGGAGATGAGGGAGGAGGTGGGGGAGATGAGGGAGGAGATGGGGGAGATAATGGAGATGAGGATGTAGACATTGGTGGGGACACCGAGTCTATTAGCAGTGAGGACGACAATGATTCTTCTGATTCATCGAGCAACGAGGATGGAGATGATGATGAGGATATGTTGGAGCTGGAGGATGTGCCTGGTGCTGAGGATGGGAGAGGATAGGTTGATGATGAGCTAGAGACTCTTAGAGCACGGGTTCAGAGTTTGGAGGATGAGGTCGCCATACGAGATATCAAGCGAGATCGTCTCCAAAAGGAGAGAGATGAGGCAGTGCGGAGATGTCAGATTACTATGGATGCCTTCGATCAACTTTTTAGAGAAGGTACAGATGCACGCGACTAGGTAGATAGGTATTTCACTGCTGCGCAGGGATTCTATTTATTATCGGCAGGCACATGAGAGAGTCATCCCTGAGGGTCAGAGAGAACCTAGCTTTAGTGCATACATGGGGAGGAGATTGAGTAGATCTACTTCATGACGGACTAGTAGTGGTGGTGTTATGGGACCACCTCAACATCTTGGGGTAGGGGACAGGATCCACCTGCTGACAGAGGCAGTGTTGGTTGATCATGTTATCTGAGCCTTCGGGCTTATTTATTGTATTCACACACATTAGCATTTTTGAGTTATATATATATATATATATATATATATATATATATATATATATATATATATATGGCATGCGGGTTTTGGTAATGATCTATGTATGTTTTATATGATGTTATGAGTTTTATGATGCATATCTATTTTAATTCTACATGATTCTAAATACAATGGTAGTACATGTATGTAGTAATGATGTAAATGAAATCTAAATAAATGCAAATGACTCTATAATGAATGCAAATGAACTCTATAATGAATGCAAATGAACTCTATAATGATGAAATGCAAATGAACTCTATAATGAATTCTATAATGATGAAAAGCAAATGAACTCTATAATGAATTCTATAATGATGAAATGCAAATGAACTCTATAATGCTGAAATGCAAATGAACTCTATAATGCTGAAATGCAAATGAACTCTATAATGCTGAAATGCAAATGAACTCTATAATGAATGCATATTTTTTGTATGATAATGGTTGAACCAATTTTAACTCAGATATAAGTTGAAGAAATGTTAGTCAGATTGATAGAGAGAAAAATTGATGATAGAAAGAATGTTAGAAAGAATGCGATTTAGACAGAATATGAGAAATCAACAAACTATCAATAAGCAATTGAGATGAGAATAAGAATTAAATTGAATGAATCACGAACTTGTGTCACATATTTTATTGCATCAATATATATTCATCACTGAGCCTTATTATTGAACAATGAAGCTTTAGCACATCAGGGTATAAGGAACCAAGATGTAAAGATATCTCATTGAAGAAACAAACACGTAGCAGACAAGGAGTGAACCCTCCATTCTGGGAATTGTGTTAGGGGTCGAGGTATGTGTGGCGATTTCACCTTGATGTGAAGGCTCTTATCACAGACACCCACTAGAGTAATTTCCCTAGAATTTCATCGGTTCACACCACAAACAACAAACAAAGAAAAAGATAATGCCCATCATAGCTCCTCTAGTAACTTGTGGACATCCTTGAGTAGCATAGGAACAATATTTGTCGCCAAATGATAAAAAGATAAAGACTGACCCGGACAAAATTCAGCAGCTATATTGACCTTGTGCCTTTGTTCTCAGTTGTTTGATGTGATGGTTGATAATGTCTGATCTCAGAAAGTTGCGGACCCCGTGTAAGACTGACCTGTCTGATTTCGAGTGTATCCTCTTCTGTTTAAGACAAGATAATGATCATGTTGATATGGATATGATACGATTGATAAGACAGTTTGATCAGTTGATTGTAGATGTTTGACTGGATAGTCGTATCCTTTGTTAACTTCATGCGAAGTGTTTGTTGGATATCAGCTAGGGTATTTGTTTCTCACAAGACATTTTATTGCAAGTTTTTCTGATTGATTGATTTTCAATTTTTAGTTCTTTTCCAAGAGCTTTTTCGATGTTTTTAGATTATGTAGATTGATATTTGAATGTTTTTGGTTGATTTTTTTTTTTTTTTTTTTTTTTCAGGATCATATTTGAATGTTTTTGGTTGATCTTTTCAGGATTGTATTTGAATGTTTTTGGTATTTTTAGATTTTTCCATGTTTTTGGATTTTGTGGTTTTTCAATGGTTTTTGGATTTTTTCAGGACTTTATACGATTTTTAGGATTTTTTCAGTTATGCCCCAAGTGTGTAGACCTTTATGACATGATGATCTATAGAATGTATGTGGAGACAAATGAATTTTTGACATGACCTATGTGAATGCAACGTGCAAGATGAAGATGCATTTCCTATTCGAACAAGGTTGACTGTGTTTGTTTTTACATTTGAATACACCAATTGAAATGGAGGTGCAAAACATTTCATAGATAAGCGGTCAATCGATCTCTAAGGCCCTTCGGAACATTCATCTCAACACACTTAGTGACTAGGATTTAAAAATGGAGACGCGGAAAAATTCCCCATTGGTTCTTGAAACTTTGATCTTCTTTTGCCCATGTGTGTGCAAATGCGTTAATTCCCACTCTTATGTTCACTAAAGATCCTTAGCATCCTATATGACTAGCCACATGATTTTTCTAACTTCAAAAGCATCTCGAATAGAGCCTCGCTGCCAGCAAGCCTTGAGAGCTCCGACGAGGTTATAGACTGTAATTTCTCAAATATTGCTCCATTGTCAGTGGGCGTTCATAGCCCTGATGGAGTTACTTGCATGTTCCCATAGTCAAGCTTTTTATCGCATTTGTATACATGATATTTCAGTTATATATCATTGCTCTTTTTGCCTTTAGATGGATATTTGGCATAGCTCTTTTTCTCTTTTTCTTTTCTTTTCTTGCCTTGACTTGTAAGTAATGAAACCTACTTGGGTGTGACAATTACAGCGGCGCTGAAGTAGAATTTTAGATTTTTCACTAGTCATATGATCAACTAGGTGTCTAGAATGAATTAGAGATCTTCTTAATGTGTGAGATATAGCAATTGATAGATTGTGGGTTAACAAGTCTCAAATAGTGAAATTGCTACCCAACCATAAGTAAAGTATCGTCATAGGGTAATGTTGAGAATGAATGACCTTAGAACCTCAAAGACTTCATGTCTGAATATCTAAGAAAGGAGATGACCCTTGTTTTCCGTAGATGCAAACAAATGATAAACTTGAACAATTGCCTTGTTTTATTGATGCTTCTATATGAAAATGTGGAAAGTTTAAGAATGCGATGCATCTAAAAAAGAAACTAAATGTAATGTTGTGTTTTAAATAATATGATATGCAATGCGTAAAATAAAACCTAAACTAAATAGCCCTTAGGTATAATATCGCTTAAGGTGCATGTTGTTCATAGGGTTAGAGATTGGATCTCCCTCCATGGTAGCCAAATTATAGGCTCCATTGCCTATGACCCTTGTTATAATGAAAGGACCTAGCCAGTTAGGTTCGAATTTCCCTGGCCTTTCTCATTATACTAGGTTCCTTTTATTCTCTTTAAGTACTAGATCTCCCACTTGAAAATTTCGTGGGCGGACCTGTTTATTATAACTTCGTCTCAGTCTATTTTGATATCCTTGTAGATGGTTAAACATTGTTTGTTTTTTTTCATCAAGGGTTTCGAGTTCTTGTAACCTTGCTACCCTGTAGTCTTCCTGTAATATGATGTTCTGTAAGGAGACTCTTAGAGACGGTATTTCTATTTCAATGGGGAGTATCACTTTTGTACCATAGACCAAGGAATATGGTGTTTCTCCTATAGGTGTGTGTACTCCTATTATGTAATCCCAGAGAGCGGGATTTAACTGGAAATGCCAGTCCCGTCCTATGTTAGTGACTACCTTCTTAAGAATTTTCAATATTGTTTTATTTGTAGCCTTTGCTTTCCCATTACTTTGTGGATAGTGTGGTGTGGCAAATCTCTGTTGTATTTGGAATTTGTCACACAACTCTTTCACTTCCTGGTTTTTAAATGGATGCCTGTTATCTGTAACAAAGCACATTGGAATTCCGTATCTACATATAATGTAGTTGAGCATGAATTTTGCTATCTGCTTTCCAGTGGTGTATGTTAAAGGAATCGCCTCAACCCACTTAGTAAAGTATTTAGTGGCTGTCAAGATAAACTTGTGCCCATTAGAAGAAGTAGGGTTGATTTTACCCACTAGATCTAATCCCCATTGTGAAAATGGCCATGGTGATGTGATGGGTTGAAGATCTTGTGCTGGTGCATGAATAAGGTCTCCATGCATTTGGCATTGTTTACACTTTTGTACATACTTGTAAGCATCTTTTTCCATTGCTGGCCAGTAATACCCTGTTCTCAACAATTTCTTTGACAATGGTGGACCACTTTGGTGAGCCCCACAAATTCCATCATGGACTTCTTTTAAAGCAAGGTGTGCTTCATTCTCATCCAGACATCGGAGAAGAGTTCCATCGAAACCCTTTCTATACAAAGTATCAGCTATAATGGTGTATCTAGATGCCTGACGAATAAAGGTCTTCTTTTGATTTCTGGACAGATCCGGTGACATGTATTGGGTGTGTAAATATTTATATATTTCATTGTACCAAGGTGATTCTGGACCTACAATTGCACATACATAGTCTGATAAGGGAGTCTCATATGCAGGTAGCATTAACTGTTCTATGATAAACTCAAACTGAGTTTTGATAGCAGGCATATTCAAAAGAGATCCTATGGTTGCCATTGCATCTGCTGCCTTGTTTTGTATTCTTGGGATTTTTTCAAAGGTAATTTTGCTGAAGTGCTCCTTGTAATCTTTGAACAACTTCTTATAAGGCATGATTTTGTCATTCTTTGTGTTGTAATCATCATTGACCTGGTTTACAATCAACTGCAAATCACCATAGACCTATAACTCTTGTATTTTCTATTGTACAACTGTACGAAGCCCTCTGAGGAGAGCTTCATATTCAACCATATTGTTGGTGCATGGGAAATTGATCCTAAATGACTTAGGTATAACATCCCCTTGAGGAGTAATGAAGAGAATGCCCGCTCCAGATCTGTGATTTGTATATGACCCATCAAAGTATAATTTCCACATTATTGAGGCAGTTAATGTAAACACAGATTCATCTGGAAAGTCTATCAGCAACAGATGACTGTCCTGTATAGGAGCCTCTGCTAATTGATCTGCTATGATTTGTCCTTTGATGGCTTTTCTATCTATGTATTCTATATCAAAATCACTCAAGATCATAACCCACTTAGCCAATCGCCTGATCAATGTTGCTCTGCTCAATAGATACTTGAGTGGGTCAAAGCGTGCAATGAGTTGTACCTTATGACTCAACATGAAATGTCTAAGATTTTTTGATGCAAAGATTGCTGCTAAGCATGCTCGCTCTATGGGGGTATAATTAAGCTCATAGCCGATCAAAGTCCTACTTATATAGTAAATGACTCTTTCTTTTCCATTTTTGTCATGCTGTGCTAATAGAGCTCTTAGAGCTGAGTTCGTTGCTGATATGTATAAGAATAGAGGTTGTCCTGGAGTAGGAGATATTAACACTGGCGTGTTCAAAAGATAATCTTTCAGAGCTTGGAAAGCTTCCTGGCATTGTTCTGTCCATTTAAAAGTAACTCCTTTCCCAAGTAAATGCTGGAATGGGTGACACTTATCTGCCAACTGTGCTATGAATCTCCTTATGGATTGCAATCTTCCTTGTAACCCTCTGAGTTGTTTAAGCATTGACGGAGGTTGCATATCAATGATTGCCTTGACCTTGGCAGGGTCTATTTCAATTCCTCTGTTTGATACTATAAACCCTAACAGTTTACCTGTTGTTATGGCAAACACACATTTCTTCGGGTTTAATCTGACATTATACTATTCCAATGGATCAAATATCTGTGTAAGAACTGAAAGGTGACTTTCTCTGGTTTGCAATTTAGCCAACATGTCATCCATGTAATCTTCTGTTATGTTATGGGTCATGTCATGAAACAACGTTGTCATGGCTCTTTGGTATGTTGCTCCGACGTTTTTAAGACCAAATGGCATCACATTCCAGCAGTACGTTCCCCATGGGCATGTAAAGGCCATTTTATGTTGATCTTTTGGTGCAATTTTAATCTGGTTGTATCCTAAAAAACCATCCATTAAGGATAGCATCTCATTTCCAGCTGTTAGGTCAACTATCATGTCAATATTGGGTAGCGGGAAGTCATCCTTAGGATGAGCTTTATTTAGATCTCAAAAATTAGTACAAATTCTTATGCCTCCCGTGGGCTTAATCACAGGTACCAGGTTGGATATCCATTCCATGTAGTCAATAGGTCTAATAAAACCTACATCCAACAACTTTTGTAGTTCTATTTTAACCAGTAACGCGATACTTGGATGCATTTTTCTCAATTTTTGCTTGTAAGTTTTAACTCCTGGTATCAATGGTAAGTGATGCAACACTAATTCAGAGTCTAAGCCCGACATGTCTGAATAGGACCAAGCAAAGTTGATAGGTCGTTGCTTGAAAAAATGAATGAATCTATCTTTTTCTTCTTTGCTTGATGATTTTGCCAGATGGATGTTATGTACAACCTCCCCTTCTGCTATGTTTACTTCTTCTGTTTCCTCTGTAAGTAATGCTGAACTTTCTCTTTTCATAGGAAGATTACCCAAGTCACTTTTGTCATTATGGGTAGTTTGATCCTTATATTCTATTGGAGAAGTACTTTCTTCTCCAAATTATACCATTCTATTTAGGTCTATAGCAAACCCTACTTTATGATCACCTTGTGGAAATCCGTCTCCAACTCCTAGAAATCCTAAAATTGCTTCGTCGTTTTCAAACCAATCCAACGTTGGTTTTCCTTCTTGCCCCCAATCAATCAAGTGTGAATGTACTAGGGGTAAATCATTACTCCCTTCTTTAGTAGACTCAGATAACATGAAGACTTGATTGTTTGACTGGCTTTGTGTATCTTTATCCTGTATAAGCCTTATTTGATTCCTTAATATTGCACTTTCTAGTGGGCTAGAATCATGGAGTGATAAGAATTTGTAATCATGAGAGTCTATCTCACTTTCAATATATGTTTCATCATATGAGTTATCATCACTTATTTCTTCTTGTTCTTGTCCTTGATTCTGTTGTAGATTGACTGGTCTTCTTTGCACATTAGTGGCCCTTCTTAAGCCTGGTATAAGCCTTTGCAATCTTTCTTCATCTATTTCGTTAGGTTGAGCTTGAGTTGCTTCTTGTGGTAGAAGTAGTGGCAATAACCATGGGTGGGATTTAGGTGGTGGGGGTAATCCTACATCTGTTGCCACATTAGCCTATACTATTGTGTCAATAATTGCATCATTTTGTAACTCAGTGGTAGGTTCTTGCAAGAGTTGTCTCATGTGTTCGCCATCTGATTCTGCACTTGGTGATGTAGGTACCTGATTACTCATTTGAGATGAAGATGGAAGCGCCTATGTGGAAAAATTCTTGTGTGATATGTAATTTGTTGTTTTGCTTGGTCGATTTAGTATATCAAGAGTATGTTGTCTTGCTTCGGTAATATGTTGTACATGCTTGTATCCCAATCCTTGATTCCCTGGATTATCACTAGGAACAACAGGTTCTAGTCTTCCTTGTTTCTGTAACCCCAGGCCTGTGGTACCATCATATCCATGTCTTTGAAGTATTTTGAATCCATTTCCATACTGATCTGTGTATTTTGGGTATTTTCATATGATCTTCTTCTCTATATATCCAATGGTTAACATCTTCGTTCAGGGATTCTTCTTGTAAGTCACCCCATCTAATGAAAGAGCATGAATCTGTGTATTTGACAATTTCTTTTCCTTTGTCTCGCTTTTGCATTGTAGTGTGAGGTTTCCCAAAGGACTTAGGAGAAAGAGACAACTGTTTCCCACTTAAAGTATTTGCAATAGAGTATTCTCCACAACCCATATCCTTTATTTGTGAGGATGTTGTAGGCATATCTTTTTTTGTTTCTGTGATCTTTAATGCTTCCAGCTGTGTAGTGAGAGGTGCAGCCTGATTGATAGGTATCTGATTATCCACACCGTCTTTCAGATAATTACAATGTTGGAACAGATTTGGATCACCCTTTATGGTGATTTCAATACCATTTAATGGGAATTTGACACATTGATGAAATGTGGATGGTACTGCTTGCATGGTGTGGATCCATGGGTGGCCCAATAACATGTTATATCCCAGTTCTCTGTCCAAGACTTGAAAAGAGACCTTTGTTGTTATTGGTCCTACTTGTACAGGTAATGTTACAATGCCTTTAGATGGACGTTCTTCATCATCGTAAGCCTTGATATTTATCCTTTTGGAAGAATCAATGTGAACTTCAGAATATCCCAGTGCTTTGACCAGCTTTAAAGTACAAATGTTGAGATTGGATCCCCCATCTATGAGTACTCTTCTGATTCTTTTCTTATGAATGTAAGCTTCCAAATGTAGTGGGTCATTATGAATCAATTTATCACTAGGAATATCTTGTTCTGTGAATGCAATACGTGTGCCTTGTGTCAGATTTCCTACCATAGACTAGAAGGCATTTTCATCTATATCTTTGTCCACTACTGAATCTTGAAGTGCTTTGTCCAGTATAGCTCTATGATTGGGTGAAATACGCAATAGTTTGAATAATAATATTTGTGCTGGAGTTTTCTTAAGTTTCTCAACTACATTGTAAGTCCCTACTACTGGTGGTTGATTTTGTGGTATCCCTTGTAAAGTTACCTTTGACCTGCGAGTAACCATTGCATAGTCTCTGTCTCTGGGAGTAATTGTGATTGTAGCAATTGTATCATTTGTATCATAGGCTGTTTTATCAAGATTTATGTTAAATCCCTCTTCATAGTCTTGATGTGTATGTTTGACATCCATAATATGTCCAATGAGTTCATCTTCAAACCAACCCGAGTGAGATGGTTGATCATGTCCCCAGTCTCTGAGACAAAGATTTGTATCATCATCATACATTGGTGCTTTAGATATCATGAAAATTTGGTTATCGTCTCTATGAGTATCTTGATATTAGTCCTCTTGATCAGGTGTTTCTTGTGAATCATTGTTTGTTGTATCTCCTGAGCTAATGGCATGAATAGTGTAGTCGTATGAGACCTTTGTGTAGTTAGCCGTATTGTCTTGGGTACCTGATGTGGTAGCTTTTCCCTTGTCGTTCTTAACAAAAGGATCCTTAAAAATCGTATGATTTGTGTTTGTTGAGGTCTTATACATATCAATTGTGTTGTCCCCTTGGTCTATCATATCTTGGACCAAGTTTTTCAATTTGTAGCAACTTGTCGTTTTGTGACCTTTAGTCCTATGATAATCGTAGAAATCATTATCATTCCACCATGTGGGTTTTAAAGGACCTGGTTCATACACTCTTACATTAGGTAAAGTGATCATGTTTGTTTGTATTAACTTTTTGAGCGCTGACTCAATTGGTTCTCCTAAAGGTGTGTAATTTCTTCTTGAAGTGTTTACCCTGGGGTATCTTGTGTTCGTGTTTTGCGTAGCATTTACATTTGTTGATTTTGTGTTATTCCTTGTATGTGGATTTGTTGACTGAATCGTTCCCAAAGATAAAATGGGTTGAGTTATGTTCATCGTTCTAGCATCTACAATACCATCATTGGTCACATTTTTGTTTTTCGACCAAAACTTAGATTTGTCATTGTCGTTGGTGTTGCCATAATAAGACCTTGTTCTACTAATCCCTTCTCACATTTGAGAGCCTTTTCTGTGATTTGTTTGAATGTGGTTAGACATTGCATTTGTATCGGATATTTAATCTTAGGAATCAAATTTTCTATAAACATATCCACTTCCACTGTTTCTAGGATAATTGTCCTGCACCTCCTATAGAGAGCCCTCCATCGTTGTATGAAGGATGCAAATGTTTAATTCTCGTATTGTTTAGTGGCATATATGTCCATCAAAGTAACTGGGGTGTCAATGTTGTGCGAGAAGTTTGCTATAAATTGTTCATCTAATTCTCCCCATGATGTGATGGTTGGTAGTAAATGTGAAAACCACTCTAAAGCCGGACCTCCCAGATTTTTAGGAAATAGTCTCATTAGATAAGTATCTTCTAAGGCAACTTCTATACATGCCGTAAAAAATTCTCTGATATGATCTCTAGGATCACCCTTCCCTTGATATCTATCAAATTTGAGCGTTTCAAAATGTTGTGGGAAAGGTGGCATGTATAATGTGTGATCGAATGGATAAGGACGTAGGTTCTACATTGTGTAGCTCTTTTTATCGTTACCAATTTGCATTGTCGTCATTTGTTGTTGCAAATTCTGTATTTGTTGTGTTAGAATATCTGTTTGTGTCAAATGTATACCTTGTGTTTGTGTATGTCCCACAAAAGGATTCGTGGTTGCATAACTAGGAGGTTGTTGGAAGGTACCAAGATTATAACCTTGTGTGTTGTGCGTTCCACTAGGTACTGTGAAATAGCTGATATGCGAACCCATGTTTGGTTGAGTTGTATTTGTTGTATTGGCAATATCTAGATTTGCATTTTGTTGACTATATGTGGATCCCATAGAATAGGAAACTTGAGGTTGGGTTGCACTTGTTGCTTGTGTTTGAATAGGTGTGGAGACACTTGATATTATCGGTATGCTCTGTGATGGTATACTAGCATTAATAATTGGGGATGACACATTTGTTTGAAAGTTTGCATTTGTGTTGACATTTGTTTGGATAGGTACGTTTTGAGGAAAACTAGAGGTCATTGCTTGTATTTGTGTCAAAGGTGGTGTTTGGCTGTTATCTTGACCTAAATTTTTTCCTAGTGGTAAAATATTTGTCACATCAAAATCCTCAGGTAGTTTTTCCCCATTTTGTATTAACAACGAAAGATACTTGTCCCTATCGCTATGTGTAAGTGCATCTAGGATCATGAGGACATGTGGGTCTTTCTCAATTTCTTCCTTTGTCAAATGTTGTTGTAATTCATTTATGGTGGACATTGTCTGTGTACCTGAGTGTTGACTTGTTGACATGTCCATGTTCCAAGTAGGGTTTATAGACTATGTGTTGTTCGGGTCCATTATTCCTTTCACTTTCTATGACCTTGTGATAGGAATCTAAAATTGCCTATATGAATGTGGTTCTATGCAAGATGATGGCCTAACACTAGACTGTAGATGTAAATATGAGGTATGCAAGACTATACTAGACTCTATTGAGGATTTTGATGTGAGACCTTTTTAGCATTTCTAGATTTCTCTAATGCAAGTTTTTCCATTTGTTGACAAAGTTGTTCATCCTCAATCTCTCTATCAATTATACGGGAAATCCTAGACTCAATGTTTATCTCGTGTATGACTCCTATATATTGAGGTGCGCTTCTTCTTAAATCCCAAGCTAAGTTAGCTAGACCATCAATGATTTCTCATTGACCGCCATTTGGAACTAGAATAGGTTGCTCGAAGGGGAGAAAACCATCACCTGGGAGACCCATGAATGCACATGCTATGAACCTATAACTGACAATGGACTTAGATGTATATGAGGTCTAGATGAAGATGTATATGATAATGTAACTAATATGGATGATAATGCAAAAAAGACTTAGGATGATAATGAGGACGTAAGTGGGACTATGCAAAAGATGTAGGACGATAATGAGGACGTAAATGGGACTATGCAAAAGATGTAGGATGATAATGAGGACATAAGTGGGACTATGCAAAAGACATAGGATGATAATGAGGACGTAATTTAGGCCTATGCAAAAGACTGTAAAAGACTGCCTAGGGTCACAAGTATGTAAGGACTTTTGAGAATCGGTTTCAAAATGGATTTTGTTTTCTGTAACTTTGTGTGTAGGACAATGTTTTGTAGTTTTCCAAATCTGAGAACAATTGCTGGTAGGTATGTATAGCTGATTTACTCAATTTTCATACAATCTCAGAAAATTCAGAGATACGTGGGATAGGGCCTAAAATAGCCCAAGGGACTGACTCAATACTGGTCTAGCACAACGATACACAAAAAAGCATGGAATACAATCTTAGGTTGGATAGTGGACACCATTCAGTGAGGCCCTTACGAAATACCGAGACAAATTGAACAGATAGAGAGTCTGGCAGCACTAGCTCCACTCCATGACACACACTTCTCGTGCATGCCAATCTCTCTTACCCCGAAGATCCGAGGGATTCCTATATCATAGTGTAAGGTACATGAAGGGTATCTATGGGGTACGATCCGTACTCCCGGAACCACTGAATGTAGGATTTTTGGCAACTAAATTGGTTCTTAGTATTAGGTTTCGAGGGTTCCCGATCCAACGATGGATTCTCAGAGCAAGCTACTTAAGGCTTTAGCTGAGCTTATCAGTGTAGGGAAGGCCCCTGCATATGTCGAATTCACTCAACACTCTAGTTGGCTGACCAATATATTTATATAGCGGCTCGAAAAACCTGCTCGTGAGTACGCTGGGAGAGATGATACCCCCAATGCATCCCAATTCAAAGTACCTCTGTGGGGTGATGAAATCCCCAATCAAAGATACCCCTCACTACGTAGAACACAAGAAAATTTGGATGTCATTGTCACCTTCCTTATTTCTCCCAAGAGCCCGATGGCGGGTAGAAAGTCAGTTAGTGCAACAGTAGGTCCACCCTAGAAACAATAAAAAGTTCTTTTCCCTTAAGAAAATAAAAAAAATGATTTAATCTAATGCAACTTGATTCACATTCATTTTATAGCCCAAATTTAGGTGTTAGATATGCATGTGCATGTCAATTGTAAACACCAAATCCAAGTATGAAGACATACATGTCCATTTTAACCATTTGTTGATTTTTTAGCACCAAAAACCAAGTGTAAGATGCATGCATGTCAATTTTAACCCATGTTCATTTTAAGCACCAACAACGAAGTGTGAGATTATCCATGCATGTCCTTTTTAACTGTTGTTGATTTTAAGCACTAAAAAATTGAAGTGTGAGATTATCCATGCATGTCCATTTTAACTGTTGTTGATTTTAAGCACTAAAAATTGAAGTGTGAAGTGTGCATGCAAAATTACTAATCTAATCCTCTCTGTGAATCTGCCACAGGTTGTAAACAGAAGATTAGTAGTAAAATTAAACCAACAAAAAATAGGAACTCAAAACTTGATAGAGGCGATTGCGTAATACTATTTGAACGATTGTGTGATACTTACAGACCGAATGCGTAAATCTGACAGACCGAATGCGTGATGGTATCTGGTCGATTGCATAGCACTAATAGGTCAATTGCGTGACATAATGTAGACAACAAAAAAAAGTTAAAAACTAAAAAACTAAAACTAAAATAAAATAAAATAAAATAAGAAAAACTAAACCCGATCAGGAACTTGCGAAACCAATTGTGAAGCCCTAGCCAAATCCCTCATCATCCATTCAATATTGATTAGATCATATTTAACTGTATAAGAAAGAACTAGGCTATTATATCTGTCTAAGGCCAGTTGTTCTTCCGAATCTTGTATCAATTTTTCTGCCTGGAGAACTTTTTGATATCGTTTGGCTTCTCTCCTTTGTTGTTTCGTCCTTCTTGCACCTGAAATGTTGAACTGAACTTTTCTTGCCATAAACAGTGTTAGTCAAATTATGAAATAAAAAATAATTTGATCCCGGATTAACCAATTTTAAGACAAAATTAAACAAAACAGATAACATATGGAAGAAAAAATTAAACAGCAAAGCTTCCTGCGAATGCGTGATCCCAAAAGGGCGATTGCGTGATCTGGATAGGGCAATCGTGTGACCCTGTTAGAATGAATGCGTGACCCCGAAGGGTTGAATGCATAATTTTGTCTATGCGATTGCGTGATGATGTAAGCTTGATTGCGTGACAAAAAATCTTTTCTCGAAATTCGTGCAACTTGCAAAAAAAATGAAAAATCTGCACAATCTGCAAAAATAACATAGAATGCAGAAAAGGTTAAATTGTTGTTAGTTCACATTGGGTTCACCAAAATGTGGGATGCAAAATTCATCTTCTATTAACAAAGTAATCAATTAGAAACAAGGGAAATCACAAATCCCTATCCTAATCAGAATTTAACAAACAATACAATGAAATAACACAACCAAGCAAAATAGGAATTATAAATGAAATCAATAAAAACTCCCTATTTCGTGACTACGTAGAACTTCCATTGCTCTTCTCCTCTTCGTGGTATGATGGCTCTCAAATATTGTGCTGGTAACCTGCAAGTGACACAAAGATTCAAAGTTCGTGATTGTTGAAAATGGAGATTGGATGCTCAATTTATAAAAAAATGGAGAAGATTGATTGAAAGGTGGAACAGATTGATCAAGAGGTGTGAACTCAGGTGAGCTCAAATGAAAATTGATAGTTGAACTGTTGTTTGTAGGAGTGAAACTCAATAGATTGAATAGATTAATTGAGTTAACTGATTGAGAAAAAGCTGATCGAGGGAAGAAAAAGAATGATTGGAGGAAATAAAGAGGATGACACAGATAGCTTAATTTAGAAAAAGCTAACTAAAAGATGGAAATAGAGATTGAAGAGATAAATGATTTAATTAATTAATCAATTTAATTAATTAATTTAGCATGTGCTTGCATTTAGATTTAGATTATTAATTTAATCTTTGCATGAGATATTATTAAAATAATTGAATTTATTAATTCAATTTAGTATTTGAATATATTTAGAACTTGACTTTGATTTTCAATTTGGTTTTTGAAATCATGCACATGTATTTGAATTTGGAAGAAATTAGAAGAATATGAAATTGAACAAAATTAGAATTTGGGGATTTGGAATTGAAGAATTAATTAGCTAATTAAATAATTTAAAGAAACTATTTAATTATTTAGAAATGGAATTTAATTAAATAATAAAGATTATTTAATTTAAAGGATTAAATCACAATTAATTAAATAATAAATATTTAATTAATATTTAGAAGAGGGTTGAATGATTAGATGATTACATATAGAAAATGAATAATTAATTTATTTAAATAATAAAGATTATTTAAATTGGGGAATTAATCAGAATTAATTAAATAATAAATATTTAATTAATATTAGAAAATGATTAAAATGATTAAATGATGATAGAAATAGAAAATAGAATAATTAGTAAGACGATGAGGAAATATGAAATTAGAAGAAATAGATTAATTAAATTAATTAAATAATAAAGATTATTTAATCAATTAGAGGAATAATTAGTACATGATCAATGATACTTTTTTAGGTGTCTACAGTTTCACCTCCAACATCCTATAAAAGACTTGATGAGGCAAACATCCAACACCATTGGGACCTCCTCCTATCTCTCAAACTTTAGAAGTTTCTTTTATTCCTCTTTTTGTTTCTAGAGAAATGGGAGAAAATGAAATATTGTGATACCCAACCTCCTTCTACATAATCTCTAAACCATAATTGATGAAATCATAGAGTGAGAGAGTCTTGTTGGAGATGTCATGCCATGGCTCATGAGCATGCTGCTAGAAGTGAGTCTTCCTCTAAGTAGTTGGATGTTGATTTGGCCATGCCCTCTCAACCATCCTCATTTTCACCCACTCCTAAGACCGACCCTTACCTAGGCCAACCTAACATAAATTGTAAGTTGTTGATTTTGAAGGTCTAGACTCTCCTTCTATTCTATTGTGGATCATAATACTTGTGATAATACCAATGGCACTACAATGCCACTAATTTTGATAAATATGGATGATGATTTTGATGATATGATTAAAATTGTAGGGAATGATTTTGAGTTATCTTGGATGCTTTCAAAATCATCAACTCTAGGTCCTAGTGACACACATGGTTATCCTTAGGGATTGACCCGTGTTTGGAAATAAAAACAGTTTCTTGTAATTTACTAGTTGTATCTCCTTTAGCATATTTCCCACCATCTCTTTATAATGATGAGCAAGATTGGGAGGTAGACAATTTTCTATAGACTAGATCACACGTGCAACACCTCTTTATTTTTGTGTGTTTGCTTGTATGTAATGTGATCCCCCGTGATGTGCTTCTAGGCATGTCCTTTGTATGTTAGGTTATCTTTGGGTAACCCTTGATGATTCATTGGCACAAGGATACAAAGTTATTGATCCTAATGTGGCATTCTACTATTTGTCCTATACATGTTGCACACAATAAACATGCCTTTGTTGTAAGTTTTCTTTTGTATTGTCTTTTGGGGATGATGCAAAGTATTGATTCATTTTTGGTCTCTTTGATGCTGAACCAAATAGCTCTTTGTTCCTTCTCATGTGCTCTCCCTCCTTTCTATTGGTAGTTCCACTGCACTTGGGGGATGAGGTCAATTAAAAACAATCCTATTGATATACATTTATCATTATGCACATGTTGACCTTAAATATTTGGATCCTTGATGTATTCTTGCTTGTATGTGATATCGGCTTGACTTGCCTATGTTTGGGGAAATTTTGTTGTTGTGACATGCTTGTCTTTGAATGTATACTACCTTAAAGGCAATTTCTCTCAATTGGCATATGTAATTAGTTTTAGGTGAGGGCAAACATTCCTTAATGTGTTACACTTTATGCATACGCCACAAGATTGGTTATACACTTTCACCACATGCCATGAACTTGTTTATGCTATCGCAACACCCTTTGTAGCAATATATCAAGATTACTTAGCAAACATAAAAAAATTCTTAGCCTTGTAAACTTTATTGGCTTGAAGCTCACCTAGCATAACATACCTTGCTATCCCTTATGTGACATTCACTTTTTCATAGGCCACCTAGTATAACACGACTTCCTAACCCTATGAGTCCTTGTGGGCATGGCTCCTAGTAAGTCTCCAAGGATATTACTACTCTTAAAGGTCATTCTTTGTCTGTTTGTAACTTGTCTCCTAGTTAGCTAATAGACTATTATTCTTGAAAAACATTCCATTGAGAAGTAATGTCTCATGCCCATTTTCCCATGGGTTTTAGTAGATAGACGATTTGGAAGGTTTGAATGCCTAATCATCCATAGTATTGTGCTTATAGGAATCCTCGATGAAATGGAGAAGCTTGCTAAGAACCACATGCGCACTTGCAGAACACAATCAAAAAGCTCTGAATACTAGGCAAATAAATGTCAATAGCCACCAGTTGCACAAAAACAAGAGCTTTGTAAGAGGGTATGGATATCTGTCATCAATGTTGGCATATGGACACTCCAATGAGACATTGTGTGTGATTGAAGGTTTTGTCATTGATGGCAACCTTGCAATCCTATGGCACCGACAAGACATCATATCGACAAAGCATTACATAGGCAAGACAGTGCATCGGCATCAACAAGATCACTCTACACCGGCACCGGCACCGACGCAGAAGAAAAGATGTTTACCAACATAAAGGTCGACATGATTTTTGATATGTAATATTTTGTTTATTATTGTAAGCCGACTTGGCAAATTGTAAAATGACTCTTGTATATAAAGGAGATCATTATAGACATTTAAAAAGGTAATGTAGCGAGCATAAATAAAATTATTAGGCAGACCTAATGTGCGAATTATAGGTCAAGGGTATATGTAAAGAACAAAGTTAGAACCGGTACTGAATTTGGCATTGGAGATGCTATTGTAAAGTAGTACAAGTCATTGGATTAGTATAATCTTCATTGTAAGTCAGTGTGACTTCTCATTGAGCAGTGAGCTCTAGGCAGTTGGCCTTCCTGCATGTGCAGGCCCCTATTGTAAGTAATATTCTCTTATTGGCCAGTGAGTGAATATTGTGGGTCACAAATCCCACCGAGGTTTTTCCCACACTGGGTTTCCTCGTTAAACATCTTGTGTTATGATGTTCTTTTCATGTGGATGTTTCTGATTCTATTTATTGCATTAATTCTTGCATACCGGTATATTGCTATTTTATGTTCTGCATGTTTTAACTTAAGAAATTCTTATCACCGGTTAGATACTGATTCACCCCCCCCTCTTAGTATCTGTGGGAATCCTAACAGTCAAATCATAAGACCTGGTAGCTACAAGATACTCCACTCGAGCAGAGATGCACCTCCAGATTCTAGATGAGTGATTTTGAGGAGTAGAACAACCTTGAAAGGTCAGTGCTTCATGTCTTCCTGCACATGAGATTGTTACTAAAATTCCATCTCTGGTCAAGCAATTTTAGAAAGAGTGATACTAGATTTAGGGTCATATTTGCAAAAAATTACATTACCTTAATTAGCCGATAGGTTATAATCTATAGCAGCTTTCACCCAAAAATTAGTCTCGGACCGGAAAAAACAACTTTTAGGCAGAAGAAACAGTCCTCACCCCATGCTTGAATTTTTCTTTTAACTTGCAAGCTAATATTTTCATTTAAAATGCTGCAAAAATATGTCTCAACCTCAAGAATCTAGTAGCGAACTGCATGTGCACTTACATTCTAGATTTCAAATAGAAATCCACTGGATGTATTCCCTGTTGATCCCCTGTTGTACATTTATTGTGTGTTTGACAACAAGATCCCATATTGCATGTTTACTGTGTGTTTGACTACAAGCATAGACAAGGCAAATGAACTTTTCGAAAATAATGCCACAAAGAAATGTGTTCTCATGGAATTGACTACACGATATGCACAAATTGGATTTGTTGAAAAGTTTTTATAAACTTTCAAGCAAACATAATGGACAAGTGTAAAACCAAATTCCAAAACCTTTCCCAACATCCTCCCTGCTTGTGCCAAAATAGGAGCTTTGGAAGAGGATATGGATATCTATAAAAGCATAAAGGATAAAAAAAATTGTTAGATGTTGTAATTGCAACTGCCTGGTAGACATATGCAAAATGTGGAAGAATGGAGAAGGCACTTGGACTATTCAACAATATGCCTCTAAGAAATGTGGTCTATAGGTTGCAATAATTGCAAGATATGCACACAATGGATTTGCTGAAAAGGTGATGCAGGAGCATCCCCGGTTCATAGAAATCTTGCATCAACCAATTTTTTTTTCTTTATGTTTTGCTTTCTATTTGTAGTTTCATATTTTCTTTCTATGTGTCTCAGTTTTGGTGCACCAGATCCTGTGGAGTTGGATTCTACTTGAAGACTTGATCATCTTTCTTATTTCTAGACCACATCGCATTTGGATAATTTTTTGGCAAGATATCGCTATCGGTTTCCTTGTCAGTTTCCTATTACCGATTGACAGTTCTTGTTATCGATTGCCTGGACCTATTTTGGTGATCTACCAGAACCCCTTCCGAAGCTTGCGGAGCCTTGGGTGTTGATTCTGATGTTCCTTGGCATGTGGTCGACCTTTTCCCATGATCTACATTTCATCCTTTGGATTTTTTGGAGGAATCTCTTGGCGGAGGCCGACCTTGTTTATTTTACACGTTAGCTCTTGTTCTTTGGGTTTTGATTCCTTTTGGGCCGACTAGATCCTTTAAATCGCATATATAATTGTAATTGCACACTATAATGTAATCAATCAAAGAATCAAGTAGCGATATTGTGCATAGAAGATATATCTTAAGATTCAAGGTTCCAGTTGTGACGTATTTTGTATGTTCTACCAAGCCTGTGAACCTGTTATGCTGTAACCCGGGTGTTACCAGTTGGTTGTAATCAATTTTCATGAATTAAAATAATCTGTTTTACATTCCCTCCATCATATCTTTGTATTTATGTTGTGTTACTCTTGCTGACCGGTTTGGATTGATCTCTTTGAGGTCTCTCCTCGCCGATGACTGCGTCAAGTGGTATTAGAGCAAAGTTTTGTTCCAGAGGTTGCGTGTCCTAAAATTTTGTTGTAGGGTGGTGGATTTCAGATCCGACCTACAGCTGTGGAGGAATGGCATGAATGATGGCACAGAAAAGAGATAGGAATGGTGGAGCGTGTGGGAATGCAGACCTTGTTGTGATGGAGATGTTGCAAGGTATAGCAGCCTGGTTGGAAGTTGTGGAGACAGCCCAGAGAAGAGGCCGACATATTGAAGATGTTAGTAAAGATGAAGGAGAACAAGCCCCGACAGAGCAAGCAAACCCATTAGCGGTTGATCCAGATGAGGAAAGGTTTTTGAGGGTTTTGAGTAGGGTGAATACTAAATCTCATTTTATCCCACTGGAATATGATGGGAAATTAGACTCAGATGAATTGATGGACTAGATCTTGAAGATGGATAATTACTTTGATTTTGAAAACACTGCATAAGAGATGAAGGTGAAATATTCCTATACCCAGTTGAAAGGTCATGCATCTCTTTGGTGGGAGTATTTGCAAGTTGATAGACAGAGAAGAGGAAAATAGAAGATTAAGACATGGGATCAAATGATTGCTAAGTTGAAGTCAAAGTTTATGCCAACTGATTATCAAGTGAATCTATTCCGGAAGTTGCAGAATTTGAGATAGAAGGAATCTAGTGTGAAGGAGTACACCGAAGCATTTTACAAGTTGAATATCAGATCTAGACACGTTGATGATGAAGTTGAACAAGTTGCAAGATATTTGAATGGATTGCGGATTTCTATACAAGATGAACTTAGTTTGATCAAATTGGAGAGTGATGAAGAGGCTTATCAGTATGCCTTAAAGGTAGAAGAGAAACTAAACAAAAGACATGAGAAAAGGCAGAGAGGAAGAGGTGGAAGGTTTATGAGAGGAAGATTTCAAGGAGGAAGAGGATATACCAAAGGTAGAAGAACCAGTACATATCAAAACAATTACAAGGAAGTGAACAAAAAAGGTAATTCATATTGGAAGGATGATAGAAATTTCTACTAGAGGAGAGAACTGGATGGCTACCAGAATGAGAATTTTGGAAGACAAGACAAGATAACATTTAGAGGAACTTTCTATAAGTGTGGAGGAGAAGGCTATTGTGCATTAGAGTGTAAGAAGACAAAGAATACCAGAAGAGAATCAGTGGTGGAAGAAAACCCCACAGGATTAGACAATAAACTAGAAGATGGAGAACTGTTGATGATGAGGAGAGATTTGTGTCATACTGGAGGAGATGAAGAGCCTTTGCAGAGGAAGAATTTGATCAAGACTAGATGTAAGGTATCTGTTAAGTGTTGTAAATTTGTTATTGATAGTGGTAGTTCAGATAATATTGTTTCAGAATAGATGGTGAATAAGTTGAATTTGGAGAGATTGAAAAACCCTAAGCCTTATCAGATAGCATGGATTTAAGATGAACATAAGTTGTTAGTAAGTGAACAATGTTTGGCGAAATTAAAAAATTGGGAATTATCGTGATGAAGTCTTGTGTGATATTATGCCTATGGATATTTGTCATATTTTTTTGGGTAGACCTTGGCAATTTGATAGACAGGTAGTACATGATGGGAGGAAGAATACATACACTATTGTGGCCAATGAGATGAAGAAAACCTTGTTTCCTTTGGAGGAACCTTTGAAGAATGAAGTCTGTACGAATGCTATAATATGTTTGGTAGATGGAAGGAAATTCCTGGGTGGATTGAGACATGAGAATATGTGTTTTGCCTTAATTCCTAAGAAGACTAAGAAATTGGAACCGAAACCGGAAGGAGAAAAACTGAAAGAGATAAAGCATTTGCTAACATAATATGAAGACATCATTTCAGATAATGTACCTGATGAATTGCCACCTGTGATAAGTATCAGTCATTGCATGGACTTGGCCCCTAGAGCTAGTTTGCCTAACAAAGCTGCATACCAGTTGACACTGACATAGAATGAAGAGTTGAATAGACAAGTGCAGGAGCTGTTGAAGAAAGGTTTGATCAGGGAGAGTCTAAGCCCTTGTGCAATACCAACAATATTAGCACCTAAGAAGAATGGATAGTGGAGAATGTATACTGATTCCAGAGCAATAAACAAGATCACAGTGAAATACCGGTTTCCTTTTCCTATGATGGATGACATAATGGACTATTTGAGTGGAGCAAAATACTTTACAAAGATATATTTGAAGAGTGGATATTGTATACACATAAAAATGGCTATGAGCGATTAGATAAATATTTTATATTTATTTAATTTTTATTCTTCTATTAAATAGTTAATTTGAAAAGGTTAATTTATTTAATTCAAATTGTGTCTTTCTATTAATTAATTTAATTAAAATATTTTATTAATTAATTCATCTATCATATTCCTCTAATTAATTAAATATCTAATATTTAATTATTCTTTTGATCAATTAATTGAATATCTAAATATTTAATTATTTCCTTCAATCATTTGAATATCTAATATCTAATGATTATTCTTCTATCCTATAGTTTCAAATATTAAATAATTTCTAAATTATTTAATCCCTTATCCAACTCACCTTCCATCTACACTTCATCTTTCCTTTGCCAACTCATCAATCATGTGGCTAAAGATATTAATATTTCTTAAATATTAATTCATCATTTATCTCCAACCTCCAAAGTTAATGAAATATTGTGTACGTACACATATTTCCTAACCTTATTCTATATTCCCTCCAACATCCCTACATCTTAGGAAGGACTTGAGTCCACTTGTCCTCTCATGCCTAAATCTGCTCCAACCATCCCTAGATTCCCTCAGCCAGCAACCCAGTCAAGGTGAGATGAGTGACACTTGTCTTCTCCTTCCCCCTTTCTCTCAACCTCCACCTTTGCTCACAACCATCCAAATCTGTAGATTTGATCATGACCGTTGATCTGAGCCACATCATCTTATCCTCTCAATGTCTATCAATTCAGGAGTTTGAGTTGAGAAAGAGTTAGTCCTCAAGTGAGTTTTCAAGCTAATAATTTGTGAAAACTTATGCATCTATGATTTTTAATCTTGAAGCAAATAGCATAATCATTTAGCATAGTCATTTAGCATTGCATATCATAGTATCAGTTAACTATCAGTTATCAGTCCATTCTTCATATGACATCTTGGAAGTTATCAGTGCTTGTCTGAGAGCACACCATCTGCAACCAGGAACATTGGAGTTAGGACACAATGAGACTTAAAATAATGAAGGTAAAAATAATGTTTTTATTTTATAACAATTTCATGTAGTTTCATTGGTTGAGTTTGGATTTTCTGTAGCATTTCCTTTGTATTTTGTGAAACTAACATGTTGCAGGTAGTATTATGATGATGAAATTAGAGTCGACACATTTTGGTACCCATCGTGGGGCTCGAAGCCTCACAAATTATTTTTAATATCCTGTCTAATTCTCACAAAAAGAAAATTTAACGCATTTGTAATACAGACTCACACCTGTGTGAGTTCTGACAACTCTTTTATTTGATAGTTTAGCGCTTTTGTCATTTAGGTTAGCACACTTGTCATTTAGGTTAGTGCTTTAATTTGTAAATCAACGCATTTAATCTTCAGAGCAACGTTTTTGTCCTTCAGGTTAGCGCACTTAGTTTGGTTAACGCTTTTGTCAAATAATTCTCGCTTCTTAGACTGCAGAGCAACGTTTTTGTGTTTCAGGTTAGCGCTTTTGTCCTTTAGGTTAGTTCTTTAAAGGTGAAAGACAACGCATTTTGTTAGGATAGTGCTTTTATTTGCAACTGACAGAATTTTCTTGCAGGTTCAAATGTCCAAGAACTTAAATTTTTCAAACTACTGACATGCATGTGCAGGATTATTTTTAAAGAAAATTTCATACATTTCCTCACCTAGTTAATTAAGAGTTCTATATTGGAAAGTAACACATCATGTCATGCTCATTTAGCTTAACTAAGAGGGATAAATTAACAGCATGCAACTTGCATTTTGAGTGACTTCTTTAAAATAGTTGCACATAGATTTTAGAAGGCTAAAATGAACTTGTGTTTTCTGTGCTTGATGAAGTAGTAGGTAAGTATGCTCTCACCATCACACGGTGATTAGAAAACCATACCTACTTTCTTTTATGTATAACCTTTAGACGACCTGCCTTCTCGAGCTGCCTTGAGGGGGAAAGTGAGAGGGGAATGACCCAAAGTGGAAACATGATAATATCGAGTCCTTCAAATCCACTCTAAATAAATCATGTTTCTGACAAAATTCACAAGCAACATGTGCTGATAAGTTCAGAACAACACTGTTTCCCCATAAACCCTATGGAGTGTAACCTCTATAGGCTGGGAACCTTATGTATTTACAGAGCTGAAAGTGTCGCATGTATGGCCACATGACCAGAAGCCTTTACTAAAAACCACTTGTACTAGTTGCCAAAATCCTTCTAATTGTTGGCGCAGGAAGTCGGACCTCTGAAGTGGCTCACACACATACGGTTCTTAGTAGAGATATAAAGTTTGCCTTGGGGAGTTTTTATGGAAATTGGTGCTTGGCTGCCCTAGAGAAGTGAGTGCCGAGGGTGGAGTCAGTGGGGTCAAGCATCTAAATATCCGCTTGAATAGCGTAGCCTTAGGGGAAACCCCATGTGAGATCCAACAATTATTGTCTCAGCCTATCATAGGATTTGTACTTGCTTATGCATTTTATTTTTCAAAAACATTGTGTCTTCTATGTCTATGACACGTTCAAAATGATAAAAAATTGAAGAAATCATCATCTAAAAATGATTGAAAATCCAACAACTTGCTGAAGGATTTGAGAAAAATCCTTAAAACATAATCAGAATAGCGCTTTCAAGCAATAAAATAGTGCTTTTATCTCATAAGTTAACACTCTTTGCCACAAGAGTTAGCACAAAGGATTTTTCACATCTAAAAAGCATATCAAACCGAAATTTCAACATCAATATCAAAACACTTCTTGAGTAGATTTGTCTCTAAACTATCACACATTTTCAAACTAGTTCAATAACTGGGTCACTAATCCAACATGTTATTTCTGAAAGGTTTCCATAAGCATAAACATCCAACAAGCTATTGATTCAAACATTTTAAGTGCAAAAATCAACATCATTGTCAAGTTTCTCATCAAGATATATCAAATCCTCTATCACGAAGCTTGATCAATTCATATTGTGTTCATTATCTTGGATATATCTTTCCTATTTTGAACCTAGGTCATATCAAAATCAGAATTGCACCAACTTTGGAATCAAAGAAGCTTGCAAACTATCAAATGCTTATATGACTTTTAAGTATTGCCTTAAGAAAAGAAAACCCGGTTATAAAGCTACTCATAAAAGAATAAGATTCTTATATATCAATCACAAGATCTTACATAGGACATTCCTACACCATTTTTCATCACTATTTATGTGGTTGCGGGACAAAGTTTGATGGAGAAATTTTTCAAGGACGTGCTTTTCAACAAAGAGATGCTTTATCACAACGAACAAACAATAGTGGTAAAATCAATGAAGCATATCTTCCTAAACCAATAATCACTTATTGAGTTGTCCTTTGGAAACTTCAACTTTTTGAAACAATTACATGCCAGTTTGGACTAGAGATCAATACGAAAAACCTAGAAAACAACAAAAACAAATGGAGTAAGAAGATAATCCGATATTCCAAACTTTTAAGTATACCGTTGTTGACGAAGAAGCGGTCAATAGCACCATTAGAGACCTTGAGAAATATTTCAAATTTGATAGATTAATAAAAAAATTATTGGCAAAACAAAAAGAGAAATATATTTTGATGTTGGCAAAATCAGGAGCTAAATTGCCACAAGACTTTAATATAGAAAGCTTGAAACAAGATGCGGAGGCAAGTAACACCCAAAACACATATGATCCAAACAACAAAGATGTAAACAAAGAAAGTCATGAAGAGACAAGAAAAGAACATGATGACACAAGAAGAGAGCGTAGTGATAAAAGAAATTATGAAGAAATAAGGAGAAATTATATGGATAATCCGTTGTTAAACCTTACTCAACAAATGAAAACTCTACAACAACACATACAAGATATGAAAAATGGAACAAGCTCCAATAAGTATTCATTGGAATATATCTGCCCATATCCTTTGGATAAAAATTTGAATATGGTACCATTTCCACAGCATTGCGAGATTCCTAAATATGACAAATACGATGGATAATTTGATCCTCGGGATCACATTAGGGAGTTTTGTACTATGATTATGAAATTTGTACATGATGAAACTTACCTGATGTGTCTTTTCCCTAGGAGTTTAAATGGACAATCAATGGTTTTCAATATTACCATCCAAAATCAAATCTTTTGAAGAACTAGTGAATAGATTTATTTCAAAATACTCCTACAATGTAAGGAATGAGATAACAATGCTGGATTTATGCAATGTTAAACAAAAGAATGGTGAATCTTTTATTATCTTCTTGCAGCGATGGAAACAGATGTTTAATAGGTATCCAAGAGATGTACCTGATCAAGAAAAGATGGACATATTCATTGATAATCTTATTAGTGAAATGAGTTATCGACTAAAAATGCAATGTCCTCCCTCCTTCGCCAAGATGATTGAGAATGGTTTGAAAATAGAAAACGTGATGGTAAAGAAAGGAGAGCTAAAACTTTACAATAATTCTTACAACAACAACAACAACAATGGCAACAATGACAAACCCAAGTTTTGGTCAAAGAATAGGAATGCCATCAATGGAGGAAATGATGACAATAGTTCTACAAAACAACAACCAATTTTTAATCTATCAAGTCAAACCCCAAATAATAACAGTCAAGAAATCAATAAAACCAAGTCTTTCTTCTCCAATCCTCACAGGAAATTCACAAACATTGGAGAACCATTGGAATCAGCTTTAAAAACTCTTCTTGCAAACAAACTGATTGTTTTACCAGAAGCAAGAAGGTATGAACCACAAGTCAAGCCTAATTGGTGGAATGACAATCATTTTTGTAATTACCATCAGAATAAAGGACACCAAACAAATGATTGTCAGAGATTGAAACACCTTATTCAAGATCTAATCGATCATGGAACTATCACAGTGGATAGCCATAAGACAAACAAATCACACCTATTTTTCAAAACTCCACTTCCGAATTATGACGAAGGTGAACAATCCCAATTAAAAGATGACAAAGGAAAAGACAAAGTGAACTACACTTATACATATGATGATGTGGTAAATGTCATCATTGTTAAAGATAATCCACCTTCAGAGCCAATTAATGTCATTACGAGAAGCAAAGTGAAGATCACCTTTTCGGGTATAACAAAAGACTCAACATCCACTTCACAACAATACAATTTAGTAGAGCAATTACAAAGAATACCCACTCAAATATCAATTTTGGAACTTATCAAAGTTTCACCTATGCATAAGGAAATTTTGGAAAAAGATTTAGTAGAAATGACAGTTTCAAAAGACTTTGATGTGGATCAATTCCAAAACATGGTGGGACACCTTATAGCCCCTCATTGCTTATCATTTTTGTAAAATGATGACGCGTCCTTGCAACATCCTCACAATGCTCCTTTACATGTTGAAGTCACCATTAATAAAACTTGTGTCAAACACATTCTCATAGATGATGGAGCGGGCTTAAACATTTGTGCATTAAGTTTAATAAAAGCTTTGGGATATTCAAAAAATGTAGTAGATCCAAAGAAGAAAATAACTATTAAGGCTTATGATGAAGTAGAGCGTTCTTCTAAAGGAACTATGGGGTTACCAATTAAAATAGGACTTGTGGAAAATAATACATTATGTCGGGTTTTAGATTTGAACCTCTCTTACAACATTCTTCTAGGAAGGCCGTGGATTCACACCATGCAAGTAGTTCCTTCTACATATCATCAATATGTAAAATTTCCTCATGAAGGACAAGAGGTCACTATAATTGCTGACTCTAGACAATATTGCAATAATCTGAAGCCAACATAAGATACAAGAGTTCCACATAACAGAGAATCAATATATCCTACCGAAGAGATTCAAGAAAAGTTATGGGAAAACTTTGAGAAAAAGCTCAAATTGAATGATGAAGGAATGGGAAAATATTATTTGCATAATTTTCCTCTTTCACCTAAGTCATATGGAAAGCCTACAAATATCCAATTAAAGACCTCAGAGAAATCAAAAGACATGTTTAACTGAGAATTTGTTAGAGATGGAACACTTGAAGAAGAAACCGAAAGCAAGGACATTCTTGATTGGTTGTACAAAGGTGAAAATGAAACTATAGAAACAGCTGCAAAAATCAATATTCCCATAGAACAATATGGCAAGGGTTATAAGATCATGCAAAAAATAGGATATGAAGGAAAAGGAGCAATTGGTAAGCAACATCAAGGTATTTCAAAACCTATTTGTCCTCGCTCACAATCTAAACAAGATAAATCAAGACTTGGATATCTAAAATCAAATCAAAAGCAACATAATCATCAACAACCAAAGTGGAGAAAGAAATCAGTCTCTAAAGAAGAAAAACAACAAGAAAATCTACATTAAGAAACAAAAAGAGTAGCCAATAAGTAGAAACAAGAAGAACATGAGAAACAAGAAGAGGAGATTGCAATGAAAAGAAAAGAAGAATCTTGTCAATAGGTTCAAGGAATACAAACAAGTGCAAAATTTGAACAAGATAGTCTAGAAGTAGTGAAAATCGAGATGGCAGAAATCAGGGAACTTTTTCCACCATACAACATTCATGTGTGGTATAGTGGTATAGTCCTAGATAATGGTTCACAGACAGATTCAAATGAATATGAATGGGGTCCAGATGTCTCATCTAGTATATCAAGTGAAGAAAAAAATGAAGAGCAAGCAGCTATCACAAAGGAAGACTTGTCTATTACAAAACAAAAGATGGAGTTAGAAAGAAGACAAGAAGAACTCAGAATCAAGAGAAAAGAGGCATATACAAGACAACAAAAGAAAGGGGATGACAAATAAAAATAAGTAACACCACAAGAAGTACAAATATATATGGATCAAGCATATGGAAATATCACATTTCTATCAAATAAAGAGCAAGATGTACCAAGGTATGGCAGAACCATAGAAGAACTAAGAGATAGTCAAGTAAGATTGACTATTAGTTCAGAAGAAGCTGAGTTTGAAAGAAGACAAAAGCTAGCAAAAGAATTATCTATATCATGTACACAAGTATGTCAACTTCAAAATGCAAATGAATTTATTAAAAATAATCAAGAAGGAACTTGCAGTACTAAAGACGTGTGTGTTGATATAATCCATTCGTTTAAGGGACACATGTTAGATGAAGAACCATTTGAGTGTGAAATACAAAATACTAATACTAATTTTGTTAGAACTAATTAGAGAACATTTGGGAGAGACTATCCTCAAGATCATTCTATCTATGACATTACCTACTCTATGCTAAATTATGACCATTAGGTCATGAACTTTGAAGCACCAAACGATGATTATGATTATGACTTACCCCTTTTTCATCATGAACTAATTGATTGGGATAATCTAGAAAACCCTGAATTAGATGTCTTTTCCAATGATCATGACTTATCCGTATATCTTAATGTTGTCAAACACCTAAGATATCTTCCATTACAGAATCAAGTAACATTTCTTACAGTCAAGAGAATGCCAGACTTTCTAGTCACAAAATTGAAATAAAACAAGGAAAGAGACCTACTATTGAAAACCATTTCATGACAACACTAGATCAATCAAAAGGGAAAATAAAGGATGTATCTAATGGTGAAAACCTCTTGGAGGTGCCAGAAGATAGAAAGTTTGACATTCTCCTTGCATATTTTCAGGAGAGATCTTCTATTCTAATAGAACCAACAGAAGCAATAAACATTGGCACATCAAAGGATCCCAAGATACTTCATTCTGTTGCCTCATTATCAGATAAAGAGAGGAAAGAATACATAGAATTCTTCAGACAAAGACAAATAAATTTTGCTTGGTCCTATGCAGACATGCCAAGACTTAATCCAGATCTTATAATGCATCATCTCAATGTGGATTTAAAAGCAAAACTAGTTAAGCAAAAGCTAAAGAAGATGCATCCACACATCACTCTTGTTGTAAAAGTTGAGCTAAAGAAACTATTAGATGTGGGTTTTATAAGACCTCTTGCCTATCCTGAATGGGTTTCAAGCATTGTACTAGTGTCAAAGCTAGATAAAAGCATAAGAGTCTGTGCCGATTTCAGAGACTTGAACAAAGCATGTCCCAAAGATGATTTCCCACTACCCAACATTGATATAATTGTGGACTTATGAGCAGGGCATGATATGTTTTCATTAATGGATGGCTTCTCAGGATACAATCAAATAAGAATCGCCCCTGAAGATCAAGAAAAGATAACATTCACCTATGCATGTGGTACTTATTGCTGGAATGTTATGCCATTTGGGCTTAAGAATGTAGGAGCAACTTATCAAAGGGCTATGACAACAATTTTCCATGATATGATGCATACATTTATGGAAGATTATGTAGCTGATATACTTGCAAAATCTAATACAAGACAAGAACATTTGAACATCTTAAGAAAGGTCTTTGATAGGCTAGAAAGATATAAGTTGAGATTAAATCCAAAGAAATGTGCATTTGGAGTAACCTCTAGAAAAATTCTTGGGTATATTATATCAGCCCGTGGAATTGAAGTAGATCCTGAAAAGGTCAAAGCCATCATGGAGATGGAGTCACCTAGGAGCATAAATCAATTACGATCTTTACAAGGAAGATTACAGTCAATCATAAGATTTGTCTCTCAATTAGCAGATAGATATCATCCATTCACTCATCTTTTACATAAGATTGTTCCATTCAAATGGGATCAGAAATGTGAAAAGGCTTTTATGCAAATCAAAGAATATCTCATGAATCCTCCAGTACTGGTATCACCAATCAAAGGGAAACCATTGTTGCTCTATATCTCAGTGACAAACGTATCATTAGGTGGTCTCCTAGCTCAACATGATGAAGAAGGAAAAGAAAGAGCGATGTATTACATCAGTAGAACACTTGTCGGCTATGAACTGAATTATACATCAACAGAGAAGACATGTCCAACGGTTGTATTTGCAACATAGAAGCTATGGCATTATATGTTGAGTCATTCTATGAAACTAATAGCAAAGATAGTTCCACTAAAGTATTTGCTGAACAAGTCAACTTTGACAGGCAGACTAGCCAAATGGGTTATGATACTAAGTGAATTTGATATAGAGTATGTTGATCGAAAAGATATCAAAGGATGGGTCATTGCTGATCAATTAGTTGAAGCACCTTTACAAAATGACATACCATTGGACATTGAATTTCCTGATGCAGACATTCTAAGAGTAAGTACAAAATTTTGGGAATTGTACTTTGATGGTTTTTATACACAATATGGCTCAGGCGTGGGAATTCTATTCATCACACCTCAGGGAAACACAATTCCAAAATCATATAGACTACGGTTTCCATGCACAAACAATACTACAGAATATGAAGCATTGACTATTGGGCTCAAAATGGCTATTGAATGGAATATCAAGGAATTACATGTCTATGGTGATGCACAGCTTATTATCAACCAAATAAATGATGATTATCAAACTAAGGATGACAAGCTCATGCCCTACAAACAATTGGTAGAAGAGTTTAAAGAACACTTTGAAGAAGTATCATTTACTCAAATCCCAAGAAATGAGAACAAAGCAGCAGATGCAATGAATACAATAGCATCTCTCTTGCAGAATCAGGAGAATCAATAGCGTTATGAATTCCTCGTGGAAGATATCTTAACTCATACCATTCAATCCTAGCATACCTACATGATTTTCCATATATCAGGGATCAACCAATCCTTATACAGCCAAACCTATCAGTACTTAAAAGAGAATATCCTTCCTCCTAACCTATCTCACAATCAAAGAAGAACTTTTATCCGCCAGTCATTCCGCTATACTATTATTGCTGATACCTTATATAGGCAAGGTCTAGATAGTACTTTATTGAACTGAGTGAAATTAAGCTATTTTTATTAATTCATCAATCATGAAATAATTTTTGGAATGTATTTATGTTAGCATATTGATATTTTGAAAGTGAAATAAAAGGAGACTTTTATCATAACCAACATATGTCTAAATCATATCAATACCTTTCTAAGAATCTTGTTAGGTGAGAGACATCTTTACCTCACAATCTTTGGTATTCTTCATTTGTGTAGATCAGATTTTGAAACTATAAGGGAAAAGTCTAGGAGTAGTGTATTTGTATTTAGAGGAATAGCCTTGATTGTTGTTGATATATATAAATTAAGCCTTCGTATACCTAAGAATGCATTTGTATGTATGTATGTGTGTGTGTGTGTGTGTGTGTGTGTGTGTGTGTGTGTGTGTGTGTGTGTGTGTGTGTGTGTGTGAGGTTCTATATTCATGATTTTAAATATAAAGGAACTTATTTTTAGAGATTTTATATGTGATAAGCTCCCTTTTAGGAATACATACCCATGATTGCTATTATAATTCGATGCATTTTATATGAATGAAGAGAATATTTTAATATGGATGGAGATGAAATCAATTCATGTTGGTAGACTTGCATATATGCATAGATTGGAGCACTTGATTTCTTCTTTGTTCTTGTATACTCTTGTGCACTCCTCAATATTATATGAGATCTTGTATGATTTTGTGTTAGAGGTACCTATATGTTATAAGTCTAACCCTGGAGATCACATGGTACTGAGATCTTGAAATTATAGTTAAGCAAGGATTGTTGTTTCTATCATCATGTGCATGTTATAAGCATCTTGTGTGCCATGATATAATTACATTAGTTTTTGAATATGGATATATCTTGTTGTACAAATTCCTTTACTGCCAGTTTCACATTGTTAGTCTTCCTCGTGCTGGGCTAGGTGTCTTTCATGTCATGAAAGATTTCGGGGAAGTGTAACTACTTCATGGTGGGGTGGAAACACGCTTCGACAATGTTCTCGCCCATGATGTGTTTGAGGGAGACCGATGTCGGAAGTTATTATCATGGTGTTCTACATGGTGGTACATTGAGTATTTTATTGTGTTCGACCTTATGGTCTATGGTAAAGGTATATGTTTCACAACTTTTAGTCTTGTTATTGTTTTCTCACTTTAGCTTTGTGTCAAAATATGTAATTTTGTTCTCTATTCTTGTATATTTGAGAATATGGTATTAATATACACTTGATGATGTGTAATTTGTGTATTATGTTATTTTGAAATTATGGTGGTCTTTACATAAAGTGGAGAAAGAAATCAGTCTCTAAAGAAGAAAAATGGCAAGAAAAGCTACATCAAGCAGTAGAAATAGTAGCCAATAAGCATAAACAAGAAGAACATGAGAAACAATAAGAGGATTGCAATCAAAAGAAAAGAAGAATCTTGTCAATAGGTTCAAGGAATACGAACAAGATATTCTAGAAGTAGTGAAAATCGAGATGGTAGAAATTAGGGAGCTTTTTGCAGCATACAACATTCCTGTGTGGTATAGTGGTATAGTCATAGACAATGGTTTAGAGATAGATTCAAATGAATCTGAATGGGGTCAAAATGTCTCATCTAGTATATCAAGTGAAGAAAAAATTAAGAGAAAGTAGCTATCACAAAGGAAGACTTGTCTATTACAAAACAAAAGATGGAGTTAGAAAGAAGACAAGAAGAACTCATAATCCAGAGAAAAGAGGCATATACAAGACAACAAAAGAAAGGGGATGACAAAGACAAAGAAGTAATGCCACAAGAAGTACAAATAGATATGGATCAAGCATCTAGAAATATAAAATTTCTATCAAATAAAGAGCAAGATGTACCAAGGTATGGCAAAACCATAGAAGAACTAAGAGATAGTCAAGTACGATTGACTATTAGATCAGAAGAAGATGAGTTTGAAAGAAGACAAAAGCTAGCAAAATAATTCTCTATATCATGTACACAAGTATGTCAAATTCAAAATGCAAATGAATTTATTATAAATAATCAAGAAGGAACTTGCAGTACTAAAGATGTGTGTGTTGATATAATCCATTCGTTTAAGGGACAAATGTCAGATGAAGAACCATTTGAGTGTGAACTACAATATACTAATACTGATTTTGTTAGAACTAATTGGAGAACACTTGGGAGAGAATATCCTCTATATCATTCTATCTATGACATTACCTACTCTACGCCAAATTATGACCATTATGTCATGAACTTTGAAGCACCTAACGATGACAATGATTATGACTTACCCCTTCTTCATCCTGAACTAATTGATTGGGATAATCTAGAAAACCCTAAATTAGATGTCTTTTCCAATGATCATTACTTAGTTATATATCTTAATACTGTCGAACCCATAACACCTAAGATATCTTCCATTGTGGAATCAAGTAACGTTTCTTATAGTCAAGAGAATGCCAAACTTTCCAGTCACAAAATTGAATTAAAACAAGGAAAGAGACCTACTGTTGAAAACCATTTCATGGCAACACTAGATAAATCAAAAGGGAAAACAAAGGACGTTTCTGATGGTGAAAACCTCTTACAAGCGCCAGAAGATGGAAAGTTTGACATTATCCCTGCATATTTTTAGGAGAGATCTTCTATTCTAATAGAACCAACAAAAGCAATAAACATTGGCACATCAAAGGATCCCAAGATACTTCATTTTGCTGCCTCATTTTCCAAATCAACTACCAATCAATGAATCCAAACAGGAAAAAAAAATCTATAGGAATGTGGGGGATGGTGATTAACGTTTAATTCCATGGTTGCACGCTTGGAATCCACCGCTATGACAACCTATGATGTTTGTCCTAATCTTGTCCTAGGTAGTCACATAGAGATTCCTACCTAATTTTGCTCCTTTCTCTACACAAACAAGTTTCCCTTGAAAAAAAACATGAAAAACCTAAATTATAGAGGCTTATCCTGCATCCCTCAAAAGGAAGAGTCTTCTAATGGAATAGAATGCAAGATAAGGCCATATTTGTCTAAAACCCTCTCCAAATCCTTAAATTCTGGGTTGCAGTCAGAAGAATGGAGGGTTATCTCTACTCTGGTACAATCTGGACCTCAAAACACCACCAAAAGAAATCTATTTCATCCCTCTATCTAATCCATGGATGGTGGGATTCAAATCAATCCGTACAGGCACGTGCAACTCCTGCAAACTCAAAATTTCTGGGAAAACTATAGTATTTTGTGTACTATTGTTTCACAAACTCTAATTACAACCACAACAACCTTGGGAATCATGTCCAAAAGGATTATACAACTCTCCAATGGTTTCCCACCGAATTTGGAGTAGGTTGGAGCTATTGAAAGGCTTTCCCCAACCAATTTTCAAAAATTTGCACTTTTGCACTTAAAAATTTGCATTTTTGCAAAAGTTGCATTTTTTCAATTTTGCACAAAAAGTTGTCATATTGGCTAAGGTTGGAATCCATATACATGGATCAACAAAAAAATCATGAAACATGTCTAAAGCCTATCAAAAACAAATCTAAACCATCTACTACCCCTATTGACCACATGGTCCCAATTGGCTTCTCAAATTGCCTAATTGGTCACATGGGATTACATGGTGGGGTTTATTGCATGCATGAAACACAAGACACACTAAGAAACCCTAATGATACTAGTCTTCATCCTTAGGGTCATGAATAGATTTTTGATGAGGTGTTCCTGCACCATACTCCCTGGGAGAAGAGATCTCAAGCCAACTTGAGATCAGAGTTTTTAAATTTGTACCATGATTGTATATTTGCTCACTTGTCATCCAAAATGCCTTAGAGTCTAGTTTGTCATACCAAGCCACCAAGTACTCAATGTACTCATTGTTCCTTATCTTCTTTGTGACCCTAGCATCTAACACTTTGCTCAACTTAGGTGATTCATGCCTTGGAATGTCATTGCCTACTGCAACCTGTATTGGTTCTTCCCCTTCATTGTCACTACCTTTGAAAAGTGTAAGATCACACACATAAAAAATGGGTGATAATCCAGGATGAGGAGGAAGTTGGATCTCATAGGCATTTTGTCCATACTTCTTCAATATCTGACATGGTCCAATCTTCCTCTGCATGAGCTTGGTATATTTTCCTTTTTGGAGTCTCTCCTTATTCAAATGTACCCATACCAAATCCCCAACACTAAACTATATATCTCTCTTCTTCTTATCAACATGAGCCTTATACTTCACTACAAATTGTTGGAGATGAGACTTGAATTGGTCATGCACCTCTTTGATGGCTGATGCAAAAGATTCACCATCTGGACTAATGGAATCTTTTTTGGGTAAATCCCTTAACTCAAACACTCCCCTTGAGTGGATGCCATATATAATCTAGAAAGGAGACTTCCTTGTGCTTCTATTGATGGTATCATTGTAAGAGAACTCTTCCTGTGATAGTATACTGTCCCATTTTTGTCCATGTTGCCTTGTCAAACACCTTAATAGGTTTTCCAATGACCTATTGACAACTTTAGTTTGTCCATCCGTTTGAGGATGGTAGGCTGATGAGAAAGATAGGTTAGTCCCCAACTTATTCCAAAGGGTCCTCCAAAAGTGACCTATGAAATTCACATCTTTGTTTGAAAAAATGTTTAAGGGTAATCCATGTATTCTGACTATCTCTTTGAAGAATAGGTCTACAATATATGATGTATCATACGAAGTCTTACATGGCAAGAAATAAACCATTTTACTAAAAATGTCCACCACTACAAAGACATTGTCAAATCCCCTCCTTGTCCTAGGCAGACCCAACACAAAGTCCATACTTATGATCTCCCATGGCTTAGAAGGAATGGCTAAGGGCTGATACAAACCTGCATTTCTAGACTTCCCCTTGGCTTTCTGACAGATTACACATGTCTCCACAAACTTTCTTATATCTGCCTACAATTTAGGCCAGAAATAATGTCTCTTCAGAAGGTCTAGGGTCTTGTCAAGGCCAAAATGACCTGCCATGGATCCACAAAGCTTCTCCCTAATAATATTCAACCTCATGGAACACTCAGGAATACACAACTGCACTCCTTTGAACAACAATCCATCTTCTATCAAAAATTCAGAAAACTCAATATGGTATCTCTCACCAAAGGTTTCATATACCTTGTATATCTCTCCGAAGTCTTCATCAGCATCATACATACTCTTCAAGGAATCAATACCAACACTCTCCATCTTGATTTGGTTGATAGTTAAGACCCTCCTGCTCAAAGAGTCTACAACTTTGTTCTTGACTCCCTTCTTGTGTTTGAGGGTGAAGGTGAAGGCTTGCAGGGTCTCTACCCACTTCATGTGTCGGTGGTTTAGCTTCTCTTGGCTATTGATGAAACTGAGTGCTTGATTACCAGTAAAAACTATGATCTCCTTAGGTAATAAATAGTGCCTCCACTTCTTCAAAGACTGTACTAGAGCATACATCTCCGAGTCATAAGATGAGTATCTTTTCTTGGCATCATTTAGCTTTTCATTGAAAAAAGCAATAGGCCTTCCTTCTTGACTGATCACTGCCTCAATAGCCATGTGGCTTGCATCACATTCCACTTGAAATATCTTGTTGAAGTCTGGTAAGGCAAGGACTGGTTGTTCTACAACCTTGTTCTTCAATGTTTCAAATGAATCATCTGCCTCTTGGGTTCAACCCAACTTGCACTTTTGTCCTCCCTTTATGGTGTCAAGCAAGGGTGCATAAACATGACTAAATCCTCTTATGAATTTCCTATAAAAAGTTGCTAAACCATGGAAGCTCCGGAAATAATTCATAGTCTTAGGTGTTGGCCAAGATAGTATAGCACTCACCTTCTCTTGGTCTATTTTCAACTCACCTTGTGAGATTACAAAGCCCAAGTAGATGATCTCCCCCTACATGAACAAACACTTATCCAAATTGATCATTAGTTTCTCTTCATGTAACCTCTTGAGAACCATATCTATGTGGTTGAGGTGTTCTTCCCTTGTGTGATTGAAGATCAAGATATCATCTAGGTATACTATGACAAATTTTCCTATGAAATCCACCAAGACTTCATTCATCAACCTCATAAAGGTACTAGGGGCATTGGACAACCCAAATGGCATAACTTTCCACTGATACAACCCCTCATTGGTTTTAAAAGTTGTTTTCCATTCATCCCCTAGCCTTATTCTAATTTGATGGTATCCACTTTTTAGATCCATTTTGGTGAAATACTTAGCAGTCCTCAAGCAATCAAGTAAATCCTCTATTCTAGGGATTGGGAACCTATACCTTATGGTTATCTTGTTGATGGCTCTTGATTCTGTACAAAGCCTCCAAGTGCCTTCTTTATTGTGTGAAAGGACAACAGGTACTGCACATGGGCTTAAGCTCTTTCCAATCAGTCCTGATTCAAGCGATTCTTTAATCTGCCTTGCCATTTCTGCATTCTGGTCTGTAGTGAGTTTGTAGGATGCTTTGTTTGGGAGAGTAGATCCATGGATCAGATCTATGCAATGACTGATGTCTCTCACCGGTGGTAGGGATCTTGGCATTCCATCTGAGATGATGCCTTGATGTCTATCAAGCAACTGTCTGACTGTAGGGTCTATATGCTTTTGTCCTCCTTCTTTCTCTTCTACAAGCTGCTCCTTCCTTGTCACCTTGGAGCTAGGCATGAGGGCATAGAAAACTGCACCTTTCTTTGTAATCTCCTTCATGAACTGTTTACCTTCTACCATCAACACATTTGCATCCTTTCCATTTGATTCCATCTCTTCCTCTATCAGAGGTAAGAGTTCTATTACTTTCCAATCCTTGGTGATTGAGTAGGTGTTTCTCAACCCATCATGATGAACTTTCAAGTCATACTGCCATGGTCTCCCAAACAAGAGATGGCATGCATCCATTTTGGCTATGTCAAATAACAATTTGTCCTTGTAAGATCTAATCTAAAACTCCACCCAAGCCTTCTCTTCTACCACTGCTTTCTAATCTTGGGTGAGCCATGAAACCTTGTAGGGGTAAGGATGAGGCAACCTTCTAAGTTTAAGATTCTCTACCATTTCAAGTGATACAAAATTTTCAGTGGATCCAGAGTCTATGAAGACCTTGCATACCTTTCCTCCTGCCTTGCAAGTGGTTTTGAAAAGAGATTTCCTTTGTGTAGGCTCCTTGTCAGGTACCTTCATGGTGGTAACCACTCTCCTCATCATCAGAGCCTCTCCTCTTTCAGGATAGCCATAGCTATCAGGAGCATTAACACTTTAATAAGTGTTTGCACTTGCCACACTTTGACAATCAGATTCCTACACCAAATTGCTTCTCCTTTCTCCCATAGAGCTAAAAGCCTTCTCTGAACACCTATTGGCTATGTGCCCTTCTTGGTTGCAGTTGTAGCACCTAGGAGGTCCTCTACCTTGGGATCTTACTCTAGAGGGTGGTCTTCTACCCCTAAAGATCCCTCTTGGATTGTAGCCCCCTCCTTGGTTGTAACTGCTCTATCCTCTATTGCCTTCTTGATTAGAGTCTGCCTGGTATCCAAAACCATTTCCTATACCTTTGAAAGGACCTCTTCCTCCTCTTTGTTGTCTCCCTTTACCTCTGCCATTTTTTTCCTGCCTTCTCTTCAACTTCTCCTCCACCTTGAGTGCCAATTGAAAGCACTTTTGGACTGTCTCCGAGGTGTGGAGATTCAAATCTTCTTGGACTGTAAATCTCAACGCATTGAGATATCTTGCCACCTTCTCATCTTCACTCTCTTTCACCTTGGCCCTCACACACAACTTCATGAACTCCTTGGTATAGAAACTCACGTCCATCTCCTTTTGTCTCCTCCTATGCAATTGGATATTATAGTCCATTGGGACATAGGCCTCTTTCACCAAGGCTATCATCTTCTTCCATGTAGCCACTCTTCTCTTTCCCTCTTTCACCCTCTCATCTTGGATGAAAGTCCACCAAGTTAGTGCAGCCCCTTTCATTTTGGATTGGGCCATCTTCACCCTTTGGTGGTCTGGAATGTCTTCACTTTCAAAAAAATTATCCAAGGAGTCTATCCACTCCATCACTGTATCAGGCTCCATCTTGCTTGCAAACACTGGCAGATCCATCTTTACATCCATTGTTCTTCTCTCCATGGACTTGAGGACACTCATTAGGGGTCTTTGGTTTGTAGGAGCCTCTAGCTCTTCCTGCATAGGGATCTCCTCTTCATCCCCTTCTTCTCCAGTCTCTCTCTCCCCTCTCCACTTTGTCCTTCAACTAGCCCATCACATTTCTCAAGGCCTGATTCTCATCCCTAACTACTCTTCTCTCTACCATCTGCTTCTTCACTAGGACATTCAACTCAACATTGGTCATTCTTGAAGGTGCCTCTTGGGTTCCCTCTTCTTCCGACATCTTGTCTTCTCCTTCTATCCAAAGAACACTCCTACACTCTGATACCACTTGATGCAAAGCTCAACCACACACCTAAGGGAAAGCCCAAACAAGACTAGTCTACTGACCCCTCAAATGATCACAAGGGTCTTGCAAGGAAGGACTCCACACCTTGGATGAAACTACACACACATTCACTAGGCTTGGATCTACTCAAGATGAGTAATTGCCTCAATACCTATCCTACCACATCCTATAACACCCTGCTCCTAAGGGATTAGGATTTGATTAATTTATGGCTATTGGAAATTGGTCCAAGCATTGGATTTGAGGTTAGGCTCCAATTCCTTATGCCTCCTTTGAAAACCTACCCCCTAGGCTTGTAACCCTATTTGGCGATAGAATGGACCTTAACACAAAAATGTTTCACAAACCCACACAAAAAAATTACCATTTCAAACACCCTTTCGGAATTTCTACTGATCCCCAAAATGGTTTGGCCAGGTCTGCAATTACAAGGTCTGATCCCTTTAGGGGCTAAGAGACCTAATAGGGGTAATTAGACCTATTTTCCAAAGCAACTACCAATCAATAAATCCAAACAAGAAAACCAACTCTATGAGAATGTGGGGGATGGTGAGTAACCTTTAATTCTAGGGTTTCATGCCTGGAATCCACAGCTATGATAACTTATGATGACTGTCCTAAATCTTGTCTTAGGTAGTCACATAGAAATGCCTACCTAATTTTGCTCCTTTCTCCACACAACCAAGTTTCCCCTGCAACAAACCATGAAAAATATAAAGTACAAAGGCATATCCTACATCCCTCAAAAGGAAGAGTCTTCTAATGGACTAGAATGCAAGATAAGGCCATATTTGTCTAAAACCGTCTCCAAACCCTCAAATTCTGGGTTGCAATCAGAAGAATGGAGGGTTCTCTCTACTCTGGTACAATTAGGACCTTAGACAACAACTAAAAGAAATATATTTCATCCCTCTATCTAATCCATGGATTGTGGGATTCAAATCAATCCGTACAGGCACGTGCAACTCCTACAAACTCGGAATTTTTGGGAAAATTGTAGTATTTTGTGTATTATTATTTCACAAACTCCAATTAAAACCACAACAACCTTGGGAATCATGTCCAAAAGGATTATAAAAATATCCAATGGTATCCCACCTAATTTTGAGTAGGTTGGAGCCGTTGAAAGGCTTACCCCAACCAATTTTCAAAAAGTTGCACTTTTGCACCCCAAAAGTTGCATTTTTGCAATTTTGCACAAAAAGTTGTCATATTGGCTAAGGTTGGAATCCACATACATGGATCAATAAAACACTCATGAAACATGTATAAAACCTATCAAACACAAATCTTAGCCATCTACTAACCCTATTGACCACATGGTCTCAATTGGCCTCTCAAATTGCCTAATTGGTGACATGGGCTTACATGGTGGGGTTTATTGCATGCATGAAACACAAGACACACTAAGACACCATAATGATCATAGTATCCATCCTTAGGGTAATGAATAGCTTGTTGATGAGGTTCTCTTGCACTAGGAATATGCATCCACACATCGCTCTTCTTGTAAAAGCTGAGCTAAAGAAACTATTAGATGTGGGTTTCATAAGACCTGTTGCCTATCTAGAATGGGTTTCAAGAATTGTACCAGTATCAAAGCTGGATAAAAGCATAAGAGTCTGCACCGATTTTAGAGATTTGAACAAAGCATGTCCCAAATATGATTTCCCACTACCCAACATTGATATAATTGTGGACTTATAAGTAGGGCATGAGATGTTTTCATTAATGGATGGCTTCTTAGGATACAATCAAATAAAAATTGCCCCTGAATATCAAGAAAATACAACATTCACCTATGCATGGGGTACTTATTGCTGGAATGTTATTCCATTTGGGCTTAAGAATGCAGGAGCAACTTATCAAAGGGCTATGAAAACAATTTTCCATGATATGATGCATACATTTATGGAAGATTATGTAGTTGATATACTTGCAAAATCTCTTACAAGATAAGAACATTTGAACATCTTAAGCAAGATCTTTGATAGGCTAGAAAGATGTTAGTTGATATTAAATCCAAAGAAATGTACATTTGGAGTAATCTTTGGAAAACTTCTTGGGTACATTATATCAGCCCGTGGAATTGAAGTAGATCCTGACAAGGTCAAAGCCATCATGGAGATGGAGTCACCTAGGAATATAAGTCAATTGTGATCTTTACAAGAAATATTGCAATCTATCAGAAGATTTGTCTCTCAATTAGCAGATAGATGTCATCCATTCACTCATCTTTTACATAAGAATGTTCCATTCAAATTGGATCAGAAAGGTGAAGAGGCTTTTATGCAAATCAAAGAATATCTCATGAATCCTCCAGTACTGGTATCACCAACCAAAGGGAAACCATTGTTGTTATATATATCAACAAAAAACGTATCATTAGGCGCTCTCCTAGCTCAACATGATGAAGAAAGAAAAGAAAGAGCAGTGCATTACATAAGTAGAACACTTGTCAGATATGAATTGAATTAGACATCAATAGAGAAGACATGTCTAGCAGTTGTATTTTCAACTCACAAGCTGTGACATTATATGCTGACTCATTCTGTGAAACTAATAGCAAAGATAGATCCACTAAAGTATTTGTTGAATGCCAACTTTGATAGGCAGACTAGCCAAATGGGTTATGATACTAAGTGAATTTGATATAGAGTATGTTGATTGAAAAGCTATCAAAGGACAAGTCATTGCTGATCAATTAGCTGAAGCACCTTTACAAAATGACATACCATTGCACATTGAATTTCCTGATGCAGATATTCTAAGAGTAAGTACAAAATTTTGGGAATTGTACTTTGATAGTTCTTATACACAATATGGCTTAGGAGAAGGAATTTAATTTATCACACCCTAGGGACACACAATTCTAAAATCATATAGACTATGGTTTCCATGCACAAACAATACTGTAGAATATAAAGCATTGACTATTGGACTCAAAATGGCTATTGAATGGAATATCAAGGAATTACATGTCTATGGTGATTCACAACTTATCATAAACCAAAAAAATGATGATTATCAAACTAAGGATGACAAGATCATGCCCTACAAATAGCTGGTAGAAGAGTTTAAAGAACACTATGAAGAAGTATCATTGACTCAAATCCCAAGAAATGAGAACGAAGCAGCAGATGCAATGGCTACAATAGCATCTCTCTTGGAGAATCAAGGGAATCAACATCATTACAAATTCATTATGGAAGATATCTTAACCCCTACCATTAAATCCCAACATACCTACATGATTTCCCATATATCGGGGATCAACCAATCCTTATACAGCCAAACCTATCAGTACTTAAAAGAGAATATCCTTCCTCCTGACCTATCCTACAATCAAACAAGAAATTTTATTCGTCAATCATCCTGCTATACTATTATTGCCAATACGTTAAATAATTGAGGTCTAGATAGTACTTTATTGAGATGTCTTGAACAAGAAGAATCTAAGAAATTTCTTAACGAAGTTCACATAGGTATTTGTGGCACACTGGTCAGAAGAAAATTTGAATTATATATATTTTTTACTTTAGTTTGTCTATATGTTAGTAATTTGCTTTTTTGAAGGTCTTAAGGGCATTTTTAGCCCTTGAAAGTTGTGAAAGAGAATAGCTAGCTTATGGTATGGTCTTTCAAATTTGTGTCTACAACTCTTGGAGACCTTTCCAATGAGATCAACGGCTCGTAATTTTGAGTCCCGAGTAGAAAGTTATGTCTAGTTGAAGTTAGGATAAAATTTCATATAGTTCTTTTTTTAAAATTTCATTGTTTTTAGATTTTATTATGTAATGAACAAATGTGACTGTTGGACTTCGATTATCAAGAGGTTTTTTGTGACTCTTGGAATCTCATGAACTTCTATATGTTGGGTTTTCAAATGAAATGGATTACTTTTTGGCTTGCTTCAATTCTATGATTTCTAGTTCTTGTAACAAAATTTACAATACCATAGGTTCTCACTCAGGTGTTGTCATCCGAACCCATAATTTGGATCAGTGGTATCCGAGCAAGTTTGCTCCTGTATGTCATATCACATGCGATCAACATATCAAATATTGGGCTTGGAAACAAGGAATCCTTCAGACTACCTTCTTTGAGATGCACACGATTGCAGATGGCTAAGTTGCAGATAGACAATGACATTAAAACATTAGTTGAAGAAGCACTAGAAAAACAACGTGAAGAAATGATGGAGTAGTTCAAGCAAATGCTGGAAAGTCATGGGTCACAAGCAAACCCACCATTCACAGGGCATACACCATTCAAGGTGCAAGTGAATTTTGATATACCCACATTCCAAGGAAAGATCGATGCAGATGCTATTGATGATTGGGTTTCAAAAATGGAAAGATATTTCTCTATCAATTAGTTCTCAGATGAAGAGAAGATAACTTTTGCTCTCCTCAAAGTTGAAAACCATGTGAAAGATTCATGGGAAGTAAAGTTAGCATCCAAGGCAGCAGAAAATGGCAGCACTTCTATTTTTGATAAAAAACCCACATGGGGAGAATTCATGGAGCACATAAAGGAAGAATATTTTCCTATTGATACATATGAACAGAAATATATGCAGTGGCAATTGCTTCGACAGAAGAAGGACCAAACTGTTCAGGAATATACTAATATGTTTCATGCCTTAACAACAAAGCTTGGCATCAAAGATTCTGAGACGCACCGAGTTTTGAAATATCAAAGTGGACTCCACAGGTACATCCAAACCGAAATGGAATTCCTGAACATAGAGATTTTACCTTGTGCATATAAATTTGCTACCAAAATTAAGGAGAAATTCAAACAGAAAGGAAGGAGAGATAATTTCACAAACAACAGATGGAAGAGTGAAGGTGGCAAAACTACATGGAAACAAACCTCTAAGGAACCCTCTCCCAATTCAACCACAGAAAAGACATGGAGTATGAAGAAGACACAAGAAAACGATATGTGGTGTGAATTCCATAAGCGTCCCTTGCATAATACAAAAGATTGCAGAACCATCAAAAGATTAATGATGGAGACACATGAAGAGAAGGCATAATCTAAGGTGGTAGAAACATGCACAGAAGAAAATCATGAACAGGTCATTGAGGCTGATCCATATGCCATGATAGCTACTACAAGGATATTGCCCTGGGAGGATGAGGAGAGATTGTTCCATTCACAAATGTGGGTCGAATGAAAAGCCGTGCACTTTATTGTTGATAGCGGAAGTCAAAAGAACCTAATATCAGCAGAGACTATGAAGAGACTGAATCTGAAAAAAAAAATCCACCCACAACCCTATTCAATGGGACGGATTAGTCAAGGAAGAGATATCCAGGTGTACTAGCAGTGTCACCTTTCATACTCCATAAAGCCTTTCAAAGATGAGGTAATTTGTGATGTGGCTCCCTTAGATGTTTGTGATGTTCTATTGGGACAACCATATATGTACCAGCAACATGGTATTTATGAGTCCAGGCCTCACAGTGTGACCATTAGATTACGCGAGCAGAAATACCGAATACCAGAGGTAAGCCCTGCATACACTACCTCTTTGATTAGTGCCAAGCAATGTAAGAGGTTAGTTGCCAAAACATGAACATTCATTTTATTGATGATTCATTCTGAAGAAGAAAGGAAATCTGTTTATAATTCTCACACCATCACAAACACCACAACATTGCAGAAAAAATCAATGGATCAAATTTTGATGAAATATGACAATCTGTTTAAGTTACCAACTGGGGTACCTACACATTGCCAAGTGAGACATACTATTGAATTGATATGAGGAACTCCATTACCTAATGAACCAGTCTACCGTAGGTCAGTATTAGAGAATAATGAGATTAAGAGGCAAATACAAGAATTGATTGAGAAGGGACATATTCGTCCAAGTGCATCACCATGTGGCAGCCCCATTGTTCTAGCAAAGAAAAGGGATGGAACCTAGAGACTTTGTATTGACTATAGGGCCTTGAATAAAATTTCAGTTAAAAATAGGTATCCACTTCCTCGGATAGATGACCTCTTGGACTAGCTTAGAGGGGCCCGATTCTTTACCAAAATTGATTTGAAATCATGGTACCATCAAGTACCAATTGAATCAGCAGATGTGTGGAAGACAACATTCAAATCTAAAGAGGGATTGTTTGAATGGCTAGTGATGCCTTTTGTTCTAACTAATGCCCCTGTGACATTCATGAGAATGATGAATGATATACTTAGACCATTCACTGATTCCTTCGTGGTGGTATATCTGGATGACATACTCATCTTCAGCAAAACTTGGGAGGAACATTTGCAACACGTGGAAAAAATTCTCTCAGCCTTACAAGAACATGGGCTTTATGCAAACAAAGAAAAGTGCTCCTTTGGTATGCAGAGTATCAGATACTCAGGATATGTTATTGACAGTGAGTGTGTCCATGTTGATCCAGAGAAGATATAGGTGATTAAGGACTAGTCATCTCCTAGAAATCTCACAGAGTTATGAAGTTTCCTCGGGTTGGCAAACTTTTATCATAGATTTGTGTTGGGATTTTCCCATCTGTCTTGGCCTCTAAATCAGTCATTGAGGGAGAGGTCACAAGAAAAATTTAAATGGACAAGTGCTCAACAAGAAGAATTCGAGGTGCTAAAATGAAGGTTATGTTCTGCACTAGTTTTATCTCTTCCTGACCTACAACAGTCATTTGAAATACAAACAGATGCATCAGAATATGCTCTAGGGGAAGTCCTCATGCAACATGGTCATCCAATTGCATATCACAGTCAGACCTTTTCTGATACAGTGCGTCGATATGCTACTTATGACAAGGAATTGTATGCTATTGTTCAAGCCTGTAAGCAGTAGAAATATTACATTCTGGGTAAGGAGATTGTCATCCACACAGATCACAAACCCCTTCAATTTTTGCAAACACAAGGGAAGTTTCAGAATGATTGACATCAATGATGGTCATCATATCTTCAACAATTTCACCTCAGTATTCGCCACAAGAAGGGAAGTACTAACAAAGTAGCAGACTGTTTGAGTAGGCCTCCAATTGCAGCCATAAGTATGGTTTTGAACTCATGTGGTCATCAAATTGAAGCTTGGGCTTGCTTGTATGAGAACGATGTTGAATTTGCAGATGTTTATAATTAATTAGTGAAGGGACAACAAGTGAATGATTTCTATTTGCAGGATGGAATGCTTTGTCACCTTGACCAAATCTATGTGCCCAATGCAGAACGCAAAAAGTTGATATGGGAAGCTCACTATAGTAAGGATGCTGGTCACTTTGGTATAGGTAAGACTACTGCTATACTCTAGAAGTATTTCTATTGGCCAAAATTATAGAATGATGTTATTTCATATATTCAAGCCTATACCGCATGTGCTATTGCTAAACCTGCCAATCGTAAACTTGGGTTGTACTCACCACTTCCTATTCCCAAAAAACCTTGACACTCAGTTTCTATGGACTTTATGTCTGGTCTTCCTACCCCCAAAAGAGGCCATGATTGTGTGTATGTTGTGGTAGATAGGTTCTCAAAAATGGCAGTAATTTCGAGTCCCGAGCAGAAAGTTATGTCTAGTTGAAGTTAGGATAAAATTTCATATAGTTTTTTGAAAATTTTGTAGTTTTTAGATTTTATTATGTAATGAACAAATGTGACTGTTGGACTTTGATTCTCAAGAGGTTTTTTGTGACTCTTGGAATCTCATGAACTTCTATATGTTGGGTTTTCGAATGAAATACATTACTTTTTGGCTTGCTTCAATTCTCTGATTTCTGGTTCTTGTAACAAAATTTACAATACCGCAGGTTCTCACTCAGGTGTTGTCATCCAAATCCATAATTCGGATCACAAACACTCAACTAGATTAACACTAGCTAAGAAATTTTTTCATATGGGTTACTATTGGCCTACTATGGAGAGAGATTCATTCACATATGCCAAGAAATGCATACTATGTCAGATCCGTGGGAATCTCATTCACGCACCAACACAATAATTGTATCCTATGGCCAGATTATGGCCATTTTCTCAATGGGGCCTTGATTTGGTAGGAAAGATAAATCCTTCATCCTCTAATGGACATATGTTCATTCTGACTGCTATTGAATATTTCACTAAATGGATTGAAGTAGTACCTCTGACAAAAGTGATAGGAAAACAAATATCATCAGTCATCTTGAATTATATAGTCTGTCACTATGGAGTTCCTATGACCATTATCACTGACAATGGATGACCATTTAAGAAGCAAGATGTGAAGGAACTATGTGAGCAGTTTCATATCCAACATAGGTTTTCTACTCCAAATTATCCACAAGGAAATGGTGAAGTTGAGGCATAAAACAAGACTATCTTAAAAATCTTGAAGAAAACAATCAATTAATCTGGAAAAGACTGGCACATTTAGCTAAATCCTGCTCTTTGGGCATACCGAACTAGCATCCGCACACCAACGGGGGCAACTCCATATTGCTTAGTATATGGATCAGAAGTCATATTACCCATAGAAGTAGATATACCTTCTCTATTGGTTTCCTTGAAAGGTCTTATACCAGAGGAAGAACAACGAGTCTCTAGACTCCAAGAACTTGAACTGGTCCAGGAACGTCGCCAAAATGCAACAAATCATTTGAAAGTATATCAAAAGAGAATGGAAAGAAGTTATAATCACAGAGTCAAGCCACACATTTTTCAGATTGGAGATATATTTCTAAGGGAGAATCCAAGAAATCAGCAAGACAAAGAAAATAAGGGTAAAATTGAACCAAATTGGCTAGGACCTTTTGTCATAGTAGCAACATATGGCTCAGGAGAATACAAGTTATCTACCCCTGAAAGTGATTGGTTTGATGAACCTATCAATTCTATTCATCTCAAGAAGTTCTATGCTTGAGATATAAAGTCTTGGAAAAAATCAATAAAAAACATATAAAATCCTATAGAAATTAGTAAAAATTAGAAAAGCAGAAAATCCCTAAAAAGAATAAACCAGTGAAAACAAAAATAAAAAATAAAAAAATAAAAAAATAAAATCAAAATCAAAATATGAAAAGCAAAAAAATGCAATAAATTTAGATGGTGAAAACCTAGTAAACATGCGCTATCTAAAAAGTGAGTCCTTCCATCTATGAGATCGCTTTGCGCACCTATCCACTCCATCATATCCAATCTATTGCTTCCTAGCTTATCCATTCCATCTTTCGCATCCATTGCTCTGAACCATTAGTAGAAAATATGCAGCTTACCAACAATTATCAATCTTTGACATACTTGTCATAGTCACTGTCTTAGATTTTATCAGAATCAATCAATCTGCATTTGTATCCTGCCATGGTTTGGATCTTGATCAATTCATACATCCATAATAAATTTTTGTTTCCACTGGGGGCAAAATCCTAATTCCCTTTGCTAAGGTGATCTTTTGAATCTTTGAAAATCTAAAATATTCGGAAAACTTAGAAAAACCAAAAACACCTAGGGTTTTGAAATAGATAACGAGAAACAAAGCAACAAAGATCAAGGCATCTTACGACAACTGAATCATGAAACTCAGAAAATGAATAATTGACCAACAAGTAATAAAGGATTAACAAAGATCATTCATCAAGATGATTATATCAGTTAATGACCATGAGAACATCTGAATGGCATGCAAGATTCAATGTTTATTTCTTGATTTTATTGCTAATCATGTACTCTATGTGACTCAAGGATGTCCATGACTAGAGACTCTATGACGAGGCATGACTATTTTCTTTGACTGATGTCTATGGTTTATCACTTATTAAGGTATGTACTTGTCTAAGGATATGATCGGTAAAAGATCAAGGAGGACGTTCTGAGTCATGTATGAAAGGGGATAATCCTTGTCTATTCTGCAAGCAATACTCAGGTCAACTTGATTCATTATATCAAGTTGCTTGTATTAACTTGCTATATCAAAATCCATGTAATAAATACTCAGGTCATCTTGGATCATTATGTCAAGTTGCTTCTATTTTCTTACAATATTTTAAAGCTCAATGATGAAATCAAGCACTGTTACAAGTCAAGCATATGAAGAATGGTAGTATCATTTTTAGTTAGATCATTTTAGATTAGCTCATTATTCATTTGCATTATAAGCATTCATTTCATTCACAGATCAATGGTCATGAATAAAGATTGAGTATACTTGAACAAACAAACAAAAAAAACAAATTGCATTTGATCATTGTAGGTGCATTCATTTTTAGAATCATTTTAATCATCATCTATTTTATTTAGTTGCATTTTAATCATTGTATTAGTTTGCATTGAATTAAGTGCATTTCATTAATCATGTAGTGTATCATCATTATTATTTGCATTATCATTTCATTAAAGATCATTTAGTTACATCTTTGCACTTAGATTCATAATTATTATAAGAATTACATATAAAAAATAAAAAACATTTGAATAACATATTAAATAATCATTCATTTGCATTCCCATGTAGATCATTACATTTGTATCATTTAAGTTAGTAATAATTTTCAATTGCATCCAAGGTCATCAAAATAAAAAATAAAAATAAAATATTTATCATTGCATCATCATATAAAGCATCATCATAATGAAGAGAAAATATCATAACATTATCCATAAAATCAATGCATATAGATCATCATCATATAGAGTAACATGCATAATAAAGATCATCATATAGAGTCCATGTCTGCATATAGATCATCATAAAAATAATAAAAATCCAAGTATACAATGATATCAGATGAAAAGTACAAGTGCCTCATCAATACAAAGTCAAGTCATGGTTGTCCTGTACCACTACCACCTGACTCTGTCCGTCTTTGTGGCTGTGGGTGAGAAGATCCTCTAGATGCCCATCTCCCATGATCACCACTCCTTTGAGGAGGTCCCATGACTCCACTGCTGCTAATATCCATCCTCACAGTGGTATGATAACTACCCGCTATCTGTCTCTCTGCGACTAAATCCTCATATAGTCGTCACCAATGGGAAGTCTCCTTCTTGGACCAAACTAGTGCTCTAATAGTATCAGCTGAGAGAGTGCCCAATCCAACCTGCTAAATGTGATCAAGGAGTCCCTGAGTATCTTGTTGTCTCCTAACAAGTTTGTCTCTCTCTGTCATGAGTGTTTGTACCTGGGCTCTAAGCTGATCTACCTGTACTCTGAGACTATCCATGGTCTCTTGCTCTAGCACATCCTGTTGTGGCACATAAACCCCAATCCCCTCATCTCCACCTCCTTGTCCACCTACTGGAATCTCAGTCCGAGTAGCTCTAAGAACCCATCATCTAATGAGTGGCACATGATCCTCTGGATCCTCATCCTCTCCACTATGAGATACAATAACCCTAGGGTCTAGCTGAATCTAACCAAAATCAATGCCTCCCACAACCCCCATCTAGTCTAGTCATCCTGCCTCCTCCTATAGAGGGCAACCCTCTCAGTGATCTCATCCTCGCCCTTCCAGAATCCCTCCCAATCCATCCAACCTCTCTCCACCCATAGGAAACAGTCTCCTAATCCTTCCAACTAGTCCAAACGGTCCTCCACAGACTCTCAATTGACCTCCTCTCCGTCCGGGTCTCCTACCGCCACCACCTACATCTCCACCCTCATCTCCATACCCTCCGGCCTCTTGAGCATCTCTAAGCTCTCATCTTCATCTCTATCTCCTAATAAACAGATCATCTGAATCATCATCCTCATCTCCTGATCTGGGAGGATGATCTGTTGGATCGATAATACGAGGAAATGGGTGTGCGAGTATGTACTGAGCATAATCTGCAGTAACCCTTGGATCTAGAATGTGCAATCTCATATCATAAGCCACCCTAGGATTATCCAGAAACTCTTCACATGCTATCTCAAACGACAAAGAAGGTCCCCAATCTCACCTATCTCTGTACTGTCGTGCATATATCATGACACTAGTAGGCATAAGCTGAATGATACCAAATTGTCTCAGAATGCGACTAATTAACTGTCTCTCAACAATGTATGGAGTTCGACCAATGAGATATCTACTCTGCATAATATATGGTAATGTTTGTGCACCATCCATCTATGGATCACAATTGAAATAAGGGCTCCAAATAACACTAACCAATGAATCAAGAACCCAATGCCAATACTCCATCTTACCCAGCTTATGTTGAGTAAGGATACCTGCATACAGATTAACATATGGCTGCCTCTCACCACAAACTCTATGATGAATAGACCAAGTATTAGCAATGTGCTCCCAACACCAGATCTGTAAAAGTGTGCATCTTGTCGACAGACTAACACTCTCATTGAAAATAACCTGATGAAGATCATGATACAAATGAGAAAGCATACAAACACCCCATAGATATCGAGTCCGATGTTGCATCATGCTCTGAAGAATCTCGCTGCACCCAACAACAAAACCTCAAGATCTCTTGTCTGGACAGATGAATCCCCGAATCAAACCTGCAAGAATCATAGGGAGAGTCTCATAATACATAATTATATCCTCCCATCGGACCTCTCCTCTAAAAATGCTCTTATCACCAAATATGGCTCTGCATGCCTCTGTTCCTCCACGATCCTGAAAATCATACTGAACTAACTCACTGATCACTGGGATGTGGAGAATACTATAGACATCCTCAAGTGTCACACTAATCTCACCCATGGGTAGGTCGAAAGTGTTATGCTCACTATGCCATCTCTCGACTAACGTTGTCAACAATCCCCCATTATGGGTAATATAGGCATGTATAACAAGTGGCGTAATCTGCATGCATCTATATGTCTCACCTCTGCCTGTGTAAGCTCTGGCACTAAGTGCCGCATCGCTGGGAATTTCTCTCAACACTGGAGAACATCAAGTTTCTCCTATTTACCAAGAGAATTCGATCATCAATCATCTATCTATCAAATCAAAGAGATCGCTAATCTCTCACATCAACAATTGGTAAATCTTTTCACATGAAGAAAATTAGGCTATCAAATCAATTTAAACCTATCAATCATGGTTTTCTATCAATCACTGAGCTCAATCAAACTCTGCCATGCTCTTCATCAGAAACTAAATCGGTTTCTTAGAGCTAATCTATTCAATCAAATCAAATCGAACAATTGTTTATCCTATCAATCAACATTATCAAATCAAACAATCAAGTACCTATTCATCACAATTGCACATCAACATGCCTAAATCTAATCATCAAAGTGAATTTTTACTATGAACAACATCAAACACATTCATCTAAAACAAAAATACTAATCTTTTTAAGAAAAGAGCTTTTATATTGAATGCATGCGCTGAACCACACATATGTGTGAACCTTTTTAACAAAAGTGCTAAACCTTCGAGCATATGCATGAAACAATCAAAAGCGTTGTCTTAAACATCAAACGTGCAAACACTAAAAGAAAAAGCGTTGACTAGGAAAAAGCGCTAACAAAATGAGCACATGCGCTAAACTAATCAAATGCGCTAACTTTACATGCAAAAGCACTAACAAAGAAAACAAAAATGTTAAACATAATTGCCAAAAATAAAATAAAATTCAAAATAACCAAAAACATGCTAAACAAATATGAAAAATTGTACGACAAGTTGCAAAAAGCTCGGGATATGATACATACTGGATACCCATACTCAGGAGGTCGTTGATATCACCGAACGTGCTCAAATCGATGGTTCTCCAATGGGATTCACCATTTTTCCACCTCACCAAGACAATTTCTTCACAAAGCTGACAAGGATGCAAATGAAATTAAAATTAACTTTGGTTAATTTTATATTTACTATTCAGAAGGGTAATTAATGTTTTTCAATGGGGCAATTATATTTATTTTTCATAAATAAATTTAATTGACGAACCTTTTCAATTATCGTGAGATCAATCGCTTATCCAAATTTTTCAACAAATTGACAATCAATCTCCTGAGGGGGCACACAATTAGGATTTTTATCTCCATCAGGCACACTATCGAGACTTGATTTAATCTTTGAAACAATGTTGTCGTGACATCATTTTAAAGAGGGGCAAAATGTATACACATAAAAATGGCTGAGCGATTAAATAAATATTTTATATTTATTTAATGTTTATTCTTTTATTTAATAGTTAATTTGAAAAGATTAATTTATTTAATTCATTTTGTGTCTTTCTATTAATTAATTTAATTGAAATATTTTATTAATTAATTCATCTATCCTATTCCTCTAATTAATTAAATATCTAATATTTAATTATTCTTCTGATCAATTAATTGAATATCTAAATATTTAATTATTTTCTTCAATCATTTGAATATCTAATATCTAATGATTATTCTTCTATCCTATAGTCTCAAATATTAAATAATTTCTAAATTATTTAATCCCTTATCCAACTCACCTTCCATCTCCACTTCATCTTTCCTTTGCCAACTCATCAATCATGTGGCTAAAGATATTAATATTTCTTAAATATTAATTCATCATTTATCTCCAACCTCCAAATTTAATGAAATATTGTGTACGTACACATATTTCCTAACCTTCTTCTATATTCCGTCCAACATTCCTACATCTTAGGAAGGACTTGAGTCCACTTGTCCTCTCATGCCTAAATCTTCTCCAACCATCCCTAGATTCCCTCAATCAACAACCCAATCAAGGTGAGATGAGTGACACTTGTCTTCTCTTTGCCCCTTTCTCTCAACCTTCACCTTTTCTCACAGCCATCCAAATCTATTGATCTGATCATGACCATTGATCTGGGCCACATCATCTTATCCTCTCAAAGTCTATAAAATCAGGAGTTTGAGTTGAGAAAGAGTTAGTCTTCAAGTGAGTTTTCAAGCTAATTATTTGTGAAAACTTATGCATACATGAGTTTTATTCTTGAAGCAAATAGCATAATCATTTAGCATTGCATATCATAGTATTAGTTAACTATCAGTTATCAGTCCATTCTTCATATGCCATCTTGGAAGCTATCAGTGCTTGTCTGAGAGCACACCATCTGCAACCAGGAGCAGTGGAGTTAGGACACAATGAGACTTAAAATCATGAAGGTAAAAATAATGTTTTTATTTTATAACAATTTCATGTAGTTTCATTGGTTGTGTTTGGATTTTCTGTAGCATTTCCTTTGTATTTTGTGAAACTAACATGTTGCAGGTAGTATTTTGATGATGATATTCAAGTCGACACAGGTATCAGAGTCAAACTTCCTTGAGGCTTAACTACTTGGGAAGGATCCCTAAGGTAGACATGGGGGAAGGAATGAGTTATAGAGAGATTTCTAATAAACTTACAGAAATTGAGGAGGCCCTAGAAACATTTAAAGGCAAGTATTAAGCTTCTCTTGCTAAGAGAAGAGAGCTAATTGAACAAGTGTTGGAGGTTTATGAGAGAAGTTATTCTAATGAAGTAAACATAGATGCATTAGTTGATGAAGTAGAAAAATTGAATGATGAGAAGGCTAACTTGAGGAGAGAGCTAGAATCCCTAACAATAAGAATGAGTCAAGAACTTGAAGCAAGGAGGTCAATAGAAGACAAGATCAAAGAGAAAGAACATGAGATCTTTAAGCTGAATCAGGAAGTCGGTACCCTATATGCTCATTTGCATGAGGAAAAAGAATAAATAAAGTTAGGATTATTATATCGCAATGTCTCTTAGAGAGACTCTTATGAAAAGGAATGAAGATATTACAAAGGAACTTGTTGATGCTAATGAAAAACTTGCTAAGTTTAACAAAATTTCTACCATGCTTGATGAAAAGATTCAATCACAAAGGATGAATGATGACACAACTAGATTGGGTTATACTACATTTGAGAAAGGTGAGTCTTCCAGTACAAAGGTTAACATGGAAAGAGTTAAATCTGCACCTAAAATTTAGAAACCCACTAGTAAGAAACCTTATAAACCTGTATGTTTTAATTGTCATAAGCCAGGACATACTGTTAATGTTCGTAAAAGTAGATCCAATGTTGCTAATGGTTATAGATCTAATACATATCAAGGATATAAGCCTAGAACTTTTAATGGATATTGTTACACTTGCAACATGCATGGGCATAGAGTTGTTGAGTACAGGTATGGAGCAAATAATCTATCACCTCACATGAGTCAGAGATCTGGTGGTGGTTGGTAAAGAACCTTTAATGACCGAAGAAGTCCTAATTGGCACAAACCCTATGCTAACCGGTCTAGACCCTATGAGATGGAGAAGAGGATGAATGTGGTTTGCACAATCTATCATAACTATGGTCATGTAGCTATGAACTGTAGAAGAAGGACCGATAGAGGCAATGCTAGACCTTGGAGAGCATCTGGTATGGCTTGTTATCATTGTCATCAAGCGAGACATATTGTAAAGTTTTGCAGAGTAAAGATGAATCAACTGGTAAATCAATTTGATGATCGAAAAGGGAAGATGAAAATTGAACTGGATGAGACAAGACCTGAAATGAATAAAATCTGGAAAAAGAAGGATGATGAGAAAACATCTGAAGATCCTAATTCTTCACCTAGTGTGGAGAACCCTTTACCGAAAAACTAAACCATTAAAAAGCTTAGGGGGAGCTTAATGCTAGATCTATTTTAGAACCCCCTGAAGGACCATGAGGTAAGTTAAATATGCATACTTTGATGCATTATGATATTGAGAAGTGATTATATGATCAAACTGGTAGGTTTGATATGTTATGAGAACTAGTAGTATGTTAAAATATGTTTTAGGGTTTTACTGGTAATAGCATTTAATGTGGTAGATAATGGGAAAATAAAAAACAACCTTGTGAATGTCATTTGTCACTTTGGATTCTTGTGAGTACTCAGAGAGAGAGAAGAGAAGAGAAAAATTTGTGTTTGGAGCATCTAACCAGATTGAAAGAGATTTGAGGAGATTTGAAGTGATCCACGATTGGTAATCGGCGAGAGGACATTGTTAGTTTCAAAACCCTAGTTGTGAAAGCGGTAAAAGGTATTTATCCAAAAAATCCTATTTTCTATTTCTGAAGTTTGAATCTTTGAGAATGGATACCCTGCATCTAGTAGATGTTATAGACATACCTCATCCTAAATTTAAAAGGCGTTTGTTTAAGTCTATTGAAACTGATCCCTTCGGAGCCCTATCCAGAGTTCCCTATGGAGTGTTACATGTAGAAGATATTAGATCTTTTTATCATTGCAAATTGGAGAATCTTGGTCTTTTTGCGATCTTTGACCAATATAAATTATTGTGTGATAAGAACAATGTTGAAGGAACAATTTAAGAAGGCTATCGAGAAAGGTTTTCACCATGCACTAAATTCTATTTATGATTTTGATGGTGAACATGTCAGATATGCTCTTAGCAGGATTCATGACCAAATTAATGTGGCTCAATAGACCACATAAGATTACAAAATAAGCTATTCATGTAGTCACTAGACTTTGTGCCATCGGTGAGGTTCTAGTATTGAGATTTGTCCTAAGAATGATGTTGAAAAGATGACTAATTCAAGATGGGATGGAAGAGAAATGATAGTGAATAATATTAATGATCCAATAGTTAAATATGCTTCAATGGTTATTGGTTATTGGATATATCATTCTAGAAGGATGAACAACATCCTTGCTGCAACCATTCATACCTCATACCGAATGATAAAGGAAGATGTTGATTATGATTTATCCAAGGTATTGCAAAGTCAAGTGATGCTGAATCTAGAGTTCATCAAGAAGGATAAGAGATTGAAGTTTAAATTTGGACAGTTGATCATTGGTTTATTTTTCTACTTTTAGAATTGTTTTCTCGGTATCGGTGATGTTCAGTGATCTAAGGACTCACTGACACTATCACAAATGAAGAAAATCATTAGAATGTTGGGTGATGGTTTTGATAAGATTGCATGGGGATATTTTAAGGATTTTTAGAAGAAGATGCATGCAAGAGAAAGGTTATCGGAGAGTATTGTCTAGAAATATAAGGACATAATTTGTTTCCTGGTTGATACATATACCTGTATGATGGAGGCAGATGATCCCAAGAAACTTGGGTGATGCCTATGGGTTATGAAGTCGAGGCAAATATTTTGGTGGCATATGCAGATCACTTGTTAACTCAATCGATAGATACAACTGCAGAAAGATTTGGCAACTACAACAAGAAATCTCTACAGGTGCACTCTGAATTAAATAAACCAATAATTGCTAAGAAAGTGAGAAAGGAAGTGGAGGCATTTGTTGAAAAACAAGGTTTTACAAAGGAATCCATTATAGAAGCAAGAGCAAGACATGCAACACAACAGGCAGGTGCATCAAGTGCCCCAACTGGTACCTCCACCAGTATGAAAATAAAAAGTGAAGATGCAAAGGTTAATAAATAGATACCTTCTAAAGCTAAGAAGGAGAAGCCTTCCAAGATACAATTCAAGAGAAAAGGAAAAATTGTTGAGGCCCCTACACCTAAAGCATCTGTAACTATAGGGAAAATGAAAAAGGAACAAGCAAAGAAATCAGTAGCTATTGATGATGAAGAAATTGAATTAGAAGGTGAGAAGAAAGCCTTAAGAGCTAGTGGTAAGAGATCAAAGGATTTTGGAACTTCCACTGTCAAGACTGTAAAGAAACCGGTAACAAAGCTTACAACTTTTGAAAAGTTAATAGTTCATGTTAAGGAGTATGGTTTATTTACTTCTGTGAAGAAACTTTATGATAGTTTTGGTGAGGATGAACAAAGACAGATAGAGGATGCAGTTATTTTCATGATGAATAAATACAACAAATCCCTAGTTGAATTGCAAGGGCTATTTCAAATTCTTTATATAATAAGATTGATGGAAGATGGCAGGTTGCTATGAAACAAGACAAAGAATGTATTAAATTCATTCTTAAAAATCTGCAACTTGAAGCTACAAGAGAGGAGATAGATGAAATTCTTGCAAAGGTAAAACCATCTTTCTGATCTAAGAAAAGGTTGACAAGAATGTTAATTCGTGAGACCCAATCAGTTCATATGGAAACTGCACTGATATTGAAGAAATTACTAGGTTTGATTCCTGATGAGGAAAAGCAACTGGAGAAGTTTGAGATAAAAGATATTTTAGACAATGTTGATATTAGTGATTTTACACATGATGAGATTGTTATGGGAGGCCAACCGCTCAATACACAGACAAAGACAATTGTCATTACTGATGATGACACCGGTACTAATGATGTTGATGCAACTGATAATGTAAATGTATAGGTTGATGATAAGCAAATGTTTGAACAACAACAGGGATAGGAAGAGAAGAAATATAGAGAAGACAAGAGCTCTATAGAGCCACCGGTACATACACAGATTGTTCTACCACTGGTAAATGACAGTGAAAAGAATAAGGAAGCAGAAAAGATAAAAGAGAAGAAAGAGGATAAACCTGAAGAGAAGAAAGAGGAAGAAGAGAAGGAAACAAATAAATCTAACCCTAAAGTGACACCTATATCCTTTACTTCTAAAAATAAAATAGATGATGATGAGGACGATGATGAATTAAGCATACAAGGACCCATTAATATGGATATGCTTAGTTCTATAGAATTAATGGAGATTTCCACTGCAATGCAATCTAGAGAAAAGAAGAAGAGAATGAAAGATCAACAAAAAGAAGCTGAGACAATCAAACTGTAATACCCTAAAAATGGTCATCTAAAATCATAGGCCCCTAAACTTGACTACATCACCAAGGTCCTAGCCAAAGACAAATTAAATCAATCATGAGCACCTAATTAATTAATTCTTAGTCATCAATGTCACATGGAAAATAAATCACTCAATGTTAATTAAATAATCATTCCAAGTAAATTATTTTAATCAATTATCTTATTTATTTAATTAAACATCCTACCATATTTAATTAATAAATCAATTTTCCATTAAAACATGAAAAAAGAATTAATTGGAAAAAGGAATTAATTTGAAAAAGAATTTAAAATTGAGAAAAGAAATCAAAATGGAATTAAATTAAAAAATCTCAGACAAGTAATTAAATCAATTAAAAATCAAAATTGAATATCAAAATATAAAATATGAAAAAAATCAGTTTTTTTGATTTTATCTTAAAATGAGTTCAATTTTCTTTAAAACTAAGAAAAGTAGCCAATCACATCAATTCACTTGGATTGTGCTTCCTCTTGGAGAATCTTTTCTGCTCATCATTGATCGATCTTGACCGTTGGTCTCTCTTTGGATTTTCTATAAATTCAGGCCTTCATCTCTCATAAAAAAAGAACCTGGAGATTATTGTTATTCTGTTGTTTTTTCTCTAGGCTTATTGGGATTTGTGCATTGAGATATTACATACTAGTCATTGCATATTTGTTAAATCATCTAGCTTAATATTTCTTAAATCATGTTAGCTTAATCATGCATATCTAGCTTAATCTTGCATTCATTTAGCTCAATTTCATATTCATATAGATTAAATCCTTCGTTTAGGTGTCATCTAGTCATTAGTGTTGCATATGAAAATCTGAGAGCAAAACTAAAATCACATCTACTAGAAGGCAATAGGTCGCTTTGTAATGGTTTATTGTTCATTATTGATTATTGATTATTGATTTACTAACCATGCATCTAATGACTTAATTGAAGTGTTGTGTATTCAGATACAGATACACATCTACTTTTCACACACACATTTTTGGCACCCATCATGGGGCTCGAGAATTTCATTTTCGGCCTTGCAAGATCTTTATTTTATTTTTTAGGTTTTTCATTCGTACAACCTCTGCAAAAGGTTGTATGAGTTTTTATTCATTACATGGGAATCATCGTACGAGTTTCTACTTTGTCATCTTCTTTTGGGGTTTACTCGTTCAGTCTAGTGAGAATACTCGTTCTACACTATGAGAATTGTCATACGAATTTATGAGTTTCTCATTCTATAAACAGTATCTTTTTAGGGTTTTCTTGACTTGGCTTTGAATTTCACTGGTGCTAACCCTGAATTGTCTTTTGTCTTCCTAATATTTTCATATCCTAACTCATTTTCTGTAGAACGCTTGTCCAAGAATTTATCAAATCAAACTCATGCATGTCAAAGAATAAAAAACATGACTATTGATGCGTTGGTTTTGTAGGTTGCCTAAGGAGAATCAACCAAATATCGTGTATTCTTGAAATTCATTTTTAGGCACTTAAATTTCTATTTGGTTAATGAACAAATCTGTCTTTTGTGTTTGAAGAAAAATCTAAGAGGTAGGAAAGAATGCTCTTGTCTGCACAGACAATTAGAAATCCAGACCCTCGAAGATTTTTCTAAGTTTGAGATTTGTGTACCTTTTAGTGGGCCTGTCATGTTACAGTGGGAAAAAGTAATCACCCTGTGAGAACGACCCAAGTGAGTAAAACTAAACCCAAGCATTCCAACTAACTATAATAAATAGGCCTTTCGGGATGAAAGTCTTGGGGGACGAGATTATTTGAGTTTTCTCTTTCGAGATCTCTTATAATGGGGCATTTGGTAGGGCCTCACGGTCTCAATCATGTTTGCATGACTACAACTTGTTTTAGTACCTTATCAGGCTATAGGCCTCAATTGCACTTGCACGACTTCAAGGGGTAATTTTAAATGGAAATCCTTACTACAAACTCTAAAATAATAGCTACCCGATTCACCTCCAAAAGGGGGATAATCTTTGTGCAAGAGAGATAGTAACTCTCCCAAGATACTTGCCATTTCATGCCCCCATTGGCATTTGGAGTCGACTAATATGATGTTGAGAATCCATTGCATGAGACCTAGCGACCATATTCTGATTAGCTATTGGGTGTGTACCTGAGTCTGCAAGCAAAGGTTTTCTCTCTCAGCCAATTTCCTTAGGATTAGTGTGTTGTCTTTGATGTTACTTTGGATCTTACATGTTTGCTATTTTTTTTGTCCAAAGCTAAAACTGGAAAAACTCAAAAATACCAAAAAAATCAAAATTCAGTGATAAAAAAAAACTCAGTCTCCTTGTAAAAAATATGTCTCTAAGCATAATTGTCATACGAGCTTCCTAATTCATCATACAAGTTGACTACATTATCGTCTAAGTCTTCTAGTTTGTCATTCTGGCTTATTTAAACTGTCATTCCGGTCTCTGAAGATTGTCATCTGAGCTTATAAAATTTGTCATATGAGTCATTTTGGCCTATGACAAGCTGTCATTCGAGTACAGGCAGAAACTTGTATGAGAAAATATTTGTGTCGTCTGGAACCTGCCAAATTGCCATCTGATATCTTCTATTGCACAAAACTCTAATTCTATTAGTCCAAAACTTGTCTGTTGGCGTACTTTTCCAGAACTGTCATACTTGCCTAATCAGTCCACAGTAAGCGTAAATCTGGTCATCATAATATTAAGCATAAACAACCTTGATAGTATACCTCTGTCATTGTGTTGCATGACTTTGTCGATTATCTCCCAGCTAGTTCAAATCAATCGATTATCAAACTTATCAAATCGATTATCCATCGCTTATCAATCTTAATCAACCTAGGTTGCTTAGATCATGTCTTACATAGGATAGATCGTTACTGAAACCACATTGAGTCTTAGTCACCTTTCTTAATCACTACGTTAAACGCGTAACTAGCTTTGACTTGATCTTGACATCTGCATCACATCTAGCTCTCGGTCCTGTCGGTTGTAAATGCCTGTTCGAACCAGAAGCTCTTCTAAAAATTCTAACAAAAGTAAGAAGCCCATGGCTACCTTTTTCCAACAAATTCAAGATCTCAAGAGAGAAATATATGACATTCAAGCCCAACAAAAAGATTCAAAGACCCTTCTTGAGATAAAATTTCATGATATCAAGAAAACCAGACTTCAAGAAATACTAAAACAATTATATAAGGTGGAACAAAAAGTAATTGAAAATCAAAAGCCAAATTTCATACAAGATCACAAGACATACTCACCAAGACAAAAAGACATCTATCCCTTAGATAGACATTTTACACCTTTGGGGCAATCTATTGAGTCATCTTTGGAAGAGCTTCTTGAAGAAAATCTTATCATATTGCCTGACAAGACCACATGGGGATGTGACTTTTTGAGCAATTATTATGCATATCATAAACATAACAAACACAATAATTCAATGTGAATGGAATTAAAATATAAAATTCAAGACCTCCTTGATGATGGTGTTATTGAAATTGAAGACCCTAATAATTCGCCTAAGGAGAAACCAGATGTCATTACTAAGCATGATCAAAATTATGAACCTGTGTCTAGAAATGGGCACATATAGCCTCCATCTCTCCCATGATTCTTCCATATCATAAGTATTCTCAACAACAATCCATATCATATCCCTCAAATAATGAACCTAATGATGAAACTTCTCATGTTGATCCTCAAGGGCTATCTCAAGGGTCATCCCATCCAATGGTTGAAAAATATCCTATCTCACTAGCATCCCTTGATTACCCCCTTATACTTTTCCATTTCTTCAAAAATTATCCCCTTCTATCTCAAGAGAAGATCATCCTTCCAAATATCATTCCTAATCCACTTCCTAAGAAAGATCATGATGCCTCTTCCACCTTTTCAAATGATCCTATTCAAAATGAAGAGTCAAACACCATTCCTACTCTATCTAATGGTCCTCTTCCATGTCAATATCAAAGTATCCCTTCATCTTCTTGTCATAATCCTCCATGTTCACCTCAAGGATCCATCATGCCTACAAAGCCCTCTCATGATTCTACAAGTCAAAATATTTATAAACACAAAGGGGTAGACCTTCACAAGCAAGAACCCCTCCATGTTAAAGACAATATTAAGGGTCATGGCCTTAGTGATGTTCCTCAAGATGTTGGTATCCCTACTAAACCAAGATCCAAATACATGCCTTCCCCTTCATCTCTTCCATCCATTTTAGGACCCTATATCCCTCCATCCCTTATGCAGGATCAACAAAGGCATACATCTTCGCATACCTTTCATCCATCTAAAAGGACGTAAAGGTTCACCGAGCAAAAGAAAGAAAAATCAAAAGTTATAAGGGTTACTAAGGCACTTGTGGAAGCAATGAGTTCCAAGGAACTGCAAAAGTAGGAAAAATAAAAAACCATGTGGATCCCTAAGCGGCTCCTTGAAGCACAATGGTCTAAAGAAAAATCCAAATCAATGTCCAAAATTATTCCCCCCCCCCCATCCAAACTTTCCAAATCTATTTCTCCATCACTTCCTTCATCCATTTTGGATCCTTATGTCCCAAAATCCTTGGTTGTGCCTCCATCCAAATCTCAAAATCTAAGATCCACTTTTCCTCCATCACACCACACCTCAAGATGTGTGTCAATGTTGATTCCTTCCACACTTCCATTCACTCATGCACCAAACTTTTAATATCTGGTCCATTACCCAACACCTCTTTTTCATCCTTCCATCTCCCTTATCCAATCCTTTCCATAATACTTTACCCTAGTTTCATCACAAAATCAAAAAACTAAGGAAATCAACATTGGAGGTGTTGAACATGTACACTTAGCTCAGTCCTTATATCCTATTGGAAAAGACATCTTTATCCGACTCTTCAAACAAAGACTGATGACCCACCTACACAAAACTCCCCAACCCTATGAATAACATGCACCTTAAATGATATTATATCTAAGGGCTAGGTTAGTTTAGCATTTTCTTTCTACACTGCATATCATTTTCTTCAAAGCATTGCCATGAAGTCTTTGAGATCCTAAGGTCATTCATTTTCAACATTACCCTGTGATGATGCTTTACTTATGGTTGGGTAGTGATTTCACTACTTGAGACTTATTAATCCAAAATCTATCAATTGCTATATCTCAAACACATTAATAACATCTCTAATTCATTCTAGACACCTAGTTGATCATATGACTAATGAAAATCCTAACATTCTACTTCAACATCGTTGTAATTGTCACACCCAAGTAGGTTTCATTACTTACAAGTCAAGGCAAGAAAAAGAAAAAAAAGGTGCTATGCCAAATATTCATCTCAAGGCAAAAGAGAAATGATATATAACTGCAATATCACACATACCAGTGTGACAAAAAACTTGACTATGGGAACATGCGTGTAACTCCACTAGGGCTATGAATACTTGCTGGAAATAGAGCAATATTCAAGAAATTGCAGTCTATAACCTCATCGGAGCTCTAAAATCTTGCGAGCAGCGAGGCTCTATTCGGGATGCTTTTGAAGTTAGAATAATCCATGTAGCTAGTCATATAGGATGCTACAAATATTTTGTGAACACAAGAGCAGGAATTAACTCATTTGCACTCACATGGGCAAAAGAAGATCAAAGTTTCAAGAACCAATGGGGAAGTTTTATGTGTCTCCATTTGTAAATCCTAGTCACTGTGTGTTAATTTGGATGTTCTGAGGGACCTTAAGGATTGATCGACCACTTATCTATGAAATATTTTGTACCTCCAATTCAATTGGTGTATTAAATGCTAAACAAACAAAGTCAACACAGTCATCCTTGTGCGAATAGGAAATGCATCTTCATCATGCATATTACATTAACACAAGTCATATCAAAAATTAATTGTCTCTGCATGCATTCTACAGATCATCATGTCATATAGGTTTGCATACTAGGGCCATAGCTAAAGAAATTCTAAAAATCATAAAATGTCCTGACCAAATTCTGAAAATCATAAAATGTCTTGACCAAACTCCTAAAAATCATAAAATGTCCTGAACAAAATCCTAAATATAAAAAAAAATCGCAAAATCAAAAACTGAAAAATCAAAGTGAGAAAGCATAGACCATCCATCAAACTAAATCAACAACATCTGTAATCAAACATCAACATGTCTTATACAAGGAAGGGTACACTTGAAACCAGATAGATCAGTCTTATACAGGGTACTCACTCTTTGAAACTAGACATTCCTATCAATGATCACACAAATCAAAACAATGGCATAGATCAGTATGGTTGTTGGATTTTGTCCATGTTAGTCTTGTCTCTTGTACTCAAGTGCTCCATCTATCAATGCAAATTTGACATTTCCTGCTTTATTTCCTACTTTTCTATATCTTCACTTTAGCTTGTATATATCCTTTAGTCTCTTTTGTGACACCTTGGGTTCTTCTTGGAACCCCCATGGCTTGAAACCGATCAATGTCCTAGTCTTAGGGAAATCAACTGGTCCATTTAAAAGTCCTAAGCAATTCAACTAGGTCATCTTTCTATCGGTAGGACCAGGTCATCCACTATTGAGTTTTGCCACTGAATAAACACACAAAGCAAGAACACTGAAAAACAATCACTGAAAACTGTTTGAGCTCTGATTGAAATTTTCTTTGAATACTGTCTTTTAACTTGGTTTTCTATTATTATTCCCTATTAGTAACTCAAGGAAGTCTATCTTGACTAAGAGGAGAAAGGGTTGGGGGCATAATACTTTTCTTGTTTTCTGCTTGTAGGAATAATTCCGATGATCTGAAAATATCTCATAAGCTGGGTGTCTGTGATAAGTGCCTTCACATCAAGGTGAAGTCGCCACACATACCTTGACTCTGTTTATTTGTATGCTACAGGGAGGTTGGAATCATTTCCTTGTCTCTTTTGAGTAAATTTCTTTATTATGCAATCTGGATACATGCTTAATCTGTCCTAGGATATGAACAAGACAAGGGTCATTGCGGACACGATAATCAATATTGCATATAACAAGGAAGGAACTCTTCTTTTTCTGGTGTGTTTGACCGCAGGTAACATTTAGGTCATCCTGGCTCTTTATGCCTTGGTGCTTATGTTGGATTGCTATATTAAAGATGATGTGACATTCAGGTCATCCTAGCTCTTCGTGCCTTGATGCTTATGTTTATTTTTGACATTGTAAAACGCTCAGTGATGATAAAATGCAAATTAAAATCCACTAACTCAGTCCTATTTTGCATACACATTCATTTACATTCATAATATTCCATGAAAAATAAAAAATATATATATAATTTTACATCCTTAGCTCATCATTTATTGCATATGAAAAAGAAACAAAAACATTCATATTCATCTGCATTACATACATACATACATACATATTGAAAAGAAATGCATTCATATAAAACAATAGAATCTAGAGAAACATCTCATGTAACTCAACACAAGAACAATAAGATCAAATCATAGACTCGTATATATCTCTCATCAAAATATCAATGTCAAAGGGTACAAATGACATCAACTATCATATACAATGTCTATCGGAGCAAGAAATACATCAAGTACAAAAAAATGGGGTGTACACAAAATCACACAAAATGTCAAAATCTAACTGACCCTCTCCCTCATCGCTTGGTGGTGGAGGAGGTGCCTGTGCTCCCTCTGATCGTGCCATATACTGCGAATAAGGCACCACTTATCTGTCTATTGGCATTGCTGCATTGTATGCTGCTACATAGTATGTTGCGCGGCTAGTCTAATGAAGGACCTCATGTTGAGAAGTAGCTAGCTCTACTCTCAAACTCTAGAACTCCTGGTCCCGCTCTGCTCTCTCTCTCCATCTCCTAGTCTCGCTCTATCCTCTTGCTCCAACCTCCTAATCTCCACCTCGTGCTCCTCTCTCCTCTTCCGTACCTTCCTAGAAGCATCATCTCCACCAGGTCCCACTGCCTCACCCATCTCAACATCTACTGCAACATCTCCTCCCCTGTTGCCACCTTCCTCTCCACTAACTGCTCCCAAGGATCCATCCTCTCCCCTCCTCCTTAGCTACCCAATCACTGGTTCCCTGTTGCTACTTGCACCAGGATCACCTCTTGTTTGCCTAGGTGGATCTACACTTTGTCCTTGTACCTGACCTGGTCCCTGTGCCTGCGCTGGTGCATCCTCCTCAACCTCATTTATACATGGTGAATGCTCTCCAGGATCTGTAAATCGAGGAAACGAGTGTCTATGAATCCAATCTCTATACTGGGGAAATACCCCCGCGTTTGCCACATCCTCCAGGTACTCCCATCTCTACGGTTGTAAACCCGCTAACTCCTGCATGGTCAAGGCATATGAGAGTCTAGGTGCCCATCCTCATCTCTCCTCATCCCCAAATCTAGCATAAATTGTAAACTCTTGGGATATACTCTGTGATCTCCCATACTACCTCAAAACCCTAGACACTACAAAATGCTCAATAATAGTACCCAATCTGCCGATGAGAGGTCTAGTCATAAACATATCTCTCCGTTGCATCCTCCAATCATCCCACAACTCTAGACCTCTATATGGTCTCCATACTACAACTATCAAGTCATTTAACTACCTCCTCCAAAAATCAGTCTTGCCCAAGTGGGGCTATGTGATATAACTTGAATATCGACACACAATAGGCTCATGTGCCTCCCTCGAATCATCCACAATAGGTCTACAAACTGGGATATGTTCCCATGCCCATATTTGCAACACTAGAACTCCTGTCGCCATACTCTTCGCCCCTTTATAGGCGATCTCATGCATCTCATGATACATATGTGTGAGTAAGAATGAACCCCAACCTAATCTAACTGGATGAGTAAGCAATCTCTAGCATTCTACCCCATCTACCTAAAAATCCCTGTTGTCCTCTGTCAGACATCATGAAACAATCAATCATGCTAGCTAACACTTAAGAAAGAGGGTATTGTGCACCATACCTACTCAGCAAATCGTCCCAACTGATAGCATGATCAAGGATAGTGTCATCATGGAAAATGCGTCTGAGAGCCTCAATGCCCGATCGTGGAGTCGAATTATAATCTACCTTATCTCTAGCAAAAGGAATCCTCCAAATCTTGTAAATATCCTCAAGAGTGATTATCATCTCTCCAATCGGCAAATAAAATGTGTTATGCTCAGAATAGAAACGCTCAACCAATGAAGTCAACAAACCATGATTCACACAGATATCAGACACGGATATCACACATCTTTAACAAGTATCCAAATCCGCACAACCCAATGTGACCTCTATGTACGTCTGATAAGTCATTCACTAATCTCATAATTGGTGGATATGTGCATCTAAACTAAATATTAGGCAATTGAACCTGCAAAATTGAATAAAAAATCATCAGTACGTGATCAAATTTGCGCTAAGAATGTGTTAAACATGCTAAAAAATCTAAATTTACAATATTTGAAATTCAAAATTGTTGTTTGGACCTTCAAAAATACTTGTTGTTTTCCATACAAGTTACCACAGTCAAACAACAACTCGTACGACAAAAAATTACGAGCCGCACGAGCAAACACTCTTATACGACAATTAGTAACATGCAACATGATTAAATGGTCTATGAAGAACATTATCATACGATATAAGGGTAGACACCATACGACAAACCACAAATTGCCAGATACTCATACGAGAAATAATATTAAACCAAACGATAAAATGACACATGCCAACTTAACATGAAATAAAAAATGAGAAATTCGCTAAAAAAAAAAAAATGAGAAATGCAAAAGGCTTGCGATCAATCACTTGTTGTTGGGGGATAGTTCCGAGGTCGATTATGTTGTCTCTGACACTCGAATCGATGCTCTTGAATAGGAATTTCCATTGTTGGGGGATAGTTCAAATTTTGAACTTTGAGAGGTAAAAATGAATTGACAAAGACACATTGAACCCCTTATATAGCCCAAACCCTAATTTTCAAACTTGCTCCGATGGACATAAATTTTTTACTTTAATCTAAATTGACTGTCTTGTGTCCATTTTTGGAATCAAAATTGAAATCTGACATCAATTTTCTAGTCGAAATTTCACAATGTTGACCACTTAGCACTTTCATCCTCAAGTCAATTTTCGAATCATTTTGCGCTCAATTTAACTCCGATCTCAAATTCATTCTTACATCAATCTCTATGCTCAAATTATCATCGCCAAATATTTTTTCTTTTCAAATTTGCCTACAATCATTGTAACCTTGTCATCTTTCGATTTCACTCCCAAGGGAGCATCATCATTGCGTCATCATTATCATCATCTAAAGTCAAGATTTTTTTCAAATCTTCATCCAAGTCGAGTAGAAAATCTTTTTAATCAAAGATTAATCAGACAAAACCTTATTGTTCTTCAAAATTGAATTAATCTCTAGGGGCATATCAGTTTCATCGCAACAAATCAAGCTGATATTATCTTCGTCTGAATCAGGCTCAATCCAAATAGGTGTTCAGTTTCATCACATCAAATCAAGCTAGATATTTTCTCTAATTAGTTCTTGTTCAATCAATTTCGGAATCAGTTTCATCTCTTCGCTCAATCTAGTTCAATCAAGTTCTAGATCGATACTTGTTTCTTGATCAATCAAGTTCAAGATCGATATCTCGCTCTTTGTCCGTCTTAGTTCAATCAAGTTCAGGATTGGTGTCGCTTTAATCAACCTATTCAACTTTATCGCTTCAAATCAAGCTGAACATCTCGTTCTTCATCGGTTTGTGATCCATCAAGTTCAGAATTGATGATCTGTTTGACATTAAATTTTCTTTGAATCAATGTGCTACTCGCACATCAATTCAAAGAGGGGCAAATGTAATACCCTAAAAATGGTCATCTAAACCATAGGCCCCTAATCTCAACTACATCACCAAGTTCCTAACCAAAGGCAAATTAAATCAATCATGAGCACCTAATTAATTAATTCTCGGTCATCAATGTCACATGCCAAATAAATCACTCAATGTTAATTAAATAATCATTCCAAGTAAATCATTTTAATCAATTATCTTATTTATTTAATTAAAAATCCTACCATATTTAATTAATAAATCAATTTGTCATTAAAACATCAAAAAATAATTAATGGGAAAAAAAGGAATTAATTTGAAAAATAATTTAAAATTGAGAAAAGAAATCAAAATGGAATTAAATTACAAAATCTCAGAAAAACAATTAAATCAATTTAAAATCAAAATTGAATATCAAAATATAAAATATGAAATAAATCAGTTTTCTAATTTTATCTTAAAATTAGTTCAATTTTCTTTAAAACTGAGAAAATAAGCCAATCACATCCATTCACCTGGATTGTGCTTCCTCTCGAAGAATCTCTGCTGCTCATCATTGATCAATCTTGATCGTTTCTCTCTCTTTGGATTTTTTATAAATTCAAGCCTTCATCTCTCATAAAAAAAGAACCTAGAGATTATTGTTATTCTGTTGTTTTTGCTCTAGGCTTATTGAGATTTGTGCATTGAGATATTACATGTAGACACTTAAAAATAATTATTTTAATTATTTTTAATTCCTCACATAATTAATTAATTAATTATGTTAATTAAAATTCTTCACAATATTAATTAAATATAATTAATATTGTCACTATAGCATATGATTGATTTATTTAATAAATCAATCCCTTTCTTTATTCTTCTAAAAAATCAAATCCTCACAAATCTTCCTCTTAGCTAATTAATTTCAATTAATTAGTTAACCTACATGATTCTTACAAATCATCTTCTTAATTCATCATTAACCTAATAAATTCTTCTAGAAACTCCCTAAACTCACTTAACATTATTCTTCTAATTTTTTAGTCCTCCACTCATTCTCTCTCCTATTCAAATTCTCCTACAAATATAAATCCCACCTAACATTTCCTCTAATCCCCCTCCTAATGAGCCGTTAATGGCTAATCATCATGATTAGCCACAAAGTCAACTCTTTGTCCTTTCATCCAGCCACTAGCTTTAAATGCTCTTTTTCTAGATGAATGTAAGATTTTCGAAATCTCACATTCCTCTAGGCATTTCCCTCTCCCAAGGAATTTTTAATTCCTTTTTATTCTTCTAATCCCCATAATATCCGTTTTTGGAGAATTTTTAATTCTTCCAATGCATCTTGTAGAGTGTGGAGATACGAAATGCCTTTAAGGCATATTTCTTGGTCTCCACACCCTCTCTTGGACCTTGTGTGAGCTCACAAGTAAATCTTAGCCCTTCATCTCGAATTCATCCTAGCCATCCATTTTCCTCTCCTCTTCCTATAAAATTAGGGCTCCATCCCTTCATTCTTAACATCTTGAAATCCAGTAAGCTTATGCTACCCTTTTGAGCCCAGGAAATCATCTTGGCAACTTGATCATCTCATCCTTATCATTCATCCTTATCATTTGTGCACAATATTGGAGAGCCATCCACATCCAGCAATCAAAGGAGCACATCAAGTGGAGTATTATCAAGGGGCGCCTTCACTTCATCAAGCTCAATCCGAAGGAGAAGGTAAAATAGCAAGGTGAAATGGTCTTTTAATGATATTTTAGCATTCTGCATGTTTATTTCGTTATGTTTTGATCAGTTTACCTTTCAAATCTATTTTCCCCTCTTCATTTTGGCACGCCCGATGGGACCCACATCCCTAAGAACTAATGTTGTTGTGTTTTTAGGTTTTTGTGAGTTGTGAGACGTAGGTTCCAGAATAGTGTGACTGCAGAAATATATATATATATATATATATATATATATATATATATATATATATATCTTTTTCGCAGGTTCCAGAATCGCGGCTCTGCATTTCTGTGCGACAACTCCTCCTTATTTTGTTTTGTTTCTATTTTTTTTTTATGTTTCTGTTTCTGTTGTAGCACGACAACTCTGTTATTTGATTTGTTGTGTGCTCTGTTTTAGTATAATCTGTGTGAAAGTAGGAGAGTATGCTCTTGTCTATATAGACAATCAAAAATCCAGACCTTTCACTTTTCTATTATGTTTAGCACGATTGTATGCTCTGATCGTAGGAAAGTGTGAAAATAGGAGAGTATGCTCTTGTCTATCTAGACAATCAGAAATCCGGACCTTTGACACTTTTCTATCTGTGTAGTGCTACTGTCTGCTCTGTTAATCTGTCTGAAAATTTTAGGCGTTAACTGTAGTCTACATTTAATTTATTTATTTCCTGTTATCTGCTCTGTTTAAATATAATATGTCCGCTCGCAGGAAAGTGTGAAAGTAGGAGAGTATGCTCGTCTATCTGGACAATCAGAAATCCAGACCTTTGACATTTTTATTTTATTCTGTTTAGTGCGACTATTTGCTCTGTTAAATCTAGGGTTTCTGTCTGCTCTGTTAAATCTAGGGTTTCTGTTGTGTTAAATTTAGGGTTTCTGTTATGTTAAATTTAGGGTTTCTGTTTTGTTAAATTTAGGGTTTCTATTCCGTTAAATCTAGGGTAAATTTTTTTCTATTTTTTCGCCATATCTTCTTTATCTTGACTCCATTTTTCTCCAAACTTCACCAGATTCTCCACATTGCCATTATCCACATTTTCTTCCTTGGGGGCCTTATCTCAAAAATCCACTTTTTAAAGCCCAAAATCCAATATTCCTCTATTTTTAGGGTTTGCCATAACTTTTCCCCCTTTTATCCAATCACCTCCAAATTTTTTCCATATTATCCATCTCCAACTTTTGCTTCTTTGTCCCTCTTGGACAAATTTTCCCATTCCTTCATCTTTCCTCCAAAATCCTCATTTTACGCTTGCCTATCCCTTGGAAAGTGACAAAAACCTAGTCAAACCCCATTTACCATCAAAACTTCCTTCAAATCCACATTTGTCATTAGTAAAAAAGTTTTTATTCATGTTTTTCTATTCATTCCCAAAAAGTTAAAAAAATTAATATTTTTGTCATTTTGTTGCCTTTTGCAGGACGCTTGTTGAAGACTCTATTTTTCAAACTACTAATCAAGTTGTTTTGTAGGATGCTTTTTGAAGACTCTATTTTTCATACTACTAATCAAGTTGTTTTGTAGGACGTTTTTTGAAGACTCTATTTTTCAAACTACTAATCAAGTGGTTTTGCAGGTTGCCTAGCTTATTCAACCAAATATTGTGCATTTATTTAAATTAGGCACCTAGATATTAATTAAAATGGAATGAATCATTGTCTTATGTGTCTTTAAGAAAATCGTAAAGGTAGGAAAGTATGCTCTCGTCTTACTAGACAATCAAAAATCCAGACCCTCCAACCTTTTCTTGTTTGATTGTGTGTTTACCTCTAGCAGGCCTGCCCTCCCAACTTGCTCTTTTAGAAGGTAAGAGGGGAACGACCCAAGTGAGTACACCCGGACCTGGGGTTCCCAACTCACTATAATAAATAGGCCATTGACTATAAAAGGGTTAATAGTTGGGGCTATATGAGAGTTCACTCTCACATTGGGTGCTTAGTAGGATCCTAGAGATCTCAATCATGCTTGCATGACTACTAAGTTCTTGGTGCTTTGTTGGGCTATAGGCCTCAATTGCGCTTGCGCAACTTCGAGGGGTAGCTCCTAACGGGAAGACTTACTAAACACCTTGTTCATAGTGGCCAAAAACCTTCTAGTCATTGGTGCAGGAGGTCAGACCTCTGAAGCGGCCCATATTCTTACGGCCCTTAGTAGAGACACAAAGTTTGCCATGAGGAGTTTTCATGGGAATTGATGCTTGGCTGCCCTGAGAAGTGAGTGTCATGGAGGGGAGCCAATGGGGTCAAGCATCTAAGTGTCCACTCTGGGTAAGCGTAGATGGGAAACCAATTGGGATTCAATGACTATTGTCCTTGCCAGCCTTAAGAATGTTGTATATGAGCATGAGTGTCTTTGAGATAATATGCATTTAATCATTGTGTTTGCTTTGTTTGATACATACTTGCCAAGAGTAGACTAAAAACACATCACTATCCCCAAACACTTTGCAAAAATATTTGTCAAGACACAAACAAATTGTCCAAGTCATTACCCACACCAAGTCCAAAATTGCATCAAAACTCCATCCGTCTCATTTTTCATAAGCTTAAGAGAGAAGCTAAGAGTTTATCCTCTATGCCAACATTCAAGTTTGTCCTTTGAAACACCTACTATCATCCAAATCAGGGTGGTCATATCCCTTCATACAACTTGCCATTTAAATAGATCCTTCATGTTCATGCCAAAGACAACCTAGTCATCAAGTTTTCTTCTAAACCATCACTACCATACCTTCTTCATCAATCATCCTCAAATTTCTTAAATCCTTTCATCACACAAATTTCTTAAATCGTTTCATCACACAAATTTCTTAAGTCCTTTCATCCTCAAATTTCTTAAATCCTTTCATCACAAATTTCTTAAATCTTTTCTTTCATCACAAATTTCTTAAATCCTTTCATCACAAATTTCTTAAGTCCTTTCATCCTCAAATTTCTTAAGTCCTTTCATCCTCAAATTTCTTAAATCTTTTCATCACAAATTTCTTAAGTCCTTTCATCACAAATTTCTAAAATCCTTCCATCACAAATTTTCTAAGTCATTTCATCACAATTTTCCTAAGTCTTTTCATCACAAATATCGTGTATGGTCGCAACTCAATCCCAAAAGAAAAAGATGGCTGATCAACAATATGGCATGCCAGACATTGGTGTCCTATATGAAGATCCCACACAAGATCATACACAAAGTGGGCAACCAAGCAATCAAGATCAAAGCCAAAATCTTGACATGGTTAACCAAGATGAACTTTGTCCGGAAGTGCAAACTTTCCTAGCGGATTCTTATAACCAAGAGATGATGGAAAAGTTTATTAAACACAATCCTACTACACTTCTGAAAACTCTTCTTGAACATGGAGCTCAACTTCCACCTGAATTTAATAGATCTGCTCTCGTCCAACAACCACAAGGAGACCTCGCTCCCACACAAAGTGTTGCACCTACTATTCAAACTCAATCAATTGCAGCCCCATCAATCATCCAAGCCCAATCAATGCCACCCGTGACACCTCCCACCATGGTCTCCATCCTGCCTTCTTCCTCCTTACCATCCATACCACTATCAAATCCAATCTCATCCATTCTCCAACAAACTTCTATACCACCTCCTTCTATTCAACCACATATTTCTATTCCACAAACTTCCCTTTCTCCCAACAATGTCACAAATTTTATCCGGACCACATTCAATCCCGTCACAACAGTTGGCAGACCACAACCAACTATCACACAAACCCCAACGACATCGGTCATCACATCCCACGTTCCCACCTCCTCATCATATCAATATATTGGTGGTGGTGCACCTTCTTTGGTTCATCCAATTCTCGGGGCAAATACAATCCATCAATATCAAAGTCCACAACAAGACCTCATCAAGGAAATTCAAGACATGAAGAATATCATCAAAAACATGAAAGAAAAGACTAATAAAAGGAAAGCTTACTCATTCGAAGAGTTTTACCCTTGTCCTTACGACCCATCTATATCAATTGCACCATATCCCTCGGGATTTGAGATCCCTAAATTCACCAAGTATGAAGGCAAAGGAGACCCTTGCGACCATGTCCGAGAATTCCACATCTTATGCCAAGAAGTCTCCTATAGTGACCTTTATCTTCGCAGACTCTTTCCCAAGAGTCTCACGGGAGACACCCTGGCATGGTTCTCATCTTTACCACAAGGTTCCATTGTCTGTTTTCCAGACTTGTCAGAAAAATTTGTGGCCCACTATGCATACAACATGGGTAATGATGTTTCTATGATGGACCTATGTAATACAAAACAAAGGCCTAGAGAAACCTTCACCAATTTCCTACAAAGATGACGACATCTTATCAAAAAATTCTAGTGAGACATGTCAGAACAACATCAAACTGAACTATTTCAAAAGAACTTGGTGCCTGAACTTTCAAGACCTTTAATATCTCAATGTATCAAATCCTTCCAAAAATTGACTGATAAGGGCCTCGCTCTCGAACATGTCTTGTTGGAGGAAGGAACCTTGAAACATTACCAGAAGTCATCACAAAGTTCTTCCTCTTATCATAATGACAAGCCAAAATTCTGGGCTAAAAATAAAAATGTGGTCAATGATGGTGTAACTGATGCAAAGCGGGTCCAAACCGTGGCTGCTCCCCCAAAATCCACCACCAATATTTATCAATTCAATAATCAAAACAATTCAAATCAATCTCAAAAACCTCACAACAATGTCTCAATCCAGCGACAACCACCCCGATCGAATAACAAGACTCCAAGAGATTTCACTCCTCTTGCTGAGCCTATTGAAGTGGTGTTTCAAAAACTTGTCCAAGCAGGTATAGTGGTTTTTCCAATCACTCACCCATTTGATCCCAATCAACCTAAACCAAGATGGTATAATGAAAATGAGTATTGTGAATACCATCGTATCAAGGGACATGATACACGAAAGTGTATGAAACTGAAGATCTACATACAAGATCTCATTGATAGAGGTGAGATTGAGGTAGCAAATGCAAAACTTGGTAATAACAATGACAAACTCAAAATGTACCAGGAACCCTTCCCAAAGCATGATAAAGGAAAAGGCTCATCATCTAATGCAATGGGTTATGACTACGCTAATCACGTAACCGGTTTTGATTTTTTAGTAAGTCACATTGAACCTGCAGACAATCATGTCAATGTCATAACCATCCAAGGAGTTAATCCCCCTTCTTCCCAAAGCAGACCAAATCCAGCTAGAATAGTCATTCAAGGTGCCACGCTTTCCACCTCCCATTTCCAGAATGACTGCAATGCAACTACACGCCGAGGAAGAGTCACCATCCAAGGAGTTCCTCCCCCACCAAACCCCCCACCCATGTCTTCCACCCACCGATATGACCTCCTTGATCAACTTGGGAAGACACCCACATAGATCTCCATTTTGGAACTTCTCAAGACTTCTCCAGTCCATAAAGAAATTTTGGAACAAGCCCTTCTCCAGTCACGCGTTCCTAGTAACATCAACGCCACCCAATTTCAAACCCTCATTGGAAACCTTGCTGCTCAGCAGCACATTGTATTTAACTCCAAAGATGCTCCTGCAGATGAGGACCATAACAAACCTTTGCACATCGAAGCTCTCATCCACAAGCACAAGGTCAAACGTATCCTGATAGACGGTGGATCCGGGCTTAATCTGTGTACATACAAATTGATAAAACAATTAGGACTTTCTAAGGATCTGATAGACACATCAGGAAGGATCACAATAAAGGCATATGATGTTGCGGAAAGAATTTCAAAGGGCGTGATCACCTTACCTCTTCAAGTGGGCCCCATTACAATTGAAACCCCTTGCCAAGTACTCGATCTTGATCTCCCCTACAACATTCTCCTCGGGAGGCCATGGATTCATTCCTTGCAGGTCGTACCCTCCACCTATCACCAATGCATCAAATTCCTCTATAATGGAAAAGTGATCATTGTCAAAGGTGATCCCCAACCTTTTCAATATTGCAAACTATTAGAGGGGAAGCATCTGTATCATTTCCCACTAAATAGACCTTCACCAACGCCTCCATCTGACACATCAAATGTTGCCTCCACATCATCCCAACCAAATAATCAAATCAAGATCTTGCACAATAGCTGTGGAGAATACAAATTGGAGGACGTCTTATTAATAGGCAACCTCCCTCTCTCTCCTAAGTCATTTGGCAAACCAAAAGAGCTAAAAAAGGACCCGAAACCAGTCATGCAATGCCAAAACACCACCTTCCAGCAATGGGGCCCACTTGATAATGAGAACCTTGAAGTAGATATCTCTTCATGGCTGTACTGGGAAGAGGATGATGATCCAACAAGAGTATCCAAAGAAATGTACCCAAAAGCATTTGCCATAGTTGAAAAAATGGGTTACAAAGGACATGGTCTGGGACCAAAGGAGAAAGGAAGAAAAGCGCCCATAAATCCTATCTCCTACAGATACAACAAAGGTTTGGGGTACACCTCGGTGCCTAAGATTACTATCGTCGGTACCCCTTCTAGTCCTTCTTCGAATATCGAAAGCGCTAACAAAGAGGAATTCCACGAAATGCCTTATGAATACGAGAAAGATACCTTCTTCGAGGCTTACATCAATACCATCACCCCTGTAACCCCTCCCACTTCACATGAGCTACATCTTGTCTATCTTGAACTCATTAACTGGGGCCAATGAGACAAACCCACTTTAGATATATGCGCCGACGATAATGCTCTCATTGCTCTCTTAACAGTGCAAAATATGGAAGATTATAATAGAATTGAGGGTATTCAACTACACGAAAAGGGATACTTTGGTAGTCAAGTCAATGCCCTTATCCACAAAAAAGATAATAAAAGAAAAAGATATGATTTCCTAGGTGAAAACCTCCCTGAGGCGCCTTTGGATGAACAAGAAATAAAAACAAAGGGCGTATCTGAAAGTGAAAACCTGGAAAAGGCACTTGATGATGAGGGATTTGACCTCCCTACCATTGGTTACCTTCCACAGGACAAATCAAATTTGTTGATAGAAGAAATAGATAGCATCAACAGGGCACCGAAGTCATTCTGAAAAATGTACTCATTGCCAAATCCCTCACCGAAATCAAGAAACAAGACTTCATCAACTTCCTTACAGAGGTTAAAATCAATTTTGCATGGTCCTATTCCGATATGCTAGGGTTGGATCCTGCCTTGGTGGTTCACAATCTCGTCGTCCGCCCAGATGCAAAACTTGTAAAACAAAAACTCCGCAAAATGCACCCGCATATTGCTCTCTTGGTCAAGGAAGAACTTCAAAAGTTGTTAGATGCAGAATTTATCAAACCCATAGACTACGCTGAATGGGTCTCCAACATTGTACCTGTCGACAAACCTGCTGGGGGCATCCGCATCTACACAGATTTTCAAGATCTTATAGCAGGACATGAAATGCTATCGCTAATGGATGGGTTTTCTAGATACAACCAAATCAGGATAGCAGATGAGGATTAGCATAAAACTGCATTCACAACACCATGGGGTACTTTCTGTTACCGGGTCATGCCTTTTGGCCTTAAAAATGCTGGAGCTACATATCAATGGGCAATGACAACAATTTTTCATGACCACTTGCACAAAATTATGGAGGACTATGTGGATGATCTGCTAGGAAAATCCAAGACAAGACAAGAGCACATCCCTATTCTAAAACAGATCTTCGAAAGACTGGAAAAATACAAGCTGCGCCTAAATCCCAAAAAGTGTGTGTTTGGCGTCACATCAGGAAAACTACTAGGATTCATTGTTTCCCGCAGAGGCATCGAGGTTGATCCTGCAAAGGTAAAAGCTATTATGGAAATGCTTCTGCCAAAAAATCTCAGACAATTACACAGTTTCCAGGGAAAACTCTAGTCTGTCAGGCATTTCATTTCACAGCTAGCCGACAAGTGCCATCCATTTGCACACCTGTTACGTAAAGACACAAAATTCAAATGGGATTGCCTCTGTCAAAAGGCCTTTGAAAAATTTAAAAGAATATCTAGCATCACCTCTAGTTTTGATGCCACCTACCCCTGGAAAACCCCTCATTTTGTACATATGTGCTACTACAGTGGCATTGGGGGCATTACTGGCGCAAACAGATGATCAAGGGAAGGAACATGCTATTTACTAGTCAGACGTTGGTAGGATACGAACTCAACTACACCCCCATTGAAAGAGCATGTTTGGCATTAGTGTTCAACACACAAAAACTATGACACTATATGCTAAACAACAAGACAAAATTAATTGCTAAAATTGATCCACTTAAATATCTCCTATCAAAAGCTGCTCTCACTGGCAGAACGACTAAATGGGTCATGCTCCTAAGTGAGTTTGACATCGAATATGTGGATAGAAAGGCAATCAAGGGACAAGTTATTGCAGATCAGTTGGCTGAAGCTCCACTTCCAAGTGGTCACCCTCTTCTCACAGAATTACTAGATGAGTTCATTATGACTGTTACCACATCCTCCACATGGCAATTGTATTTTGATTGCTCCTACACTCAAAATGGATCGGGGGCAGGAATATTATTGGTCACACCTCAAGGAGATGGCATCCCCAAATCATACAAGATAGCCTTTGCATGTACCAACAACATAGCAGAATACGAGGCCCTCATCACAGGTTTACGCTTGGCTATCCACTGGAAAATAAAGGAGTGACAAGTTTATGGCGATTCTCAGCTCATTATAAAACAAGTCAATGATGAATACCAAACAAAAGATGATAAACTCCTTCCCTACCGTACCATGGTTGAAGATCTTAAACAACATTTCATGGCAATCAAGTTTGATCAAATCCCATGAACAAACAACAGGGCTGCAGATGCAATGGCCACCATTGGCTCCCTCCTTCAAATGCCAACACACAGTCATAAGTGCGAGTTCTTGGTCGAGCAATTGTTTATACCGGCATACGACCTACCAGAATCTGAAATGGTGTGTGTTCTCGTTGGTCCAGAGTCCCCTTGGTACCAAGAAACCTTCGCTTTCCTCAAAGACAACACCATTCCCCCACACCTCACCAAAACCCAACAGCAAACCTTCATCCGCTGATGTGCCCATTATACCATCCTTGCAATCACCTTGTTCAGAAGGCATTTTGATGGTTCCCTCCTAAGGTGTTTAGATAAACAAGAAGTAGAATGGGCATTACGCAAAGTACACGAGGGTATCTGTGGGGCACACTCAAGTGGACTCACGTTGGCTAAAAAACTTTTGAGAACAGGATACTATTGGCCTAAAATGGAAGAAGATGCATACAATTATGTGAAGAAATACATCCCTTGCCAGCAGCATGGTGACAAGATTCATGCACCGTCACAAGAATTGCAGCCATTCATTACACCATGGCCCTTCTCGCAGTGGGGGCTCGATCTCATTGGGAAAATCCACCCTTCATCTTCCAACAGACATAAATTTATTATCACCGCCACCGAATACTTCACCAAGTGGGTAGAGGCTATCCCTCTTACTTTCACCACCGGCAAGCAAATATCCAAATTCATCCCGAACTACCTAATCTGCCGATATGGCATCCCAAAAGTTATCATCACAGATAATGGTAAACAATTTAAAAACCCGGATGTCAAAGAACTCTATCAAAAATTAAAAACATCCAACACCGCTTCTCCACTCCATATTATCCCCAAGGCAATGGCCAAGCTGAGGCTTCTAATAAAACCCTAATAAAAATCCTCAAAAAGACAGTCAATGAAGCAGGTCATGATTGGCACCTCCAAATCCATCCTGCATTGTGGGCCTACTGCACCTCCATCTGCACCCCCACTGGTGCCACTCCTTATTCCATAGTATTTGGTTCCGAAGCTATCCTTCCCCTTGAGATCGAGATCCCCTCTCTAAGGGTATCGTTGCAAAACATCCTACCAGAGGAAGAATACAGAATTGCCCGCTTACAAGAGCTAGAATTGTTAGATGAAAGGCGCCTCAAGGCCTTGAATCATCTTCGGGTATATAAAAACCGTTTGCGCATGAGTTATCATAAAAAAGTCAGAACCTGAGAATTCCAAGTTGGTGATCTTGTCCTCATGGAGAATCAGAAAAATCTACAAGAAAGAGAAAAGAAAGGCAAGTTCGAGCCTAATTGGCTTGGACCATATGTAATCACAGTGAAATATGGATCAAGAGCTTATCAGTTGGCTACTCCTGAAGGTGATCCTTTGGATGATCCAATGAATATCATGCACCTCAAAAGGTTTTATGCTTAGTCCTTAGAAAGTCTTAAATTGTCAAAAAAAAAAAAAAGAGAAAAAAGATCCTGAAAAAATCATCACTTTGGTGCAAACCTGGCAAACAGGCACCTTATGATACAAAATTTAAAAAAAAAAAAATCAGAAAAAGAAAGAAAAACAATTCGTGGCGCTATGGGCAAGTATCTTGGTGAAAACATCTGTGCAGGAACAAAGGTAAATAACCGGATCCACTGTCTATCATGTCGATACTACAAATCATCTGCCATCCAGCCCACCCATGCACAACATTCCTTCTTTTCCGCCTCCCAATAAAACATGCGTATGATGATGAGTCTTCGCCTGAGTCATGAACAAGAAATGTCCCAGTGAAATTGAGCTTTTATGCCTCTATATAAGCTTCAAGAAGTCTTGAGAAACAATACCAAGTCCATCCTAGTTCTACTCTTGGCAAGAGGTATCATCTGGTCGCAAGGAAGAGACTTGTTAGATTTTGTTAGATCTTTTCATATAGGCTTGCATCTTTTGCCCTACGACTGCCACTATTTATGACTGCCTGGGTTCTTCCATATCCAAGCATGTTATGATAGGTGCATACTGGGGCATATTTCATAGTATGGCATGTTTTGGATCCTTCTTGTATAAACCGATGACCTAGTACTAGTGTTTATCAACACTTACCTTCTCGTGTACAAGAGGTATTGGTGTGTTTGAGGGTTTCCTTGCACGAACCCACAATTTTGTGTTAGTGTTTCTTAAACACTTGTGTTGTTGTGTGCAAGAAATTCCCGTTTGTCTACAGAGTCAGTCCATGCCCTGCGTTTCTCATGGCATCCTGATTTCTATAATCAATGGTGCAAGTCACTCAGGGCAACATCAAACTAGGTTGGCTCTCCACATTTGTTGTGCACAAAATCTCACCATCATTCCATCAAATCCTAAACTCAATAATCCCATGGAGTTCTCAATTGCCCCCATTTTCCTCCGCGGTCTCGCATCTCTTATTCTTCTTTCCAAATACCTCACGTCTGCTTCATATTTCTTCCTCATTTATCCCTTCCACCCTAATTTTTCTTCCTCTATTTTTTTTCCTCACATAATCAATTCTGATTTTTATCATGTCTTATATAGGATGAATCCTTCTTGAAACCAGATGTTGTGATCGATCATGTCTTATACAGGATGAATCCTTCCTGAAACTAGACGTTGTGATCGATAATGTCTTATACTGGATGAATCCTTCCTGAAACCAGACGCTCTTATCATGTCTTATACAAGATGAATCCTTCCTGAAACCAGACGTTGTGATCGATCATGTCTTATACAGGATGAATCCTTCCTGAAACCAGACATTGTGATTAGATCATGTCTTATACAGGATGAATCCTTCCTGAAACCAGACGTTGTGATCTAATCGTGTCTTATACAGGATGAATCCTTCCTGAAACCAGACGTTGTGATCGATCATGTCTTATACAGGATGTATCCTTCCTGAAACCAGACGTTGTGATCTGATCATGTCTTTTACAGGATGAATCCTTCCTGAAACCAGACGCTCTGATCATTTCTTATACAAGATGAATCCTTCCTGAAACCAGACGTTTGTTGTGATCAATCATGTCTTATACAGGATGAATCCTTCCTGAAACCAGACGTTGTGATCGATCATGTCTTATACAGGATGAATCCTTCCTGAAACCAGACGTTGTGATCAATCATGTCTTATACAGCATGAATCCTTCCTGAAACCAGACACTTTGATCATCTTTGTCTTATATAGGATGAATTCTTCCTGAAACCAGACTGAATCCAGATCTTATCAATTGAATCGATCAAAATTTTTCAATCTTACCAACCTAAGAAATTAAGCTAATCAAAGAACTTGCTTTTTCATCACATCAAATCTATCGAGACATCAATTTCACAATACTCCAAAGATCAAATACCTCAATTGATCTCCCGAGGGGGCATCACCATACAGTAATCTATCAATCAAGAGCCAAGGCATCCTATCAAACCAATATCAACATCAAAACAAGATTATTCTTTGAATCAATGCGTCATCACACCTCGCTTCAAAGAGGGGCAAAATGTAGACACTTAAAAATAATTATTTTATTTATTTTTAATTCCTCACATAATTAATTAATTAATTATGTTAATTAAAATTCTTCTCAATATTAATTAAATATAATTAATATTGTCACTATAGCATATGATTGATTTATTTAATAAATCAATCCCTTTCTTTATTCTTCTAAAAAATCAAATCCTCACAAATCTTCCTCTTAGCTAATTATTTTCAATTAATTAGTTAACCTACATGATTCTTACAAATCATCTTCTTAATTCATCATTAACCTAATAAATTCTTCTAGAAACTCCCTAAATTCACTTAACATTATTCTTCTAATTTTTTATTCCCTCTACTCATTCTCTCTCCTATTCAAATTCTCCTACAAATATAAATCCCACCTAACATTTCCTCTAATCCCCCTCCTAATGAGTCGTTAATGGCTAATCATCATGATTAGCCACAAAGTCAACTCTTTGTCCTTTCATCCAGCCACTAGCTTTAAATGCTCTTTTTCTAGATGAATGTAAGATTTTCGAAATCTCACATTCCTCTAGGCATTTCCCTCTCCCAAGGAATTTTTAATTCCTTTTTATTCTTCTAATCCCCATAATATCCATTTTTGGAGAATTTTTAATTCCTCCAATGCATCTTGTAGAGTGTGGAGATACGAAATGCCTTTAAGGCATATTTCTTGGTCTCCACACCCTCTCTTGGACCTTGTGTGAGCTCACAAGTAAATCTTAGCCCTTCATCTTGAATTCATCCTAGCCATCTGTTTTCCTCTCCTCTTCCTATAAAATTAGGGCTCCATCCCTTCATTCTTAACATCTTGAAATCTAGTAAGCTTATGCTGCCCTTTTGAGCCCAGGAAATCATTTTGGCAACTTGATCATCTCATCCTTATCATTTGTGCATAATATTGGAGAGCCATCCACATCCAACAATCAAAGGAGCACATCAAGTGGAGTATTATCAAGGGGCGCCTTCACTTCATCAAGCTCAATCCGAAGGAGAAGGTAAAATAGCAAGGTGAAATGGTCTTTTAATGATATTTTAGCATTCTGCATGTTTATTTCGTTATGTTTTGATCAGTTTACCTTTCAAATCTATTTTCCCCTCTTCATTACATATTAGTTATTGCATATTTGTTAAATCATCTATCTTAATTTTGCTTAAATCATGTTAGCTTAATCTTGCATTAATTTAGCTCAATTTTATACTCATATAGATTAAATCCTTCATTTAGGTGTTGTCTAGTCACTGGTGTTGCATATGAAAATCTGAGAGCAAAACTAAACTCACATCTACTAGAAGGCAATAGGTTGCTTTGTAATGGTTTATTGTTCATTATTGATTATTGATTTACTAACCATGCATCAAATGACTTAATTGAAGTATTGTGTATTCGGATACAGATACAAATCCACTTTTCACACACACACAAACATGCAATTGAAATTTTGTCAAGCTTATTATCGTAGATTGATACAGACAATTTTGCTACACGGATTGATAAGATAGGTCAATTGGTTAATGATGCTAGTGAATAGATGAAAACATTTGAGGGTGCGACATATGTTTGTGTAGAAAAGGAGTATAGGAAGCTAAGGACAAAGCAATTAATGAAAGATATTGATAAAGCTAAAGTTGCTTTGACTGTTAATAAGGACCACTTGATGGAAGCATTGGAGACTGGTGGTAAGATCCTCTCTACTGTGGCAAAATTTTCTTTATTTTGTGATGATTTGGTAAAAAAGAAGCAGGAAGCAGAAAAAAAACTTGAAGCTCTAAGTGATTCATTTAAGCCCCTGGATGATTCTGCAATATACTATGGATGGTCTGTTGTAGAACTTCAACATAAGTTGAAAGCTTATGAAACTGAACAGGTAAAGAGAACATCATCCCTACAGGAACTACAAACACAGTTGATACTGAAAGTTGAGATCTTGTAGAGAGGGTATAAAGAGTCAGAAGCTATCCTTGCTACCCTGAAGATGAGTACTATAGATGCCATGGAGGAGCTTGTTGGGCAGATCAGAACACATGTGGAGGTAACCAACACTATTTTGAAGACCTGGCATAATGATCTAAAGCAGTTGAAATCTCATTTTAGTGATGCTTTTTCTAAAATTGCATTGTAAAAACATTTTGAACTCCTATATCTATATATGTTATGCAATTTTGATGAAAATGTATTTATCCTTTCATGCATTTACTTTCCTTTGTCATTGTTGTCAAAGGGGGAGTAGTTGTTGAGTCAGTCAAAATTTGTTGTAATTATAGTGGGGAGTAGTAGTATGAGTCTTGTAATGATTTAAATTTTTGTAATAGCATGTATTTTTTAAGGGGGAGTATGTGTCATGAATAGAGTCAATTTTTTTTATGAATAGGCCTTCTCTATTAATTAAAAATATTAAAAAACATATTCACAAAAAAAGGCTGGGGGATACGAGATCACCCCATGAGAGTCACTTGACCAGCGACCAGAAACAAAAAAACAACAAGCTATTCATCAAAAAACTTCCTTAGGCAGCCAAAGCAGAGGCAGCTGAGGGTGGAGGATCAGGGTCATCTTTTTTGCCCCATACATTAGTGGGGCCAGGAGTCGGGTCTGGCATAGACCACCTGTAGACACCTAAAAATGTCTCATTGATCATGTACTAATTATTCCTCTAATTGATTAAATAATTCTTTAATTATTTAATTAAGTTAATTAATCTTATTCTTCTATTTCATATTTCCTCATAATCTTACTAATTATTCTATTTCTTATTCTTTCATCATCTAATCATTTTAACCATTTTCTAAATATTAATTAAATGTTTATTATTTAATTAATTCTGATTAATTCCCCAATTTAAATAATCTTTATTATTTAAATAAATTATTAATTATTCGATTTCTATCTCTGATCATCTAATCATTCAACCCTTTTCTAAATATTAAATATTTATTATTTAATTAATCATGATTTAATCCTTTAATTTAAATAATCTTTATTATTTAATTAAGGTTCATTTCTAAAACAATTAAATAGTTTCTTTAAATTATTTAATTAGCTAATTAATTCTTCTATTTCCAAATCCCCAAATTCTAATTTCATTTAATTTTATTAGTTCTTCTAATTCCTTCCAAAATTCAAAAACATGTGCATGATTTCAAAAACTAAATTGAAAATCAAAGTCAAGTTCTAAATATATTCAAATACTAAATTGAATTTAATTCAATTATTTGAATAAATCTCATGCAAATATTAAATTCAAAATCTAAGTTAAAGTGCAAGCACATGCCAAAATTAATTCAATCAATCAATTAATTAAATCATTATCTCTCCAATCTCTATTTCCATCTTTTAGTTAGCTTTTTCTAAATTAAGCTTTCTTTGTCATCCTCTTTATTTCCTCCAATCATTCTTTTTCTTCCTTCAGTCGGCTTTTTCTCAATCAGTTGACTCCATTAATCTATTCAATCTATTCCGTTTCACCTCTAAATCAACAGTTCAACTATTAGTTTTCATGTGAGCTCACCTGAGTTCCACCTCTTGATCAATCTGTTCCACCTTTCAATCAATCTTCTCCAAAAATCTATAAATTGAGCATCCAATCTCCATTTTCAATAATCACGAACTTCGAATCTTTGTGTCACTTACAGGTTACTAGCACAATATCTGAGAGCCATCATACCACAGAGAAGAGAAGAGAAATGGAAGCTATATGCAATCTTGGAATAGGGAGTTTGATTTGAATTATTTTAATTCCTATTTGTTTGATATTGCATTATTTCATTGTCTTGTTTGTTAGATTCTTTTATTAGATAGGGATTCGTGATTTCCCTTTGATTTCTAATTGATACATTGTTATTAAGATGAATTTTACATGCATACATTTTGGTGAACCCGACGTGAAACACATCTAACTTACCTTCGATGTTCTCTGTGTAATTTTTGTAGGTCGTACGGATTTTTGCAATTTTTTTACACATTTCGCATGGATTTTGAGAATAGATATTCTATCACGCAATTGTGATTGCATTGTTCTGCAATCGCATAGACAACATCATGCATTCGACCCCTCGGGGTCACGCATTCACTTTGACAGGGTTATGCAATCACCCTATTCAGATCACACAATCGCCCTTTTCGGATTATGCATTCGCAGGGAAAACTGCTGTCTAATTTTTTATTTCGTCTGTTATTTTGTCTATCTAATTCTGTCTCAAATTGGGTTAATCTAGGATCAAATTGCTTCTATTTCATGATTTGATTATAACATTTTATGGCAAGAAAAGTACAGTTCAGGATTTCAGGTGCAAGAAGGATGAAACAACAAGAGAAGCCAAACACTATCAAAAGGTTCTCCAGGCAGAAAAATTGATACAAGATTCGAAAGAACAACTGGCCTTTGATAGATATAATAGCTTAGTTCTTTCTTATCAAGTTAAATATGATCTAATCAATATTGAATGGATGATGAGAGATTTGGCTAGGGCTTCACAATTGGTTTTGCAAGTTCTTGATCGGGTTTAGTTTTCTTTTATTTTTTATTTTTTAACTTTTGTTGTGGTCTGCTTGTCTGTCACACAATCGACCTGTTAGTGCTACGCAATCGACCAGTCATCATCACGCATTCGGTCTGTCAGAATTACGCATTCGGTCTGTTAGGTTCACACATTAGATCTATAAGTATCACACAATCGCACAGGTAGGATTACGCATTCATTTCTATCAAATTTTCAGTTTTTGTTTTCTGTTGGTTGGATTTTACTGCTAATCTTCTATTTACAGCTTGTGGCGGATTTACATAAAGGATTAGATTAGTATTTTTTCATGCATCACCTCACACTTCATTTTTGGTGCTTAAAATTAGCAACAGTTAAAATGGACATGCATGGATAATCTCACACTTCATTGTTGGTGCTTAAAATGAACATGGGCTAACATTGACATGCATGTATCTCACACTTGCTCTTTTGGTGCTTAAAATCAACAAATGGTTAAAATTGACATGTATGCCTTCATATTTTGATTTGGTGTTTAAAATAGACATGCACATGTGTATCTAACACCCAAAATTGAGCTATAAAACGAACGTGAATTAGGCTACATTAGATTAAATCATTTTTTTTTTCTTAAAGGTAAATAATTTTTATCATGTTTTGGGTGGACCTACTGTTGCATTAACCAACTTTCCACCCACCTTTGAGGTCTTGGGAGAAAGGAGGAAGGTGAAAACGACATCCAAATTTTATTTTATTTTACGTAGTGAGGGGTATCTTTGACTGGGGATTTCATCACCCCACAAAGGTACTTCAAATTGGGATGCGTTGGGGATATCATCTCTCCCAGCATACTCTCGAGTGGGTTTTTTGAGCCGCTATATAAATATATTTGTTAGGAGGCTAGAGTGTTGAGTGAATTCGACGTATGTGGGGGCCATCCCTGCACCGATAAGCTCAATTAAAGTCTTAAGTGGCTTGCTCTGAGAATCTGTCGCTGGATCGGGATCCCTCGAAACCTTATACTACGAACCAATTTAGCTATCCAAAATCCTACATTCAGTGATTTTGGGAGTGCAGATCATACCCCATAGATACCCCTCATGTACCTTACATTATGAGACAAAAATCCCTCAGTGATAAGATCTTTGGATCTTCGGGGTAAGAGAGATTGGCATGCCTGAGAAGTGTGTGTCGTGGAGTGGAGCCAGTGCTGCTAGACTCTCTATCTGTTCATCTTGCTTTGGTATTTTGTTGCAGGGGCCTCATTGAATGGTGTCCACTTTCCAACCTAAGATTGTATTCCATTCTTTTTTATGTGTCGTTGTGTTAGACTAGTATTGAGTTAGTCTTGTGGGCTATTTTAGGCCCTATCCCACGTATCTCTGAATTTTCTAAGATTGTATGAAAATTGAATCAGTCAGCTATATATACCTACTAGCAATTGTTCTCAGATTTGGAAAACTACAAAACATTGTCCCACACACGAAGTTATAGAAAACAAAGTCCATTTTGAAACCAAAACTCAAAAGTACTTACATACTTGTGACCCTAGGAAGTCTTTGCATAGTCCCCACTTACATCCTCATTATCATCCTAAGTCCTTGCATAATTCTCACTTACGTCCTCATTATCGCCTTAAGTCCTTGCATAGTCCTCACTTACATCCTCAATATCATCCTAAGTCCTTGCATAGTTCTCACTTACCTCCTCATTATCGTCCTAAGTCCTTGCATAGTCCCCACTTACATCTTCATTATCATCCTAAGTCCTTGCATAGTCCTCACTTATGTCCTCATTATCGTCCTAGAGTCCTTGCATAGTCCTCATTCGTGTCTTCATTATCATCCATAGTCGTTGCATAGTCCTAATTTTGAGTCTGCATTATCATCCTTATATACATCCTTGTCTAGACCTCATATACGTTTGTCTTAGTCCGTCGTCATTTGCATAATCATCCTAGAAAGTCATACCCCAAACATCCAAATCACAATCAGAGGATCAATCAAACTCAACCTCAACTCAAAAAAGTTTGTCAAGTTCAACAAATCAAACATTATCGCATCCAAAGAAATGGAGAAAATATCTTACATGTTGTGATCCTAGGTCCAAACCAAACAAGCAAACATCATGGATTAGCATTATACATTTCGTAGGGAAGGTGGATGATTCATCCCTTCCATTCCTATTCCATTGCCATCCATAGAAACATTAGCTCAACAGATCAAGAATTTGCAACAACAAGTGACAGACATGGCTAGTCCTGACAACCATAGGGGCTGGTTAGAAAACATGATGACAGAAGTAATGGCCACGAGGGGATCAGTATCAGACCAAGCTTCTTCTTCTTGTGAGACCATTCAAACATGCCAACCTTCATTCTTTAACAAAATTGTTCCTACCTCAGTTCAACCAACATTAGAGTCATGTAAACCTTTTTTTTCTTTCAACCCACTATATCAATCATACCAATCACATCAACCCAACATTCAAAATTCATTCAACCAAAATCACACCCCTTTCAACCAAAGTCCAAATCAAAATTCACATCAATACAACATTCAAACCTCTTTCAACCAACATCACACCCCTTTCAACCAAATCCCAAATCAAAATTCACATCAATCCAACATTCAAACCTCTTTCAACCAAAATCACACCCCTTTCAACCAAAATCGAAATCAAAATTTATTCAACCAAAATCAAACCTCTTTCACCCAAAATCATACTCCTTTCAACCAAAATCAAATCCCTTTCAACCAAAGCCCAAATCAACCATATCTATCCACCATTTCATCATCCCCTGAAGTCACACAAGACCAATCCATGCCATCTCTATCTAATAACACAACCTCCCAAGGGGTATCCATAGCACAAAACCAATCCAATCCAAGTCATGATTTAGAGAGTCTCATTCGAAATCCTTCTTCATCAGGCCAAAATGTTGAAACATTTCAATAATCTCCTATGCATTTCCAAACTCCTTCCCTGTGTCAAGAGGATCATCCAAAATCAGAAGAAATGAGTCTTGAAAAAAATAAAGATCAAGAACAACCACTTCCATCCTACCCAATTTTTGATCAAGATCCCACCGACCAAGAATATTATGATGATCCCCTCACTCTTTTCTATTTCATTCATAATGACACCCTTCCATCTCAAGAAAATAGTGTCCTTTCAAGTCCCATCCAACATCCACCTCCTAAGCAAGATCAAGACATCCCTTCTATCCTTCATAATAATCCCTTTACAAACCAAGATCAAACCGTACCTTTACCTTCATGTCCTAAACAAGATCCCATTATTTCTCCAAATCTTGATCAAGGTCCCTCCATCCCTTCATCTCCATGTCATAGTCCTCCATGTTCCTCACAAGATTCCCTCTCAAACAAACTTGCCATTTCTCCTACTGATCCCAATATCTACACAAGTTGTTCATGAACCCCTTATTAATGAAATCACCAATCCAGATCATACTACATAGAGCAACTTGTCAACAATTGTATGTGTGCCATCATCAAATGCCAATGTAGTGACAAAAATAAACATAGCACCAACTAATGAGATCAACACTTGGTTGAATTCATCATCCTCTTCAAGTGCATCAATAAAAATAGGCATAACACCCGCTCATGTCACAACTTCAGAACTAGAATCAATTTGCCTCATACACCCACACTTGATAGACTGAGGGAAAGAGAACCTAACACGATTGGATTTATTTGAAAATGACAAGGCTATACCTGAATTCATGGGTTCTAAAGCTGGATTTCCATCTGATGATCCACATAATCCAAAAAATAAGAAAATAAACATTGGAGATGTTGAACATATACACTTAGATGAGTCCTTATATCCTATTGGAAAAGACATCTTTATCCAACTTTTTAAACAAAGACCAATGAACTACCTACAGAAATATTATACCTAAGGGTTGTGTAGTTTAGGTTTTACTTTCTGCATTGCATATGATATTATTGAAAACACTGCATTACATATAGTTTCTTTTTTTAAATGCATCGCATTCTCAAAAATATCCACAATTACATATAGCAACACCAATAAAACAAGGCAATTGTTCAAGTTTATCATCTATTTGCATTCAAGAGAAATAAGGGTCATCTCCTTTCTTAGATATTCGAACATGAAGTCTTTGAGGTCCTAAGGTCATTCATTTACAACATTACCTTGTGATGGCGCTTTACTTATGGTTGGGTAGTGATTTCACTATTTGAGACTTGTTAACCCAAAATCTATCAATTGCTATATCTCAAACACACAATAAATCTCTAATTTACTCTAGACACCTAGTTGATCATATGACTAGTGAAAAATCTAAAATTCTGCTTCAGTGCCACTATAATTGTCACACCCAAGTAGGTTTCATTACTTACAAAGTCAAGGCAAGAAAATAAAAAGAAAAAGAGTTATGCCAAATATCCATCTCAAGGCAAAAGAGCAATGATATATAACTGAAATATCATGCATGTAAGTGTGACAAAAGCTTGACTATGGGAACATGCAAGTAACTCCATCAGGGCTATGGACGCCTACTAGCAATGGAGCAATATTTGAGAAATTACAGTCTATAAACTCATCGGAGTTCTCAAGGCTTGCTGGTAGCGAGGCTCTATTCGAGATGCTTTTGAAGTTAGAATGATCCATGTAGCTAGTCATATAGGATGCTAAGGATCTTTAGTGAACACAAGAGCATGAATTAACTCATTTGCACACACATGGGAAAACAAAGATCTAAGTTTCAAGAACCAGTGGGGAAGTTTTCCGCATCTCCATTTATAAATCCTAGTCACTAAGTGTGTTAATTTGAATGATCCAAGGGACCTTAGGGATCGATTGATCGCTTTATCTATGAAATGTTTTGCACCTCCATTTCAATTGGTGTATTACAAATGCAAAAACAAACACAGTCAACCTTGTTCGAATAGGAAATGCATCTTCATCCTGCATATTGCATTTACATAGGTCATGTCAAAAATTCGTTTGTCTCCACATACATTTTTCAGTTCATCATGTCATACAGGTCTGCACACTGGGGGCATAACTGAAAAAATCCCAAAAATCATATAAAGTCCTAAAAAAATCATATAATGTCCTTCAAGAAAATCCAAAAAACAGTGAAAAACTCAAAATCCAAAAACAATGAAAACGTCAAAATCCAAAAATAGTGAAAACCAAAAAAATCCAAAAACATCGATATAATATCCTGAAAAAATCAACCAAAAACATCGAATGAAGTCTTGAAAAAATCAATCAAAAACATTCAAATATCTATCTACATAATCCAAAAACATCGAAAAAGCTCTTGGAAAAGAACTAAAAATCGAAAAATCAATCAATAAGAAAAACTTGCAATAAAATGTCTTGTGAGAAACAAATACCCTAGCAAATATCCAACAAACACTTCGCACAAAGTTAACAAAGGATACGACTATCCAATCAAACATCTGCAGTCAACCGATCAAATTGTCTTATCAATCGTATCATATCCATATCAAAGTGATCATTATCTTGTCTTAAATAGAAGAGGATACACTCAAAATCAGACAGGCCAATCTTAAATGTGGTCCGCAACTTTCTGAGATCAGACATTATCAACCATAACATCAAGCAACTGAGAATGAAGGCACAAGGTCGGTATAGTTACTAAATTTTGTCCAGGTCAGTCTTTATCTTTTATCATTTGGCGACAGATTATGTGCCTATGCTACTCAGGGATGTCCACAAGTGACTAGAGGAGCCGGGATGGGCATTATCTTTTTCTTTGTTTGTTGCTTGTCTGCTACGTGTTTGTTTCTTCAATGAGATATCTTTACATCTTGGTTCCTTATACCCTGATGTGCTAAGCTTCATTGTTCAATAATAAGGCTCAGTGATGAATATATATTGCGCAATAAATATATGACACGGGTTCGCGATTCATTCAATTTCGTCTCATTTGCTTTTCTAGTTTGTTGATTCTTTTCTTATCATCTCTTTCTAAATCATTTTCAATCAATCATTCTCATATCAATCATCTTCAATTGCTTCTAATTCATTATTCTATTTCATTCTAAAGTCTATTCTCTCATATTCTATCTCAATGTCATCTTCACATCACCTATCTCTATCACTAATCAACTAACTATTCTTCTATCTAACATTCTTTTTTTTTCGAGAGATCATTCATGTCTTTAATGCACAAACAATCTCTCGAGGGGGCATTACACCCTAAGTATCACCGGGGCATACTGGGGCATAATTTTTTTCATTTTCTTTGAAACAATGTCATTCCGACTTTGTCTCAAAGAGGGGCAAATGTAGACACCTAAAAATGTCTCATTGATCATGTACTAATTATTCCTCTAATTGATTAAATAATTCTTTAATTCTTTAATTAAGTTAATTAATCTTATTCTTCTATTTCATATTTCCTCATAATCTTACTAATTATTTTATTTCCTATTCTTTCATCATTTAATCATTTTAACCATTTTCTAAATATTAATTAAATATTTATTATTTAATTAATTCTGATTAATTTCCCAATTTAAATAATCTTTATTATTTAAATAAATTATTAATTATTCGATTTCTATCTTTGATCATCTAATCATTCAACCCTTTTCTAAATATTAAATATTTATTATTTAATTAATTGTGATTTAATCCTTTAATTTAAATAATCTTTATTATTTAATTAAAGTCCATTTCTAAAGTAATTAAATAGTTTCTTTAAATTATTTAATTAGCTAATTAATTCTTCTATTTCCAAATCCCCAAATTCTAATTTCATTTAATTTCTTATTCCTTCTAATTTCTTCCAAAATTCAAAAACATGTGCATGATTTCAAAAACTAAATTGAAAATCAAAGTCAAGTTCTAAATATATTCAAATACTAAATTGAATTGAATTTAATTATTTGAATAAATCTCATCCAAAGATTAAATTCAAAATCTAAGTTAAAGTGCAAGCACATGCCAAATTAATTAATTCAATCAATCAATTAATTAAATCATTATCTCTCCAATCTCTATTTCCATCTTTCAAATATCTTTTTCTAAATTAAGCTTTCTTTTTCATCCTCTTTATTTCCTCCAATCATTCTTTTTCTTCCTTCAGTCAGTTTTTTCTCAATCAGTTGACTCCATTGATCTATTCAATCTATTTTGTTTCACTTCTAAATCAACAGTTCAACTATCAGTTTTCATGTGAGCTCACCTGAGTTCCACCTCTTGATCAATATGTTCCACCTTTCAATCAATCTTCTCAAAAAATCTATAAATTGAGCATCCAATCTCCATTTTCAATAATCACGAACTTCGAATCTTTGTGTCACTTGCAGGTTACCAGTGCAATATCTGAGAGCCATCATACCACAAAGAATAGAAGAGCAATGGAAGCTATATGCAATCTTGGAATAGGGAGTTTGATTTGAATTATTTTAATTCCTGTTTGTTTGATATTGCATTATTTCATTGTCTTGTTTGTTAGATTCTTTGATTAGATAGGGATTCATGATTTCCCTTTGATTTCTAATTGATACATTGTTATTAAGATGAATTTTACATGCATACACCACCCATCTTTAGGATCTCTTTCAATTTCTCCTTCCTCCTGCTTGGGAGGCGAGATCGCCAAAGCCAAGCGAGGAAACTTGGAGGTGGTGGTAGAGGGCCAGCCAGAATCAGCAGCAAGAGGAGAAAAGCCCATAGGAGAATCAGACGGCCACCCTAAGCCAGAGCCATGCCGCGACAGAGAAGCCAAGTGGAGACGCCAAGCAACATTTCTCCCGCCCGAGGGGTGGCGGGGAGGCTAAGACCGCAGGGTCTGAGAGCGGCAGGCAGAAGAGCTGCGACGATCACGGGACAGAGTATGATCGACAAAGACAGAGTTTGGCGGTACATTGGAAATCACACAAGGGGCATTTCCCTAGTGTTGAAGGAGCTCCTGAATTCGGGCCACCTCAAGGGCCACCTTGTCAGCTTGTACCTGAATCTGCATTAATACATTGTTACAAATGCAAGCTTTAACATAAAGCAAAACATTAATATCCAAGCAACTGTGAGAAAAAATAACATTTCTATCCTTCCAAAGAGTGAAAAGGATCTCCATTTTGAAAGAATGCCATATTTGGAAGAACTTATAGGGGATTCTAGGTGAATCACCCAGAAGAGCCATGTGCCAAGAAAATGGCTCAAGCCAAAAAGGCCAAAAAAAGTCATGGTTCCAACTCCAATACTGTTGAGCTCTTCTATAGAACCAAAATATGTGCATAAAAGTTTTTGGGTGACCACAAAAAGGGCATCAAGGATCGGGCACTCCCAAATGCTTTAGTCTGGAACCCAAAGGCAGGCCTTGAAAGAGAACACACCAAGCAAAGTGAGCAATCTTAGGCTCGGTGATGGCGGACCAGACAACCAAAAACCTAAATCTCCGGGCAGTCTAGGAAGACTACAGGTGCCACCGCTGATTGAGAGTATGAGCCATAGGCAAGTGAGGAACCAACCAGAGATAACCCATTTTGGATTTGTAGTTGGTAAAAGGAGTCCAAGGATACCACTTCCAGTCTTTCCACCAAGGTCTAACATACCAAATAACGAGCTTATGAAGTAAATTTGAAGGAAGGGCTGAGACTAGAAGGTCATAAGTCTGTTGATCTGGCGGAGACAGTGAAACTGGACCTGGAGGTCCTCCCAAGACTGGAGGCTCATAGTGGATCTGGAAAATAAATCCTTAGGGGTACGAATATCGCACTTGTGAAAGCGTAGAGTGCTGACACCCTGAATTTTGGCCAAAGGTAACCCTTGTTAATGCATTAGTAGCTTTTGCAAGATAAGACTCTCCTAACCTATTAATCTCCTTTGTTCTGTTTTGACTATGCTATCTGATTTATGCTTTCCAAACTGAATATGTTTATCAGATTACAACATCGATCATGATTATGATATTGACATTGATAAAAGAAGGATTAGATCGATGACTTGCTTAACATAGTTAAGCATCGGTCTAATGCTATCGGGCTAGTAACCTGATAGCACATTAATGTCGATCCATAAATGGATCGGCATTAATATGCTATCGGGGTATTAACCCGATAGCATATAGAATGCTGTTGTTATTGAGTTTAGTTCATAAACCTATTCGGGCCATTAACAAATCATCTTAACTAAAAACCGCTTCGAACAAGAGTTTAATTATTAATGTTAGTTACCAAACATAACATAGATCGGGATGTGCACTATGAAGAGGCACTGATCAATGGGTGCCTTGATCGGTCATGTCTAAATGACATGACCGGTCAAGACATCCATTGACCGGTCCTCTAAAGATATAAAGCCCGATATGAATCATTTGGAGAAGACATAGAAAACGTAAATGATCTCTCTCCTTCAGCCTGCAAACGAAGCAATAAAATATTAGACAATATTATCACATATATATAATAGTTCTTTTATTGCAATTGAATATAACTTTACATGGTATCAGAGCCAAGTTGATCGAACTTGAGGCTATTCAATTTTGTGAATAATTTAAGAACAAGATTATATACTACATCACATTTCTCCAATGGCCAGCACAATCAAATTCGAAGACAGACTCGGAGGTGGCGAAGATTTTTCAGCCTAGAAGTTCAGAATCTAGATAATCTTAAAGGAGAACAAAGTGGATTCATTTGTTCAAACTAAAAATGATCAACCTGAAAATGAACCTGACAAAACCGCATGGATTGAAGGAAATGAAAAAGTACTCAAAATAATAGTTGATGGGGTGAGAAACAACATAATGCCCGTCATAAGAAAACATCAGACAACCTATAAAATGTTCAAAGCACTTGAAAACACATTTGAGATATCAAATGCAAGTCAAACTCTAGCATTAAAATGAGAAATAAATCATATCACCATGAACAAGGGGGAGACAATCAATGCCTACTTTATGGGGATATCAATTCTAAGAGATGAACTAGCAACTCTGGATTACGAGATCCAAAGCAAAGAGTTAACACTCATTGCTCTAGATGGGTTGCCTAGTGGATGAAATACATTCGTCCAAGGCATCAATGCGAGGTCCAAGTATCCTAAGTTTGAAAGATTAAGGGATGATTGTCTTCAAGAAGAATCAAGATTGAACAAGATGGGAATAAAAAAAAAGAACATAGATGAAGACCTTCAAGTCCTAAATACTAGCACAAATAAGACAACCAAGAAGAATCAATTTAGGAAGAGGAAGGGTCATCAAGGCAAGAACACTTCAAAGAAATACCTATCACATATTCAATGCTATAGGTGCGATAAGTTCAGACACTTTGTTGCAAAATGTCTAGAGAGAGCCAAACAAGCCACATTTGCCAGAGCAGGAAAATCTAAAAGAGAAGATGACTCCCAGAACTATGTCCTACTCAGCACTTATAAGCCATGCATCAAATAAATCTAACTCCTGGGTGATCGACAGTGGTTCATCCAGACACATTACAGGGTTTAGAGAAGTGCTAGACTCCATGACAAAGGATAATGAAGAGGAAGTAACCATAGGAGATGATTCCTCACATCCAGTTAGAGGAATTGGTTCCTGCACCATCAAACTAAAGATAGGCATATCATTGCAACTCGAAGGAGTATTGTATGTCCTTGGCATCAAGAGAAATCTAGTCTCCATATCAGCCCTAGAAGATAATGGATACATAGTAACCTTCATGGAGAACAAGGTGTTGGCTTGGCCGAGAAACTCTTCCATCAAGAAAGCTAAAGTCATTGGTCAAAGACGAGGCTATTTGTATGAGTTGTGCACAGAGCCCAACCTAGCCCTAATTCATGAAGCAACAAATGCAAATGAGGTCTGACATAGAAGACTAGGCCACCTGAATTATAGAGCTTTGTCATCTATGGGAAACCGTGTCATAGGTTTACCTAAGTTACAAAAATATCATTCAGAGGCATGCAAGGGATGTGCCCTAGGTAAAAATATCAAGGGTGCCTTCCATAATAGTACTTGGAAAACAAGCAAAGTATTAGAGTTAGTTCATTCTGATGTATGTGGACCCATGTCCACTCCCTCTCTAGGAGGATGCTTGTATTATGTAATTTTTGTTGATGACTACTCTAGGAAAACTTGGATCTACCTTCTGAAGTGTAAAGAATTAGAAGAGATCCTTAGTAGGTTTAAAGAGTTTAAATCACTGACAGAGAACTACACAGGTAACAAAATCAAAACCCTAAGGACTGATAATGGGGGGAATACACATCAAAATTATTTAGAGATTTTTGTAAAAACTCAGGGATTAAGAGGTAGTTAACAATACCTTATAATCCTCAACAAAATGGGGTAGCTGAGAGGAAAAATAGGACAATTGTAGAAGCTGCCAAAGCCAGGATTCTTGATCAGAATCTAAATATCAATCTTTGGGCAGAAGCAACTAACACTGCTGTGTATATACAAAACAGATGTCCTCACTCTCATCTTGAAGATAAAACTCCTGAGGAAGTATTTACTAAACTAAAACCAGATATCAGCCACCTTAGGATATTTGGGTGTCCTGTCTATATACATGTACCTAAAGAGAAAAGACTAAAACTAGAGCCTTCTGGAAAAAGGGAATACTTGTAGGATATAGTGAAACATCCAAGGCCTATAAAATATATATACATGGTCAAAAAAATATTGAACTTAGTAGGGATGTAATCTTCGAAGAAGACTTAGCCTTCAAAAGAGACTTAAGTACAATAAAGCCTGAAATCTATATCCCCACTCCTAACATAGAAGAAGACCCTACTCCTGAGCTTCAGAGGGAGAATCTTGAGGAAACTATAGGTGAAATTCCAATCCCACCTAGAGAAAACCTCAAGAAAAGACCTCTATGGGCCACCAAGACTGTAGCAGAAGCTCAAAAGTTTGTTGCCCCTTCAGGAACCTTCAGGGAAAGCAAAAGACCTAATAAATTCACTAGCTATGTTACTCTCATGAATGATCTCTCTAAAAATGAAGCAAACAATGTATCAAATGCACTTAAACATCAAGTATGGAAGGATGCCATGTCTGAAGAGTATCAATCCATTATGAAAAATGATGTTTGGGAAATTGTTCCTAGGCCAACCAAGAAATCCGTGGTTTCATCTAAATGGTTATTTAAAATCAAACATGCTACAGACGACAATATTGAGAAACACAAGGCCAGATTTGTGGCTAGAGGCTTCTCACAAAGGGAGGGAATAGACTATGAAGAAAATTTTGCACCTGTTGCCAGGTATACATCAATAAGAGCTGTATTAGCCATTGCAGCAACAAAAGGATGGAAGGTACACCAAATGGATGTTAGGACAACATTTCTAAATGGTGAACTCTCATAAGAAGTCTACCTAGAGCAACCTGAAGGGTTTGAAATTTATGATGTAGAGTCTCATGTGTGCAAACTCAAGAAAGCTCTCTATGGGCTTAAACAAGCCCCCAGGGCCTGGTATGAAAGAATTGACACCTATCTCTCAGGACTAGGTTTCTATAAAAATGATGCAGATCCTAATCTCTACTACAAAAAGAAATAAAGGTGATATGATAATGTTGATTTTATATGTTGATGACTTATTAATCACAAGAAATGCTCATCTTATAGATCAATGCAAGAATGATCTATCCAAAGAATTTGATATGAAGGACTTAGGACTCCTTCATTACTTCCTAGGATTGGAAGTATGGTAGAATTCTAACAATATTATACTAAACCAAGGAAAGTATACCTTGGACATCTTGAAGAGATTTAGAATGCATAACTACAGACCTATGACCTCTCCCATGGAAACAAATTTACATAAACTTAGAGAAGCAGTAGCAGAGTCACAATCCATTGATCCTACACTCTACAAACAGATGATTGGGTCCCTGATGTATCTGGTGAATACAAGGCTAGATATCTATTATGTTGTCAATGCCTTAAGTCAGTTTATGTGTGAGCCTAAGGAAATTCACTTGATTGCAGTGAAACACATTATGAGATACTTACAAGGTACTCTAAACCTTGGTCTCAAATATGAGAAAGTTAATCTAGACCTACACGGATTTACAGACTCTGATTGGGCTGGGAGTGTGACTGACAGGAAAAGCACTTCAGGGTGTTGCCTCAGTTTGGGATCAACCATGATATCTTGGATCAACAGAAAACAGTCTTCTGTAGCTCAAAGTTCCACCGAGGCCGAGTACATTGCAGCTTCCATGGTTGCTCGAGAAGCAGTATGGCTTAGGAAGTTGCTTGTGGGATTATTTGGTGAACCTATGAAACCCACTGTCATCCATTGTGACAACCAGAGCTGCATAAAGCTTTCTATAAATCCAGTATTTCATGATAGATCCAAGCATATTGAGATTCCATACCATTATGTGCGAGACATGGTAGACACAAATGTGATCAAATTGGAATATGTTAGCATAGGAGATCAGACTACAGATATTCTGACCAAACCACTTTCTAGAGTGAAGGTTGATCACTTCAAAAAAGGTTTAGGTATGATAGAAAGGTAATATACTTTGTAAATAAGATGTTTAATGTGTAAACTTCTTTTGTCATGTTGAGACATTCTAGGTTTCACCCCCTATGTTCATATCTAAGAGGTGACGATCTCTCAGATAATGAACACTTGTATACAAAAATCATAAGGTGGTGATCTTATGATTCTCTAACCAGATATCATGTTGGATCTCTCGTATGTGATGGATGTGCCATGATGGTGTTGTGATAAAACATTTGTATAAAATGCTTGTGCACATATCACAACCTGGATAAGATGAGAATTTAATCATCCTCATATGTTTATCCTTAGTATTGTGTGTTTAGGCAATACTGATATCACGTGTTCAGGTGATATCTTGTCATAATGAAATAATGAATCTTTTATATCACATGGTTAGAGTGATGTTTTATATTTGTATCTTGTGTCCTTATGATACTTCATATTAGGTGTATTAATGATATATATATTGGAGACTGACATTATGAAAAAGAAATGTGATGCAGGTTACTTTATCTATCTTCCAAAGCTAAGAGGGAGTGTTAATGCATTAGTAGCTTCTGCAAGATAAGACTCTCCTAACCTATTAATCTCCTTTGTTCTGTTTTGATTATGCTATCTGATTTATACTTTCCGAACTGAATATGTTTATTAGATTACAACATTGATCATGATCATCATATTGACATTGATAAAAGAAGGATTAGATCAACGACTTGCTTAACATAGTTAAGCGTTGATCTACTGCTATCGGGCTAGTAACCCGATAACACATTAATATGGATCCATAAATGGATCGGCATTAATATGCTATCGGGGTATTAACCGGATAGCATATAGAATGTTGTTGTTATCGAGTTTAGTTCATAAACCTGTTCGGGCCATTAACAAAGCATCTTAACTAAACACCGCTTCGAACAAGAGTTTAATTATTAATGTTAGTTACCAAACATAACATAGATTGGGATGTGCACTATGAAGAGGCACCGATCAATGGGCGCCTTGATCGGTCATGTCTAAATGACATGACCGGTCAAGACATCCATTGACCGGTCCTCTAAACATATAAAGCTCGATATGAATCATTTGGAGAAGACATAGAAAACGTAAATGATCTCTCTCCTTCAGCCTGCAAACGAAACAATAAAATATTAGACAATATTATCACATATATATAATAGTTCTTTTATTGCAATTGAATATAACTTTACAACCCTTGCACCTGAAAAAGAGGTGACCACCAAAGGTTGTGCTGATTCATGGATAAGTCATCCTGAAAGCCATCACCAACCCACTGTAGCCAAGGTTTGATAGATTCCCAAGAACACTAGATACTTTTGACCACAAAAGTACCCTGTATCTGAATAGGGTCTGTCATGGTGAGCAAGGTTTACAAGCCTACTCCCTTCCAGGCTGGCCTTTTTGAAGGAAAGCTTGAAGAAATGCAATGCCGGAGAAGAATTTTCCTGGCCTCATTGCCAGATAAGGCTCTGATAACCCATTTAGCACATAAGGTCGGCCCTTGGTTCTGGGTAGAAATAAGGTCGAGTCCTCTAGATTCCTTGGGGAGACATCAGTAATCCCAAGCAACCCTGTGAAAACCATGGTTGTTAGACTCAGAGGCCCAAAGAAAGTCCCGCAAAAGTCTTTCCAATTTTATGTAGGAGGCCTTTGAAGGAGCCCAACATGAAGAATAGTAAACATGGGTGGCGGCCAACACTTTGGAGTAGACTTGGAATTTACCAGCCAAAGAGAGGATTGGTGATCCAGTAGGAAAGTTTTTTCTCGATTTTGGCTAAGACCGCCTGCCAGAGATCCGAAGGCAAAGCTTGGAAGGAAAAAGGAATGCCCAAACAACAAAATATTTTGCCATGCTAAATCCATTTCCAGTCATACTAAAGGATCCAAGGCGGAGCAAGAAGAAAGGATTGTCTGTAACATTGCGTCTTGTGCCACTGAATGGCCGAACAAGAAGCCGAACAAAAAGTGTTAAGACATTGAAGAGAGGACTACACATTATCTTCATCCTCAATGAGAGTGAGAAAGGAGTCATCTGCAAAGTGGCCATTGACAAGCTGGGAAGGTCACTCAGGCAAGGAGATACCATGGACATGCCCAACACCAATAACATTAGCAAGAAAGTAACCAAACCCTTATGTTGCAAGAACATATAAAGCAGGAGCCAGAGGGAGCCCCTAGCGAATGGATCTGAAAAGTTCAAAAGCCTCAAACTCTCGACCATTAATGGTGATGCAAGCTGAGGCATCCCCAAATAACATCTGCACAGACTGGATGAACCGGGGACCAAAGCCTAGGGCTTTGAGCATAGCCAAGATAAAAGGCCATTCAATGTGATCATATGCTTTAGTGAAGTCAATCTTAAGAAAGATTTTGCCACTGTTGAGAGAGTCTAGCCCAATCCATTCCTTCCCAAATAGCAATAATATTGTCTAGAATAAACCTGGATTTAATAAATCTAGTCTGTTCTGGGAGGACAATAAGCAATAGGAGATGTTGAATCTTAAGGGCCAAAGCTTTGGCAATGATCTTATAAGAGACATTAAGCAATGTGATAGGCCGCCAATTACAAATGTCCTCTGGGTACCTAGCCTTAGGGATAAACTTGATGTTTCCCTAATTAATCATTTTCCCAAGGAGCGGGAATAAAAAGCTTCCAGATAGACCTTATGAAGGTCAGGACAAACACAAGGCCAAAGAGCTTTGTAGAATTCACAGGGGAAGCCATCACAACTCGGGGCTTTGTCATATGCCATAGAAAAAGTTCCTTCTTTGAGATCATCAATGGTAAGTAAGAGATCACAAAAGGCCTGTTGCGAATTAGAGAGCCGTTTGGGAACAACAGCTAAGAAATCTTGTAAGGCTTGGGTTCTGACTGGAGAATCTCCCTGCGCTATGAACACCTTCTCATAATGACAGACAAAGGCTTGCAATATGTTAGGTAGCTTGGTGAGAAGAGCCTGTCCCTCTTTTATCTTCTTAATCCCAACAGAGGTATGACGAGCATGTAGAGCCCAAAAGAATTCCTTAGAAGGCCTATCGCCCACCTTAAGCCAGTGTAATTTGGCTTTGATTTGAGCTTCTCTGGTAGAGTGACTATCAACAACTTGCTTTTGATGTCGGATTTGGGCTAAACGGAGTTGCAGGGTAGAATCAAAGGGATTCAAAGCCAAAGCTTTTGTGGTAGCACATAGAGCTTTGGTGGTCACATCATACGACTGCCTGCAGTAGATGGAAAGTTACCTACCATAAATGCACAGAAACCTCACAGAGTGGGAAATGACATCCTGCCACCACTCAATCCAATTAGTTTGATGACAGGGCCTTGGCTCAAGATTCCACACTCTTTGAATGTGGGCCATTGTGGACTAATGGTGCAAAAGAGACGTGTTGAGGTAGAATTGCATTTTGGAAGGACGTTGCCTAGCTGTCTGCCATTCAATGCTAAACTTTATGGGGAAGTGGTCTGAAAACATCACATCAACAAGAGGAGTGACGTGCAGCTCATGATCTTCGAAAAAAGAAAAAAGATTGCGCATATATCATAGCACGATCAAGCCTTTTAAGAATTATGTCAGAGCCAGCTCTGAAATGCAACCAAGTGTTGCAGACCCCACTAGGATGGCGGCGGTTGGTGTTGGGGTCGAAAAGACCCAATTTATTACGTATATAGTACCAAGCTTCCCGCTCTCCAGCTGTCCAACGGAAAGGAAAAAAAATGTCCTTATCAGAAGCCACCTCAACCATATTGAAATCCCCACACATAACCCAAGTGGCAGGTGGAAGATTATCCGCGATCCATTGCCAGAGGTATGATCTTTCAATCGAATCATTGGAAGCATAAACATTAACGATCCCAATGGAATGATTGTCAATATAAAGCAAAATCCAGACGACGCACTGTATGGGATCAACCCCATGAGAAATAACTGCAACGCACCACCAAGGTGAAAGGAGAGTGACAACTCCCCCTCTAACAACTTCATGTTGGGAAGAAAAAACAAGGCTATCGGGCCAAATAATACGGCATGCAACATTGAGCATGAAACCTACAATTTTAACTTCCTGGACGCAAAAAACATCCAGGCCTACAATACATTGATGAACATCTCAAACATAATACTTTCTGATGAGGTCAGTGAGACCTCGAACATTCCATGAGATGTAATTCATGACAAACCCATCATATCTTCTTCATCCCCAAGAGAGGAGAAGATATTGCGCAAAAAATCTAGGTCCCCGCTGGAAATGACTCATCGTTTTTCGGAACCACTGTCTACAATCTCAGCACACCTTGAAGGGCTACGAGAATGATGTAGAGAGTGTGGAGAAAAAATCGCAGACACATCCTGAGGAGTGCACACCCAAGGAGGGTGAGAAAACCCCTTAGAAGAAGCATTCCCTTGTTGAGCAGGGTTTGAAACCGGAGTGAGAGCCACCTGGGAGGATGGAGACTGCACAGGAGGATTTGTCAGTGGTTAAGAACTGAAACCGATGGGAGTCTTTTGGGCCAAAACCATAGGGGTTTTTCCTTTACGAACCACAGTGGTCCATTCATCCTTCTTGGCTCCCTCCACTGGTCAAGAGCCAAACTCCTTAACAAGGGGTTTCAATTTCGGAGTTGCTAAAGGACAATCCCTAATCTTGTGATCCATCGACTGGCATCGATAACAAGTGTTGGGAAGGTTCAAATAAAGCACCTTTTGGGTGAAGGTGTTACCACCCACTTGAATATCAACAGTTTCTTTTAGGTCACGAGAAAGGTCGACCTCAACACATACCCTCTTTTGAGGGCAAGCATTAAAAAAATGGTATGGCTCGAGGCAGACAACTTTGCCAATAGACTGAGCAATGGTTTTCATGAAAGGCCAACAAGGCAAAGGAAGACCAGGGAACTCAACCCAGACTGGAACTCGCATTTTTTGTCATCTGAGACAGAAAAATCGTGAGACCAACGCTGGAAGACTAGAAGGGATGACCTAACAGTCCACGGACCATGGTAGAGAATGGCCTCTACATGGGAAGGGTTTGAAAAGTGAAACACAAAAAAAACTTTCATGAGGCTTTGGACACCATCAAGCCTAACTCCATGAGGAGACTAGGCTTCGACGACCCAATCAGGAAGCATGCTTTCAGGAGGGATCCTACCCAAAAAATATCCTATCAATGTACATTTTTCAAGCCAGTCACAGGCATTGTCCAAATCATGAACATGAAGTACAACATCAGGTGAGGACATACCTCGTAAAATACTTTCGGAACAAACTTGCAAGGGCGTTTGCTCGGTGGCGCCACGAGAGTCTATTGCAGCAACTCTAGCACCATCATCAATTGTTGGGCTAACGTTGGCCGGAGCCATGATAAACACAAAAATCCTGCAGTAAATATGGTTTGAAACACACAAGATAGAACACGCAACCTCAAACCCTAGCAGAGCCAAAAAATCTCTTCCACGTTTTTATATATAGAGCCAATTTTTGTATTGCACACTTAGACAAAATTTTTCCTAAGTGTTGCCATCAATGCCAAAGGGGGAGATTGTTGACTTGATGTTGATGTTTTGGTGTAAAGAGTTGATTGGTGACTTGTTTTATATTGTCATTGATGGAAACTATGTTTTTATAGTCACATAAGTCTTGTAAGCCAACCGGTAAAGCTTAACCGATAGAGAAGATAGTTTAACAGTGAATCGACAAATAGGTCCTCAATCGGTTAACTGGAATGGAGTTGCATTCAAGCAACTGGTACAGGCGATTGACAAAGAGTTGGATGATGCGGTTTTACAGGTGTGCTGGAGATAGGTATTTGGTGTTATATTCTTGACCGCATTAGCAGATTCAATAGGATCATCAAGATTTGATATACAAAGCAAGCTATCTGGAAGAAGACTTAACCGGTAGTGATAAAATCACTAAGATCGGTAAACTGGTACAATTTTGTTTTATTTTTGGTTTGTTATGTCGATGGTCGACATAAGTTTAGAATATAATGTAAGTTTATCTAGATTCATTGAACCTAGTAAATTGTTCCAAGGTTATGAGCCGACTAAGTTGATGTCTATAAAAAGTGTGATGAGTTATGAGATAAGCATGAATGCAAGTATGGGATAGAAGGTGAATATTGAGATTCTGATTGTGCGGTGATTAGTGAAGCTCTGTATTGATGTGTTGTTGAATTTTTGGAGGAACTGAAGCAGATCTTATCAGACACATAAGTGTTATATGAAGATCATTGAATTGTTGTTATCCTAATATTTACAACAGCAAAATCCCTTAACCGAGTAGGTCCCGACAGGCCTGAATCTGTAAATCTCCTAATAGGGTAGCTCAATATTTGAGTTTAAATCCTCTTGCGAGGTTTCTCCTAACATGGCTCATCATAGCAATCTCTTCACCGGGTGACTCCTAACAAGGTCTGCTCCTAACAGGGCATGTTTGTAAGACCTTAACCGGTCAGAGGTTTCTATTCCGCAGATAGTAAATCTTGTGGGTACTAACTCCCACCGTGGTTTTTCCCTTTTTTGGTTTCCACATATAAATCATTGTGTTATGGTTGGCATTTTTTATGTAATGTTTGCTTATGTTATTATTTTCATTGCATGCCTGTTGATTTAAAGTTGTTAAGAGGTGTAATCAAAGTCTTAAGGTTTTTGCTTGCACTGATTCACCCCCCCTCTCAATGCCTAAGTTTATCATACCATTTACAACGACTTAGGCCAATCCAAAACCAAAAAAAAAGAGAACAAACAATAGCTTTGTATGACGATAAGTGTTGCTTAAATGAATTTCTAAGAACGGAAAATACATATTGAATCTATAAGATAATAACATACATGCTACTAAGATTAATTTTGTAAATTATATCTGTATCAATATTTTAAGTTACACCTTATAACAAACATGGATACAAATAAAACTCACCTAGTTGTTTCCAAAAAACATTCCAAAGAAAATAGTGATTCAAAATATTTGAACCTAAAAAATCCATAAAAAGTACAATTACTTTATACAATGAGTTATATACTTTTTTCCATGCAAAAATGTTATATTTCATATATAATTGTGAATTATTTTATTTATTTCAAAATTATTTTATTGTACTTTATAATTACTTAAGATTTATTTTATTTTATTTACATTATACAATAAACAAAATATTTATTTACATGACAATTATGTTTTGCTTAAAATATAATTATTTAAAATAATTTTATTTTATTTACATTGTTTAGTGAATAACCATTTTATTTACTTAAGATGTAATGATTCCATGAGAGAAGGTCTCTAACATTTGAATAAGGTTATTTTTCTTTTCAATAATGTAAAAAATATGATTTAAATATTTAAATATTTTTAAAGTTTTTAAATAATTTATTTAATTATTAATTTAACATCAAGTAATTGTCAAATTTATATCAGTTTTTTTGTAGAAAACTTCTCTATTAAAATCTATCCATTACTACTTAATTATAATTTGTCTATTTTATTACTTATAAAAATGCATATTGATTTCACATTAAAACACTACCAACATTACTTTAGTCAATAAAAATAGACTATAAAATTTACAATAAAAAATATAATTATTTATATATTTCAGAAGAAAAATATAATTAGCAACACTTCTTAATATGATACTATATTATTGAATAGATAATGAATGTCTCTTAAAATAATAAAAATTTATGTCCAAACTTTTATAATATTGAAAATAAAAAAATAATATTGCAGTAGACAAAAAATAAACCGATTTTAATGAAACCACTATCAATTAAGGTGCAGGGCAGAGAAAGTGGTGAAGGATGCAACATTTTCAAGGAAAGACAAACCCCATAAAAATATTTCAGATTGTCACTCAAGGCATTTATCAGACAAACGTATCTCATTTTCTCGGCAGCATAAATAATATACTTTGCATAGAAGTTAGTGAATAAAATCGTTTCCCTGAGAGTTGAAGGAAACCGATCGCACGTGATTCCTTTCCGACATGCGTGAGACAATACCGGTGGGCTATGCCCACGTTAAATAGCCTATCGGCTAATAAACTACTAGCGGTTGGACATGACAAAGGTCCAATGTGTAACGTTACTAGCAATTCATCAGATGAAGATGAAGAACATCCTTCTTGAAAGCCACTATTATATCTACAATGGTAGCCTATGAACTTATGAAGAAAAGTCTAATTGCAACCCTCCTTAGTAAAAATACGAAAAAAGGTTGACACACATTACATAAAGTGGCTTCCAATCCTAGTGAGCATTCAAATAAAATGCATCCAATGAGGTTTCTCATTCTGCAAGCATATAGTCACATGGCGGATGACTAATCAGTTACATTGATTAATGCAATTTGTAATTTCTAGAGATTTTTCAAACAAAGAAGTTAAAAATCCATAAAACAAGTTTGATTAAGTTTGTGGCATAAATCTTCAAAAGCTCATGGTGCCTTGGTGATGAGGGACAAGAAATATTTGTTGGGATTGCTACGTGCTTTGGTGAGCTCCTTTCAGTTGACCCAATGACCTCTGCGAAGAGGCGCCTAGTGTATGCCATAATATGTGTGAATGTTAAGCAATCTACTAATTTGCCGAAGGAGGTTGACCTCTTCTCTAAATTGGGCAGATGGGTTCAGAAAGTTGAGTATGAATCTATTCCCTTTGCTTGCTTTCATTGTAAAAAAGTTGGTCATTGGGCCAAGGAATGCTCTAATTGGTAAATTGTTGTTACATAGGGCACATACTATGATGAAAAGTGCAATCTGTAAAATGAACAACTTGTCTTAATCCTATACTTGTCGTGAAAGTGTTCTAAATAAAAGTGTGTTTAATTTTCATTTGATATTGAATGTGTGCTCAAGGGAGGGAAAGGAGATAAATGTATTTGTAACTAAGAGGTATCAATTTTGAAGAGTCTGTTGGATTTATTGAAAGAGTGCATTTGCCAGAGTGATGTAGGCACGCATATGGTTAATTCATGTCTGAATGGTTAGGATTTTATTTGTGTCTCGAACAGAAGACCAGGAAAAAGGATGCAAAAATTTCAGGTCATGCTTATCAACTAAAACTTTTTCAATAAAGTAATTGAAGGAGCTCGTGAAGTTGAATAATAAATTTATCCAAATTCCTTTGGTTTTTTAAATAACTTTTTTGAAAAAATATAAATCGCAATATTGATATATAGATTATAAATCAATAAAACAAATATTAATTATAAAAATTTAATTCAAAATTATTACATTTCAATTTCAGTGTAAACATAATTATATATTTAATTATTTTGGTAAAAAATATTTTTTATAATTTCTCAACCACATAAAAGAATAAAAGATTAATGCTCATAAAATTAATCAACTATTAAGACCATTTATAAAATTATTCTATTTTAATATACAAATAAATGTATTGAGATAAAATATATGAAAAAAATAAACTTATTTTAGGTACTATAGATGCAGGTATTATAGCCACCTAAAATTCAAACTCGATTAGTCACTAATGGTAAACAAAAGAGGTGACACCTATATGGTCTTCATCGACAGAAGAAATCACTTTGGCTAGCCCCTTGAACTATCTCTCTGAACATCGTTGTCATATCGAAAAATAACTTTGTCGCTAATACTAACCCAATGTCTCATTGAAATTGTCTTATTGGCCTAAGAGCATGACCTTGGTAATCCCCTTTGAGTGTCTTATCGAACATTGATGTCACATTGTAATCCTATCATGTCTTATCGATATCGAAGAAATCCATCACTTTGGCTATCCACTCAATTTGTCTCATTGAACTCTAATGTCACAACAACAAGGGATTACTATCGGCAAGACCAACCAATCATCATATTGAAATGTTCTTTTTGCCAAGACCACTCCAATGTCTCACCGAATTCAAAAACTCTAATTGTGACCTGCAAGCTCTAGGTGACAAAAATGTGACTTCACTGAGAGCATTTCTCTTCCCAATGTCGCCAGACTACTTCAAAGTTACACTGAACTAATCACTCTATTGCCAAGACTTCGCAAATGTCTTATCGATATCGAAGAAAACCATCACTTTGGTTATTCACTCAATTTGTCTTGCCAAACTCTAATTTCACAACGGCAAGGGACTGTTGTCAGCAAGATCAACCAATCGTCACATCAAAGTGGTCTTTTCACCAAGACCACTCCAATTTTTCATATCATTGGAAGTTTTTTTTTCATAAAACTTTACAACTATTTAACTTAACATGTGCCATTTTTATCTGACAATTGATTTAACCAATATTGTTACCACTTGTTGGTATCGAATACTCAATTCACTAGCAATAATTAACATTACGTGTTTGGTAAATACTTATTTATCTTATGTTACTCCTATCAATCCCATGAAATAAAAGACTATCAATCTCATCAACTAAAAGACTATTGTAGATGATTCTAATTTAAATGTATAGATGAGACTCTTAAGTAGAAAACAAATAAAGAATCTCATCAACAATGTAACTATAAAGAATGATTGGCTCAATTCAACCCACTATGATTCAATGTTAGAAATTAGGGTCACCATTTTTTTTGGTTGATTTTTTATATTATTCAGTAGCTATCATTAAGGAAGAATATTGTTTATGTTATATATGGAAACATTTAAAATTATTAAATATAAATCTATAATACAATTTGTATACTTAATTTTGGAATTGCAAGGTAAGTTTTTTTATCTATTAAATATTAATCTATTTGTAAGACGAAAGGGGAAGAGACTTGTATAGAAATAATAAATAACCTAAAGCATTTATTTTTCTCAAAACTAACTCTATCGTCTAAAATTTTAGTTCTTATATTTTAGAACCAAAAAAATCTAAATTTTGTAATTTTGTAAGAATAAAACATTACAAGAAGGTAAATATGACTTATTGATATGAAACTAAAAGAAAACACTCCAATCTAATTTTATAAATCGTATAAATTATTCTAAGACAAGTTTGTAATTATCACCACATCCTCTAATATATTGTTTATTATAGAATTATATTAAAATTTAATTGATCAATCAAATATTCACAAAAACTAAACTAAATAAATATAGCCAAATATAAAATAAACTTTAGTAAACCATTACTAAAATAAATATTAAATTTATTTATTTCTAATTTCTAATTCAACAATTAATTAACATAAAATACATATTTTCACCAATTCAAATTTTAAATTTGGAAACACAACAATTACTATAATAAATGTGAGCGAGACAACGTCATAAAAAATAAAAAGCCACCATGTTTCCTCTGATTTGTTTTTTTATTTAAATCCAGCGTGCTGTCTGCATGTTTTCTGTAAACATATTTTTATTAATTTATTATATGTACGAAAATCTCAAAAAATTCAGTAGCGAAGGTTTAGTGGCTCAACCCTAAAATGGTACATCTGTTTTCCATAAAGTGAACGTGATTGGTACAACAGGGCATCGCTTTTCCCAAAGCACGTCAGATGACAGAGAAAGAATATGTTTTATTCAACCAATTTCAATCTTAATTGAACCCTAATTCTAACCCTATTCATAATTCAATTGTAACAATAACCCAACTTGAATCTTAACACTATCTCTAATCTTAATTGAACCTTAATACTAACAATAACCCTAACCTAAACTTTATTTTTAGGTGGAAAATTTAATTGTAACCAAGCCTTAACCTTAACCTTAAGCTATTCTTAACCAACCCTTAAGCTTTATTTTGGTATATATTAGTTAATATTAAAATTAGCTTGAGGATAATAATTCAATTCATAATTATTATTTGTATACCAACAAAAAAAAATTAAAATATGTTTTCATAGTTTATAAATAAAAAACAATATTTTTTTATATTTTTATTATAATAATTAATTTAAATTTTAATAACACTAACTCTAGCCGCAACAAAACCCTAATACTAACCCTACCTTAAGATTTATCTAAGAATGGAAAACCTAATTTTAACTAATCCTAAAGCTAACATTTAGCTAGCTTAACCCTAACCTAATTACAACTAGAAGATGGTAGTTAACATTTAATTTTGGTATATATTATTTAATATGGACATTAGATTGAGAGTTATAATTCACATGAAAAAGACAAAATCTACATATTGTAACAAAATAATTTTATAAAATTTTTATAAAATTTTTATTTCAAAATAATTTTTTAAATCATTTTAATTTTCAAAAAATTTAAATTTTTTAATTAATTTATTTACTAAGATTATAATATATTTAATACATTACTTAATATTTTATAATAGATCTTAAATCATTTAAATGTTCAATATTTTAAAACTTCTCAAATTATTCCACTATTATAAAGATGAACATAAACACTTCTACTAATAAGAAAATATATTATATATTTTTAAATTCTAAAATAATTGTACATTCTTTATGATTTATTACTTTACATATATATTAACAAACAATTTTCTCAACAATGTAATAGATAGCAAGAGTTTTCTACTATGCCATGATAATGTATATCATTAAAGAAAACTGGTTCTTGAAAATTATGTAGGTGATTGTTGCGTGGGACTGATAAGTTAGTATAAAATTATTCATTTCAAATGGAGATTTAACGCCACCAAAATTCCCCATTGTAAAGTATCATTTTTTTTAATATAAAAACCAGTGTATTATATTTAGCACCAAAGCATGAAAACTGAACATAAACATACAGATTTGCACTGGTACAAGAAGCATATACGCTCTAAAAATCTTCACATATAAAATAAATTGAGATTGATTTCATGGAACGATGAATGCGTTAAAGCTCTCCCTAATTACTGGCGTCCCAAATCTGGCAGGCGGAGGATTCATTCTAAATTTTCCCTCCTCTCCAAAGCAAGAACCATTTTTTGGAACTTCTAGGGCATTTCCGGGTGTTTTAGGCAGAGCAAAGGTGTGAAAAGCGAGCAACAAATCGAGCCCAAATATCTCTGCGAGAGCCGAATCAACAGCGCGCCTGAGATCTTTTACGCTCATTTCACGCCACGGAAACAGAAATATTTTCAGTCTAACAGACGGTCCCTCTTATGCACAACAATCCAAGCAACAGGAACGCTTCCATTCTTCTCCCTTCAAAAGTCTGTAATCTTTAGAAAAAGTTCTGTTGATCACATTGATTTTGGCATTGCGCATCACATCTGCCTTGCTCATCGCCTTGGATCTCTCCATGAGAAGTATTTAAAAGTGCCAAGGGTTTGAAGCCGAGAAGTATTTAGAAGGAATTTTGTGCAGATCTTTTAGTTCACCTTTATTATGCATTAATGAGGACAGCCGATTTTGCTGTGATTCTTCGAATAAAGACGTTGCAGTCGCTTCGTTAATGTGCTCCAAACACAAATACTGGAATGGAAAACGATGCGTCGAATCAATGATGTGCATTTTACGGTCTGCGAGTCGTGCTGGATGTTGATTGGGCGCTTAAATTTATGCGGGAGGACGATGACCATTTTTGCATGCGGAAGGCCGATTTCAAGGCACTTAATACGTCCTCGGAGAATAGTTTTGAGACAATTCCGATGGCGGTGTACCCCACAGGGGCTAGCCTATCGGCTAATAAATTGAAAAGTAAAAACTCAAATTGTTATTAAGCACGAGTACAACAAAAAGGCCAAAAGTAAAACTAAATTATTGATCCCCAGTTTAACCCTCAATGTAAATTAGCTATACAGTGCCTGCAAATTCTTACAGATGTATATGCATACAAATACCTATAGATGTATATGCACTTTGCTATTAGCAGTTCTATTGTATGCTCAGACTGCAATTTTGTAATTAGTTTTTGATAAATATTTTATTCATTCTTTTTTCAACAGCCTGCTAATTGCCTTTTTCTTTAAAAAAATTATCCATATAATTATCTCCTCTACATCATAAGAAAATTCACCATTTTTAAACTGAAAACTTTATATATCATATTATATATCTCAGCTCTTGTCAGGTAGGGATCTGCACATCTACATGAATGCATGCAGACTGCACAAAATTTAGAGGCTTAAACCCTCACCAAATACAAGATCTGCAATAATACATGGCTCAAAAATGAAAGCATACTATAAGATCAACTATAATTGCATAACTAACATAATAAAAAAGATTAGCATGTGATAAAGACACCATTAGAGTAGTGTCTGTAATATCTTTTCCCCTTCTTCCTCACACTCCTCTGTTAAGCATGCTTTCAAACCTCTTCATGGATATCAACCTCTCCTTCGCCATCCTAGACTTCACTTTCCCAATGAAATGATCTGCTTCCTTATCCACAGCTTCTTCCTCAACTTGATAATGATCTTCTTCATCATCTTCCTCATGAGAAGGATCCTCCATATTGTGCTTCTCCCTCTCAACTTCTTCATCTGCATTAACAATATCGACTTTGGCTTTATTACTCTCAGAGGATTTGTGGCCAGAAGAACTTTTAGTGCTTATGCTATTGTTGGAGTTAGAACCTCCTACTACTTCACCCTTTGTCTTGGACCTCCACCCACCAAACAGCCATGAACGAACCCTACCACTTTTACTCTGCTGTTCAGTGTTGTCACTGGAACTGATTCTATATCTGCTTCCCATTACAACAATACTTACTCACCCTTCAAACCTCTAAGCTTGTTTTTCTTCAACAGACACAACTAAGCTTGCTATATATACAATGTGTATGCATATGCTGGGACTTTTAGCTTGGGTTTCAAGCGCTTACATAGACCGACTGGGCCAGCCTTAAATAGCACACACTAAGGTTTGAGTTTAGTGTGTGCTGGCTCATGTGGGCTCCACTTACAAACGCCGTTCCGTTTTCCCTTGCCTGTCCTCTTCAAAACGGACTGCGAAAACATAACTTCTGTGCAGATTTTTGGTAGAAGCGATGCACAGAATTTTACAAGTGGCGGTTTCCCACTAGTCCTCCTGGAAATTGCTTTCAGCGCTTTAATTTTAGGTTTTAGAAAGCACATGTAATTCTAATAATAGAAAAATTAATTCAACCACAATTAATTATAAATGTATAATTTGGTATATTAATTATTATTTTTTATATAATACTATTAAATACTTATATCATATTGTTAATTTATAATTAAATAAATTTAATATGTTAATTATTTGTATTTTAATGAAGAAAAATAAAATATTATACAATATAAGCAAAATATTCAAATGGTTTAGAGTAATGGATTTTTTTTTGAAAGAAAAATATTTAATAGTAAATAATTTTTTTTAATTATATATAATAAAACAGTTCTAATATATTAATTTGTATTTATATTTTAATAGGCAATAATTTTGAAGCAATTAATGTTTTGATATGTTAATATTTTATTATATAAAATTGAGAAATTATATTTATTATATATATCTCATGTCAAAGAAAAAATCTATAAAATTAATAAAATGAGATTTTATATTTAGTAAGCACTTAGAAAAAATAATTTAAAATACATAATTATTTTTTTTATTATGTGTAACTAAATATTTTTTAATATATTAATTTGTTATTTATATTTTAATAAATAACAATTTCTTCGAGCAAATTTGGTAGGTTCATATTCTACAACATTAAATTGAGATAGATAAACCATGACAATAATTTGGAGGTATATAATAATGGCATTTTAGATGAATAGATAAATCTCGATTTTTTAACCTAACCTTAATTTTGACCCTCAACCTAACTCTAACCTTAATTTTAAATTTAATATTAATTTTCACCTAATTATAATTCTATCTCAAATACTAACCCTAAGCATAAGTATCATCCTAAATCTAACCCTAAGAATAAACCTAATTCTAACATTAATTATAGTCTAATTAAACTCCTAATTATAACCAAAAAATTATTTATCATAATATTAATTTAAATTAATAATTACTTAATTGAAATATTAACTAAGATTATATTATAATACAATTGATTAAAATATTTGTACTTTTTAATGAATAAATTTAATAGTAAGAATAAATTTAATGTATGTTGTAACTTTTAAATTGCATAATTATAAAATTAACATAATCCATATAGTGCTAGTTCAAATTCTGGCTTTGAATAATTTTAACTTAATTTTAACTTTTAATGTTAAAAATATTAAATGAATTAAATATTCTAATAAAAATATAAATAAAAATTTATTAACATTATTAATATTATCACATAATAGTAATTAAGATACAATGATATAATTTGTAATAAAGTGTTTCAATGGATTCTAACAATTAAGTTAAGTGAAAATGATTATATGAAAAATATAAATATTAAAATACTTATTTTTCAAATAATGATAAAATATTATTATAGTTTAATATTTACACAAAAATATTATGTTAAAAATATGTTAATAAATATTAAATATTTGAACATAGATTTTAAAAATATAAGAAAGATGTTAATAGAACTCTAGTAAATTAGATACATAATAAATTTTTTTAATATTTAAAAAAAATTATAAAAAATCACTATTTTAAACCATTTTTAATATATTTTTTCTTTGTTATGTACAACTTTTGATTTTAATATTTAGATATAAATAAAAATTAATATATTAAACCATTTAATTATGAATTATCAATATAATAAAAAAAATTAATATTATTATATAAATAATAATTAATATACTAGACTATTCATTTATACTCTTTTATTATTAGAATTATACCTAGGTGCTTTAAAACTTAGCAAAGCAAGCAATTTCGAGGACGCGAAGCACGAAGACGACACTTCAAAATATGTGCATCTCTTTTACCAACAAAATCTGCACGTGTCAGTTCTGAGAAGACCAGAAAATGAAAATAAGAAAAGAAAACGAAAACGGCGTTTGTAAGTGGACCCCACCTCAGCCAGCACACACTAAGTATGTGCTGTGCTGTTTAAGCCATCCCGACTGGGAGTGCTATATACACAATGTGTATACTCCTGTTGGACCTCGCTTGTATTTCAAGCACTTACTATGCCCCCTAAAAACGTGATATTTATCTCACCAATTAACTCGTTTGCTACGACCATGACTTCCGTTTGCTATATATACATTGTGTATATATCTAATAGAAGTTCGCTTCTATTTGAAGCACTTGCATCAACACCGACATTAGAACAACCTCGTACAACAATGACTTGAGATTGCACTCTTTTGCATCAAGATTCAAATATTTCTTCACTGTTTGCTAGATCTTATTTGATGGTCATAAATTAATGTCAGAGATATTTTTCGAGTGCTGTTTTCGCTTTATTGGGGAATAAGATGGTCAGCTTTTGGTGATTATGGTAAGATTTTATGGGCATTGGGAATATGATATTGTTCTGATATTTTCAGTCCCTGCCCATATGTTTTCACTTTACATTTTTTTTCAGTTTGTTTCTCAGTAATTGTGTTAATGGAAAACTTCTTCGCTTCCTCCATAGTTGATTTTTCTTTCAATTCCATTTTAGAAGTTAATTGTTTGATTGAGCTTTTTATATTTTGCCAATTTAAACAATAAATTTATATTTCTTATAAAATAGAAAGAGATTCAATAGAAAAGAGTGGTGAAATAAAAATAAAATATATTTTGCAACAGTTTATTGAAATATAATCTTAATGTTTTACTATAATGTAGATATTTCTATATTCTATTTTATTATTTACTTAGAAAAAAAATAGCTTAATACATTGTTTTCATTAAAGATATGAATCATATTAGTTTGATGCATGTCAAAATATAAAAAATTCCCTCTTCAAATGTTTCAAAATTAGTATTTTTTCATGAAAATTGACAATAGATGTTTGATCAGTTGTATAAAAGCATTTCATTAAAAATCTTGCATGACAATCATGGTTTCAAGGATAGACGATATATTAGTGTTGTTTGATTAAAGAGAGTTAATTGTAAACAATATTAGATATAATTGTACATTCAACATCTATTTGTCTTTATGTGTTGTTTGTTTGAAGGGTGTTAGAGTAAGATTCTAATAGGTGTAGACTATGACTTTTGATGCAGGAGCATCCCTTGTTACCAAGCAATCACGCATCAACCAAAAACATTTCCTTTTTCCTTGCATTTTTATTTGTAGCTTTCTCAATACTTTCTCTACATTCTAACGGATATTTCTCTTCATGCCTTGCGGTTCTAGATTTACACTCTGAACGTGGTCATCTAGATCATATCCAAAGATCTTTTGATCTGCATTAAGTTATTGCATCCTAAATTTCATTCAATTGCCATAACATTCAGCGTCTGTGGTGATATTTCACTTACAAATCCTTCTTGTGGCATGCAGACCTAATTGAAACATCATTCGAGACATTTGGGACCTAAGGGAATCTTTTCCAATAGTTCGCATTACATTTTCATCCTCTGCATTGCATCATCTCTTATTTTGTGGCTGACTTGCACATTTCATCATTCTTCGAGTTTTAAGACCCTATGGCCGATGTGGATCTTTTCAAGAACTCAAGGAGCACATATACTAGCATTTGTAATAAATCCTAAACAGTAAAATATAATGAACCAGTTAGATAGTAAGTTTGATCATTAGATTCAATCTGCTAGTCTGGGGGACTATGATTAGGCCAATGCGCCCTGTGTAAATTTGTAAATGCCTTGCGGTAGGCCTGTGAGCCCATTGTCATTTTGGATACCAATGCATATAGTGTAATTGATGTTGCTAATGATGAATACAATGATCTTCTTGTTTGCTAAGCATTTTCCTGTGTTCTTTTTGTTGTGTTGATCTCTATGCTGCATAGTTGGATATTCCTATTCCAAACCCTCCATCTGTGACTACACCAAGTGGTATCAAAGCGAGTTTTGAGCCATCCCTTGTGGTGAACAAATTGCTAAGACGAGGCAGTTTACAAATGTTGTCAATTGATCGTTGACTGTGAAGCAACTGGAATGTTCTAGCTAGATTGTTGAATTGACGTAGTGGCATTGGAGCCAAGGAAGAGATACCCCTGAGGAGAATACCTATTGTAGCAAAGGTTGTTGATAAAAGGGATGCAATGATGGAAATGATGAGAGGAATGAGAATCCGATTGGATGTTGTAGAAGAGGATAGAAAGAGAGGTCTAAACCCTAGATCGGAAGGCAAAAGTAATGATGAATTAGACCAAAACATAGTTGAGGACAATTTTGAAGAAGAATCAAATCAAGTTAAGATGATGAAAATTATTTCAAAGACTAGTAAAAGACCTAGAATTGAAATTCAGAATTACGTGGGAAACCTAAACCTTGAGGAATTGATTGAATTAATAAATGATATGGAGGAATACTTTGAATATGAGGAAATTGAATATTCAAAAAGAGTAAGATTTGCAAAAACCAAGCTGAAAGGTCATGCTTCTTTATGGCAGAATGAATTTCAAATGAATAGGAATAGGAGAGGAAAAGAGAATCACTAAATGAGATAGGGTGGTGACAAAATTGAAGGATAAATTCATACTTCTTGATTATGAGCTTGAGTTGCTGAAGAGACTGCAAAACTTAAGGCAAAAGGAGAAATTTGTGAAGGAGTATACTAAAGTATTCTAAAAAGTGATCATTAGTGCTGGACATAGTGAAGCAAGTAAGGAAAAGGTTCCACGATACATCAATGGATTGAGAGAAAACATTCAAGAATAATTAATTCTAGTAAGGATAACCACAGTTGAGGAAGCATATCAATTTGCATTGAAGGTAGAGGAGAAGCTAAATAAGAAGTTTGAATAGAGAGGCAAATGTCCAGAAGAGGTAGATTTTAGAGAGGCAGAATATGATCTAAAGATGGAAGATCCTACACCAAGTAAAAGAAAGAAGATAGACTCATCCACAGCGATCAGAAAGAAGACAATGCTTACTACAAGGGAAAATATGACAAAAACACCTACTGCAGTGACATAGGAGGCTACAGTTCATTCCTCAATGATGGATACTGGAGAGTTGGAAGTAGATTTGAGAAGAGACCATTTAGAGGAACATGTTTCAAGTGTGGAGATGAAGGACATAAAGCATTTGAGTTTCATCAAGGGAGTACCGGTAAGAGAACTCAAAATAACACCATAGAAACTTATGTGGAAGTTGTTGGATAACCTAGTTTAGTAAGGAAACCAAAGAAAGGTGAATCATTGGTGATGAGGAGAGCTTTGTTGTAGGAAGAAATAATTGAGGAGCCACTGCAAAGGAAGATTTTTTTCAAAACCAAATGCAAGTCCAAAGGTAACTGTTGTAGAGTCATTGTTGATAGAGGTAATACAAAAAAATAGTTTCACAAGAGATGTCGACCAAGCTGAATTTGAAGATAATGAAACACCCAAAACCCTACAAGATAGCATGGATTCATGATGAGCACAAAGTACTGGTAAGTGAGCAATGTTGAGTAAAATTTCATATAGGATCATATCATGATGAAGTGTTGTGTGATATTATGCCCATCGATGTATGTCATATATTGTTCGGAAGACCATGACAATATGATAGAAAAGGAAATTCATGATGGAAGAAGGAACACTTATACTATGACATCTAATGGAAAGAGACATATGTTGATACCTTTGGAGGACGAAGAAGAGAAGAGCGAGGCAGAGTTTACTTTAGTGGCGAATATTCGCCAATGATAAATATTTCACGTTGGCGACCTCGAAAATGGCGAATATATTGTACCGATTGGGGGTGGCCATGTCGCCAAGAATTTATAAATCTTCATCAAATGCACAACCCAATCACCCATTGTTTTATGTAATTAATTTTATCTATGTGAAGATTTCACCAATAGAATCCACGTTTTCCACACAGTAAATTTAATTTTTCGCCTACACTCTCTGAGGTTGCCTTAATAGATGGTCATAATTCACCAATAGCCATATAAAGATTTATTTGCCCAGGAGGACCGAATTCGCCCGACATTTTTCGAACACGTGTCTCCATTCACCCCAATTTTTACCACTCTAGTATATTTGCCAATTAATTGGACGACCCATAATCACCTTAGAAATTAAATAAGATGTGTTATAGTTAAGCGGAATTCACCAAATATTTGTATACCATATAAAATTCCCGTCGAATTTGCCAAATAAGGATTGGTATAAATACATTCAAAGATTAGATCTATTTCTACACAATTTGGTCAGTTTTGGGCTCTCAATTCGAATCAATAGTGAAGTTTCAGACCAAGAACAACCATTGTTGTTGACTGCATTGGCGACTGCTAGTAACCTAAAGGTGAGTGATCATATTTATAAATCTTTAAATTTATAAATATTTAATCTCTCAGTAACTCTTTCTCATAAATGCATGAGTGTACAAAATTGGAAACAACCGTAAACCACTACCAATTACCAAATTGGAAGTCGTGTGTGCTGAGTGGAATGGAGTTAGAGAATGTCAGTGACAAGACATTAAATGTCTACTGTCTCCAATTCCATTCTGGTGACTTTCTAGAGAACTACGTTCTCTTTAGAAATTTGGGCTGAAATAAAACTTCAGCCATCGATCTACGATCATCAAAATGGTTTTAAATCATTGATGGATTTTAGGTATGTGTGATGTGTCGATGAGGTCGTGCTTATCGATACATTGTGCAAAATCCGGACTCGACGTGATGTTGCATTAATTAGATAACGAAAATGGCTATTAATAGATAACAAAAATGGCAATGAATTTATGAAATTGCCAATAAAATATTTATTTTTCCATAAATAATGAAATATTAACTAATAAAATTAAATAATTTTCAAATGGTAGATAAAAATCGTCAATACACTTATATAATTTTTTCTTCGAAGTATAACTTTTCGCCCATACACTTATATATATTTTCCTTTAAACAAAAAAACATTCATCTCCTACATTATATATTTTCCCCACACAATAATGAATTATTCGCAAGGATTTTATGGAATTTTCATACCCTTAAAAAATCAGTAATACAAATTTTATTTTTTTCCAAATTTGAATTTTTTTTGCCATCAATATGAAATTTCCCCCCCAAAAATAATGTTTGATTCGCCAAGATTTTACACTTTTTCCTAGGGGGTGGTTTCTTAAAGTTATCCCTAGATTGAGGTGTGTGGTAACACCAAAATCTATTTGGTTGATGGTAGAAAATGCTTAGGAGGTCTGAGAGATGAAAACATGTATAATAGTTTGGAAGCTAAGAGCCATACTAAAAGGAAGGATGAACCACTATAGAGAGAAATAACAAAGTTCATGATAGAATATCGAGACATTGTATCAAAGAACATGCCAAATGGATTACCACCAGCCCGGAGTATCAATCATCTTATGGATCTCATACTAGGAGCTAGTTTGCCAAATAAAGAAGCACCTATAATGACACCGGCGAAGAACACAAAGCTAAACAAACAAGTAGGAGAGTTGTTGAAGAAAGGATTGATCAAAGAAAGTTTACGCCCATGTGCAGTACTTGTTGTGCTTGCACCAAAGAAAGATAGAGAATGGGGGATGTGTACTGACTCGGGAGAAATCAATAAGATCATTGTAAAGTATAGATCCCCATTACCAAGGATGGATGATATTATGGACTATTTAAGTGAAGCTAATTATTTCACCAAGATTGACCTAAAGAGTGGATACCATCAAATCAAAATCAGAGAAGGAGATGAATGGAAGACTGCAATTAAGACAAATGAGGGATTCTATGAATGGTTGGTGATACCTTTTGGGCTAACTATGTATTGATCACTTTCATGAGGCTGATGAATGAGGTATTGAAGCAATTCTTGGGTAAGTTTATTATTGTTTACTTGGATGAAATTCTGATTTTCAGTGAGGCCAGAGAATAACATTTGTGGCACATCAGACAAGTATTTCAGATGTTGAGATAAGAGAAGTTGCTAATAAATATTTGGAATTGTAATTTCATGAAGACAGAGTTGGTATACTTGGGATTTGTCATTTCTACATAAGGATTTAAGATGGATCCTGAGAAGGTTAAAGCAATTGTTGAATGGCCTACACCAGCAAATGTTGGAGAGGTAAGATCTTTTCATGGACTAGCTACTTTCTATAGGAAGTTCATCAAGAATTTTAGTAGCATTTGTACACCTAAGACTAAAACAAAGAGAGGATATAGGAAAGACTTCAAGTTAACATCTAGAGCACAAAGAAGATTTACATTGTTGAAACAGAAAGTGATAAAACAACCAGTATTAGCTTTGCCTGATTTTAACAAAGTATTTCAAGTTGATTGTGATGCTAGTGGGAATGCAATAGGGGAAGTGTTAAGTCAAGAAGGGAGACCAGTAGCATATTTTAGTGAGAAGTTAAATGATGTCAGGAAGAGATATTCAGTCTATGATTAGTAATTCTATGCCATAATCCAAGCCTTGAAGAAGTGGGGACATTACTTGTTTCCTAAGGATTTTGTGTTGTATATTGATCGCCAAGCCTTGTTGTGGAGACATACAAGATGGGTTGAGTGCTTACAGAGTTTGTACACATTTGCATTGAAGCATAGGAGTGGTGAGTCAAACAAAGTTGCAGATGCATTAAGTTGGAAGAGGAATCTACTAACAGAAATGAGATTGAAAGTGTAGTCACATAAATCTGTCCATTTTAATTAAATGAATATTTGCTATTTATTTGATTAAAAATCCACTAGCCATCTGTTAATTAAATTAATATTTAATTAATTCATCTTCAAATATTCTCCTATTAATTAAATAAATTATTCAATTTATTTTAATTAATTCATTAAACCAAATTCACAATCAATTAAATGAATAAATTCTATTTATTTCATTTAATCCCCTTTCCTCTTTTAAATAAATTAAATAAAACATTTATTTAATTCATTAAATCCCCTCCCACTTGCATTCTCCTAAAAATGCAACTTGCACCTATTTGTTGAAATAAATGAATTTTATTTTAATAAAAATCTTATTTTCCCTCACCCACCAAACCCACTTGCAATCCTAAATCCCTTTCCTAAATTCTTCTAGAACCTATTTAATCCTAATCAATTAGCCTAATCCATCCCTTAATTATTGTCACATTCCTAAGCAACTTGGAGTCACTTCTCAAAGACTTCAAAGTCTTTGAAAATCATTTAATGCTTTGTGTGTTCAACAATTTAACCTCTAAAGTCTTCTAGACCACTTATGGCTCTTACATGACCATTTATGGTTAACCCTTAACTCAACCCTCATATGACTCATGTGTCTCCTCAAGCATTTATTGCTTTGACCATGGTTATCCCTTTTACCTTTGCACAAGAGTTTATCTATTGGATAAAAGCTTTATTCTTTGAATAAAGAATTTATTCACTCAACCCAACCTTGACCTTAACTCCCAAGTTAACCTTCAAGTCATATCAAACATTTAATGCTTCTTCTCTCTCGTCTCAATCCCTCTCATGTTGACACTTGTCATCCTGGCATTGGGTTGAAAGTCCTCACATGGATTGAATATCATTCAATCCTGACCCTTGTTGAGATTACTCAATCTCAACCATCCATTGCTTCATTTTTCTTATAAATAGATCCCATTTCTTCATAATCCAGATCCTGAAAACTTGTATGCATCTAAGTTATAGAGAATTTTAGAGAGCATTTAGCATATCTTACTCGTATTCACTCTTTTGGTTAAAATTAACAAATAGTATTTAGATAACTCATCCTTTTTTGGTTATTAAGCTTGCATTTGCATACTTTTCATAATCATCTACAATCTTGAATCTCCATAAGCATCCATAGTGCAAAAAGTTGCTAAGAGCTACACTAATTTGGAACTTGGAGAGGAGAGGAACAAGGGAGAAGGAGCTAAGAGCATGGTAGAAGGCATTTGGAGATTTCTTCTTGCATTTACATTTATAGTTAAATGCTTTACTTTGTTTTTAGTGTCTCTTTTGGTATGCTTGCTTAGACTAGTTTTTGGTTGATTAACACTAATGTTTGCCTTTGTTTCTTTGTTTTGTATGTTATATGACCACAGGTTTTAGTCTAATCTTGCCCCATTTTGCAGAGCATCAGAAAGTATTGGGTTTTGAAGATCTCAAGTACTTGTATGAGGGAGACCTTAATTTTGTAGAAGCATGCAAAACATGTAAGGAATTGGTAGTGACAGATATAAGTCAATGGTTGGATTATTTCATTTAGGAAGACATGTTGTTCAAGGGAAATTAGTTATGCATTCTGAGGAGTTCAATGAGATAATTTGATCAAAGAAAATCATAATGGAGGATTAGCAAGACAATTTGGGGGTGATAAGATAGTTTTTTTTGTAAGTGAACACTATTTTTGGCTGCAGATGTATAAGGATATCCAGAAGCATGTTCGAAGTTGTAGGCATTGTCAAGTTGCAAAGGAAAGTAGTTATAATATTGGATTATACAAACCTTTGACAATACTAGAGAGACCTTGGGAAGACATTAGCATGGATTTCATATTGGGGTTACCAAGGACACAAAGATGATATGATTCAATATTGGTAGTAGTAGACAAATTTTCTAAAATGACACATTTCATTCCTTGTAAGAAGACTAATGATGCAGTACTTGTTGTAGACCTATTTTTCAAGGAGATTGTCAGATTGCATGGATTACCAAAGAGTATAATTTCAGATCGAGATACAAAGTTCATTGGATATTTCTAGAGAACCTTGTGGAAGAAAATGAAGATAGACTTGAAATTAAATTCAACATATCATCCACAGGCTGAGGGACATATAGAGGTAGTAAATAGAAGTTTGGGTAACTTGTTGAGTTGTTTAGTAGGATATAAAACAAGAAATTGGGATATATAGTTATACTACAAGCAGAGTTTGCATACAACAATTCAATGAGCTAGAGTACAGAAAAGACACCATTTGAGATTGTGTTTGGACTACATCCTAGAGGAGTTATGGAACTTAGAGAAATCAGTATGGAGAATCAAATGAGTGCAAAAGTAGAAGAATTTGTAGGATACATGCAGACAATATATAAATAGGTCCAAAAATATGTGGAGGACATGAACCGTAAGTATATGGATACATAAGGAATTTGTTGTTGAAGATGAAGTCATGATATATATCAAGAAGGAAATATTTCCAATAGGCACATATAACAAGTTGAAGATGAGGAAGTATGGACCATGTAAGATTATAAGAAAGTTTGATTTCAAAAATGCATATGAAGTGGAGTTATCGGAAGCCTTAGGCATATCACCTATTTTCAATGTCATTGACATTTATGAGTATCATGGAGGAAATTCAAATGGCAGTAGTAGTGAAGTTTGTTTTGAGAATTAGTTACCACATCAACCATTAGAGCAAATTGGTAATATTTTGGATAGAAAAGTTAGAAGGAGCACCAAGAACAAGCAGTGTCAAGAATTTTTGGTGAAGTGGAAAGGCTGACTGACAAAATATTCAACATGGATTTCTCAAGATGAGGTAGATCATGTTGGTTTTCCTCTAGCCCCAACAAAGTGAGAGGCTCACTTTATTTTAATTTGAGGTGTCTAATGCAGGAGCATCCTTGGTTACCAAGTAATCCCACTTCAACCAAAAAGGATTTTATTTTCCTTGCATTTCAGTTTGTAGCTTTCTCAACACTTTATCTACATTGTACTATATATTTCTCCTCATGCCTTGTACATTTGGAATTACACTCTAAACATGGTCATCTACATCATATCCAAAGATATTTTGATTTGCATTAAGTTATTGCATCTAGAAGTTCATTCATGTGCCAAAACAATTTTTGTCTGTGGTGACAATTCACTTATGGACCCTTCATGTGGCATGAAGATCTAATTGGAACATCATTCAAGACATTTGGGACCTAAGGGAATCCTTTCCTATGGTTTGTAATATATTTTTATCCTCTGCATTGTATCGTCTCTTATTTTGCAACCAACATGCACGTTTCATCATTCTTCAGGTTTTAAGATCATGTGGCCAACACAGATCATTTTTGGAATTTATGAAGCATATATAATAGCATTTGTAATCAATCCTAAATAGTAAAATATAGTGAACTAGTTAGATAGGAAGTTTGATCATTAGATTCAATTTGGCAGTCTGAGGGACTATGATCAGGCCAATGTGCCCTTTGTAAATTTGTAATGCCTTGCGACAAGCCTATGAGCCCATTGTCATTCTAGATACCAATGCATATAATGTAATTGATATTGTTGATGATGAATATTGGAGATGAGAAAATGGTTAGAGTGCTCACATGCATATATTAATCATAAAAACACAAATAAACCATGAAAATGCAAATGATACTCTTATACCTTCTTCTCCTCCCTCAGGTTGAGGCTTAGGTGAAGTGAAGAATGTACCCCTTCTCCACTTGATTGGATTGGCTCTTTGATAGGATTGTGGAATGCTCTCCACAACACAACAAGGTGGGATTGGATTCAAATGATGAGCGTGGGTGTGATGGATTGGATTATGAGGCAATATTTTGGCATTATGATGGCATGATGGATGATTTTGGATCTCAAAAGGACAACATAAGATTAGATGAAAGGTGGATATGGAAATGAGGGGAGGAGACCCAAATTTATAGATTGGAGGAGATCAAAATGGAGGGCCAAGATTGATTTCAAAATGAAGGGTTGAGATTGATTTCAAATGGAGGAGAGGATTGAGAGGACAAGGTGTGGGATTCAAGAGATTTGCCATAAAGACATTTCTTGCCTCCACACCTCTCAAGGTACATGGGGAAGAGATCCCAAGTACATTGGGAAGAGAAAAAGGAATTAAAAATTCCTTGGAGAAAGGAGAGAGGAATTAAAAATTCCAAAATAAGAGGATGTGTTGGAAGACTAAATGGATAAAGGAATTAAAAATTCCTTGGGAAGAGGATGCACGAGGAGATTCAAAGAATTTGAATTTCTTTGAAAGGATCAAGGTGATTAGGGATGTGCAAATGATTAAGGAGATTGATTAGGTGGCTTAATGAAGGATCAGAGTGCAAGTGGGAAAGTTAGGACAATGTGACATGAGGAGAGAGAATGAGTGGATGAATTTAAAATTGGAGGATAATGATAAGCATGATTAGGAAGTGATTAATTAGGCTAGATGATATGATTATAAAAGTGATTTAAAGGAATCGCACAATTAACTTAGTTAATTGGAATTAATTAACTAAGTAGGGTTTAGAAGTAATAAATGATATTTGAAATGATTTTTTAAAAAGCATGGGAAATAATTAATTTATTGATAAATTAATTATAAGGCTATAATGATAAAATTTATTAAATAAGATTTAATCAATTTTAAGAGGATGAAAGAATGTGAAAAGGATAAAAATGATTAAGGGGGAATGAATGAATTAGAGTCTCCAAAATAAATGGATGAAATGAGATGAATGAATGAAATGAAGTAAGTGGATGAGATTTCTTGTTGTGTAGATGTGGAGAGCAAACCTAGTTTTGATTTATCAATAGATGATCTACACCACTGACTATAGAAGTCGAGATGTTGTGAATATCTGATGCGTGGACTAGACTTTCAGACAATAGGTATCTTAATGCACACAGGTTCGCAAACACCAATGATGTTGTAGATGCGAGGCTGTTGGGTCGTACAAGAGAAACCATCAAACACACCATACCACAAAAAATATGCCCCATTATACACCAACCAAGACATACCGAGATATAGGATGATCAAGGCAACCCTGAACAAGTATAGTTTGTTGGCAATTGACACTCAATTGGTTGGTTTCACTATTTTATCATTGATGGCAACATGGTATCTTGTTTCAGCTTCATGTTTTGGTTCAGTTGTGTACCAACAAGCACTTCATAGACACTACATCGACACCGACACTGACACCGACAAGATAGAAGGATTTCTTTGGTTACCAACAATGCAGGCCAACATGGTTTAGAAAATGGTTATCGGTATTGGAGGCCGACATCTCTTGGATCTGGCACTGGCAATTGATTTTGATATTCATGTATTTATGTTATCTAGCCGACATGTAATTTGATATTATAAATATCTTTGTAAGCCGACATAAGGCATGATAAGTTGTATTGGGTATATAGGTTAGTTGGATTAGATCATTTTTTATATTGATAGGAGATTATGGAATATGTGGATGTGATATGATGCGAAATATATCTGAGAGATGATGTATATGAGGACATTTATGTAAGGGTTGTTCTAGTAAAGGATTTAGGGTTTTAGACCAGAACAAATAGAGCTTAACTGGAACTGTATTTTGGCATAGAAGATGCTATCTTAGCAGTTCACTCATTTCTCCGGATTGAAGTCTAGATTTATATGTAGTCAGTGAGGCTCCTTTTGTGATTGAGCAGTGTGCTCTAGGCTGTAAGTCTTCCTTCAAGTACAAGCCCCTTATATTTTGTAATATATCTTCATATGGCCAGTGGATTGATATTGTGGGTCATAAATCCCATCATGGTTTTTCCTCTTTGAGGTTTTCCACGCATAATTTTGTGTGTTATGGTGTTCATTTATGTGATTGGCTTATTGGTTGCTTTATTTATTTCAATTCTATATGTATCGCTATATCGGTTGGTGTATGCATGTTTTAATAAGGCTAAAATTGATCTTTTTGGTATAACACTGATTCACCCCCGCTCTCAGTGTTATTGGATTCCAACAATTAGTATCAGAGCCTTGTGCCTCAGAGGAAGTTTAATAGCTTGAGGGAGATCCTGAATCCGAAATCCATGGGTATGGGCTTGGAGAAGCAACTTGAGATGGAACTTGAAGATTATGATGCTGAAAGGTTGAAGAACTTAAATATACAAGATGAATTGAATTCTACTAAGGAATTCATTCTTGTCCCACATGAGAGACTGTCATCTGTTCAGGCTAGGAGGAAGGAACTTTTGCAAAATCAAGATGATGAAGAGAAAGATGCACTTAAGGAATAGTGTCAGAAGCTAAGTCAGGAAAACATGGTCATGAGAAATGAAATGCAATCTATAACCATGAGGATGTCTAAGGAGATTGAAGACTAGAAGAAAAAGGAAGAAAATCATGTTGTATCCCTGAAGAACAAATTTGAAGAATGTGGTAGGCTGGTTCAGGAGAATGATATGTTGAGAATTGATTTAGTACAATCCCAGAGTAATGAACAAGAGCTTGAGAGACAAATGATAATTCTGAGAGATGATCTAAGTACTGCAAGTGAGCACAAAGAAAAATTCAAGATTAGTTCAACACAACTAGATGAGTTATTGAAAAGACAAAGGCAGATTGGAGATTCTAGTGGACTTGGATTTGAGCGAGGATAGAGTTCCGGTACTGCTAATGAAGATCAAAACCATAAGACACCGATAAGGTAGTTTAATGCTTATAAATTTAATGGTAGATGTTTTGTTTGCAATAAATTTGGTCACATGGCTAGTCAATGTAGAAACAAAGCAAATCAGAACCCTGATTCTGCTCCCGGTCAATGTTCTAAATGTAATAAGTATGGTCATAAGACAAAAGATTGCAGAATGAATGTTAAATGCTATGCATCTGGAAAATTTGGACATATGGATAATCAGTGTAGGTCAAGCAATTTCACCGGTTTTAGCAAAGAAATTCAGAGGAACAATGTTACATGTTATGCATGTAATAAGGTTGGACATATTGCTAAATTCTATAGAAGAAAAAATCCATCGGTTGGTAATGGAGGATCAAATGAGAAAGGGAAAGAGAAGGTTAATGAAATCCGACAAGATCATATCTAGAGATGGGTCAGGAAGATTGAAGAACAATCAACAGATGAGAATACACCGGTTACTTATCCAGCAGAGGAGGTTGCTCCTGCACTAGAAGGAAGCTCAACCAGTAACTGAAGCAGATGCCTTAGGGGTAGGCAAAATTAATGAAGATGCTACATATTCCCTAGGAAGAGGTTTTGGAAGATGTTCTAGACATTGGAGATGCTTATTCGACATGGAGATGTTTTATTTGAGATCCGGTATCTTTCACTGGCAGTCATTGATACCAATGAAAGCTTAGGGTTTTCTTTTTTCTTGGAGAATAAAAGGTCAAATTCACTTCATTTTTTATTACCTTACATTCAGAGCGATTCAGAGTGATTAAAGGTGATTTAGAGAAATCAGATTTCTTGTTGAGCGATTTCACCGGCGAATGGAAGAATTTGTTAAGGGTTTCACCGGAAGTAATCACCAGGTATTTTTTTTAATCATAGAAGTGAGATCATCATCTATTCCTATCTTTGTTGCAATTCCAACTGTTGCAAAGGTCAAAGACCATCCCATGCCAACTTTCAAGCGGTATCCACGTGGCTACCCTGGATGACTCGGTTGGAGCATTTTCTCGTGTTCTGGAGGGAGTTGTTTATGTCAAATATGTTAGGGCATACATACATTGTCACATTGAAGATTTGGGGACATATGATATAAAGAGCATGTACATGAGTGAGCTTATGGGAGATTCTAGAGAGGTTAAACCGACATACAAGCACATTGAATACTTAGGGTTTACTGACATTCTGAAATTCGAAGATGAAATCATTAGGTATGTTTTAAGAAGAGTACATGGAGAGTTTATCTGGTTGGATAGAACTTACAAGATCACCAAGGAATCCATCAGGGAAATCACTGGTTTACCATAGGTTGGGCAACATCTAGACAAGAAGGTTGTTAATGATTATGTCAACAAAATCACTGGCGCAACATCAGACAGGCGATTGATGAGAATAAGCACTATCACCGACACAGACATTGGATTTGGTAGCATGATCATCGGTTATAAGGTAACTTAGTCAAACCGACTGAATTATGTTTCTATCTCTTGCATTTTCGCAGCTTACAAGATGATGAGAGAAAATGAGAAATTGGATCTATGCGGTTGGATGTTGGATGAACTATTAATAAACCTAGGAAATATTAAAGGTGAAAAGAAAGGAACTTTCCGGTATGGAAACTTAACTGTCTGCTTAATGTTATTTTTAATGAATGACACTTCCAGTTTTGGGAAGAGACAATGGGCATTTGATATCCCGGTAGGGAGACAATTGAAACAGTAAATTGCTACTTTAGGCAGTCAGAGAGATGATAAGGTATAGGGATATTTTAAGGCATTCCAGAAGGTTATGAAGTCTAGAGAAAGGGTTCCTAAGAATATTGTTGAAAAATACTCAACCGACATATACTTCATGGCAAAGAAAGATTAAACACTTATGAAAGTGGTTAAGCCCCAGAATATTTGGATTGAGGAAATGGGCTATCAAGTTGATGCAAAGATCCTTGATGCTTATGCAAAAATGTTGATTGATGCACCTATTGATGAGGCTGAGAAGCCCTATGGTACTACAAAACAAAAGACACAAGAGGTTGAAATAAAGTTCAACTAGAAGAAGAGAGAGAAGCAGGAAGGAAAGACAAGCAAGTTTGTAGAAAAGGCCTCACAGGACATTAAAGCATTGATTGATGTTGTCCCGAAGAAAGGTAGAAAGAGGAAGGATCTAGAAGTACACATTGAGCCTGTTACAGTAGAGTCTGAATCTGAGGATGACACACCCTTGGCTTTCAAGAGGGTTATAAGGAAGAAAAAAAAGGAAACCAAGGTAGAAGCTAAAAAGAAACCGATTAGGAGAGTTACATTCAAGTTACCAGCATAGAAGCAAGAACCAAAAGTAACACCTTCAGCTCCATCCAGTACTGCAAGAAGGAAGAAGAAGAATGACATCGATACGACTATTCAAATTGGTAATGTAACTATCATTCCACCAAAAAATTGTGCAGAGTTAGTAGATGAAATAATTAAGGATGGAATGTTAAAGAATGTACAATTTTACTATGATCGTTTAGACAATGTTGAACAAAGAGAGGTAGAGGAAGCAGTTTTGTTATATTTGGATATTTATAAGAAATCCTTGATAGAAATTGAAAACTAAATTTTGGCAGAACTGTATGATATGTTAGATGCTAGGAGGCTACTAGAAATACAAGAAGACAAGCATATTAAGATACGAGAGTTATTATCTGTTTGTGTTTCTATTACTCCATAGGAAATGGATAAGACACTTAAGGTTGCAGATAGAAAGGTCTTTAACAACAAACATAGAATAACTAGTCTTATGCTAGGAAGGGTAAATGAGATGATAAAGGAGACCCAAAAGGCATGGGCTAAGTTCTTTGAAGAGAACAGAGGTTTCTTTACTTCACCGGAATCTAAAACGGACACTACAGACACCCCAGTTGAAGGGAAAGGAAAGGGTATTATGGGTACTTCACCCTCAATTTTGATGAACATTAAGATAATGGAAATCAAGCCCTAGGTAGATAAAAATGTACAGTCAAATGTTGAGATACCAACAAATACGGAAAGTGAAAAGGTTGATATTGTACATGATACTAATATTGAAGATAACGGTCCTCCAAATACAAATGTACAAGTTGAGGTTACAGTTCGTATAGAGGAACCAACAGTTACAGAGACTACACCAAGTGGTGAAGCCACCGGTAGAGGAACCAGCAGTTATAGAGACTACACGAAGTGGTGAAGCCACCGATGCAAATGAGGAAGCTATTAAGGATAAATCATCATAGGAGAAGAAAGAGGAATCTGGCAGGGAACCGGTAGTAGGTCCATCATTATTGTCAATTGACACCTCGCACAAACTAGTCCCGAATTGCAAGTTTGATAGAGAAGCGAGCCCATCCGGCAAGATTAATAAATTAAAGAGCACATTTGAAAGGTCTTTCAATCCTTGCAGCAAATTTCAAATCGACAAGGACTAGAGAGAGGTTCACACAAGCTAAAAGAGCTACATTTGATCAAGTGATTGAGTTTGAGAGGAAGAAGATTGATGAAAAGTTGAAATTAAAAGAGAATTCTTTGAACCAGTGTACAAATATTTATAGGGTATGTTTCAACACAGATGTACTTACAGTTAATGTGGATAAGAAAATAAAGGAATTTCAGGAGAAAATTGCAAGTATAGCTAATTATTTTGATGGATTGAATTCATTGACTACATCCATTGATGATCAAATTTTGGTTTTGGAAGCCCAAATTTCTATTCTTGAGAAGGGAAAAGACAAAATAATAAGAAGAGCCAGAATTCTTAGAGGCTTGGTGAGTCCCCGATTGGATTCACTCAGTGTACATAAGAAGAAGTGTATGGATATGGTTGGAAAGCCCACACCGACAGAGCTAAGTGAGAAAGAGTCATTTGCACATATACTAAATGGACTTGTATCTATTTTTGGGACTTTCAAAACTGGTTGGGATACTTATCTTGAGCTATTGTAGAAGGCTTATTCGGAAATTTTCAAATTTGTTAATCTCCGGTAAGATATTTTTAGGATACTCATTGTATAGTTTTGGATCTTTGGCATTCTTTTTGGAATTTTTGATGGCATTGATGTCAAAGGGGGGGTGATATAGATGTGAAAAATAATAAAAGGAGTTGTATACATTAGGGGGAGTATGGAATAATTTTTGATTATGATCAGTGATGAATATTCAACTCAGGGGGAGCAGGCAAGATGAAACTGAAAGATGAAACCTTGACCATTTTTCACATGAGTGTTGCCATTAATGACAAAGGGGGAGATTGTTGGAAATTGAAACTCAATTGGTTGGTTTCACTATGTTGTCATTGATGGAAACATGGTATCTTGTTCTGGCTTCATGTTTTGGTTTAGTTGTGTACCGATAGGCACTTCACAGACATTACACCGACACCGGCACCGAGACCGGCAAGATAGAAGGATTTCTTTGGTTACCAACAATGAAGGTCGACATGGTTTAGAATATGGTTATCGATATTGAAGGCCGAAATCTCTTGGATATGACATCGACAATTGATTTTTATATTCATGTATTTATGTTATCTAGTCGACATGTAATTTGATATTGTAAATATCTTTGTAAGCCGACATAAGGCATGATAAGTTGTATAGGGTATATAGGTCAGTTGGATTAGATCATTTTTGATATCGATAGGAGATTATGGAATATGTGGATGTAATATGATGCGAAATATATCTGAGAGATGATGTATATGAGGATATTTATGTAAGGGTTATTCTAGTAAAGGGTTTAGGGTTTCAGACTGGAACACACAAAGCTTAACTGGAACTGTATTTTGGCATAGAAGATGCTATCTTAGTAGTTCATTCATTTCTTTGGATTGAAGTTTGGATTTATATGTAGTCAGTGAGGCTCCTTTTGTGATTGAGTAGTGTGCTCTAGGATGTAAGCCTTCCTACAAGTGCAGGTCCCCTATATTTTGTAATATCTCTTCATATGGCCAATGGATTGATATTGTGGGTCACAAATCCCACCGTAGTTTTTCCTCTTTCAGGTTTTCCACATATAATTTTGTGTGTTATGGTGTTCATTTACGTGATTGGCTTATTGGTTGCTTTACTTCTTTCAATTCTGTATGTACCGGTATACTAGTTGGTATATGCATGTTTTAATAAGGCTAAAATTGATCTTTCCGATATAACATTGATTCATCCCCCCTCTCAATGTTATTGGATTCCAACATAGTCTTGGGACACAAGATATAAATCAAAGAAAAAAGCTCAATCATGCAAACAACATGCACATCACCAACTGATATCTCTTGCCAAGAATAGGACATGGATCTGGATAGACTGTCGAACATGGGAAGGATACATCCTGATGGGTAGGTGATGGATTTGGATAAACTAACAGACATGGGAAGGATGCATCTCGATGGGCAAGGTGTGGATAGATTGATGGAAGGCAACAGAGAAGAAGGTTGTGCAGGGTCTACAAATGGGAGGATTACTGCTTGTATTTGGTTAGCACATCGCAGATGAGTGTTTGGATTAAGCTCAAATAGATGGGAAAAGATCAATGTGATGGGGATCATAAATGGATTGGATAATATGGGAGGGGAATTAGTGATTGAATATGATTGGATGGGATGGGTAATATGATTGAATATGATAGGATTTGATTGTGGGTATAGGATAAATGGATAGGGATTAATGACAAGGGAGAACCCAGGCTTGGTAAGAGGATGGATGGAGGAAGTGATTTATTGGATAGGAGATGGAGAGATTAAGTAGATGGATAGTGATAGGATATGTAGGAATAAAGGATGAAAGATAGGTGGAATGGGGGTCCAAGACCTATGTTACAAAGGAGAAAAATGCCCCACTAAAGGTAGTGCAATTAAGATTGGAAGGATGGTGGATAAAGATGTATGAGATGGAAGGATAAAGTGCAAGGGATATGGATGGAGGAGGAATTAATGCTTGCATTTTCCAAAGCATTCATGGATATTATTTGGCCTCTATCTTGATCAAGATCAAAGGTATGGATTGAATGATGGATTTGGATAGGATGAGATGGAGGATATGGATAGGATAGTCAAGATCAAAGATAGGGAAGGAGGATGGACTTAGATAGGATGTGGATAGAGGATACGGGATATGGATGATGTGGATGGTAGGATAGCATTGATGAAGATTTCCCCCAAGTGTAGAGTGAAAGAGGATGAGAGGATTATACATGATGCTTGTTTACCAAGTTTTCATCGTGGTACTTACTCAAGGCGCCACTAGAAGTGGTTTTCACCGTTGGATGGATTTTTTCTCTTTACTATTTTCTTTTGTTGCTTCTTTGATTTTTTATTTTTTTTGGAAATAGTTTGGATGGATAGGGATGAGGATAAGTGGATGTGGAAGATAATGGATTCATGAAGGGGAGATGGAGGGAGGACTCAAGCATCTAGTTCCATGGATAGTATCCTTTAAAGATGTGCTATACTGAACTAAGATAACTAGAGGTATGCTCATAGATGGGAAGATGAAATAGATGGAAGATGGAGGAGGATAAGGATTTTTGAAAAATCTTGAATTAAAGAGATGGGATTATGGAAAATGGATGTTGGATGATGGATGCGGTTGTGGAAGACTTGTGGATAAATGGATGGGGATGTTGGGAGGATCAACATTGGCACACACCTTGAAGGGTGGTGAAGTCGTGGCAGAGAGGATTTTAAAATAGATGGAGGATAAAGTATGGTTTTTGGGACATGAGGACCCAAAATAGATGAAGGGGATGAGGGAGTTAAGATTGTGGATTTTGGGGCATAGGGACCCAAAATGGATTTTGAAGATGGAGAACTGGAGGACTTATGAGTTGAGGGAGATTTTTTATTATCAATTTTGGATGCCAATTTGAATTTTACTTTGAGATGCATTTCTTCTATAAGTAGCTTGGGAATCCACATAGTTTTTGATTTTTTCTTTTTGGGCCTTTTTGGCCTTTTGGATTTTTCTTTCTTTTGGATCATATTTTTCTTTTCTTGAGCATGTCTTTTTGAGGAGACATGTTGATCCTTGAATTTCTATGGATTTTTGGCTTTATGCATTTTATATTTGGCATCCAAATTTCTTCCAATAGCAATGATGATGGTGCATGATTAGAGATTTTAAAGATGGGATGATAGAGGGAAAATGTTGGAAGGAATTCAAAGACGCATGCCTTTGTTGATCTTGCTTAGGGATCATTTGAGGTGGTGGGGTGGTGGATGGAGGGATGTAAGGACCCAAAATGAATGGAAGGGATGAAGGGTTTATATTGGGAACATAAGGACTCAAAATGGACGTGGATGAGGAAGGAATGGACTTTAGGATATAAGGACCCAAAAGGGGTTTGGAAGATGGGTGATGGAAATGTTTGGATTTAGATGGAGAGATTTTAGATTTAGAAGATATGGAAAGTATACAACATCTTGAGCATGAGCCTTGTACCTAAGGTCATATGAAATTTAATTTTCTTTGACTTGAAGGGGTTCCAATATGCCTTGTTAATGGAGGCCTAACCCTTTTCCTTGATATTTAATTTTTTGATAAATTATTTTCCCAATAGGATACTTATTATTTTGGAAACAAGATGCGAGTCCAATTTGAGGGGGATGGGATATGGGAGGGATTGTAAGCTCTTGGAGGAAACCAAAATGGATGAAGGTGGAAGATCCAAGTTGATAGGTTTGGGATCCATGAATATCTTGGATGGGGATGATGGAATCTTGTGTAGGATTGGGATCTTGTGGGGGATTAAGATCATGTGGGGGATTAGGAGGAATTTTAGGATTGTGAGATGGATTGGGATCATGACATGGCGATGAAGGAATAATTTGATCTTGACTCAAGTGGGAGGGGATCATGTGGTGCAGTGGAAGGGATGATTGGATCATGAGATGGAAGGAGAGGATTATTTTTTCTTGAGATGGAAAGGAATCATGAGATGGAGTGGAGGGTAGACATAGATTTTGAGTTGTAGAGGTATCATGAGATGGAGAGATGACTTGATATTGAGGTGGAGAGGAATCTATGCTAGCATGCTCTGGAACAAGCACTTGACATGGTTGGGGTTGGGTGGATAGTGTGATGGAGGAGGAGGTGATTTCTTCAACTTGGGTAGATGGAGGAATGGTAGTATCATGAAGCTTAGAAAATTGAGGGTTGTATTGATTTGGAAGGGATCGAGGTGGATGATAGACTTGGGGGAATTGGGAAACTTTGTTTTGAGGTGGGGATATTGTCTCATTTGCTAGCATTTCTTAGATAAAATTGTGGAGAAAGGACATGGAGGATGGGGATGGTGTGGATTTCGGAGGATTAGAATTATGTGAAGGTTTAGGATGAGATGGAAGATTGGATTTGGATGTGGATGGGGGAGAAGATGGAGGTATAAATGCTGGATAGGAGTGGTATGTGGATGAGGGATAATACAAAGACATGGATGGGGGATAAGATGGATTTCCCTTGTCAAAGGTAGGGGAAGGATAAGGAATGTGAGATGAATTGGGGTTGACTTGGTAGTTGGGTTGGGGTGGGAGACACAAATAGGCCGAAGTTGGATAACTTTAAGGCATGCATGAGGTGGATGGGCATGGTTGATAGGGTGATCCTTGAACTTCCATAACCATTTCCTCAAACCAACCCATGATGTTTGAATGTGGATTTTGGGCAGCCAACTTTTATATTGACAATGCAAGGGTAACCTCAAGATTATGAGAATAGGAAGAAAAATTGGAATTGGATGGATAGACTTGATTGAGAAAAGTGGTGAGATGATGTTAGATGAAGGTGAGGACTAGGACTTAGAAACTTCATATTTGATTGAGGAAAAATTGGATTCAATTTGATTTTCTTGGATTGAATTGGGTTGGATTCTATTGAATTGGATTGGTCCTTGGATTAGGACAAGATTGATTAGATTAGGATAATACCTTAGACATTGGATTAAGACTTAGATGAGGTGTGAAATTGATGGTGTGGACCACAAAGCAAGGTGAAAACCAAGCTAGGTAAAATTTAGACCCTTGGATTGAGATGCAATTGATCAAGCCTTCTTCTACTTAGGATAGCCTTACATTCCTAAGAAAAAGAGGGTAAAAGGATTAGGGTTTTGATCAACCCAAAATGATTAAGCAAAGGTACTTGGGGGAGATTATTTCCCAAGCACAAGAGACAATTGATGATTGATTAAAGATAAAGGTCTAAATCAAACTTTCACAAAGTATTGACCTTGGATTGCTCAGTTGATTGATTGATTGAATTGATTAGGATTGATTGGGATTGATTAGGTTGATGTGCTAAGTCCTCAAATGTGGAAGGAAAATAATTATGGAAGAATAAATTGATGATAAGAAGAAGTGGAAGGTTACCCAAGATTGGATTGATGACTAGATAGATATATTAGTTGGGGATTGATGATTGTTTGGATGGATGAAAATTGATTAGAGGTTTGACTCGAGTGAAGGGGTTTGATAGTGACAAAGTGAAGATTGAAGGGTGTGGTTGAATGTTTGGTCAAATATGGGAATGTTTTGGATGTTATCTACTCTTGGTAGGAGAAATCAAACAATGACAAGCACATTGGCCAAGGCAACGCTTTATGACAAGCGTGAAAGTGAAGGGGGCCTAGATTAGCCCAAACAAATTTTCATTGGTTTTGTGCAAGATGAAGACCATGTCAGACATACAACTTAGGTTGGAAGATGGAAACCATTCAATAGGCCTCTCACACAAGTGATACCTCAAACAAAAAGACAAATAGAGATTTTGGTAGCACTGGCTCCCCCTTATAATGCACTTGCTTCTCAGGCATACTAGATTCTCTTACCCCAAATATCTAAGGATCTATTATATGGGGAATTCATGTCTCATCTTGAGTGGGTACATGAGAGGTAACTTAGGGGTATGATCCGCATCCCCCACACTATGAATGTGGCATTTTGGCTACTACAACAAGGTTCTTAGTGTGATTATGAGGGATCATCAATCCAACGATGGATTATTGAAGCAAGCCACTTAAGGCTTTAACTAAGCTTATCGGTGCAAAGGGGGGCTCCACATACGTCGAATTAACTTAGCACTTAAGTCACATAATCGACATATTGGTTATATAGTGGCTCGGAAAACTCGCTCGAGATCGCATCGATAAAGTCAATATCCCTGACGTGTCCCAATTCGAACTATCCTTGTTAGGTGATGCAATCCCTAATCAAGAATAACCCTCAACTACAAAAAACAAGGAGGGTGTTGTTAATCACTTTTCTCTTACACCCAAGATCCATGAAGGTGAGGGGAGAGGACACTAAGCATAATGGTGGGTCCACCATACATAATATGCAAGTGCACCAAACACAAAATACACATGTTCTTTTTAGGCTTAGATGAAAGATTTTCGCTAATCTAGAATGCAAGCAAAAATAAACTAAATCTAGTGGAAAAGATGACGGTCTTCAACAAAACGTCTTGCAAAAGAGTGTTATGCAAAAAAGATGCAAGGATAGAGAAAAGTTAGCAAAAATTTGAAAATAAGCACTTAAAGAAGAGACGTTGAAGTGCAAGCGTAGACATTGAAACATCCGCATAGACGTTGATTGAGGCCCTGCATAGAGAAAGTGAGCATTCAAAAATAAAAAATAAATTTTTTAAAAAACAAGCCGGAAAAGTATCTTGGTGGAGACGTTGAAGGTATGCGCATACATTGATCTGTGGATTAAACTATGCTCATACGTTGAAGGCATGCACATACATTGATCTGTGGATTGTACTATGCTCATACGTTGAAGGCATGCACATATGTTGATCTATGGATTGAGCTATGCTCATATGTTGAAGGCATGTGCATACATTGATCTGTGGATTAAACTATACACATACATTGAAGGCATGCACATACATTGATTTGTGAATCAACGCATGTGCAGACATTGATCTACAATTTTCAATGAAAAAATTCAAAAAAAGGTTAGCAGGAAAATTTAAATTTAAATGGAATCGTTGAAGGACTAAAGTGGAGACGTCAAAATAGCAGAGTGAAGGCACTAAAATGCAGATGCAAACGTCGATCCGCTAACTTGAGAGGAAAATGCTTAAAAAAACAACAAAAATCATTAGCTTCAAGGGACGTGGGTCCCACTGGGCATGCCAAAATGGAGATGATAAAATGATTAGAGTGCTCACATGCATATATTAATAATAAAATCACAAATAAATCATGAAAATGCAAATGATACTCTTATACCTTCTTCTCCTCCCTCAGATTGAGCCTTAGGTGAAGTGAAGAATGTACCCCTTCTCCACTTGATTTGATTGGGTCTTTGATAGGATTGTGGAATGCTCTCCACTACACAACAAGGTGGGATTGGATTCAAATGATGAGCGTGGGTATGATGGATTGGATTATGAGGCAAGATTTTGGCATTATGATGACATGATGGATGATTTTGGATCTCAAATGGACAACATAAGATTAGATGAAAGGTGGATATGGAAATGAGGGGAGGAGACCCCAATTTATAGATTGGAGGAGGCCAAAATGGAGGCCCAAGATTGATTTCAAAATGAAGGGTTGAGATTGATTTGAAATGGAGGAGAGGATTGAGATGACAAGGTGTGGGATTCAAGAGATTTTCCATAAAGGCATTTCTTGCCTCCACACCTCTCAAGGTACATGGGGAAGAGCTCCCAAGTACATTGGGAGGAGAAAAAATAATTAAAAATTCCTTGGAGAAAGGGGAGAGGAATTAAAAATTCCAAAATAAGAGGATGTGTTGGAAGACTAAATGGATAAAGGAATTAAAAATTCCTTGGGAAGAGGATGCATGGGGAGATTCAAAGAATTTGAATTTCTTTGAAAGGAACAAGGTGATTAGGGATGTGCAAATGATTAAGGAGATTGATTAGGTGTCCTAATGAAGGATTAGAGTGCAAGTGGGAAAGTTAGGATGATGTGATATGAGGAGAGAGAATGAGTGGATTAATTTAAAATTGGAGGATAATGATAAGAATGATTATGAAGTGATTAATTAGGCTAGATGATAGGATTAGAAAAGTGATTAGTAGGAATCACATGATTAACTTAGTTAATTGAAATTAATTAACTAAGTAGGGTTTAGAAGTAATAAATGATATTTGAAATAATTTTTTTAGAAGAATGGGAAATAATTAATTTATTGATAAATTAATTATAAGGTTATAATGATAAAATTGATTAAATATGATTTAACCAATTTTAATAGGAAGAGGACTAACACAATTAATTAAATTAATTATGTGGAAAGACATCAATTAATTAAATATTAATTTAATTAATTTTAGGTGTCTACAAATGCAATGATCTTCTTGTTTGCTCAACATTTTCTTGTGCTATTTTCATTGTGTTGATCGCTATGTTGCATGGTTGGACAGTCCTATTCCAGATCCTCCATCTCTGATTGCACCAAATTTAATAGGTGCCAAATAAGTTAGTTTGTTGTAATGTTTAGATATATATTCATATGTGTTTTGTTTTTGTTGTTGTTGTTGAAGCTATATATTGTAATCAACATTAATGAATAACATAGACAATTCGGTTTGCATGCATTTCTTCTTTGTATTACTATTATTTTTCATAGTTTGATCAACCAAACCCACCTAACTCCATGGAGGTCCTCTCATCTTGTATGAATTTTAAGATGCTAAAGATTCACAGGGAAGTCTAATAACCAACCCTTGGTTATGACTATCTTTTTTATTCACAACAAATAATAAATTAATCAAGCATCTTCCATCATATTTAGAAACACCAATTTCATATCTTTTCCAACCATATTCACAATGACAACTCTATGCCACCATTCATATATTTACACTAAAGTATGGTAGGTTCCCAATATCAAGGTCATCTTTAGACATGGACCTAAACCTCAAGGTTTCATTCATAATGTCCCCACCTTCATATCCCTAGTTGGGAATTAGAGGTTCTATAGTTCATATGCCAATGACAAAGAGAATTCATTCTCTCTTTTTATAAGAGTCTCTAGGCTTTCTTTTAAACCATAACTATTCATTGTTCTTATGCTTTCAACTTAATATCATTATAATAAAATGATAATAAACACATACCAATCAAGTGTAGATTCCATACCATTATTATTGTATAAACACACACCAAACCACACAATGACCATACCATTCATATGTCACATATTCACATAGTGATTGGCGCAAGCATATGTCATCTATACATAATGTGGCTAGCTCTCTCTTGTATGCACATACATAGGTAAATGGCTATTATACACCTTAGATGTACACATAGTTAGTTCTAACATATATCATATATACAGAAGGTGACTAGCTCATGCCCACATCTTATGTACACATGGTGACTAGCTTAGACATATATCACATAGACATAGTATAAATAATTCACACATACATCCAAGGGGTTGTGTTCTATTGGTTAAAGCATTGAGATCTCATTGTCGAGATCAAAGTGCAAATCCCAAAGGGACATCTACTATGAAATTCAAAGTTGTGACTCTTAGTCTTCCATAGTTGGCTTCTAGGTGGTTTCTAATAAGTGGGTTCTAATTTGTGACTCTTGGTCTTCCATAGGTTGTTTTTAGTGTGGTTGCTCGAAATGAGATAATGGTGGTTTCTAATAAGTGGATTCTAATTTGTGACTCTTGGTCTTCCATAGGTTGATTCTAGTGTGGTTGCTCAAAATGAGCTAGTATTAGTGTCACGGTTATGGTTTCTTAATATGAGCAAATATTAGTGTCATGTAATGGTCTCAAGTTGATGCTCGTATGAGCAAAATATTTGTAAACGATCTGGAATATAAAATAATAATTCACACATACAACATATATACAAAATACAAGAATGTGCAAGCATTGCATATACATGGTGATTGACTCACATATACATCTAGTAACCGACTAGTAATAAGAAGTGGATGCAACACTATAGTTTACATATTCCATGACTTGGTTCGTTAACATGTACCTTTATAGTGCATACTAACACAAAAAAGATTGTTGGTACATCCCATACTACATTGTAGGTCTTATCCTTTTCTTCAGTTTACTATATCACTTGTGATATCTCATACTACTTGAAATCATCATTAGATAATGTGTAATTATAAAAAAATGGATCATATAAGACCATTAAATAGATTTTCATAGTTTTTTGAACCTTTTTAAGTTGATAGATTCTAATATTTATTAGCATCATTTCATTGGCAAAAAATAATCTAACCTATCATGGAGTAGCTCTTAACATTTATCACTTGCATGGAAATGGTGAAAACCAACTAATCCCTCTCATACCATGGGTATAGCTTGGCATTCATCACCTTCATGCTACTGGGTATGTGCACCAAGATGGTGAACAAAAAAGTGGCCACTAGTAAAAAAAATGCCTAAAATGGATAAAACACATATGTGCTTTTAATAAATTTAAAAACCATGTACATGTTAAGGCTCGAAAAATTCAAGCCAAAGCATGTAGGTGTTATTTAAATAAAAAACATATACAATTTATTTAAATTAAACACACACACACACACACACACACACACACACACACACACACACACACACACACACACACACACACACACACACACACACACACACACACACACACACACACACACACACACACACACACACACATATATATCGACTAATGTTTAAGAAATTAGTACCAATGGATAGAGGAGAGAATCATCAAAACCCTAGTAAAATAATTTATTTATCAAAGTCCAATGTTATGATTAGGTATCTTGAGAGAGTTAAGTTATTGTGATTTTGATGTGCCTATTTTGTTTATTGAAATTTTGAGTCAAGTCTAGCCTATTTTTGTTAATTATTGAATTATCATGTGCTAGCACATGTAAGATATATTGGGCAACAGTTCCCTCATTTTTAAAAATTATAGACAGATATTTTATTTGAGCCTAACAATGGTTTAAAGTGTTGAATTTTTCTTTTTTATTTTACTTGTACTTGTGTTTTGACACTTTTTTTTATTACCCCTTTTTGTTTGTGATGAAATTTCAAGTTATGGATAAGATCTATTGAATCTCCCATGTTTCACCAATTAGTGGGGACACACAAAGATTTCTCTAAAAGGGGAATCTTCCAAGTGGGAACATTTAGAAACTCTTCAAAAGGTTAGGTTCCCACTTGGGCTTTCTTACACACATGTGATGAAGAGTTAGCCCAAGATTTGATAAGAAGGTGCAAGTATCACCTCCATTATTTAAGGAGAGATCAAACTACTTAATTATTCTCCTCTCGAGACTAGGTGGGAAAGGCAACTTTTTGTTAAAATTATCATTCCACTTGAATATTATTTTGGAAGTATAGTGTTCTTTTGTCTTGGAAAGAGAAATAAACCTAGAAATTGAAGGGAAAGAGTCGGTGATGAGTAGAGGATATCACGGAAAAAATAATCTATATCTATATAATTGATGTATAAAGATAAGTTTTCCTTATTTTTTTTTGGTTTGATGTGTGAGTAATGTTCATTTGAGGAGCTTCTTTGTTCAATAGTTTGTATGAAAATGGTTGAGTTCATATAGCTTTCAATGTACTTATTTTCCAAGTTTGAGAGAATATGCTTTTTAGATGGTTTTGTTAAGATGTTGTAGGGTGACATGATTATGTGATGCAGGAGCATCCCTAGTTCATGGCAATCTTGCATCAACCAAAAACATTTTCTTTCTGTTTTGCTTCCTGTTTACAGTTTCAACATTTCTTTATGTGTGTACCAGTTTTGGCTCACCGGATCTTATGGAGTTGGATTCTACTTGAAGACTTGATCATCTTTCTTATTTCCAGACTGCATTGCACTTGGATCATTTTCCAGCAAGATATCACTATCGATTTCCTTGACAGTTTCTTGATACCGGTTGTCTAGACCTATTTTGGTGATCTAATGAAACCCCCTTTGAAGCTTGCAGAGCCTTGGGCATTGATTCCATTGTTCCTTGGCATGTGACCGACCTTTCCCGCAATCTACACTTCATCCTTTGGATTTTCTGGAGGAATGTCTTGGCAAAGGCTGACCTTGTTGGTTTTACATGTTAGGTCTTGTTCTTTGGATTTTGATCCCTTTTTGGGCTGACTGAATCCCTTTGGATCATATGTATAATTATAATTGCACATTAGAATGAATCAATCGAATAATCAAGTACCTAGAGTGAGCGTAGAAGATAGATCATGAGATTTTAAGGTTCTAGTTGTGACCTATTATGTACTTTGAGCATGTTTTAGTAGGCCTGTGAGCCGATTTCTATAATCCGGATTCTTATTGGTTGATTGTAATTAGTTTTCATGAAATAATTCAATCTGTTGCATTTCCTCCATCATATCTTTGTGTTTCTGTTGTGTTTACTCTTGCTAACTTGTTCAGATTGATCTCTTTGAGGTCCCTCCTAACCAATGACTACTTCAAGTGGTATCAGAGTGAGCTTCATCCTGGAGATTATGAGTCCTAAGAGTTTTGTTGTAGGGTGGCAGACTGAGGATCCGACCTACAGCTGTAGAGGATCGATGTAAAAGATGGCGCAAAGAGGAACTAGGAATGGTGGAGTGCATGAGAATGTAGAACCTGTTATGGAAATGTTGCAAGGTATATAAGCCCAGTTGGAAGCTGTGGAGACAACCCATAGAAGAGGCTGACATATTAAATATGTAAGTGAAGGTGAAGGAGAAGAAGCCTTGATAGAACAAGTAAACCCACCGACGGTTGATCCAGATGAGGAAAGGTTTTTGAGGGTTTTCAGTAGAGCGAATACTAAACCTCATTTTACCCCATCAGAATATGATGGAAAGTTGGATTCAGATGAATTGATGGATTGGATCTCAGAGGTGGGGAAATATTTTGATTTTGAAAACACTGTAGAAGAAAGGAAGGTGAAATATGCCTGTACCCGGTTGAAAGATCATGCATCTCTTTGGTGGGAACATTTGCAATTTGATAGACAAAGGAGAGGTAAAGAGAAGATTAAGACATGGGATCAGATGGTTGCTAAGTTGAAGTCAAAGTTTATGCCGGTGAATTATTAAGTGGATTTGTTCCACAAGTTGCAGAATTTGAGACAAAAGGAATCTAGTGTGAAGGAGTGAACCAAAGCATTTTACAGGTTGAATATCTAATCCAGACATGTTGATGATGAAGTTGAACAAGTTGCTAGATATTTGAATGGATTGCAGATGTCTATACAAGATGAACTCAGTTTGATCAAATTAGAGAGTGTTGAAGAGGCTTACTAGTATGCCCTAAAGGCTGAAGAGAAGTTGAAAAAAAGACACGAGTAGAGGCAGAGAGGCAGAGGTGGAAGGTTTACCAAAGGTAGATTTCAAGGAGGAAGAGGATATACTGGAAATATGATAGAAATTTCTACCAGAGGAGAGAACCAGATGGCTACCAGAATGAGAATTTTGGAAGACAAGACAAGAGAGAATTTAGAGGAACTTTCTATAAGTGTGGAGGAGAAGGACATCGTTCTTTCAAGTGTAAGAAGACAAAGAATACCGAAAGAGAAGCAGTGATGGAAGAAAACCCCACCAAATCAGATAACAAACAAGAAGATGGAGAACTATTGATGGTAAGGAGAGCTTTGTGTCATATCGAGATAGATGAAGAGCCCTTGTAGAGGAATAATTTGTTTAAGACCAGATGTAAGGTATCTGATAAGTGCTATAAAGTTGTTATTGATAGTGGTAGTTCAGATAATCTTGTTTCAAAAGAGATGGTGAATATGTTGAATTTGGAAAGATTGAAACATTTTAAGCCTTTTTAGATAGCATGGATTCGGGATGAACATAAGTTGTTAGTAAGTGAGCAATGTTTGGTGAAATTGAAAATTGGGAATTATCATGATGACATGATGAAGTCTTGTGTGATATTATGCCTATGGATATTTGTCATATTTTGTTGGGTTGACCTTGGCAGTTTGATAGAAAGGAAGTACATGATGGGAGGAAGAATACATACACTATTGTGGCCAATGGGATGAAGCAAACCTTGTTGCACTTGGAGGAACCTTTGAAGAATGAAGTCTGCATGAATGCTAGAATCTGTTTGGTGGATGGAAGGAAATTCCTGGATGGATTGAGACATGAGAATGTGTGTTTTGCCTTAATTCCTAAGAAGACTAAGAAACCAGAACCAAAAGAGGAACAACTCGAAGAGATAAGAGATTTGATGATAGAATATGAAGACATCATTTTAGATAATGTGCCTGATGGATTGCCACTTGCGAGAAGTATTAGTCATTGCATGGACCTAGTTCCTAGAGCTAGTTTTCCTAACAGAGATGCACACCGGATGACACCGATAGAGAATGAAAAACTGAATAGACAAGTGCAGGAGTTATTGAAGAAATGTTTGATTAGAGAAAGTTTGAGCCCTTGTGCAGTACCAACAATATTAGCACCTAAGAAGAATGGAGAGTGGAGAATGTGTACCAATTCCAGAGCAATAAACAAGATCACAGTGAAATATCGGTTTCCTTTGCCTAGGATGGATGACATAATGGACTGTTTGAGGGGAGAAAAATACTTTGCAAAGATAGATTTGAAGAGTGGATATTATAATATTAGGATTAGAGAGGGAGATGAGTGGAAGCTAGCATTCAAGACAAATGAAGGACTGTATGAATGGTTGGTGATGCCTTTTGGGTTAACTAATGCATCAAGTACTTTGATGAGGCTGATGAATGAGGTATTGAAGAAATTGTTGGGTAAGTTTGTTATTGTGTATTTGGATGACATTCTAATTTTTAGTAAGACAAAATAGGAGCATTTGTTGCATTTGAGACAAGTTTTGCAGAGGTTGAGAGAAGAAAATTTGTTGATAAATATCAAGAAGTGTACTTTCATGAAGGATGAGTTAGTCTATTTGGGATTTGTGATATCTAAAGATTGTTTGAAGATGGACCTTGAGAAAGTGAAAGCAATTGTTGAATGGCCTACACCAGAAAGCATTGGAGACGTAAGATCATTTCATGGTTTGGCTAGTTTTTACCGGAAGTTCATCAGAAATTTTAGTTAAGTTTGTAACCCTATTTCTAAGACCATGAGAGGAGATAAGAAGGAATTCAAGTGGACCACCGAAGCAAACAATTTTTTTTAACTATTGAAGCAGAAGGTGACTGAGCAGCTTGTGTTGGCTTTACCAGATTTCAACAAAGTATTTCAAGTGGATTGTGATGCAAGTGGAACGACAATAGGAGCAGTCTTGAGTCAAGAAGGCAGAGTAGTAGCTTATTTAAGTGAGAAATTGAATGATGTCTGAAGGAGATATTCAGTATCTGATTAGGATTTTTATGCCATAGTTCAAGACTTGAAGAAGTGGAGACATTACTTGTTGCCTAAGGAGTTTGTGTTGTATACAGATCATCAACCTTTGCAGTATTTGAACAGTCAGAGTAAGTTGAATTAGAGACATATGAGATGGGTAGAATTTTTGTAGAGTTACACCTTTGTGTAGAACCATAGAAGTGGGAAATCTAACTAAGTTGTTGATGCATTGAGTAGGAGAATAAATTTGCTGACAGAGATGAGAGTGACAATATTAGGATTTGAGGAATTGAAGACCTTGTATGATGATGACCCAGATTTCGCAGAACCTTGGAGAACATGTAGAGAACCGGTTGTGGTGGATAGAAGCAAGTGGTTGTATTACTTCATTCAGGATGGGATGTTATTCATACGAGTTCAATTGTGCATACCTAAGAGTTCTATGAGGGAGAATCTGATGAAGGAGAAACATAGAGGAGGATTAGCTAGATATTTCGGTATTGACAAAACAATAGCATTAGTGAGTCAGCAGTACTTTTGGCCCTAGATTCATAAGGATGTTAAGAAATATGTGCAAATTTGTAGAGCTTGCCAAGTAGCAAAGAGTAGTAGTCAGAATGTGGGATTGTACAAACCTTTGATAGTACTGGTAAGACCTTGGGAGGATAGAAGTATGGATTTCATACTTGGATTGCCTAAAACACCGAGAGGGAATGATTCTATATTTGTGGTAGTGGATAGATTCTCGAAGATGGCTCATTTCATACCTTGTAAGAGGACATTAGATGCCTTACATGTAGCAGACCTATTTTTCAAGAAAGTGGTGAGATTGCATGGATTACCTAAGAGCATAGTTTTAGACAAAGACACTAAGTTTGTTGGCTATTTTTGGAGGACACTTTGGAAGAAGATGAAGATAGACTTGAAGTTTAGCTCTACTTTTCACCCACAGACTGATGTACAGACATTAGTTCACTGGAGCTTGGGAAATTTGTTGAGATGTTTAGTTGGAGATAAAACCAGAGGTTGGGATTTGATTCTTGCACAAGCAGAGTTTGCCTACAATAATTCAGTAAATAGGAGTACCGGAAGAACACCTTTTGAGACTGTTACCGGAGTTCATCCTAGGGATATATCAGAATTAAGGGACATTAGCAGTGAAGATTGGAAAAGTTCAGAAGCAGAAGACCTTGCAGATCACATGGCAGCCTTGCATATTCAGGTTAAGCAACATTTGGAGGACATGAACAACAAGTATAAAGAGAAGGAAGATGCGAAGAGGAGACATAAGGAATTTGAAGTTGGAGATGAAGTGATGGTATATCTGAGAAAAGAAATATTCCTAGTTGGAACTTATAACAAATTGCAAATGAAAAAGTTTGGACCTTGCAAGATTTTGAGGAAGTTCAATTCTGGAAATGCATATGAAGTGGAGTTACCAGATGACTTGAACATATCACCTATATTAAATATTGCAGACCTACATCGGTATGATGAACTAGAATTTAGTGAAGACAATATTGCAGACTTGGAGAAACAGTTGCCCCAGAAGGAACCAGATCAAATTGAAGACATTTTGGACAATAGGATTGGGCATAGTACCCAGAGCAGTCAGTATAAGGAGTATCTTGTGAAATGGGAGGACAGACCAGTTGAAGATTCATCTTGGATTTCTTCGGCAGAGGTAAACCGCCTTGGTTTTCCTCTAACACCAGAAAAGTGAGAGACTCACTTTTTCAATAACCTCGATTCATGACAATCTTGCATCAACCAAAAACATTTTCTTTATGTTTTGATTTTTGTTTGCAGTTTTAGCATTTCTTTCTGTTTGTACCGGTTTTGGCTCACCGGATCTTGTGGAGTTGGATTCTACTTGAAGACTTGATCATCTTTCTTATTTCTAGACCGCATCATATTTGGATCATTTTTTGGCAAGATATCGTTATCAGTTTCCTTGACAATTTCCTGTTACCGGTTGATAGTTTCTTGATACCAGTTGGCTTGACCTATTTTGGTGATCTACCAAAACCCTTATGAAGCCTGCAGAGCCTTGGGCATTGATTCTGATGTTCCTTGGCGTGTGGCCGACCTTTCCCGCAATCTACACTTCATCCTTTGGATTTTTTGAAGGAATCTCTTGGCATAGGCCAAACTTTTTGGTTTTACACGTTAGGTCTTGTTCTTCAAGTTTTGATCCCTTTTTGGGTCGAACGGATCCCCTTGGATCGTATATATAATTGTAATTGTGCATTAAAATGAATCAATCAAAGAATCAAGTAGCTATATTGAGTGTAGAAGATAGATAATGAGATTTAAGGTTCTGGTTGTGACCTATTCTATGCTTTGAGCATGTTTTAGAAGGCCTATGAGCCGGTTTCTGTAACTCGGATGCTTACCGGTTGATTGTAATCAATTTTCATGAAATAATTCAATCTGTTCTGCATTGCCTCCATCATATCTTTGTGTTTCTATTGTGTTTACTCTTGTTGACCAGTCTGATTGATCTCTTTGAGGCCCCTCCTAACCGGCGACTGCTTCATTATGAGTCTTTGTCAAAGAAATAGTATAATAGATATTTGTATGTGGGATTTCAAATGGTTCTCCTATCTTGATGAATGGATAGGGTATTGAAATGGTCAAATGATGCCATGTTTGGTTGGCTGAAGAGCTTTAATTCTTCTATTGGCATACTCTCTTATGGTTCATTTTCTTGGTGCCTTGAAGAAGACTAATGGTTGTATCATCTCATTAGTGTCACTCTCCTCAAAGACCATTTTATCGTGTAAGTCGTGGCTATGTTTAAATTACTTTTTATAGTCCTTGTTCATGAAGAAGAGATTGTACTATCATTAATTTTTTGTAAGAAAGTTAAATAGCATCCTTGTTTTGGAAGGTAAAAATTAAATAGATGGTTCACTTATCTTACAAAGGAAGTATATTCTAATATTGATTTTATGTTATATTACATGAAACCTTATATTTCTATTTGATGTTTGTAAGAAAATAAATGAAATTTGGGTTAGGCCAAACAGACTAAAGAACACTCTAAAACTCAAATGTTGTGCCTATTTATAAAATAATATAATAATATTTGTATATTTTAATTCTAATATTTCTTCACTATCTAAAATACCCTAAAACAAATTTAAATAGCACTCTATATTTAAGCAAAGTAAAATGTATATATGAATGAGCCACACTAATGAGTATAATTTTGCATAAATTCACGAATAAACTATTTGTCAATATGAGTTTTAGTGATACATTTATATTAAATTGTAGAGAAATATTATTGGGCTACTCTATTGTGTAAATGAAATTTCATGACTGTATTAGTTGGAAAGGAATGTAAGATTTTATTTTCTTTTATTTGTTCTATGTAATTACTTCTAATAGAAGCCAGAGGCTTTTGGATTTAAGTCAACTATTAATAATAGTATTTTGGTTGGATGTAAGATCCAACACACCCTTCTAAGCCTTGTTACAAATATATGTACTTTGTACATAATAGGGTTCAACATTTTAAATCCATATAGCTATAAAATAATCAAAGAAAACCTATGTCTCAAATTGTTGCTTGCTAAAATAAATAAATAAAACAATAGAAAATAGCATTAATAATGATCATTAGAGGTCTAAGTGAGTTCTTTCAACCTACAATGTATATAAAATATGTTCAGTAAAAGACACAATAGACTTAGCAAAGACACAATAGACTTAGCTCATTCGAAATTTTAGTGATTCCAATAGTATTTTCACTTGAAAATGCCATACATCTTTATCCTAACCAAAAAAGGCATAGGAAATATGAAGGTGTAGCGTCGTAAATTGTACGCACTTGCTAGGGTGGTACAATTTCACACCTAGTTTAGCACCCACCTTGGCGCATTTTGTATTTTGCATTGCATTTCCCCTTTAGCACTTAATTAATTAAATTAATTAGGTCTAAGGTCCTATTTTATCATTTCCTACATCATAAAGTTGGGCCCTTTCATTAAAGTGTGCCCCTTTCATTTTATTCTTCCAATACATCATTTAATCAAAAACCCTAATTAGGTCCTATTTTGAACTTGGGGGCTTGATTTCGGGGGTCAAAACATCTCGAAATCAGCTGTAACTTCGGGATTCTCTCTAAAATCATCATATCTGACGGCCCTGAAAATTTGGTGAAAAGTTGCCGGGACCGTGGCGCTCGGTGCACATGGTCCCGGACATTTTTCCCGAAATTTTGGGAGCACGATCCAATCATAAAATAAAGTTTAACCCCAAGAAATTGGCAGGATATTCAATCTCTAGGTCGGCCAAAATACGAATTTACGATCTAGGGTTTCATACATAAGAGCTCTCTTTCTTCATTAGAAAGGACCCCGATTTTTGTTTTCAGGAACCTCATATGCAGCGAAAGAGCAGATCTTTGAAGACTTCAACAACATTCAACATCCTTCTATGAAGCATTCATCAATTTCATTCATCCATTTAGGGCTTGGAAGACATTGAAGAACAATAGGAGATTACCGACTGAAGATTGGCTTGTACTCCTCCCTTGAGGGTTGGGTATGATTTCATGTTGTTTTCATGTCTTTGCATAAGCTTCAATATATCCTTTATTCATGCTTTAGATCACTTTGCATCTTGATTTAGAGCATTTACATTATCATTTACAAGCAATTAGGGTTTACTTTCTAGGTTGCTCTAGTTTGCTTTCTTGCATTTTAGGACCTTGCACACACACTAGGTCTGCACACACAATACATTTTACAATACAACTTGGCTATTCATGGAGGTGGAAATCACCGAAGCGGGGGTTTAACTAAGGCAAAACCCTATATAGCCGCCTAAACACCTTTTCAGATATAAGTGCAGGTTTCGGGACTCGGACGACGCCGCAAGTTACAGATCCGGAAGAAGCAGACGGAGACCAAACAACACACCAAGTTTCAGAGCAAAAGACCAGGACAGGGGCATGGAGCGCCCTGGTCCTGCCAGGACAGGGGCATTGGGCGCCCTGGTCCCTGGGACAGGGGCGCTGGGCGCCCTGGTCCTCCTAACAGACAACATTTTCAGCATTTTTGACAGCTTTTCCAGAGTGCAAAAACAACAGTTTTCGGAGCAGTTTCAGGGGCAGAATCAGGACAGTGGTGCCTGCGCCCCCGTCCCGAACATTTTCAGTCAGATTTTAACTCCGGGTACGCATTTGCATTCTTGTCTTGTCCTTGTGTTTACAGCTTTCCATTGTTTAAGTTCAATTCTGCAATCTTGTTATTAGTTCATACTTGCACTTTGGGGTTAGGAATTGAACTTGCATCATTTTATCTTTCAATTACAACAAAGGAATAGAAATCCTAATAGGTAGCCCGTGGCTCTCTCTTCCACAAGAAGAAGTAGCCAATTGTGTGATACCTCTAGGCTCTTTCGTATTCCACAAGTGTGTGGTTGAAAGTGAGATTAGGGCATGTTTGCTTAGTGTCACTTTTTCTCCTACACATTTTGGTGAACCCGACGTGAACTCCAATCTTCTCTAATTCTAATTTATGTTTTCAAATTTGAGTGTTTATGCTATTTACAAGTTTTAATTTCTTGCAAGATTCAAAAAAAATTAGAGGAAAATTTTGCTAAAACCCTAATTTTTCAATTCAAAGTTGAACTTGTGGATAGCTTATTTGGGATCAATAATTTCAAATCTGATTTAGGAACTCATTTGAATCATAAATTTCATTTTCTAAATCTACATTCTAAGTTCTTGCATTGGTTAAAATTAAACATTTCCTTCTATTTTGCATGTGTTATCATTTGAAAGAGGAAAATTGTTGTCATGATGCATTCATTTCATAGATGTGATAATGGGTTAGCTTCCTTTGTTTCAATTTTTCCTTCTTCTAAAGAACCTCCCCCCATCTATAACAACATTTTAGTGCCTAAAAGAGTTGCTACCAATCCCTTTGAGACTCTCCCATGCTCTAAGGATGAAGACTTTAAGAGTGATCTTGACAACTCTCCTAAAATGTGCCCTTCCTATTTAGCTATCCTAGAGGAAGAGAATGATATCATAAACACCTTTCTTAATGTTACTTCACCTTCCCTACATGATGCCTCTCTAAGTGAAAAGGTATTGATGGACATAGACTTATTTTCTCTTAAAGTTGGTCCTTCCAATGGGGGCATGTTGGTGCAACAAGAGGTTATGAACACTTCTTTCAAAGATCTCCTTCCTAAGCATGAATCTTTGGAGAAATATGTTCATGTTCCTCCTAAAAAACACTCCCTTCATAAGGATCCTTTTGTGCAAGAAGATGACATTATCCCTACATTTCCTAGTGATGGCATTTCCTTTTCCAACAAAATTCCCACTAGAGATGATGAATTAATGATAAATGCTTACCCTTCTCCTAAAGTTTGTCTTACCCATAAGCATCCCTTAGAGAAAGAAGATGAAATAATAAGCAATTTCCTTAATTCTCTCTACCCTAAAGATCATATTGAACATATTTTGAGGAAAGAGGATGAGTTTAACACATCTATTGATGCTCTCCCTCCTAAGGATGAGGAATTAATAAACAATGTTATCTCCTCTCCCGAAATTGACAATACTTCAAACATTCCTTTCAACAACCTCACTATTTGGGATGCACCATTAGAAGAAGGTGTAGATTATTCTCTCTCCCTTGATAGTTTCTCACCTTCCTTGAATATCAATTATTCTCCCTCTAAAAATAAAGCATCTCCCTCTCCTCAACTTGGTTCTACTCATAAGGAAACCCTAGTTCAAAGCAAGATGGTTAACATCTCTTTCAAAGATCTCCCTCTCAAAAGTGAGACTTTAGAGAGTAATGTTGATCCTTCTCCTAGAGAGTTTATTCCCCATGTAGATCCTTTGATGATAGAGGATGATATGACCTTTCCTAGTATTACTCTCCCTACTAGAACATCAATGCCTATCCCTTGTCTCTTTCCTAAAATTGATAAAATTTTAGTGCAAGAGAAGACTATCAATAATTCTTTCAACACTTTTGTTCATTCCTCTAAACCATCCTCAATCAATTTGATACATGTGAATGAGACACCTAACAAATCTCTCTTCACTGTCCAAGGTGCTTGTCCTTCTCAAAATTCTCAACCTTTAAATAAGCCTATCTTAGTGGTTCAAGGTGGTTATGCTAATGATTCTTTTTGCACTCCTAAGAAACCTATTATTACTGTGCAAGGAGGTTATTCTTCTAAGAGCCCTTATGAGTATGCTAAGCAACTGACTAGAGAGAGTTATCATGCGGTTGCTCATACCTATAACACTAGAAACAATAGGCAACCTAATCCTCCTCCAGTTATCCCAGCTTCACTTCCTCCTTCTCAACCAATTCTTCCGCAAGCTCCACGTATTTCACAAGTTCTTGGTAAGGAATATGATCTCATAGAACAACTTAAAGCTACCCCTGCTAAGATATCCCTTTGGGATTTGATCCAAACTTCTTCCGCTCATCATGGAATGTTACAAGATGCCTTGAAAGATTTGAATGTTCCTCCACCGAATACATCTAGTAATATAGCATCTTTAGTTAACTCTGTGATGAATCCTAAAGCTCAAATTGTGTTTACCCAAGATGAGTTGCCTACTAGTGAAATTCAACAACAATATGATCCCTTGATGATTGTGGTTATCATAAATGACACTGCTATAAGACAAACACTAGTAGATAATGGCTCTGGCCTTAATGTGTGCAGCATTAATCTATTGCATAAGATGAATGTGGATACATCCCTTATTGAGCCTGACTCTCATCCCATTCGAGGCTTTGATAATGTGGCTAAGTCTTCATTAGGTATTATCACCTTACCCATCACAGTGGGACCTGTTACTTTGCCTACTCCTATCCATTTTATGTCGGGAAATCTAACATACAACTTGTTATTAGGGAGACCTTGGATTCACAGTATGCAAGCTGTCCCCTCTACATTGCGTAGACAAGTTAAATTCATTTATAACAATAAGACACATACCTTGATAGGTGACACTAATCTTCAGGCTTGTTTGCAAACATCTACCTCCAAAGGGAGTTCTTCTAAACATTCTTCTTCTAGTGATGACTCTTTAAACAAGATACCTATGGATGAATCATTACCCTCTAATAATCAAAATTCTTTGGATGAGCCTAAAGCTCCTGAAGAAGATCCTTCTCGACTTGAGTCTACACATGAAAAGGCTTTTGATCCTGAGAAGGTTCTCGCAAAAGATGATTGGGGATCTCTTGACTTTAATCCTACCTTTGTAGGTGAGTATAGGGTTCCTCCTCGAGAGCTTAAAGTTAAAAAGAAGGAAGAAACTAGAAATCAATTAGTCTTACTTGAACCTATGAGTAATAATTTTGTGGCCGCTTCTCAAACTTCTTCTCCTCACACCTCTAATTATGAAGAGTTTGATTCTTTGTCTTATGAAAAACCACCTTCTCTTCCTGAAATGGCTGATCGTTATGGTCGTGGTTTTCGCATTTTTGCTAAGCATGGGTATCATGGAAATGGTTGTGGCGTTCATGAACAAGGGATAAAAGTTCCTCTAGAGACTAATTTTCACAATTATGCCTTTGGACTCGGCTATAATCCCTGCAAACATACCAAAGCATCTAAAAGACCATCTCTCAATGTGAATGCTATATTTAGTAGTGATGATGATCTCACTTCAACTAAATCATCTTCTACTTCTATCAACTCTCATTCCCCTCATAAGGAAATCTTGGCGATGAACAAATCTCTTTATGACTCCCCTCAGATTTCTAAACCCACTTATGAATCTTTATCTCCTATTCATCATAAAATCCTTTCCTCTAGGGATAAGGCTCTAATAGATTACACTCATCCCTCTTCTAAGATTTCTTGTGACTTTTCTTCTTCAATTTTTGTCATTTTATACATGTTTTTGATCTCACTTATAGTTGAGCATTTAGCATGTCATATTCAAATACCTCATTTAGTCTATCATGTCTTTAAATAACATTAATGGCTATTATGTTGCTCATCATTATGTGACATTGGTAGCTCATTTACTGGGGGCTCATTGTCATTCATGATGGTACAATTTCAAGTGCAATCATATTTTTTGAAGCAACATAATAGCCTAATTTTCTTGTTCCTATGGGGACAAGAGTGATTTCATACATCTCTTCTTTTGCTTATGTCCAAATCTCTCCCTAGAAGATTGTGTAAGTCCTTCTCATTGTCCTTATCCTTGGGAGGCAATGATCTTTCCTTATTTCTATCTAAGGATCCACTTTTTCCTATTTCGTGGATGGTGTGAACTTTATTACTTGATGTTATTCCTTGTATGCATTTGTTGTTGATTGTTCAAGGATTCTCTCTTACAAGAGGTGTAAGTCCTTGACTATAACCTCTTTTGCACTTGATGAAATACACCCATAATGAATTCACTCTCCCAACTGGGTTAAAAAGAGCGTCATCCTTCATTAAGAATCACTTTCACCTCGCAAAAGAAGGAAGTATTGCATTCTTATTCTCTTCTTTGTCTTATTCTAGAAGATGTTATATTTGTCTAAGACAATTCCTCTTTGGGATAGGTGTCTTTTGTACAAAGGTCTCTTCTCCTCTAAGGATCTCCTTTACACATACTACAAGATATCCCTTTTCAACTATCTTATCCTTGCTTAAAGAGTGCAAAAACTCCCTTGCTTGGATCTATGACATTGTTGCATTTTTTTGGGGTATCTTCTTTTGTGATGAAGGTAGGTATCCTTGTTCTACTTTGCTTATGACATAAACATTACACTTTTTGAGAAATGGGTCATTCTCGGAACCAGAGAACAGACTCTTAGAGCGAGATGTCTCCATTTTTCTTTTATGCAAGCTGATTATTCTCGGAACTAGAGCACAGACTCTTAGAGCGAGATGTCACATTTTTGTACTAGACATATACAGGTTGTAGCATACTCGGGCATAGACTCCTATGAGATGCTTCTAACCTCACTTACACACACATGCACGAGGTTGAGTGGAACTAGCGGCATAAGGCTAGACTTTCTCACTCTCCTCCCTTACATCGATCACCTAGACAGACTCTGGGGGCTAGTTTTCCATGTCCTTTTTCCCATGGATCACCTAGACAAGATCTAGGGGCGAGAAGTCCATGTTTTCTCTCTCACTATTCTTCTCATGGATCACCAATGTGTGTATTCATGCTTTTTTCCTTTCTTTTTGCATTTTGTTTCCATTTACATCCTTCATCTTGTGTTAGAGAACTCTCAAATCCTCACACTCTTTGTTGTGTTGGAATTGAGATTTAGTCCTCTTTCTTACCAAATGATTCTCCATTAGTTTTTGATCTCATATCAAATCTTCTTGTGAGCATTTGTCATCAATTTTCTTTAACAATTCGAAGCGGTAAACATGATACCCTGTTTCAACTCACTAAAATTAGCAAGCCGAAACAGGGGGGGCATATAGTTACCCTCGAATTTTCATCACCTTCCTTAGTAAGCATTAGGTGATTTTGTGATCTAACGTGTGTTTTGTAGGGTGCGGTTCCTAACTGTGTACTGCAGATACCGCTGGGGGCTTTGTTCGACAGACTTATGGATATATCCTTTTTCAAATAATGTTTACTTTTCTGTACTTTAGCTTGCATATGCACGTAGTGTTCATATGACCGCTAAAGTGGGGGCTAAATGTAGCGTCGTAAATTGTACGCACTTGCTAGGGTGGTACAATTTCACACCTAGTTTAGCACCCACCTTGGCGCATTTTGTATTTTGCATTGCATTTCCCCTTTAGCACTTAATTAATTAAATTAATTAGGTCTAAGGTCCTATTTTATCATTTCCTACATCATAAAGTTGGGCCCTTTCATTAAAGTGTGCCCCTTTCATTTTATTCTTCCAATACATCATTTAATCAAAAACCCTAATTAGGTCCTATTTTGAACTTGGGGGCTTGATTTCGGGGGTCAAAACATCTCGAAATTAGCTGTAACTTCGGGATTCTCTCTAAAATCATCATATCTGACGGCCCTGAAAATTTGGTGAAAAGTTGTCGGGACCGTGGCGCCCGGTGCACATGGTCCCGGACATTTTTCCCGAAATTTTGGGAGCACGATCCAATCATAAAATAAAGTTTAACCCCAAGAAATTGGCGGGATATTCAATCTCTAGGTCGGCCAAAATACGAATTTACGATCTAGGGTTTCATACATAAGAGCTCTCTTTCTTCATTAGAAAGGACCCCGATTTTTGTTTTCAGGAACCTCATATGCAGCGAAAGAGCAGATCTTTGAAGACTTCAACAACATTCAACATCCTTCTATGAAGCATTCATCAATTTCATTCATCCATTTAGGGCTTGGAAGACATTGAAGAACAATAGGAGATTACCGACTGAAGATTGGCTTGTACTCCTCCCTTGAGGGTTGGGTATGATTTCATGTTGTTTTCATGTCTTTGCATAAGCTTCAATATATCCTTTATTCATGCTTTAGATCATTTTGCATCTTGATTTAGAGCATTTACATTATCATTTACAAGCAATTAGGGTTTACTTTCTAGGTTGCTCTAGTTTGCTTTCTTGCATTTTAGGACCTTGCACACACACTAGGTCTGCACACACAATACATTTTACAATACAACTTGGCTATTCGTGGAGGTGGAAATCACCGAAGCGGGGGTTTGACTAAGGCAAAACCCTATATAGCCGCCCAAACACCTTTTCAGATATAAGTGCAGGTTTCGGGACTCGGACGACGCCGCAAGTTACAGATCCGGAAGAAGCAGACGGAGACCAAACAACACACCAAGTTTCAGAGCAAAAGACCAGGACAGGGGTGTGGAGCGCCCTGGTCCTGCCAGGACAGGGGCGCTGGGCGCCCTGGTCCCTGGGACAGGGGCGCTGGGCGCCCTGGTCCTACTGACAGACAGCATTTTCAGCATTTTTGACAGCTTTTCCAGAGTGCAAAAACAACAGTTTTCGGAGCAGTTTTAGGGGCAGAATCAGGACAGTGGCGCCCGCGGCCCCATCCCGAACATTTTCAGTCAGATTTTAACTCTGGGTACGCATTTGCATTCTTGTCTTGTCCTTGTGTTTATAGCTTTCCATTGTTTAAGTTCAATTCTGCAATCTTGTTATTAGTTCATACTTGCACTTTGGGGTTAGGAATTGAACTTGCATCATTTTATCTTTCAATTACAACAAAGGAATAGAAATCCTAATAGGTAGCCCGTGGCTCTCTCTTCCACAAGAAGAAGTAGCCAATTGTGTGATACCTCTAGGCTCTTTTGTATTCCACAAGTGTGTGGTTGAAAGTGAGATTAGGGCATGTTTGCTTAGTGTCACTTTTTCTCCTACACAGAAGGCCATGTATCCCAAACGAAAAAAAGAAAAGAATAGAATTTTAGGACTTTTTTCTTTGAGATATCTAAATCTAACAATAGAGAAGGAAACTCAAGGATGAATTCAATCCACATTTTAAAAAAGGTGTTTGAAAAGAATTTTATTAAATGATGAAAAAATGTTTTTTAAAAAAAATTGATTTGTTAGAAAATTAGTAAGTTTATTTATTTATTTGGATTTCCTTTTGATGAGCTTTTTAGTTTTGGAATGTAAATTAGTGCTCTTAATGAGGCTTTAATAACAATAAATATTATTTATTTCTTTATTAAGTATTTAAGTTTAAATAATTTAAGTTTTAAAGTGTTCAAATGAATACAATAATAAATTATTATAAATTTTCTTAGTGAAAAATAGAATAACATGATTAGAAAATTGTTAATTATTTCAACATGTTTTTTTTTTGAAAATTTAACTTAAGTGTTTTAAAATTAAATTTTAAATTCAATCCTTGAATTAAATTAGTTATAATATTTTATTAAAGTAGTAATATTAAATGTTTTATAGTGATTTTTGTTATTTGGTAAGCCTGTGGCATCCCCTAGCAGGATCATTCTATTCACCCACCGCGCGACTCAACCCAACGTCTCCTCGGCCCTTATCTTGGTCTTACTTTTTCTGTCAAGTTGGGGACTTCGAAGAGGGGAGACTAGTCCACAAGAGGTGACCGATTTCGCCCCAATACCCCGACCACCAATTTACACCAGAGAAACGTGAGTCGACCTCGGGACCTATATGGGACGAACTCAAAGCCCTTAACCAACCATGCTACCCCATGGGGATTTTATAGAGATTTTTAAAACTCAAATTATATGATCATTAATTAGATTTTAATAACTGATCTCTTGAGAATAATAGCCAATTAAATCAAACTAATTATTATAATGAATAGTTAACATTTTTAATTCTGCTTTCTTAAAAATAACATTTTAAAATTAATATTGCACCATAAAGTTGTAACAACAATAAGTTGTGTCAATTTTTCAATCAGGTTGAGTAGAAACCAAGTTGGGAAACATATTTTTTAAAAAAATGTTGTGTTGCATATTAGGTCCACATTAAAATGTGGGCATGACATGTAGATTCCTTAAATCATACAAGTGCTAATTTATTTTAGTGCACCCATGGTTTTCTCCTTTAATGCTTTAGGATGAAAGAGAATTGTATTATGAGAGTAGATTTGACAAATGAATGACATTAAATATGCATAGAAAATAATAGTCTTGAAAATATGTGTTTAGTTTTGTTTAGGTCGGGAAAGGAGAAAGGTGAGGGTAGGCCCACTTTTGATTTTAATGTATAAAAATAGAATCAAATTGATTGTGAGATTAATCTCACACTTGTATAAGAAGTCAATGTTTGATCATAAAGGGTGGGAAGGAATAAGGATATGGATTAAAAAAGTATAGAAATGTCTATGAGTAGAGATAGGTTGTACAAAAGATAATGTTTTTAATTTCATACAAAATTGGAATGCTTTAGGATGAGAGAAAATTGTATTATGAAAGAAGATTTGACAAACAAATGCCATTAAATTTGCATAGATAATAATAATCCTGCAAATATGTGTTTAGTTTTGCTTAGGTTAGGAAAGGAAAAAGGTGAGGATAGGCCTACTTTTGATTTTGAATGTTGAAAAATAGAATCAATTTGATTAAGATCAATCTCACACTTGTAGGAATGATCTAGATGACGAAATAGTATATTTTGTGCCGGAGTCAATGTTTGATCATAAAGGGTGGGAAAGAATATGGATATGGATAACAAATGTGTAGAAATGTCTATGAACAAAGATAGGTTGCACAAAAGATAATGCTCATCCAATTTCACACAAAATTAGAATACTTTAGGATGGAGAAAATTGTATTATGAAAAAAGATTTGACAAATGAATGACATTAAATATGCATAGATAATAATAATCATGCAAATATCTTCTTGAGTTCTTAGATTTGCAAATATCTTCTTGACATTAAACATGTTAACTTCTTGAGTTCTAAGATTTGCAAAATCTTCATGTTAAAATTTAGAACTTGACTATTATTATGATGATGAAGAAAAAAAGAAAAAATGATTATTTAGAGAAACAAGTTATGCCAATTTAACATTAAGAGTTAAAATCTCCAAGTAACAAATATTTAAGATTTGGCTAACATATCACTTCTATGAAAGATAATATTGATGATATTGAATAGTTTATATTAAGCCATAACTTTTTATGTATAACTCTCAATACAATGATCTTAAAAATTTTAAAAATAAAATTTGGACTTATGTATGGGGTAAATTCAATGTTTGGGATCCATTTCTTATTTTTCTTGCTCTTGTTGTCTAGTAGATATTTATAATTGTGCTTTTCGATTCTATTTTGAACTCTTTTCCATGTGAATTTTTAGATTTTTTATTTTTTCACTTTTATTAATTATGTGTAATATTATTTTATAAATGATAATATAAACTCTATTCATTTAAAAAATAATAATATGAATCAAAAGAAACCAAAAATATATATAAACACACACCATCAATTTATATATAGATATCAAACAAACAATGGATATTGACTATCATGATGAATGCTCATAGTTGAGATGTAAATATAAATGTAGTATCAATTTGATGACTTGTTTTGTATGAGGAAAGGTCTACAAGATAGAGACTACTTATAGTTTATCAAGATTGGGACCAGAGTTCAACCTGTTTCAGTGACATGATGCTCCATGGGAGATGCACAAAAATTTGTAAGACAATCAAGTAGAATGACCACTATGAAAACATAAAATAATAATATGATTCAGAAGAAGACAAATATATATATACACATCCTCAATTTATATATAGATATAAAACACAAAACTTTATTTATATTAGTGATACTGGCACAACACATCTTTTGGTACTTCCTGGGTTGGGAGGAGACTAAACCTTGTGATCTGATGCCTATGACAGAAACTCTAACCAATCAAGTCAGACCCCAACCCAACAAACAACTTTATTGACTACCGTGACCTATTCATTTTTAAGATGTAAATATAATTCTAGTACCAATTTCATGACCTAGTTTGTGTAAAAAAGGTCTACAAATTAGAATCTACTTAAAGTTGATCAGGATTGAGACAAAAGTTCAACCCATACTAACACACAGTAGAAAAGGAGATCAGAATAAAGCAAAACCCAGCAAACTATAGTCAATCGAGCTAAGCCCCAACCCAACAAACAACTTTATTGATTGATATTCACTTTTAAGATGTAAATATAATTCTAGTACCAATTTCATGACCTAGTTTGTGTAAAAAAAGGTCTATAAATTAGAGTCTACTTAAAGTTGATCAGGATTGGGACAAAAATTCAACCCATACTAACACACAGTAGAAAAGGAAATCAGAATAAAGCAAAACCCAGCAAATGAACATCTCTGTTTCAGTGACATGATGCCCCATGGGAGATGCACATAGACTTATAAAGAGCAGAATGACCACTATCAAAACCTAAAAGGTAGGAACTCCATGAAAGTATATCTTAATGCACTAGCAAATTTAGAGAGACAATTTCAATGTTGGAATAGCAAGGAGATTTTTCTTTCTCTTCAGAGCAACCCCAAGCACTTTGCTCATGTCCAACGCAGATTGGTCTCTTTCAAGTCTCCAGTGAAAGCAATGCATGAGCTGTGACAACACAAGTTCTATAGTCCCCATAACCATTAGAATCCCTGGGCATCCCCTTCTTCATGTCCCAAAAGGAAGCATCTTGAAGTCCCTGCCTTTGATATCTTTGGGCGAAGAGCAAAGAGGGAACTGTTGCTGTTAATGTTCATGTATCTGACTAGCATTAACAGCAACAGTTCCCTCTTTTCTCTTCTCCCAAACAGAACGCATGGCTACAAAAACTGCTGCTTCTCTAACAACTCTGAAGGACTCTAATCTTTTTGCACTCAACAACTGGGTCATCCATATCTTTTTCACACGCTTGAAGTGAACAAGTCTAGATGTTCCATGTTACACTATTTGTACTTCCAACTATTATCACATTATATTGGTCCACCCTTGGCTCATTATGGTGAGGTTCATTCCCAATTTCATTTATAAACACTTGAAATGCCCTCATAATGCAATGGTTCATACTTTACCATATGGTCAATATCAACCACTTACCATATAAGACAAATTCTCCCTTGATTATTTCTTGTTTACTATTTCTTTCCATCTCCAACCTTGTACCAACTTATTTAACATTATATTAGAAGCATGAACTAAGAAGAAGGACTCTCATTCCTTCTACTCCATTAGCTTCACTAGCTAGGTTTGTGCCTCTTATATCCTTTTCTCTACTTGTTTCTTTCTTACATTATTTAGGTACCAAAGATTCATTGCCATTCACATTGATATAACTCACCCTCTCACTAAACGAATTCTTGAACTACTCAACCTTACCCATTTGTAATCCCAATGCAAGCCATTTATCCACCTATATGCCCTTCTCTATCATTTTTCCCTACATACGAGACTCCTCCACCACCACAATCTTCTAATCATGGTTCTCTCATATGTACTGATAGTAGTGAGGATTATATAAGTGTGGTTTACTTTATAGCTATTTAATTGTTCCCTCCCTAAGAGGAGTGTCTTTTTAATTTGAAGATATGTTTGTTGTTATTGTTTATAATATTCACATGTTTGTTGATAATTTACCCTTTGACAAACACATAAGATGATGTTTTGTCCAGTTTCTAGATAACTTACCATTTCTATTACTCTTTATTATGCTATTCTTTTAGAACCACAACCACCTAGTGGCACTCTCACTTGGATGAGACTAGGATGTACATGACTTGATGGATATAGTGTCTGATGATAGATCCTTTCATCTCATTTGTATATATTTATTTGGATATTATTTTGTTGTTGTATTTATTCATAAAATACCATGTATGCTTTTAATAAATATCTTTTAGTTCTCCTTGGATGACTCATGCTACCTTGGTAGGTACATGGATATAGGAGGAACCCCATGATGTGCCTTTCTTTCTTTTTCATGCACATTCTCCCATATTTCATCTATTTTGTTTCCTTTGTATTTTGGAAGTGATTCAAAGCATGAATACATTTAGGTCTCTTCCATGCAACCAACATTTTTTCCTTTACTTATTAACTATGTATCTTCTTCCTTTGTGCTTTTAGTTTTATATTCAAAGGGAATGATAATAGTTCCATTCCTATTCCTTGATCATATCATTTGCACATATATACTATCCCATGTAGTGTTTATTTTTCCTATGTGACATTGCTTTTCCTTTTATCATTGCAATTCCATGAGCACAATTTCTAATGCATAATGCTTTCTTTTATAGAAACATCACCTTTTCTACCTTACCTTGGGAGACATCATATCAATGAATATAGGTCATATCCATAAATATATATGCTTCCTAGAGATCCTTTAACATCCCATTTTCTACTTCAAAATAAATTGTATATCCCTAGCTCATCCCATTTTCTACTTCAAAATAAATTGTATATCCCTAGCTCATCTTACTATTTTAAGGGGTCATATTTATACTTTCATGTGTGCTACACATATCCACACTCAATACCAACATGATCCCTAAAGAACTTATAGCTTTCGGTTCCAAATATAGATGATTTCTTATATTTGGCCACCATTATCAAGATTACCTATTAATAGAGTATTCTAGTCTAAATAATCCTTGGTATTGTATTTACATATGAGCCACCTAACAATATAGTATGTCAATCCACGTGATTTACATCAGCTATATTTGCACTCTTGATGGGTCACTAGCTACAAAGTAGGTTAGTAAAAGTGACACGTGAAGGTATCATATGGTTCTTGGCAATAAAGTACACTATACCTTGAACTATAGCCTATAATTTACTAACAATATAGCATATTGGGACCATGCCTTTCTATTTTTTAGGAACATAGCACACTAAAAAATGTTGGTTTTTCTTTTCTTCTATATATGTATTTATATGTTTCTCTTGTTCATGTTGTGTATTAGACTATGATTTTTAAATATATTTATTATGTAGGTCATGTTCATTAAATACTTTCTTTTTTAGGTTTTATGTTATTTTGACACTACTTGTTTTGCAATTTTTTTTCTAATTTCTTTTATTTTGTAGATTTGTTGTCTAAGGGCATGCTTCTCTTGTTTGAAGAGTTACAATGCATCATTTTCTATATCCTTAAAATGTTACTTTCTTTCAAAAAAAAATTACTTTATCACATCTTATCACATAGTGGCATAATCCTTGTTAAAGTGGGGGGAAAATGCAATGATAGAAATTGCATATTAATGATATCGTATTTCCACAATCCATGTTGATAATTGCAAAAATGTTTCTGGTTTTGATCATGTGAAAGAAATTGCATACCCTACAATTTCTCATTATGTTTTGCACTTATTTTAGTGTCCATGTCCCTTAACATATTTTTTAGGTTCAATTGACCCTATCTTACCCTTTATCCAATGTTCAATAACAAATGAGTTTCATGTTTTTATATGTCTCCATCTTTTCTACATTAGATAATGTGATTTTTGTGTCAAACTAATGTCATGTTACCAATCTAAGCTTTCGTATAATACTTTGACACTAGTATGACGTGTGGAAGTTTATATGGTGTATCAATATTTGTTAAAAAAACTACCAAGTTGATCAAACAATTTCCTACATATCCCCATGAGAGAAAAACATGTACACACACTTACAGAGTAACCATAATGCAAATATTAAATATGTACCACAAGATAACACACTATATCTTAGGAAAACTTCATGAGGAAAAAAAATCACAGCCTCAAGAAGCATCTACACTAAATGTATTATTTAGCAATAAAATATTACAATAAACTTATAAAGTTTCTAAAAATAGTTTTGAAACATCAAGATTATCCAATGGATCATCCATGTGTTCGCATGCAACAAAAAATATCATGCCATGTTTCATGTATGCACTCAACAAGAGAGCTCAATATAGTGATATCCAAGATAAAGAAATATCTAGCCAACTATTCAACCCCAACCACTAAAAATATGCTTGATTTTATAGGTTCAAGCTCACACAAAACAAACACATGATAAGTTCAAACCATGTGTCTGAAACCATGAGTGCACAATATCATTAACCCCAATATTTGTACTTTTTGGTACTAAGTTTTCTTAATATTAAACAATTTTCAAATGTAAAACTCACACATAAAATATCTAGCCAATGTTACATACAAATTTACAAGTGAACCCAAATAAATATTTGATGTAGGAGCACCGGTCTAGTTCTTATCGGTTGGGCAGTTTTTAGTTGAATTGCTTGAGAGCGTGGCATTTCTTCATGTTTGAGTGTTTAGCATTGTGGTTTTGGGTTTATTCCCTTGTGTTCATGGTCTTTATCATGTTCGAGTTTCCTAGCTTTTGACTTTGTTTCTGGTGAGATGGGGATTTCGGTATTGTCCCGATTGATGTGTTCTTATCGGTTAGCCTGATTGTATGTTGAGCGAAGATGATTTCGGGTTGCGGTTGATTTCAATGACTTGCAAATCATTTGAGTTGTTGCTTTGGGCCTTGGTCGATATTTCCAGAGGTCTGTGCATCGTTTTATGCTTTGGAGATTGTTCTTAGTGATTTGAGCCGACATGTTACCGTTGCACGTTTCATGAACCAGTTGGTCTTTGGGCTGACTTGATTGAGTTGTAATTACTTGAAAATTGTATAAATGGAAGCTTGTGAATCATTTGAAGACAACAGAGAGAAGTTAGAAGATTGAAGAAAAATCTTTGAGATTGAGCGAAGATGTAGAACTGACGAGATTCTGATCCGGTAGGACTGAGGCCGGAAGGCTGAGGCCTGGATTAGGATAGAACCAGTAGATTGTTACTGGAAGCCGACTTTATGTATAAATGATCTGCGGATCTTGTAATTTCATTATAAGCATTGTTTCTATCCTAGACTATGATCCAACATGTGTCGTGTATAATTCTTCAGATAGTAATAAGATTCATTCACATTGTTTACAGGTTATATGTTTTGTGTTGTTATCGGTTGTTCTTTCTGCTATTTCTGGCACCTTGTTACTAGTTAACGGTATGCTTTGCATGGTTTATTTTTTAAGCTGCAAGGTTGGGTTGTCCTTCTTTGGATCTCCCTCCCTTGACTGCGTCATTATTTAATGTGGGTAAACACATATCCTAAATGCACCATAACTAAATATTTATTTTTCATATTTAATATAATTTATTTCTTGTGCAATATATACAACACCATTTTCCTAACATTCTCTCATTTGTTGTATACATTGTGTAAGGGTCAATCAATGAAATCAATCATCATAGCTATCTAACATGATCTCATACTCCATCAAGATACCTATAATAACATCAAATATGACCAACATCTCAAGAAATAACTCCTCTCATCCTCCAACATGCCTGTTGGAATCAAGGAACATTGAGGGGGGGGGGGGGGGGGGGTGAATTAGTGTCCTATAAACTTTAACTTTATTAATATGTTCATTCAACCGCTTAATACATTGAACCAAAAGAAAGATGCAAGAACACAACACCATAACACAAGGTTTTTATACGTGGAAAACCTAGTTAAGGGAAAAACCACGGTGGGGATGAGACCCACAAGATGAGTATACTCAAATATAAAGTTTTACAATGAGAATGCACATGCATTCAAGCACACTTCCTAGAGCTCATTGCTTAATAAAGAGAGGCTCACTGCCTACAAATCAATTACAACATATCACTGAAGTACATGAATTAAATAATAGCATCTACAAATACCTGATTATAGTTCCAGTTAAGAACATTTACAAACATTTCCATACTCTGCCTTACATTGCTTTGTTCCATTGTTCTGCAATAATCCAGAGCACAAATCTATAACCCATGCACATGAAACTGCACACAAGCGATCACCAACACCTTTCACCTACCCACCGATATCCAAAATGATCACAATAATTGATCTTATATTTCTGCAACAAGAAATTAATTCAACTTCATGTCGGCTCAAGAAAATTAACATATAATGAAACTGTACACATTATCGATCAAATTTGATCTCAAATACTAGTGCGGACCAAAATAATTGATCACACATTACCAAAATTACCAAAAAAAACACTTGCACCACAAAATCAATCACCAAATCATTCCGCATAATCCGCATAAGGATTATCCATGCAAGTCGGTTGTTCTGCACTGCTAAACCATAAAAAGGTACACAAAAGCTTCTAACAAGCACAACAATTATCACCGAAGGCTACAACTCTAGAACAAGGTAATCCAGACATCCAAAAACCTTCCTTTAAATCCGCAACACAAGATATCAACCCGAAAATAAATATCGATCGAAATAATGAACTCCATCGGATGTTCTGTTCTAGGCTTGCCAAACTTGAACTAGTATTCAATCTAGCTTCCACTACAAGCAAATCACATAGTGCAGATGAGATTACTAACTTGGGTTGCCATCAATGACAACAACAGATGACCTGTGCAGTGTCTCTTGCCAACAATCTCCCCCTTTGGCATTGATGCCAACACTCAGTGAAAAATGGCTAAGTGTCAGAATCAGTACCAACATCTGAACACACTGCAAAAATCAAAATTCCAAAATTCTCAAAGCTCCCCTTGAGATGATTATGGAATTTTTCACTGCCCTACACTCCCCCTTTGACATCAATGGCAAAGGTAAGGATCCACATGCCAAAATTCATACAAAACTCTATATACAACAACATATGTACACAAAGACCTTACTAACTTCCATAAAATTGAATATATTTGCAAAAGTGTTATTCAATGAATTCAAATGACTGTCCCAACCTTTCTTGAGACTCTCTAAAATTGAGAAGTGACCACTGAAAAGATATGTCTGCATCTTTGCCAACTGAAGATTTGAGGGATCATTTGTGGCTATGGCATCTTGGGATTCCTTTAAGGCACTAAGCATTGTTTCCATCTTAGGACCAATAAGGCTTTAGAGCTCACTAACTCTACCAATAACCTTGTCTTGGTTGGCAATATGATGGATTTGGTTAAGTGTTGTCATTGATGTCAACACTGTATTCCGGTTGGATCTATCCCAAGTAGTCTTGGTGATCATCTTGGTTTTGGCTATGATTCTGATCCGGTGTGATTAGATCTCTGGAATCGGTTTTGGATGCTTATTCTAATGGTTATATTCTTTCTATATTATGATGCTTTCATGATTCAGTTATTTCTTTTGGTATTTTCCTTTACCGACTTGTTCTTGGCTTTCCCGGCTAGCTTTTGGTTTTACTGGCTTCTAGCGCTTCTGGTTAGTTTTACCGATATGTTGTTTTGGTGACTTGGTCAGTGGATTTTGGGTCCGGCTTATGGAATCAATTTCTTTCATGCTTAAGGTGTTTCTTGGTCATATCCCGAGTGTTTGATGACTTTGCATTGGATGGCGTGCTATTATGGTGGTCCTATTTGGTTTTGGTTAAACTTTCACTAAGGGTTTCTATTGGCAAGTGAAGCGTGTTGGATTTTGGTCTTAGTGGAATCCCCAATGGATATAATTGTTTGGTTACTTGATTTAGGTCCATGCTATGTAATATAAATCATGATATTGGTCCAGTGGTATCGTGTGATGTAATTTTTGTAATTATGGGTTTAGGGTTTAGTCAGACCTTGCCAATAAGATTGATGATCTGTATTTATAGGTGACTTATTCATGTAATTTGCATATAGATGGTCATGGGTGGTTAAGTATGCATTATCAAAGAAATGATTATGTGTGAATAGAGTCATATCATTCCAGTGAAGGTTGGAAAGGTTTTGTATTGTAGAGTAGACATCAGTGCTTAACCGGAACTGTATCAGGCATTAGTAGATGCTACTTTCACAGTTCATTTCTTTCTGGATTGTAGTCCGATGTTTATGTAAGTTAGTGAGACTTCTATTAGGATAACTAGTGGAAAACTAAGAGAGGGGAGGGGGGGTGAATCAGTTGTCAACATATTATAAAACTTTAAGCACACAAAACCTTTTACCGGAATGCATAAACCAAATACCGGAATAGCAAATATAACAATTAAGCACAAACATAAATCACAAAATAATTACCAACCATCCATAACACATAACACCAAGATTTGTACGTGGAAAACCTAGTAAAGGGAAAAACCATGGTGGGAAGCCTACCCACAGTCAGATAATACTTTTGCAGCAAGTATGTGATTACAATAAGAGGGTTCTGCACATGCAAGAAGACACACTTCCTAGAGCGCACTGCTCATCACAAAAGGAGCCTCACTGACTACAAAGAAATCCAGACTATAATCCAGAAAGATGAATGAACTACAAGAATAACATCTCTTGTGCCTGAGTACAGTTCTGGTTAAGCTCAATACCAGAGGTCTTAAACCTCTTACACAAACTGAATTCGATCACCTATGATCAACCGAAACCTTTGCATATGATTACAACTTTATTCGCAAATAGATAATCCCATAATGCATACCATGATCTACAAAGAGATCTTACATCATATTTATACAAACCCAGGACCTAAACAATTAGATCAGCCACCTAAAAGATAATACCATAAATCCATTACATAATCCCACAAACTAATGATAAACCAAGTCGTCCTAAGACCGAAACAACATAAACCAAACAATAAATCCAACCGGTGATGCATCGGGAGCATGAACCAACACGTTACATAAACCGGCCCATAACCTAGAAGAATAAAACTGGACCTAAAATAGGTCTCCATAAGCCAAATGAAACACCACGATCAATTAGAACATGGATAAGATAACCACCAACATCTTGATAACCTTCTAGAAGCCGCACCAACACCACTTATCATATTCATCAAAAGATCTTCAACAAAGCTCTGCCGGTAAAACCCTTATCGGTAACCAAAAGGCTTACTAGAACATATGATAGCATCCATATCATCAAATCTTGAAGTAACAGAATGTGATACGCTCCAGGAACACATGAATAACCAATCCAAACCAATTCCAATAGCCGGACCAAACCGGAGATAAATCTTTAGATCAAAGACCAACCACTCTACCAGAAGTCATAGATAGCAAAACAACTAGTGTTGACATCAATGACAAACATCAATGCAACACATAATCTATTCCTCCAAATTGCCAACAATCTCCCCTTTGGCATTGATGGCAACACTAGATGTGAAAAACATCCAAGTGCCAAGAAATGCCAAACAAGTCTCCCCCAAAGGAAGACATCCAACAATCTCCCCAAAATGATATGACAATGAAGTTATGAACTAGTGTAGGAGCACCCTTCAAAGGGCTCCCACCATTTTCTTTTATTGTGTTCTTGCTTCTTTAAGAAGCCATTGTATATAAAATAAGAGCCATGTGCTCATTGGTCCTAGTTTAGGTCCTAGTTGAGGTCCTAGGGTCATAAGTGAAAATTGAGTTTTTCCTGAAAGTAGAGGGTATGTGTGCCTTTGAGGTGTTTAGGGTCCTTCTTAGGATGGTGGTTTCCTTAGGACATCCCAATGTGGGCCTAGGAGTCAAGAAAAGCAACATTGAGAAAGTTGCTCAAAAGTTGCAAAAGTTGCATGACAACTTTTCAAAGTTGTCAAGCAACTTTTCCACCTAGTAGGTCAAGATCTTTAGTTTAGTGTGGACAACCCTAATATGGGCACATAGACTGAGGAAAGGGTAGTATAAGTAGTTGCAAACCCTAAGACAATGGGTTGGATGTCAGTTGTTGTACGGCCCAAGGAAAGTGACTTGACTGAGACTTCAATTTTGTTGCCAGTCGGCACAAATGGAGTGAGAAGAGATTGTTAATGGATTGATATTCAAACAAAATTGTGTTGTGAGTCTTGTATGGTGTATATACTTCCATTTTGAGCATTTAGATTAGGTTTTTTTTGCAGGTGTGGTGTGTTTGTAAATATTTTGTAAATTACCTTCTCACTGTGTAGTTTTGGACTGTTTTGAGAAAATGGGTTGTTAACTCCTTTCCCCATTGTGGAATCACCATGAAACCATGGGGAATAGGAGTATAGACCCTATACATTACTTCAGAGAAACAAGGGCCCTTGAAGATTTAGGGAAGCCAACTAAAGACCCACTCCTAGGCGAGACTAGACAGTGCTCGGCTAGGAAGGGTTAAAGTGCAGAGGTCCAGGAGAGCAAGGAAGGTCAGAGGAGGAGGCACCTTTTGGAGGAGTTGTAGAGGGGTGAGTGGAGCACCATTGGTGAGAAGGAGGAGCTTCCACCAATCTAGACAAGGTGGAAAGAGCATCAAACCAACACTATGACCCTGGCAGGCCTAAAAACCCTCTTCAAAACCCTTAAAAACCCCAAAATTCACCTAGGGTAGTGTATAGACACTTGGAGGCCCAAGACTAGAAAAATCCTTGAGCCCTTGCCAAATGAATAATAGGTCTTTTGGGAAGTTTCACAAGCATATGCATCGTTTGCAAGAGGGATCCCTAAAAGACCAGATAGGAGGCCTAATTGGACACAATCCTTGTAGCCCTATTTTGTAGGTAAAAGACAAAATAGTGAAATCGGTAAGGGGTTGGAAGCTTGAAATCTCTTGGGGGCACATGAATGGATGGAAAACCATCTCTAAGACCTGTCCTGACCTTGCTAGGACCTAGGAAGTTGTGGAACAAGACAAACCCTTATCAACCTAAGGGTTCTTTGAATCTCATGAGTAGGTGAGACCTTAGGAGTGGTATTTCAAGTTGTTGGTGGGTGGATTGGGCAAGGTCAGGGGATTCCACAAGTAGGGGAAGTCCTAGAGACCCTAGGGTGTGGTTAGAACACCTGGAGATCCAAGGAAAGGATCCAAGAGCATAGAGTAGGCTAGTCTATCCCAAACCCCATCCCATCATGAACCAACAGACCAAACTCCCACTGTGAATGATATCCCTGCTAAGCTCTATTTTTCACATGTATATATCTCTCCCCCTTTGACGTTAATGCCAAAAATATGACATAAACATTAAAGAAAAATCATAAAATCTCTGAACCACACAGCTGACTACTCCCCTTGAGTAGTAGCACCACACCATCAATCCAAAATGAATGATAGCCCTGATAATGCATGTCAGACTGATGCCAATCAGCATCACTCAAGTCTCTATCGGAGGGGCAAAAACTCCCAATCTGTCTCTGAAGTACTCAAATGATTTCTTAGGCAAAGATTTAGTGAAGATATCTGCAATCTGCTCTTTAGTGTTCACATAAACCAGTATGACTTCATTTTCTTCTACCTTCTCCTTTAGAAAATTATACTTGATAGAAATATTCTTAGTCTTAGAATGAAATACCGAATTCTTTGATATGTCAATAGTAGCAGAGTTATCATAGTGAATAACTATCGGTTCATTACAATCTACCCTTATATCCTTCAACATTTGCTTCATCCATAGAACTTGTGTATAGTTAGTAGCAGCAACAACATACTCAGTTTCAGCAGTAGATAAAGATGTACATGGCTATTTCTTTCTGATCCATGAAACAAGTTTCTTTCCAAGAAAGAAAACTCCACATCTCCAGCCCAGTCAACATTTGTATATACACATAGTGTAAAGTCATCATTTTTAGGATACCACAAACCATACTTAGTTGTTCCTTGCAAATACCTGAAAAATCCTTTTCACCACACTCTCATGATTCTCTCTAGGATCACTCTGATATCTTGATACAATACAAATTGCATTCATTATATCTGGTCTAGTATGAGTCATATATAACAAACCTCCAATCATAGATTTATACCTTGTAGGATTTATCAGAGCTGATGCATCATTCTTTGTCAATTTCTCAATTTTAACCATAGGAGTACCAACCAATTTAAAATTTTCCATACCAAATTTCTTCAACAACTCTCTAGCATACTTAGTTTGACAGATGAAAATACCTTTATCAATCCGAGTAATTTGCAAACCTGAGAAAAATTTCATCTCTCCAATCAAAGACATCTCAAATTCATTCTTCATATTATCAAAGAATTCCATACATAACTTATCCTCACCTTCAAAAATTATATCATCAACAAAGACTCCATCACCTCTAACCTACATTTATTTAATATTCATCAATATACTTAATCACTAAAGTAGAATATGCATGCATGAAAAGTTGATAGTGACAACAAGATTTATCTCGTGGAAACCCAAATGGGAGAAAACCACGGTGTGAGTAGGAACTCACAAAATTTGTACTCTTCTGGAGTACGCTCGATGAGGAGCCATCCCTGTTAGGAGATTACAAAGACACTTGTTAGGTGCCACCCGGTTAAGGGATTTTGTTTAAGGCTGATTAGTGCCTTTACCCTGTTAAAGGTAGCCTGATTAAAGGACTTAAGAACATCAATTAAGATGCACCCAATTAAGGGATTTTATAAAAGGGACCTATTAAAGTCCACCCGGTTAAGGGATTTAAGTTGCAATGGTTAGAAAGCAACAAATGGATGATCCGCTGACTTAGATACTAATAGCTTGATCAAATCACAATGAGAATCACACTCTATCCACACCGGTTGTGTTTTCTCTACACAACATTGGTTTTCTTCTTCGGCTCTGCACTCTGTCCGTCCTCTGATCTTTGGTTCTGTACTTTGCCGGTCCTCTGACCTTCGGCTTTGCACTCTGTCGGTCCTCTGTCTCTCGGCTTTGCACTCTGTCTCTCGACTCTACACTTAGCCAATCCTTTGTCTCTTGGCTCTGCACTCAGTCAGTCTACCTCAAACACCCTCTGCTCTGCTAAATCTTTTTAGCACTTCCTCTCACTTTTCTCTTCACTTTGGATCGCCCTCTACAAGATCTTCTTTTTGCAAATTTTACGATCAAGTCTTTCTAAATGAACTCAAAAATACTTTATACATTTTCTACGGACACCTTCAGGTGTTCTCTCAATCAAAGAAATCACATGTTTCAGAAGATTTCAAATTCAAAAATCTCCCACTCTTTCTCTATGCGCCATGCAAAAATTCTGCCAAGTATCCAACTAATCCTGCCACCGCATCCCCTAAAAATAGTAACTTCTGGGTCGAGTTCAGTCATTAAGGCGAGAACCAAAAAATTCATAGTTAATCATGGCTTGACTGCATGATAACTAAAGTTGACCTCATTGACTTGTGATTTGGTGTAGACACAAGCTCACCAAACTCACCAACTCACCTTTTGCCACCACAACTGAATGACCGATCACCTCTTCGAGATTTATGGTGATCACGTATCTTCTTTTTGTCATACCAGTGTACCGGTAAGTCACTGCGCTTCTATATTATTGGTTCATCCTTTGATTTCCGATTTGCGGTGCTATCATCAAGTCTCTTTCTATGTTTTCCAATGAGGTTCCAATTTGTATACAACCCCAGGCCTGCTTTCCCAAGTCACCTTTTGTGACTTCATCATCATCAAATTGGGTAGCCTGAAGATCCGACCTCAACACCAATCTTCTTGAGTGATAGACCGGTTAGCTTAGTTTGTCTTCCCTTGAGTTGATTGAACTTTGGCCATCTGTCTCTTATGTTGTTTTCATGCATTTACAAGTGTTCACCTTTTCTTGTTGAAATATGCCACTCTATCGATACCACTTCACTGGTCAGTGTTAGACATCAATGAAAAATCTTAGTTCATATATCGGTTCTCAGGATTGACCGGTTTTGTCAATGAACAATCTCCCCCTTTGGCATTCATGGCAACACTTCAGAATCTATCTTATCAGTTTCATTTCAGTACCACTCATTACTTCTTCCTCGAGTAATGAATATCTCCCCCTAACACTGGTAAAACTATGTTTCAGCAACTTGCAACTTCACCTCAACCACTTCTTACCAATGCTTAAAATATTATAATCATATCTCCCCCTTTGACAACAATGCCAAAGATTCATTTCAGTACACTTACAAGACTACCCCCCCTAACCAAAGTAGTCCACACTTATCAACCTAGTCTTAGAATTTTTTTTAAAAATCATATCAGATTGATATAGAACAGTTTTTGCTTACTTTACTGCAAGTAGGGCCATCACCCCCAACTTACCTTTGAGATATTCCAAGGTGTCCTTCTGTAGTGGCTTGGTAAAGATATCAACCACCTACTCTTTTGTTGGGATATACTCCAACATCACTTCCTTTTCCTGAACTTGTTCCCTTAGATAGTGATATTTGATAGCTATATGCTTCATTTTGGAATGCATAACTGGATTCTTGGATATGTCAATGGTATTGGTGTTGTCACAATGAATTACTACCGGTCCAATCACCTTTTCTTGGATACCTTCCAACAATCGCTTGATCAAAACTATTTGTGTGTAGTTGATTGCAATAGCTACATACTCAACATCAACTATAGATTGAGATATGCAATTTTCTTTCTTGCTTGTACAAGACACAATCCTATCTCCAAGAAAGAATGCACCTCCACTAGTGCTCTTTCTATCACCAATCTTCCCTGCCCAATCTGAATTAGTAAAGACACTTAATTTGAAGTCTCCCTTATGTGGATACCAGAGACCATACTCATCGTTCCCCTCGAGGTATCTAAATATTCTCTTGACTGCCACCATGTGAGTCTCTTTTGGATTTGCAGAGAATTTACTAACCAAACCAATAGCTTGTGCTATGTCCGGTCTACTATGGACTGCATACTGCAACTTACTGATCATGGCTCAGTAAAGTGTCTCATTTACTTCTTTAGATTCATTATATTTAGAGATCTTGCAACCTGTAACTATTGGAGTTCCAATAGGTTTGCAATCTTCCATTCCAAAAGTTTTCATAATTTCCCTTATGTACCTAGTTTGACTGATGAAAATGCCTTTCTTTAGCTGTGATACTTGCAGGCCAATAATTTTTTTATCTCACCAATCATGGACATATCAAATTCTTGCTTCATTTGTTCTGCAAAAATTCTTCTCATCTCATTATCTCCTCCAAATATGATGTCATCTACAAAGATCTCAACAATTAGATGATTACTTTCAGCTCCATTCTTCAGATACAGGTGTGTATGGTGAAAATGGATAACAATAGTAACAATATTGAAAGGTTAAATGAATCCAACCACAAAACCCTAGCCTAACAATCAACAAAGATCCACCATAACATATGAAGATTACCTAAGACAATGCAAATCACATGAAATCACAAAGATTATACCATCACATGTCCAATAGGGTTTTGATCTCCATTCTTCCTATCTCCATTGATCTTGCTTGATATATTTGCTCTCAGATTTTATGTGCACAAGAGCTCAGCAAAGAACGGAATGTGGTTGCAAGTAGGATCGCAGTGTAGTCAATTGCATAAAAGATCATTAGGGTTTGACAATGAAGGAGGCATCTCCTTAAATAGAAGACACTATAAGAAATGGAGGGATAAGATTGAGAGGTGTAAAAGGAGGTCGGCTAGGATTAGAGGGTAGGTAAAAGAAATACCAAAATAATGAAAGGGGTAGGTAGTGTATGAATTAAGAGATGAATGACATGTGTCATGTGTAGAAAAAGCTAATGAATTGATTAAATAAATAAAGATTTATTTAATTAATAGAAGAAGTGGGATAATTAAATAAATAAAATATTTATTTAATTTAGGAAAAGGATAATTTAAATAAATAAATGTATTTATTTAAATGAGAAATAAGGCTAGAAGAGGATAAATGAATTAATTAAATAAATAAGGATTTATTTAATTAATAGAAGAATTAGGCTTAGATAATTAAATAAATAAAATATTTATTTAATTAGACTGGACAATTTTGGGTGTCTACAACAGGTTACTATTATCATTGGTTCTTTTCAACCCTATGCTTAGTAGGTATGAGTGCAACCTCTCATACCAAGCTCTTGGTGCTTGTTTTAGCCCATATAGAGCCTTCTGCAACCTGCATACCATATTTCTTCCATCTTCAGATGCAAACCCTTATGGTTGCTCTATGTACACTTCTTCCTCTAACACCCCATTTAAGAATGTCGATTTGACATCCATTTGGTAAACTTTAAAATTTTTATAAGCACCATAGGCTAGCAAAATTCTGACCCCTTCCAGCCTGGCCATCGGTGCAAAGGTTTCTCCATAGTCCAAACCTTCTTCTTGAGCATAGCCCTTACAAACTAGTCTTTCTTTGTTTCTTATCAATTTACCGGTTTCCTCCATTTTATTTCTGAACACCCACTTAGTGCCTATCACATTTTTGTTTTTTGGTTTGGGTACTAGAGTCCATGTATCATTTTTCTCAATTTGCTCCAGTTCTTCTTCCATGGCTTTGACCTAGTCATCATTTTTTAGATCATTCTTTGTTGTTTTGGGCTCAAATATGGAGACCATACAACCATTCTCTCTTTCTCTTCTTTTGGTTAGAACTCCTACATCTTTGTGAGCGATGATATTTTCTACAGAGTGATTGTTTCTAACATACTTAGTCAATACCAGTTCACTTCTTGGAGCTTCTTCTACCAGTTGTGCAGGTTCTACTTCACAGGCTTCTTCGTTTTCCACTTCAACATGATCTTCTTCAATAGGTTCCACCAGTACATTGTACTCGAACCCTTTATAGTCCTCTGGTTCACTCTTACTATCCTGTTCATTTTTCTTAGAGTACTCATCTACTTTGATATTTGCACTTTCTACAATCTTATCGGTCCTTTTGTTCAAACACCGATATGCCTTAATCTTTGTGGAGTAACCTAAGAAGGTCCCTTCATCACTCTTGGGATCAAACTTTCCAATATACTCATCCCTCTTGATATAGCACCTACTTCCAAATACTTTGAAATAGCAAACATTAGGTGAATATCCACACCATAATTCATAGGGAGTTTTATTTGTCCCTTTCTTTACCTATATCTAGTTCAAGGTGTATACAGTAGTGCTTATTGCTTCTCTCCAGAAGATATTTGGAATTTCCTTTTGTATCATTAGAGTCCTTGCACAATCAATAAGAGTTTTGTTTCTTCTTTCAGCAACCCCATTCTGCTGAGGTGTTCTAGGTGCAGACATTTGTCTCATAATCCCCTGTTCTTTGCAGTAATTCATGAACTCTTGAGAGGTGAACTCTCCTCCTCTATCTGATCTCAGACACTTCAGATTCTTACCGGTCCTCTTTCTACTCGAGCCTTAAAAATTTTAAACATGTGAAAGGCTTTAGATTTTTCCTTCAAGAATACATCCCACATCATTCTTGAGAAGTCATCCACAAACAACATAAAATACCGATCTCCATAGAAACTCTTGGTTCTCATGGGACTGCACAGGTCTGTATGAACTAAGTTCAACACATTTTCAGATGAAAAGGATTTGCTGCTAAAACTAGATCCGACCAACTTTCCTAGTTGACACTCTTTGCACATAGCATTTTTAGGTTTTACTATGTTAGGCATACCTCTGACAGACTTTATCTTACTAACTTTTTCTATGCTATCAAAGTTAACATGACACAGTCTTTTGTGCCACAACCAACTATCTTCTACCTTGTCCATTAGACAACTACCTATGGTGGTGTCTAGGTGAAATGGATTACCTCTTGACTGTTTACCGGTAGCAATCAAACTTCCTGATTTGTCATTTATTTTACATATTCCTTCATTGAATTCTAACTGGTAACCCTTGTTGTTAAGTTGTGCAACACTTAACAAACTATATTTTAGCCCTTGTACCCAATAGACATCATTCAGGGCTATAGATCCCTTACCTTTTACTACACAAGGAGCATCAATTCCAAATCTCACAGCTCCTCCATTGCAATCCTCCATGTTGAGGAATTTGTTTCTATCACCGGTCATGTGGTGAGTGCAACCACTATCAATCACCCATTCTCCACACCAGTTTGTACTAGAAATCAGTGCCATATCTCCTTCCTTTGTGCTATCCTCCTTGACTACCACAAATGCAATTCCATCTCCATTAGATCCTTCTGATTCTTCATCAGTGACTCCTTCTTCTACAAGATAACACTCCTTCTTTCTCTTGTCCCTATAGCTTCTGAAATTATCCTTCCTATCTCTATCATTGTCAGGACATCTTGAACCAATATGACATATCTTATTATAGGAGAATCACTTTAAGGGTAATTTACCTTTATACTTTCCTTTTCCTCTTGGCAATCTTCTTGCCAATAGAGCTTCAATTTCATCTTGCTCCTGTTCCTCAAATAACAAATTGTCACTTTCATGGGAATGACCGGTTATGGTAGTATAACTACTTCCGGTTTCTTTCCTTCTCTTTGTTGGTGCATGCATCATGGAAGCTTTGAAAGCAACATCAATCTTTGGTATGTTGTTGTCATAATTACTCAATTCAAAATTAGTCAATTTACTGACTAGTGAGTCAAGAGATACATTAACTATTCCCAAGGATCTGAGTTCCTAGATAGAAGAGACCCTTATGGCATATTGTGGTAGCAAGGTTCTCAGGATTTTGCTAACCACATCCTCCTCCTCAAGCTTTCCTCCAACACTTTTAATGGATTTTACTACATCATTTATTCTCTTGCTATATTGCTCTATGTTTTCTCCTTCCTGCATCCTCATCTCATCATATTTTCCTCTTAGGTTGTCTACTTTATCCTTTTGAACATGAGGATCTCCCCCATAGACTGTCTTTAGCTTATTCCATATATGAAAAGTTGTTTTGAAATTTTGAACCTCAACAAATTCATTATTAGAAAGAGTGCTAACAATCAGATCCATAACAATAGTATTATCTTGCTTTTCCTTGATCTGATCTAGAGTGAGTCCCTAAAGGTTCAATATACTATGTGATTACATGATTCCAGTAATATTCTCCTAGGGATCTTAGATAAAGTTTCATTCTTCCGCACCATAAGGTATAATTATCCTTAGAGAACTGAGGACCCTCCTTTCACATCATCTTGGATCTTTCCTTTAGCTGATTAAGCTTCTTTTGATTCTAAGGATCTGACGCTTTGATACCAATTATTAATCCCAACCAGTGCTAAGAGGGGAAGGGTGAATCAACACTTGATCTATTTTTCACAATTAAAACTTTTAACTCTAATCTGCATTTATTTAATATTCATCAATATACTTAATCAATGAAGTAGAATATGCATGCATGAAAAGTTGATAGTGACAAAAAGATTTATCTTGTGGAAACCCAAATGGGAGAAAACTGTGGTGTGAGTAGGAACTCACAAAATTTCTACTCTTCTAGAGTACACCCGATGAGGAGCCATCCCTGTTAGGATATTACAAAGACACTTGTTAGGTGCCACTCGGTTAAGGGATTTTGTTTAAGGTTGGTTAGTACCTTTACCCTATTAAAGGTAGCATGATTAAAGGACTTAAGAACATCAATTAAGATGTCACCCTGTTAAGGGATTTTACAAAAGGGACCTGTTAAAGTCCACCTAGTTAAGGGATTTAAGTTGCAATCATTAGAAAGAAACAAATGGATGATCTGTTAACTTAGCTACTGATAGCTTGATCATATCACAATGAGAATCACACTCTATCCACACTGGTTGTGTCTTCTTAGCACAACACCGGCTTTCTTCTTCGTCTCTGCACTCTGTCAGTCCTTTGATCTTCAGCTCTGTACTCTGTCGGTCCTCTGACCTTTGGCTCTGCACTCTACCGATCCTCTGTCTCTCGGCTTTGCACTCTATCGGTCCTCTGTCTCTTGGCTCTGCACTCAGTTGGTCCTCTATCTCTTGGCTTTGCACTCAGCTAGTCTACCTCAAACACCCTCTACTCTACTAAATACTTTTAGCACTTCCTCTCACTTTGCTCTTCACTTTGGATCACCTTCTACAAGATATTCTTTTTGCAAATTTTACGATCAAGTCTTTCTAAATGAACTCAAAAATACTTTATACATTTTTTGCTGACACCTTCAGGTGTTCCCTCAATCAAATAAATCACATATTTTAGAAGATTTCAAATTAATAAATCTCCCACTCTTTCTCTGCGCACCCTGCAACTATTCTACCAACTGTCAAACTAATTCTGCCACCGCATCCTCTAAAAATAGTAACTTCTGGGTCAAGTTTAGTCATTAAGGTGAGAACCAGAAAACTCACAGGTAATCATGGCTTGAATGCATGATAACTGAAGTTGACCTCACCGACTTATGATTTGGTGTAGATACAAGCTCACCAAACTCACCAACTCACCTTTTGCCACCGCAACTGAATAACCAATCACCGCTCCAAGATTTATGGTGATCACTTATCTTTTTGTCATATCAATGTACCGGTAAGTCACTGTGCTTCTATATTACTGGTTCATCCTTTGATTGCCGATTTGTGGTTCTATCATCAAGTTTCTTTCTATGTTTTCCAATGAGGTTCTAGTTTGTATACAACCTCAGGTGTTCTTGCCTAATTCACCTTTTGTGACTTAATCATCATCAGACTGGCTAGCCTGAAGATTTGACCTCAACATCGATATTCTTGAGTGATAGATTGGTTAGCTTAGTTTGTTTTCCCTTGAGCTCATTGAAATTTGGCCATCTATCTCTTAAGTTGTTTTCATGTGTTTACAAGTGTTCACCTTTGCTTGCTGAAATACACCACTCTACCGATACCACTTCACCGATCAGTGTTAGACATCAATGACAAATCTTAGTTCATATACCAGTTCTCAGGATTGACCGGTTTTGTCAATGCCAACACCTATAGTATAAGTTACTGCCAACATTACCTTTAGTGAAACCAAACCTCAAAAGATATTTGTCCAATCTAGTATACCAAGCTCTAGGGGCTTGTTTCAATCCAAATAAAGATTTCCTTAACCTGCAAACCATATTTTTGTCATTTGAAAGTGAAAATCCATCAGGTTGCTCAATGTAAAATTCCTCTTCAAGATCTCCATTAAAAATGCACACTTAACATCCATCTGATAAACCTTTTATTTCTTATGGGCAGCATAAGCAAGAAATAATCTCACAGCTTCAATCCTAGCTACTAGAGAAAAAGTCTCATCATAATCAATTCCTTCCTTCTGAGAATATCCTTTACATACCAATCTAGCCTTGTTCCTCACAACTTGTCCATCCTCAATCATTTTATTCCTAAAGACCCATTTAGTTCCAATAACATTCTTATTTTTAGGGCAGGGAACTAAAGTCCATGTGTTGTTGTTTTCAATCTGATCTAATTCCTCTTCCATAGCTCTCATCCAACATTCATCTTTACAAGCTTCAATAACTGATGTCGGTTCAACTTGAGAAATTAAACATACCTCATCAACTACCAACTTTCTTCTTGTCATTACTCCTTTGTTCTTGTCTTCAATGATCTGATCTTTTGAATGACTTAACCTTACATACCTAGGAGTCTTTTGACTTTCTGTTTCTCTTCTCTGATCTTCAGTTACTGTTGAATTTTTTGATACTGCCGAGGTAACTGGCTCAACATTATATTCCAGTATAGGTTCTACTAGTTCAGTTATGATCATCTCCACTTCTGGATCTCTCTCATAATTTCTTATTTGACCTTTGTACAACTCATCCACCTTAACATTATCAGTCTCCACAATTATTTGCAATCTTTTGTTATAACATCTCTATGCTTTTCTTTCATTAGAATAACCAAGATATCCCTTCATCACATCTAGGATCAAACTTTCCAATGGAATCATCTCTTTTGATATAGAATTTACTACCAAAGATTCTAAAATAATTAACTATAGGTGTATGACCAAACCATAACTCATAAGGTGTCTTACCAGTGTCTCCTTTGATATGAACTTTATTGAATGTGTATACCATCGTGCTCACAACATGTCTCCAGTAGATATGAGAAAGATTAGCTTCCATCATCATAGTTCTGGCCACATCCAATATAGTTTTATTATTTCTTTTCACAACACCATTCTGCTGAGGTGTCGGGGGTGTAGACAACTGTCTCCTTATCCCATGCTTCTCACAATAACTGTTAAATTCACCGGATGCCTGATCTGACCTTAAGCATTTAATCTTCAACCATGTCTCTGTCTCAAATTTAGCTTTAAATATCTTCAACTTTTCAAAAGCTTTAGATTTCTCCCTTAGAAAAGTAACCCACATCATTCTATAATAATCATCAATGATTAGCATAAAATATCTATCACCCTGAACAATCTTTATTCTAGCAGGACCAAAGAAATAAGTATGAATAAGATCAAGAACATCATTAGATTTGTCTTGTATACTCTTAAAAGGGGTTCTCACTTTCTTTCCCATTTAAAAGTCCTTACACACTGGATTATAGGGCTTCACAATCTTAGGTATATCTCTAACAACCTTAGTTGAACTAATCTTTACAATGCAATAAAAAATCACATGACACAACCTCTTATGCCATAACCAACTCTCACCAATTTGTGCAATCAAACATGTCTTCTCACCGGAGTTCAAATGAAAGATGTTACGTTTAGTTTGCGTACCGGTTACAATCTCCAAACCAGATCTATTGATGATTTTGCATTTTCGATCCTTAAACTGTAATTGAAATCCCTTATCAAAGTTTGAAGATCTGATGGCTATGATTGATCATGGGAAATGTGATCAAGGAGATTAAGCGGTTGGCGAATTGTTTATAAATAGGGAGCTATTGATAAACAATGTATGCGGGCAAATGTATGCACAGGGATGCTACATAGTGATTACCAAGCACAAAAGATTGAAGACCTGTTTGAATAACAGAGTATAGAAGCCTAGCAGATGGACAAGATAAGTCCTAGGACTAAATTGTATTGAGCAAATAAGAATCTGCTTTAGCATTTTTAGATGTGAAGTTGCAGATAGATTTTTATTACTGTTATTTTGTGAAAGTGACAGAAAATCTCTTAACCGAGTGGACTTAACAGTCTTATTTGTAAAACCCTCTAGCAAGGTGACATCCTGATTGAGTGTTTGAAATCTTTTAACAAGGTCACTTCTAACAAGGTGAAGATCCTAACAGATATGAGGGAAATCCCTTAACCGGGTCACATCTAGCAATGTGTTTGTAATCTTTAACAAGATTTGCTTTTAACTGAGCATACTCTAGAAGAGTATATTCCTTAGTGGATCCAAAATCCCACAGTGGTTTTTCCCTATTTGGGTTTCCACATTAAATATGGTGTTATGAGGTTTATGATGTTTATATGCTTTTGAGTTTGCATGTTTAGCGGTTTTGGTTATATTACTGAAGTATATGTTACTGAGGTTGAATCTGATGTTTTTATGAAAGAATAAGTTTGTATGATTCACCCCCCCCCTCATCTTGTTGGCTATTGGATCTGTACTTACATTAAGTATCAGAACTATCACTTGTATGATGAAGACCCAGATTTTGCAGAACCTTGGAAAGAATGTAGAGAACCGGCTATGGTTGATAGGAGAAAATGGTTGGATTATTTCATTCAAGATGGGATGTTATTCAAGGGAGTTCAGTTGTGCATACCTAAGGGTTCCATGTGATAGAACTTGATAAAAGAGAAACACAGTGGAGGTTTAGCCAAATATTTTGGCATTGACAAAACAGTTGTATTGGTGAGTGAGAAATACTTTTGGCCCTAGATTCATAAGGGTGTTAAGAGATATGTGCAGAGTTGTAGAGTTTGTCAAGTTGCAAAAGGTAGTAGTCAGAATGTGGGATTGTATAAACCTTTGACAGTACCGGTAAGACCCTGGGAGGATATAAGCATGGATTTTGTACTTAGATTACCTAAGACATCGAGAGGGAATTATTCTGTATTTGTGGTATTGGATATATTTCACAAGATGGCTCATTTCATACCTTATAAGAAGACATCGGATGCATGGCATGTAGTAGACCTATTTTTAAAGGAAGTGGTGAGATTGCACGGATTACCTAAGAGCATATTTTCAAATAGAAACACTAAGTTTGTTGGCTATTTTTTGAGAGCACTTTGGAAGAAGATGAAGAAAGATTTGAAGTTCAATTCAACTTTTCATCCATAGACTGATGGATAGACAAAATTTGTTAACCGAAGATTGGGAAATTTGTTGAAATGTTTAGTGGGAGATAAAACCGGAAGTTGGGATCTAATCCTTGCACAAGAAGATTTTGCCTACAATAATTTAGTGAATAGAAGTACCGGAAAAACACCTTTTGAGATTGTTATCAGAGTACATCCTAGAGGAATATCAGAATTGAGAGACATTAGAGTTCAAAAGCAGAAGACTTTGTAGATCCATTGGCAGCATTGCATGTTCAGGTTAAACGACATTTGGAAGACATGAACAACAAATATAAGGAGAAGACAGGTGAGAAAAGGAGACATAAGGAACTTGAAGTTGGTGATGAAGTGATGATATGTCTGAGAAAAGAGAGATTCCCAGTTGGAACATATAATAAGTTGTAGATGAAGAAGTTTGGACCCTGTAAGATTTTGAGGAAGTTCAGTTCTGGAAATGCATATGAAGTGGAGCTACCAGATAGTCTAAGTATTTCACCTATATTCAACATTGCAAATCGTCATGAGTACCATGAACCAGAATTCAGTGAGGAAAATGTTGTAGTCTTGGAGAAATAGTTGCCCCGAAAGAAATCGGATCAGATTCAAGAGATTTTGGATGGTAGGATCGGTCAATGCAGATGTTATTTCAATCATTGCTTGGATATGTTCTTGCTTTGCCTTTATCTCTTCCATTGTCAATGGATAGGTGATCAGTGTAATGAAATCATTCTCCAGATAATATATAGCATATTCTCCAACTCCTGATAGGTGTAGCTTCATCCTTTTCTACCATGTAGAGAAACTTGACTTGTTCAGCTTCGGTGCATCCCTCTTATACATCTTTGGATCTTTGCCTCAAGTACCTTTAAAATTTTCTTCCAAAGTCCAAAGATCTGATACCAATTGATAGTTCTGATACTTAATGTTAAGTGTAGATGCCAAGCTGATAAGATGAGAGGGGGGGGGGTGAATCATACAAACTTAATCTTCCATAAAAACATCAGATTAAACCTCGGTAACATATACTTCAATGATATAACCAAAACTGTTAAACATGCAAACTCAAAAGCATATAAACATCATAAACCTCATAACACCAGATTTAACGTGGAAACCCAAATAGGGAAAAACCACTGTGGGATTTCAGACCCACTAAGAAATATACTCTTCTAGAGTATGCTCGGTTAAAAGCAAATCCTATTAAAGATTACAAACACATTGCTAGATGTGACCCGGTTAAGGGATTTCCCTCAGATCTGTTAGGATCTTCACCTTGTTAGAAGTGACCTTGTTAAAGGATTTCAAACACTCAATCAAAATGTCACCTTGCTAGATGGTTTTACAAATAAGACTGTTAAGTCCACTCGGTTAAGAGATTTTTAGTCACTTCACAAAATAACAGTAATAAAAAGCTATCTGCAACTTCATATCTAAAATGCTAAAGCAGATTCTTATTTGCTCAATACAATCTAGACTTAGAACTAATCTTGTCCATCTGCTGGACTCTATACTCTGTTATACAAATAGTTCTTCAAGCTTCTGTGCTCGGTAATTACTATGTAGCATCCCTATGCATACACTTGCCCGCATACATTGTTTATCAACAGTTCCCTATTTATAAACAATTTCCAACCGCTTAATCTCCTTGATCACATTTCCCATGATCAATCATAGCCATCAGATCTTCAAACTTTGACCAGGTTCAATGTATTCTTTGATCTGAAAAACCTTTTACCCCGCCTTGGAACTTTCATACATTTCTTGGAACTTGTGCTAGGGTATGTGGCTCAATCTGCGCTGTAGATCTTCATGCCGATTTTCCTTTGCCATAGATTCTTTAGCAAACTTTATGCACGACATACCAATCATTTAATCAGTTCCAGCTCATCAGCTCCCTTCATTAAATAATGCATGTAACCATTTGATGCATTCTATTACAGCTCGGTTACAACTCGATAAATACTAAACTTTACTCGGTAGACACTCTGTCTTCATTAACCGATAGCGATAACCTTAGGGTTTACCGACTAGGTTCTTTAGGGTTTACTGAGTAGGTTCTTTGCTCGGTAGCATAGTATAGTATTAACCTTACAATAAATAACATATGTATGATATCAAAACAATCTAAACATCATGATCTCATCATTGTCTAACTCGGTAATAGTTGCCCATTGAATAACTTATTCATCCCCTTATAAATCATATTCTTTCTGTGTCTTTTACCGACACCTTTATACTCATCAAATCATACTTCTCAAGATATGGCAACATCATACTGATTTAGAAAATCATTATCTTGACATCAATGACAAAATAATAATATTAAGACAGTAAATCATCCTTAATCAGTTATATCCATAATCATCAACAACCTTTTCAATATCCTTATTGAAATGCCAACAATCTTGCTGACCAGTCCAGATTGATCTCCTTGAGGTCCCTCCTCATCGGTGACTGCTTCAAGGGTTTACTTTTAGTTTATTGTTTTCTGTTGTTTATGTTTTACAGGGCTTGGCTCCTATGTCGAACACTTTGATTAGTTACAGTATCTCTTTTTTAGATGATCTTTCGCTGTTGGACTATGGTTTATTCCTTTTGGTTGGTGGTTTATTACTGCTTATGAATTGATGATTAACTAGCTATTTTTGGTATTATTTTATTGTGGTTGTGCTGATGTTTTAGTTCTTGATGTCCTTTGGTTTTGGATGTAATAGAGATAACACCCTCATTTTGTTTCTCTTCAATATAAAAAGACTTGGGAACACACTCTTTGGAAAACTTCTTGGTTATAGAAAAAGACTTGTCAAATTATGTTTGCATGACCTTTACTTCCATATTGGTTGATTAAGATATCTCAAAAAAATTAGCATAAACTATTTAAAAAGATAATGATCACATTTGGTCTCAACTTTTAGATTATGAGGAACTGCCTCTTTTTCTATCCTAGATTTTATAACCTAGGCCACCTATCTACAAATTGTTGTATTGTTAAACACAAAATAAATTTCCAAGCTTCATCATGGAACCAAGTTTTTCCTAGGTGTCATTACTCTATTGAAGGTTCATCAAGGAGAAAAGGTCCCTTGCCTATGCCCTCCTAGAATGTCTTGATGAGTAATTCACATAAGCATATACAAAATTATCCTTTTTAGGTTAAGGAAAATCACAAAATGAGGTCTTAGTAGCAATTGATAGTCACTCAAGTTTTTGATGGGAGTGATGCTTCTACTTGAAAAAAGATTCTAGACTTAAAAGCATGAAGCCTTCTTTACCTCCTCCAAAAGCTCTTGATAATGGAAAAGTTGATAAATGTGGGTGTAGTCTTCCATAAAAGCCATCTACTATCTTATTTCAAAATTGGCATCAATGCTTCAAAATTACTTTATAATGGATATTGATAAGATCCTTAATTTTCTAGGATCCTTATGCTTAATGAATTGCATCCCTATTTATGGGTTAGATGAACTTAACCATTTTTTTAATCCTTATTCATGGATTTGATGCACAATTTATTAATTTTGTCTAGCCATTTTTTGAATCCTTATTCATGGATTTGATGTATAGTTTATTAATTTATGGGAGTTTCCCCATGACCACAGTTCACCAACCAAAATAATAATTTGAGGTAAATTATTTTTCTCACACCCTTTCCAACTAGATAAAATAGGCTTATAAATTCTTCTTGAAAAAGAACAATCTAAAAGACATTGAAAAATTGTAGTCCAAACATTCTCTTATGTAAATGACCAATGTACATGTATGACTTTTTTTTGTCATTGGAAGATAAAGAAAATTTCAAAATAAATGTTGATTTATTGAAAGCATTTTTTACATCAATGCCCAACAAACCTAAGACTTTTTTATCATTGAAAGATGAAGATCATCCAATTTATTGAAAGCATTTTCTACATCAATGCCCAACAAACCTGAGACTTTTTTGTCATTGAAAGATGAAGATCATTCAATTTATTGAAAGCATTTTCTACATCAATGCCCAACAAACCTGAGACTTTTTTGTCATTGAAAGATGAAGATAATCCAATTTATTGAAAGCATTTTCTACTCATTTGAAATAAATGTCTAGTTCACATCACATGAACTGTTGAAAATTTGTCATCCAAACTTTCTCTTATGCAAATGTCCAACAAACATTTAAGACTTTTTTGTCATTGAAAGATAAGAACCATTTCAAATTAAATGTCCAACTCATTAAAAATGACATCTATTCATTTGAAATAAATAGTTAATTCATATAACATAAACATTTATCATGAAAAAATAACACTTTAATAATTTTATATAATATAAAATTAAATTAAACAATAATTTATATAAATTAGTTTTGTTTAATTATTTAGTAATTTTTTATAAATTAAATATTTTAATCTATAACATAAAATAAATTATATTATACCATTAACTATTGTCAATTATCTATAAAATCAAGGAAAAAAACTTGTTCCCTTGCACCAAGGTCTTATCTATAGGCTCTATTCCTTCCATTGGCTATATGTCTACCTAGAAACATAGTGGTGTTGGAAACCCCAATTTTGAACTCATCCCCTCTTTCTACCATAACACACTCCTGGCTCTAATAAAAAGTAGTGTATTTGTCACCCTGGGGCTACAATTATCACTTTTCCTAAAGCCCCCTTAGCCTAGGTGGTTATTACAGAGCTATGTGCATCAAAGGATCGAAAGCCTTCACCCAGTAAGAGGAAAGGCAAAAGTACCGGCCATCGTAAGAGGATTACCATTTTGGAAGACTCGGGCAAGGAGGAGGATGAGATGAGGGAGAGTAGCAGTAAGAAGAATGAGGGTAGACGAAGGTCTAACAGGCTAGCCTCCCATAGTACTAGTAAAGGTAAAAATTTAAAACTAGTGGATTATGATAATAGGGGAAGGGAAATGAGGAGAAGGATGAGGAGGAAAATGTGGAAGGTGGTGGGGGTGATTTGAAAGATAACCTTAAGAAATCGGTAAACAATAGCTCCCCCCATGCTTCTAATGGCATGTGGGTTGATCATGTGAACCCAACTAATGAATTCAGAATGGAAGATGAGGATGTTAAGGTGATCATTGTGAGAGGTAGTTGTATAGATTGTCAAATCACATACAAGGAGCTAAAGGCAATCAAAATTGAACTACAGATGTTGTAGACTAAGGTTCTTGATCTCGAAAAGGAGATGTGCAACATCTCTAAGTTCAGTCTTTAGGTGATGCATAGTTATGGGACCTCCCTATGTCTTATGCAAGAAAATATTTTGGATGAGATGGTTGAGGAGGAAGGCACTCACAAGGAACTCTTCAAGTTCCTAACGGAAGACTGGAACAATATGTTGTAACAAGCAGGTTGTGGTGTTAAACATTTTGGTTATGTGTAGAGTCTTTTTAGGGTTTACTTTTAGTTTACTGTTTTCTATTTTTATGTTTTATGAGGTTTGGCTCCCATGTTGAACACTTTGATTAGTTACAGTATGTCTTTTGTTAGTTGTTGTTTTGTTGTTGGACTATGGTTTATTCCTTTTGGTTGGTGGTTTATTACTACTTATGAATTGATGCTTTAGTTTTTTTTGGTATTATTTTGTTGTGATTGTAATGATGTTTTAGTTCTTGATATCGTTTGGTTGTGGATGTAATAGAGACAACACCCCCATTTTGCTGCTCTTCAATATACAAAGACTTGGGAACACACTCTTTGGGAAACTTCTTGGTTATATAAAAAGACTTGTCAAATTATGTTTGCATGACCTTTACTTGCATATTGGTTGATTAAGATATCTCAAAAAAAATAGCAGAAATTATTAAAAAGATAATGATCACATTTGGTCTCGACTTTTAGATTATGAGGAACTACCCCTTTTTCTATCCTAGATTTTATAACTTAGGCCTCCTATCTACAAATTGTTGTATTGTTGAACACAAAATAAATTTTCAAGCTTCATCGTGGAACAAATTTTTTCCTATGCATCATTACTTTGTTGAAGCTTCATCAAGGAAAAATGGTTCTTTACATATGCCCTCCTAATATGTCTTGATGAGAAATTCACATTATGGTAAAGTATGAACCACCACATTATGCGAGCATTTCAAGTGTTTATAAATGAAATTGGTAATGAACTTTACCATAATGAGCCAAGGGTGGACCAATATAATGTGATAATAGTTGGAAGTATAGATAGTGTAACATGGGACATCTAGACTTGAAACCAAATTAGATGGATAACACAAGGGAACCAACTATTGGTACAAGAAGTCACCATATGTGCATAAATAAATGTTAGAAATACAATAAACATCTCTATGTAGCTAGTGGATGCAAATAAACTCCTCTTGTAATAATGTTGACCATGCACATTGGGTCCACTGGAACACTGGGGATGAATTTTTGGTTAACCAAGGCTTGGATATAAAAAGGACCATCATAGGGGATAGATAGATGGCGAGGTTAGGAATAAGCTCAACTTGAGGAGAACAAGGTTGAGTGTCCATTGCATTCACCATTTTAGAAAGTGGAAAATAATCTTGAGATAAGAATCTACATTTATCTTAGACCCTATATTGGTACATAGTCAAATTACAGATGGGTAATGTGTGAAGGGATGCGGTCTATGAAACTAAAATTTATATTATGTAAAAAAGGTTTATGATATATTTATAAGTTTTAATTTTTTAAACTATAGATTTATTCACATTGTCATTTACACAAGTGACTTATATGGCATTCAAGTCAATAAAGTCCTAAATAAGGTTTCTAAGGTGCATGCACTTTTTAGTGGCATCCCAAATATATGGTGGTATTTGAAAATGCTTTGGCATCATTATCTTTTGGGAAAAGAAAGATTAATGTCAAATGAACAAATGGTAGGAAACTAAAACAAGATAACTAGATAGGAGTTGTTGAGGAATAGAATGGAGAGGGTCAAACAATTATTTGAAATATCAGTGGTGTCATGACCACATAAATATAGCCAACTCTAAAGAAAAAAGAATAGTAACAATGTGGTTAATAACTAGTGAAGTCTAGTTCTTTTCTAAGAAAGAGTTTTTTTTTGTATTTTCAATTATATAATGAAGGCCATGAGGAGGAAGCAAGAGCTTGTGATGTAACACAAGAAGATGCCTCAAACTAGCTAACAATCTACTAATAATATTGTAGGTAGGTACAAAGATGTAGAAATAAAGAATATCTCATGTCTTCTAAGAAGTGAATAAAGTGGTAGACTCCTACAAAAAATAATGTGATTGAACAAGAGGAATAAATCATTTTGAGCAAGAGGAATAAATCATTTTATTAGATCACAAGGAGGCATGGAGACATATCCAAGACATAATACAATCCATTGGTTTGTAATGTATGCCGGTCAACTTTGTGGATGATAAGAAACTTATACATTCAGTTCACTGACTCCATACTTATGTAATACTATGAAGTACGAGAAGATCTTTCCCTGAATATTTTTGGGTTCTCCTTTATAGATCTCTACTCACATACATTCTTAATAACTACCTTACCAATGGAGAATGTCTTAATACATCCACCAAGAGATAATGGAACAAAGGATTATTTTGAGCAAATGTATTTGTGAATGTAGAGATGGCGACCTCTTGAAGTTATTACACTATCTCTTCTAATTGGATCTCCACATACAGAAAACACAATAAAGACAACCATTGATTCTAGCATTCTAGAGAATAGACATATCCATGACAACTAGATAGTAGAGGTATTCTCTACATTAAAATAATAGAGATTTCTGGGAAGAAGTTGTGGTGTAAGTTGGTAGTGACTAACTGTATCAAAAAAAACTTGTGTGGAGATACAACGACGGGAATATGTTACTATGGCAAGAACTATGTTGCAAGGAAAATACGTGTTTTTAATATGAAGCTAATTCAAGAAAATGACCAACAATATCATTGTTTTAGGAAATTGAGGAAAGGGATGGTGAAAATCAACTTAGAGGATTTTAGAGGCCTCTTAAACCACAACCATCCCTTGTTATCACAACAAAGATTAGAGAGTTCATGAATTGGGTCAAGGGTTTCATACATAATACATAATAACATTAGAGAAAGATATGCCTTAGAAGAATAAATTTCAACATATCATGATCCACTTCATAGTGAAACTATGTAATTTATCTTTCATAATTTAACAGAGTTGTCCTCTTAAACACTATATATATATATATTAAAATATACATTTTGATAATGGATCCATACTGAAATATACACTTTTGTAAGAACAAGAAAAAATGTGACATTAATCCCATTGACCTATATAAGGTACCAAAAGTTTATAAGATTCCATGAAAATTTAGACTATAACATAATAAACTAGCATACATTTAGTTATTTCCATTAAAATTAAAATCAATAAATTTGAAGTTTAAATAGCCATCACTTGAAGCCATTAATGGCAGAGACAATCAATTTTTGGTAATGGAGCTCCCCATTGTGAGATTGTCCAAATTAGTTGGAGCAGATGCTTTTCCTGCAATAGCCATGCTTTTTATCTTTTTCTGCTTTGTTTACACCTTGAGAAGACTCGCTCCAACAAGATTGGCCCACAGACCCTTTGGATTGCCCATCGTAGGAAATCTTTCAAATAGATGCATTATAAATTTGTAATAGTGAATTTTGCATATCCATGTCAATTTTGTGCTTTTTGTGTTTATTTTGATATAGTAGATTCATACATTTACTAAGTAACAAACGATGCAATTTTGTGTGAAATTGGACTCATTATGATCAAACATTGATTTCTTGCAAAAATAAATAAAAATAAATACTATTTCATCATCTAGATTATTCCTACAAGTATGAGATTGATCTTACAATCAATTTGATTATACTTTTCAACATTCAAAATAAAAAGTGAGCCCACCTTCACCTTTTTATTTTCCCAACTTAAACAAAACTAATCACATATTTGCATAATTATTATTATCTATGCATATTTAATGTCAATCATTTATCAAATCTTTTTTCATAATACAATTTTCTCCATCCTAAAGTATTCTAATTTTGTGTGAAATTGGACTCATTATCTTTTGTACAACCTATAGTTGTTCATACTTCTGGCAAAAAATATACTATTTCATCTTTTGTACAACCTATAGTTAATTATATTTTTCAACATTCAAAATAAAAAGTGGGCCTATCCTCACTTTTTTCCTTTCCCAACCTAAACAAAACTAAACACATGTTTGCAAGATTATTATTATCTATGCAAATTTAATGGCATTCGTTTGTCAAATCTTCTTTCTTAATACAATATTTTGTCATCTTAAAGCATTCCAATTTTGTATGAAATTAAACTCATTATCTTTTGTGCAACCTATCTTTGCTCATAGACAATTTCATACTTTTTTAATCCATATTCATATTCCTTCCCATCCTTTATGATCAAACATTGACTTCTTACAAAAAAGTATACTATTTCATCATCTAGATCATTCCTACAAGTGTGAGATTGATCTTACAATCAATTTGATTCTATTTTTCAACATTCAAATCAAAAGTGGCCCTATCCTTACCTTTTTCCTTTCCCAACCTAAACAAAATTAAACGCATATTTGCAAGATTATTATTATCTATGCATATTTAATGTCATCCATTTGTCAAATCTTCTCTCATATTAAGGAGAAAACCACCAGTGCACTAAAATAAATTAGCACTTGTATTCTTTAAGGAATCTACATGTCATGCCCACATTTTAATGTGGACCTAATATGCAACACAACAATTTTTTTCAAATATGTTTCCCAACTTCATTTCTACTTGACTTGGTTGATAACTTGTCTCATAACTTATTGGTGTTACAACTTTATGGTACAATATTAATTTTTAAAATATTATTTTTTATGAAAGTAGAATTAAAAAAGTCAACTATTCACTCATATTATTCATGCTAGGTGTCATGCAATTGGTATTCAGTCTAATAATTTTGTTGAATTTAAGGCTTTGTCTTTGGGTTTGGAATTGGCTATTTCCCTTGGAATTAAAGACCTCATTATTGAAGGGGACTCATTGGTGATCATTCAGAGTGTGTTAAAAAAGAAATCTCATTGTTGCCAATTGCAATATCTTCTTGATCTTATCCTTCAGCAATTGGAATTCTTTGATTCTTTCTTCATTACTCATTGTTATAGAGAAATTAATCGAGTAGCAGAGTTTTTAGCTAATCTTGCTATTGATAGTAATGCTATTCTTCGTGATATAAGTTCTATTGAAATTCCTATTTCAGTTTTGGAATTCTTGCAATAATCTTGTGGTCTTTTTTGTCTCTGACTTTTGATAAATTGACCCTCTTTTGCTAGTCTGGATAGGCATGTTTATTGTTTATGCTCAACTAGTAATCAGATTCTGTATGTGAATTGTCAGATATATAGTTTGGTTGCGAGTTGTCATAAGCATTAAGGGTGACTATGTTTATTGGCTCTGGTTCATTATTTTTATCTTCAAAAAGCTTTTGAGAGTGTCGACATACTTTGCTATTATTTTTCTCTCATAGCTTTTTTTCGAGGTTTCTCTCATGTGAGGGATATTAATTACATGTTTTTTATTAATAGTGATGGGCCATGGCTTTCTATATAATGATTATTTCTGTTCTATTTATCGGCTTCAGGGGAGATCGTATAGTACCTCTCACAGAGGCGATTATGAGGTTTAATCATTATTGGCTTTTTGTGGTTCACCCGCGATACATCTCTTTAAATGATTATTTGGAAACTTGTTTTTACACATAAGCGGACCATTCATTATTATGAAAGGTGTTTATGCTCAGCTGGTAATCTGACTCTGTATGTGGTAATTTGTTGCCATATACATAGTTTGGTTGCGAGCCGTCATAAGCATTAAGGGAGACTATGTTTATTGGCTCTACTTCGTTCTTTTTATCTCCAAAATGCTTTGAGAGTGGCAGCATGCTTTGTCACTATTTTTTCTCTTATAGCTTTTTTCGAGGTTGCTCTCATATGAGGGATACGGATTACATGTTTTGATTAATTGTGGCGTGCCATGGCTTTCAATATAATGATTATTGCTATACTATTTGTCGGCTTCAGTGGAGATAGTATGGTACTTCTCACAGAGGCGATTATGAGGTTTTATGATTATTGGTTTTGTGGTTCACTCGAGATGCATCTCTTAAAATGATTTTTTGGAGATTTGATTTTTTCACATGAGCGGATCAGTCATTATTATGAAAGGTGGCTATATTATTATAGGCCTTTGATTTAATTTGATCAATCAAGATGCATTTCTCAGCATGTTTTTTCTTGGCTTTTCACATGGATGAAACATTCATTACAGTGTATGGTGGCCAATTAATTTATGTTTCTTTCGGCTATATATTAATTCTGGTGCAGAATGTCTTTGTTTATCTACGTTGACAATATCTTAAGGAATTCTTTTCTTTATGGGAAAGGTAACTATTCCTCATGTCTATTATTCTTCCGACTTATCGTGTTTTAGTATCTACTCCTAAGGAAGACATTGTCGACAATTATGGTTATGTTTCTGAAAAGTTTGGGAGAGTTTTTGTTTTGCATAATTTGGAGTTGGAGTCTGAAATTCGCAGGGTGATGGGTAATCGTTGGTTGCTCTCTCGTTCTTTTATCTCTTTTTCAGAAGTTTTGTCTTGTTTTTTTACTATATGTTATGATCTTCTTTGGGATAAGACTCTAGTCCAGCTCATTGCATCAAAATTTGTGGCACCTCCAATGCTTGATATGCATCATCTTGGGTCAGCTTTGGATAGTTATATTTTTTATATGGGTACTCTTCCTTATGGGGGCTTTCTTTCTGTTCAAAATCTTTTGGAAGATGGTCACTATGGACATTTGCTCTTTGAAATTAGAATGGGCCTGATCTGTGACACCATTGACGAAGCTCTAAAGTCTGTGGAGAGTTTGTTTGGTTTTATATCTCCCCAGGTTTTGGTCAGAGCACGGGAAGTGTTAATTGGTCTTCATGCTCTAATTAATTTCTGTTTTGTTTCATCTGGTACTCCTCTCCCTGCAGTTCCTATACAGTCACTGGTTCCTCATGATGCTCTACCTTCTCCTCTGGAGGAAAGCTCAAGTAATTGATTTTTGGACTAACTGTTCTCACCTTTTGTAGATATCTCACATTTTTTGCAGGCTGTTTATGAGATAGATTTTGGGTAGTTCTCATTATCTCAAATCTATGGAGTTGGACATTTCCGGTCTATTTCAGTTTTGGTCCTCCTCGGTTTCACTTTTTTGGTCTCCTTGGTATCTCGGCATGCTTCTCTACATTTTATATCTTGCTGTTGTTATCATTTGATGGGCTCCTAGATCTTCTTGTTGTAAACTTTTGGGCAATTCAACCCCGCTTTTTGTAACCAACTGGGTTTTTTAATCAGTTGAGATATATGTCCTACGGGATCTCTATACATAGGGCATCTATATGGGTATGGGTGAGATTTTGGGTCATCAGGATCCTCCTATTTTGTAAGGGTAGTGTAGTTTCTTTTCTCAAGGTGACAACCAGAGGTTTTCTTGCGCGTTCTTTCCTGTCTGTATGCCTTTTTTGAACCCATTGTAAAAACAATTTAAAAATAATATAATAAAGTTTAGTGGCTATGCCACTTTTATTGAAAAAAAATAAAATAAGTAGTTTAAAATTAGGTATTATTCTCAAAATGTTAGTTATTAAAATTTAATTAGTAATCTTATAATTTGAGTTTTAAAAATCACTATAAAACATTTAATATTACTAATTTAATTCAAGGGATTCAATTTAAAATTTAATTGGAAAACACTTAAGTTAAATTTTCAAAAAAAATTAAACTTGTTGAAATAATTAATAATTATTTAATTATGTTATTTTATTTTTTACTAAGAAAATTTATAAATAATTTATTACTATATTCATTTAAATACTTTAAAAATTAAATTATTTAATCTTAAATACTTAATAAATTAACAAAGAAATAAATAACATTTATTGTTTTTGATTAAGGTAAAAATAGGTTTTGAAGGGACCTGAAACCCCTTACAACAAGTTTTGAAGGGACCTAAAACCCTTAGATTTTACCAGGATCTGGAACCCACAATACTACACTGCCAAAGGATACAAATAAGGAAAATCAACAGCCCAAACACAACTAAACAAGCTAATGCCAGCTAAACATCAGCGCAACCACAAACAGAAAGAGCCACCTAAGAAATCTAAAGATAATCAATACAAATCAAACTAGCAGCACTAACAAGGCTACAACATCAAACTATAGCTCATAAAAGAAAAGAAAGAGGGTTTAACAGGCACCCTCAGCCAACTAGCAAGGAATTTTCGGGCTCCCTTAACCTGAGACAAAAACTCCAGGTAGTTGAAAGCTAGCCCAAACCTTAACCAAAAAAAACCACAGTTTGTATTGGGCCCTTGAAAACTATCACCATCCAGTTAGACAATAAACCATAAGATAAGCATTAAAAACTGAACATAAGTAAGGGGGTTTTGAAAGGCTCCCCTAACCTTTGATTTGGGTTTTATAATGGCTCCCAAAACCACGAGGAAGAAGCCAACAACCTCAAAGCATCTGGTAGCCATACCTCCAACAACAAAGCACCTGTCCACCTCAATAGGATAGGGATCCACCTCAATAGGGGCTGAAAAAAAGGAAGCCATCAGGAGAGCTTCTAACTAGGATCCAAGGTTCAACATCTGAAAGATGGAACCACAAAGCTTTTTTGGATAGCTGGGTTTTGAAAAGGCTCCCAAAACCTTGAACTTAAGAAGAGGCTTGATCCAAATAGATTCCCAGCAGACAAGCTCCTCCAAAGTCTCCACCTCTATAGGAGAAAGGGGGAAGGAACTCAACAACAAGGAAAGAGAAACTGAAACACCACCAGCCTAAAAAAGCAGGGCATCCAAAACCCCAAATAGGAGCCATCCCAACAAACTCAGCCCACACCTCTTCCCCTCAACAGAAGAATGATCCACCTCAATAGGACAGTCTGAGAAAAGTTGAAAGATGGCAGCTTGAAAAATACCTTAGAACCTCTTGAAAAACATAGGAAGAGAGGCATGACCACACACATCAAGAGGAAACCCAGAAAGGAGATAAAAAAAGACAAGCAAACCTCCCAAACAGAGGTCCACTGCAACATTTGAATCCGTCCAATGACCATGATGCCTATAAGCCAATCACAAAACCAAAAAACAAAAGCACCGCCTGGGTCCCAAACAATCCTTCCTAACCAGGACAGAAGAAAAACGACAATCCTTCCATCACATGGGCAAAGTATGACCCCTTGAAAACCTTCACCAAGAGCTGCACCACCAACTCCCAAAAAAGGGGATGGTACACCAAAGAACACATTTATTATTTTTTAAGCCTCTTAAAAGTTAATCATTAAGAGGAATAATTTACTTTCCTAAAACTAAAAAACTCATAAAAAGGAAATCCAAATAAATAAATGAACTTACTAATTTTCTGACAAATCAATTTAGAAAAAAGACCCTTTTTTATTATTTAATAAAATTATATTCAAGCACCTTTTTTAAAATGTGGATTGAATCTCATCCCGTATGAGTTTCCTTCTCTATTGTTAGATTTAGGTATCTCAAAGACAAAATCCTAAAGTTCTATTCTTTTCTTTTTTTCTTTTGGGATGGGGCCTTTATATTTCCTATACCAAATCCTCTTATTCGTTAGGATAAAGACGTATGGCATTTTCAAGTGAGGATTCTATCATGAAATAATATATCTCAACACTATTGAAATCACTAGAAACCCAAATCCTCTCACTAAAGATGAATATCTCTCAGTACTCTAAAATTTTGAATGAGCTAAGTTTAAAATGTCCTTTACTAAACATATTTTATATACATTATAGGTTGAAAGAACTCACTCGGACTTCCAATGATGGGTTTTGTCTCTTAATCATTATTATTGTTATTTTATATTGCTTTATTTATTTATTTTGACAAGCAAAAAAATGAGACAAAAGGTTTTCTTTTATTTTTTGATAACTATATGGATTAAGAACATTGAACCCTATTATGTAAAAAGTAGATATATTTGTATGCATATTTGCAACAAAAGTGGACACCAAGCTTTGGAAGGGAGTGTTGGATCTTACATCCAACCAAAATACCATTATTAGTTGATTTAAATCCAGAATCCTTTAGCTTCTATAAGAAGTAATTACATAGAACAAATAAAATAAACAAAATCTTACATTCCTTTCCAACTAATGCAGTCATGAAATTTCCTTTACACAATAGAGTAGCCCAATAATATTTCTCTACAATTTAATATAAATGCATCACTAAAAATCATACCCCCATATTAAGGACTAGTTTATTCACGAATTTATGCAAGTATACTCATTAATGTGGCTCATTCATATTGTAATGGTGGGAAAATGATGAGTGATAGATCAAGAGGAAAACTAACCCTTTCCCTCAAAGAGAGATGAGAGTTTCACTATTGATTATCCTTCAAGCACTTTTCACCTTTATATTAGGAAGATGAGGGATAATTCACTAGATTCAATCTCCACACAAAGATGATAGATTGAATTCTAAATGAATTAAGAATGTTAGTATGATCCCTTCTTCCTTTCTTTGATTTGGAAAGGAAATTGATTGAATTATGTAGTGCAAAAGTGACAAAGAATCGATTATAACTTGAGATCTGAATATGGGATGAATTTGTGCACCTGGATTTGGTAGTAAAATGTCAAGACAAAGTCACCTTGCAAATTTGATAAAAAGTTGTTCGGACCATGGTGGGAATGTACACGATCCTCCTAAAAAACCGAGAAATGAAAAGGGATTTTCTGCCTTTGTAAATGAAGCCCAAATCCGAAAGTACAACTGCACACTTGCAACCTACACACAGAGAAGAGAGGGAAATGTGTTTGGATTGGGGGTTTGCCTTTAGGTCAAACCCCAGTTTTTGAATTAACCAAGTAATGAGAGAAAGTAGATGTAAATGAAAGACTGAATTGTAAATCACCTCAAGGGAGGTTGTAGTAGCAATGTTGATTGAAATTCTTGTGTGGAATTGAATGTTGAAATCAATCTCCTCTTCAATGGTTGAATCCTTGAGTTGAATGCAACACCTAGCCTTAAAGGGAGACTTGAGAATGTTCAATGCTGGAAAAGAATGCTTGAATGCTTAAATGCTCTTGAATGCTTGATCACTTGTGAATTTCCCACTCATCCCACTTATTGAACTTATGCAAATGAGAAGATGAATGCCCCTTAAATACATGTTTGAAGAATTTGAATTTCATCATGGGCCGACATCGGGGAGATTTCCCACTCATTGCACAACCCACAATGCTTGCTATAGAAAGGTCCTGCCCCAAAATAGGGCAGGGACAGGGGTGCCACGCCCCTGTCCTAGGAGGACAAGGGTGACACGCCCCTGTCCAAGGGGGGACTGTGTCACCACGCCCCTGTCCTACCCCTTCTATAGGGCAGAGTGTAGACAGGGTGGTGCGGAGGCCAAGGGAGAAGCTGATTCTGATGGTTTGAGCAATCTTCAGTCTCCGATCAGGCTAGAGGATTAGAGTTTGCATGCATGAGGACCCTAATGCAGGCGTAAATTGCTAGGGTCACAATTTTATGACACTACATTTAGCCCCTACTTTAGCAGGAGTATCAGCATATGCCAATACTCTCAGTAAAGTACAAGGAAACAAGATTGAAAGAATTTCACCACGTCAAGGAGGCAAGATGCACCAAGCCCCCAGTGGACTTAGGATCTTACAAATTTGATTGAAAAATTAAAAGGGAAGATCAAGAAGGGGAGAACCATGACTGCAAGTCAAAAATTTCCCTTCACTATGAGTCATGAAAGTAAGGACACAAAAGATTACAAAGCAAAGCAAAATTTACTAAGTAATTCTAAGTATCACAAGAAGGAAAGTATGAGCGGAGTGTATGCCCCCATGTTAAAGCGATTACATGCGCCTTATCGGGAGCGATTGATTTAAGGTAGGATACACCCAAGAGGGAGAGAAGAGAGGGAGCACGTTATCACAAGTATTTATCCCCCAATCGAGTTATAAACCCAAGGATAATAAACACAAAACACGAGGTAGTGTTACTTTCCTCGGGGTCAATATGTTGTATGATAACTCATGTATATCATGTATGTATATGCCTATAATAATCTTCATTCCCCAAAGAAGGACACTACCTTAGAAGAAAGGGAAGAAAGGGTGTCTTTTGAGTCAACATGGAAAGAGACCAAGAAAAGATCTGAATGCTTTGCATCATCCCCAAGTAGACATTAAGGGAACAAAATAGAAGAACAGGGATACATATAGAAGAATGGTCACAAAAAGAGAAAGAGAGGAGAGAAAGATCTATAGTAATAATATTACTAATCTAGCATGACATCCACCTCTCGATCTTGTTGATCACTATTTCAGGAAGGTGAGCAACATGCTAGAGGAGCGACATTGAGCACATCAGATGGAGCTATCACAAGATCCAAACAAGGACTATGCTCATGTTGTAAGTCACTTTGTTTGATTCTAGGTGCTAGGATTAAATTTTGTGAAAACTCATCCGATAAATGTTTGTCCACATCAATATATTCATGCTCACTATTAGAAGCATTAGGAGTTGTATTTTTATCAAGAATAACATCTTCACCCATTTCTTCATCAAAGTTTAAAGCAAGAGGAGCAAGAACATGAATAGGAGTAAAACTATCACATGTTTTATGTAATTTATGATTGGGAGATGTTGGTTGAAAATCTTGCTTAGGAGAAAAGGGAATCATGTCAACTGTTGCAGTCTGAGGAGAATGAGTATTTTGAGGGATAGCTTCACGTGCTCAAACACGGTGTCTTTTTTGGCATTCTCTCACATAACGATTTCGTCGAGTCTTAGTGAAAGGCTAAGAAGAAGGAGGAACCTCTGAAGAAGTAAGAATGGATTTCTCCTTTATGGTGGGAGGTTTAGGTTGAGGTCTTTTCGGTTGAACAATAGGAGAAGTAAGCCTCTTCTCTCGATAAGAGGAAGGAGGTGGAACTGCACCATATAAAGGAGGAATATTAGGTGTAGGAAGGAGACCAAGTCCATCATGAGGAGGAGGTATAGGTATAACCTTAGGAGGAATCTTGTTGTTCCTCTTAAGAGAAGGTAAAGTCACATCTATAGGAGTAGGTCGATAATTTTCCTTAGGAGGGAAATTCGTTCTATCTGAGAGGGGAAGAACCTCATCTTGAAGAATAATAGGAATGTCAATTGTTGGAAATCTAGGTTGACTTAAGGATAAGATCATATCGTTCTTCCATTTTTGATAAGATTGAAAAAGAGCAACACTCCTTGATGGGAGAGATTGAAATTGTTTGGGCCAAAAGAGATCAATCGGAATACCAGGGCTTCTGTCGGATGGAAAAAATAAGCTATGGTTAATAGTGATGATTTCTCCATTGTGAGGAAATTTAAGACACTTGTGGATTGGAGAAGCAATAGCCTTCATGGAAGATAGCCGAGGATAGCCCAACTTCACATGGAATTGCTCAGAAGAAGGTATGATAACAAAGTTAAGATCCATGGATTTAGTATGGACCTCAATAGGAAGGGTGATAGAACCAATGGTAGGACAAGAAAAGCCATCGAATAACTTCACAAATACATTAGAAGAATCATATAATGGTTTATGCAATCGTGAAGTGAAAAGATACTCTTTAGTTATGACATTAACTATGCAAGCGGGACAATCAGGGCACCACAGCAAGGGATATCCTTAACCTTTGCAACTATGTATAAAGGGCCATCGGGTGTTGTAATGGTCTCATTGGGGTCAAATGTAATACAAGGATCCTTAGGAAAATCTTGTTTTTCTACCATATTAACAAAATTAAGAGCCATACAAATGAGTGTTTACCAAGAGAGAGAATTAGGCACAATCTCAATAACGCTAGAGGTATGAGATGGCAAGGGATCAGTGAAAATATTAAGATTTTGATTAGGAGGAACAACTGATTTATTCCCTTTATCATTCACACCTGTCACAGATATCGTATTATTATCAATCACATCTTGAACCTTATGTCTCAATGGAAAAACTTTCTCAATATCATGATCAGGCTGACGATGAAATTGGCAAAATGAATTGTTATCAAAATGAGGAGATGCAAGTTTGGAAGGATCAACTTGTTTTATAGGAGGAAGTTTGATAACATTTCTGTGCAATAACTAAGACATAATACTATGCAAAGATTCATTCAAAGGAGTAAACTGTCTTTCTCTTTGGAAAAATTTAGAAATAGGAGGCACACCTGTTGTAGCATTCACATGGTTGTTGTTGATTGGACCATTGAAATTGATGAAGCTTTTTGTTTGTTTGAACTTTGCAAATGGTTGTTGAACACCCTCACCCTTATCACTCAGAGCCATAGGAGTGGATTGCTCCATTTTACTCTCTACTTAGAGCATTCCCATGTTTCCAAAATGTTGTTTACAAGAACCCTAACATTGGCATAATAAAGTTACCATTCATGGACATGAATGTATCCTTATTACATGAATCTTATCCCATAATATTTGAAAACAACAAAATTTCCTATAATGTGAGATAGAAACATGACTACTTTTCTTCAATGAATTTGTATATTAATATAAGCTAAGAGGTGGTTCAGAACAACATAGTAGCACTATCTAGCAAGATATTCATAAAGGATTCTTTCAAGAGTTAGAGATAAAATTGTTGCAAATCAATTGTTATCACATTTATAAATGATGGGGTTAGTGATTATGTTGAACATTCACTTCATTCACTTGCCTTGTTGTAAATAAAAAACATGAGATTTCCAATTCTATTATAGGATTGTTTGGCTCCTATTTCCCAATGCAAGGGTGCAATACAATCACAACTACATTGATATTAACCCCTATCCACCCCAACCAAGTGGGCTCCAATACTCTATCTCCGAGGGAAATCTCTGAGTATACTTCCCACGGTTTCCTATGCAAATACATTTCCTACTTGCAAAAAATTGATTTGCCATTTACTTGTAAGCACGTGGGAGGCTACTTGTCTGATCATATTTACTTGCGATTTTTCATTGTTTTACCGCTTCCTCACCAGTGTCCGTGCAAAAAATCCCGCACATCACTTCACCCTTTCTCGGTCGTCACCGCTTCCCGTGCAGAAAATCTTGTACAAATATATGGAGTACAACTACTTCTACTATCGGTGAACATGCAATACTATACAAGTTACATTTAATTTGATTTGACTTTCAATAGTTTTTAAAAACATGAAGTCTGACACATTCTTCATTCTATTTGTGCAAGGTATTTATCGATATTAGTAAAAAGTAATAGATCCCTAGCCAAGGAAGAATCATTGAAGGCATTAAGAAATCTATCTCAAAAGAGGGAGTTTGATTAATTAAACAATATCAACTCATATTATGATTAAGACATAGTCAAGAAATAATCAATCTAAATTAGTGTAGCAACAATTTAAATGATCATTAAGCATCCGATCAGCATCAACTATTGTTATGTATTACCAACCAAAAGCATATCAATCCTAGGAGTAAGTTGAGTAATCCAATGAATAGTCATAATCACTAGTTAGACAGAGATAGCGATTTATGATGACATACCAATTTGGTATGAAAGGAAGAGCTTCATAGTCACATCTACCTATGCTCTTTTATCTATATCGAATAAAATGTAGTTGCTGGTAATATGCATTCATAAATGAATGATTTTTTCTTTATGATAGCTAAACTTCTAATAAAAAACTCTTCATGATTTTATATATAAATTTTTTAATTATATTTTGAATTTTAAAAATAATTTATTTTAATCAATAATATATAAGTTGCATTTATTTCGATTTGATTTTTAGTATTTTTAAAATGTAAAATTTTATTATTATTTTATAAAATTAGATTTTAAATTTTAAAAATAATTAATTTTAATTTCTTTGATATTTTTTATGCTTTCTTAAGATCTCGGGTTTGGAAAATACTTGACGTAAAATATGTATGGTTTGTCTACCCATTCACGTATTAATATATGTTTCTTTTTAAGATTCGATTCTTATTATTATTTTTTATTAAGTAGTGTTTCACCTTAAATACGTCTAGTCAAATTCATCTCTCACTTTGCTCCATCTTTGCACCAATGGTCTCATGGTATAATAGTACCCTACTATAGTACAAAGCCGAGTTTGACTCTCGACTAGTGCATTTGCATTGTGTGTTTTTCGTTTGGACCTACAATATGTTTTGAAGGAAATTTGCACCACCCATTTTACACCCTCTCTTACTCTTGATCGGCCCTCAGTTACTAGGCCCCTCCTCTTTTACCATATGGATAATATCTTATTTTGAACAATGTCATATTATGATGTCAAATTTATTGACTCATCTACCTTGTTCAACTTGATTTAACGTATCTTGAAAAAGTCTTAAAAAAATCTTATCAAACAAGATAGAATTATTTATTGCTTATATGAAAGAGATGTTTGGACAAAGACCACCAAGTTAACCATTTGCAAGCTCCCCACTCCCAACATTTAGTGCACATGGTTTATATTAGTAAGGTTTTGAAGGTTGGTTAAAATAGTTTTTAAATAAATTAGCATTGAGTATAATTAATAATTTGGTGTAAAGTGGTTAAAATAGTTTTTAAATAAATTGTAATATAATTTTTATAATAAAATATATTTATAAATAATTAATAAATCGATGAAAATATTAAATATCTATATATTTATTATTTTTCTTACATCATCTTAAAACATGTATAACATTCATAGACATTAAGTTTCCACAATCCATGAAATATTGCTCAACTATTTTCCGGAATCAATTGTGTAAAAAAAATAAAATTGAATCAACATTTTGGATCACACTCTATGATCCATCATCAAAATGAAACAATTTAGAGATTACAAAGTGTGATCTGTAACGTTGATGCAAAAAAAAAAATTACACAATTGATTCTAGAAATAGCTGAGCAATATGTATAACATTTAAAAATAAATAAAAAATCGCATGTTGGCAGTCTATAATTAAATCAACATTCTTAATATTTCTAAACATGCATTGCATTTAAATGTAACCCATCATTGGCACATGATAGTTCACTTCACATGCGTAAAATTTGTAATTGTGGATCATATATGCAAATGTACTGAATAATAGGCACAATCCAACTCATTTGACATATAAAAGGTTAGTTAACTGTTGTCATTATAACAGTCAATGAGAGATTGTTGGCATTCCAATTATAATGAGAGATTATTGGCATTTCAATAAGGATATTGAGAAGGTTGTTGATGATTATGGATATAACTGATTAAGGATGTTTACTATCTTAATATTATTATTTTGTCATTGATGTCAAGAAATTGATTTTCTAATTCAGTATGATGTTGCCATATCTTAAGAAGTATGATTTGGTGAGTATAAAGATGTCAGTAAAAGACAGAGAAAGAATGTGATGAATAAGGGGAGGAATAAGTTATTCAATGGGCAACTATTACCGAGCTAGACAATGATGAGATCATGATGTTTAGATTATTTTGATATCCTAGATATGTTGTTGATTGTAAGGTTAATACTATACTATGTTACCGAGCAAAGAACCTAGTCGGTAAACCCTAAGGAACCTAGTTGGTAAACCCTAAGGTTATCGCTTTCGGTTAATGAAGGCAGAATGTCTACTGAGTGAAGTTTAGTATTTACTGAGTTGCAACCGAGTAATAACAAAATGCATTCAATGAATAAAAGCATTATTTAATGAAGGAAGCTGATGAGCTGGTTATGATTAAATGATTGTTACAACGTGTATAAAGGTTGTTAAGGATCTATGGCAAATGAAGATCGACAAGAAGATCTACAACTCAGATTAAACCGCAATACCCTAGCACAAGTGACAAGAAATGTATGCAAGTTCCAAGATGGGGTAAAACGTTTTCAGATCGAAGGATACATTGAACCTGATCAAGTTTGAAGATTTGATGGCTATGATTGATCATGGGAAATGTGATCAAGGAGATTAAGCAGTTGGCAAATTGTTTATAAATAAGGAACTATAGATAAACAATGTATGCGGGCAAGTGTATGCATAGGGATGCTACCTAGTGATTACCGAGCACAAAAGCTTGAAGACATGTTTTGAATAACAGAGTAGAGAGTCCAACAGATGGACAAGATAAGTCCTATGACTAGATTGTATTGAGCAAATAAGAATCTGCTTTAGCATTTTTAGATGTGAAGTTGCAGATAGATTTTTATTACTGTTATTTTGTAAAGTGACAGAAAATCTCTTAACCAAGTGGACTTAATAGTCTTATTTGTAAAACCCTCTAGCAAGGTGACATTCTGATTGAGTGTTTGAAATCCTTTAACTAGGTCACTTCTAACAAGGTGAAGAGCCTAACAGATCTAAGGGAAATCCTTTAACCGGGTCACATCTAGCAATGTGTTTGTAATCTTTAACAGGATTTGCTTATTACCAAGCATACTCTAGAAGAGTATATTTCCTAGTGGGTCTGAAATCTGACAGTGGTTTTTCCCTATTTGGGTTTCCACGTTAAATCTGGTGTTATGAGTGTTATGATGTTTATATGCTTATGAGTTTGCATGTTTAGCAATTTTGGTTATATTACTGAAGTATATGTTACCGAGGTTGAATCTATTTTTTTTATGGAAGATTAAGTGTGTATGATTCACCCCCCACTCTCATCTTACCAGCTTGGCATCTATACTTAACATTAAGTATCAGAACTATCATTAACATGGAACATGATCAAATCTAACTTACAATTTACCTCACATTCTTTACAATTGTAAACATGGATCACAATAAATGTAACCCATAGTTGGCACATTACAATTCACTACATATTCTTAAGATTCAAGTAACTATGGCTTGTAGTAAAATGTAATGTATAATAGACATATTGCAATTCACTTGATATATTTGAGGGTTGTTAACATGGAACATGATCAAATATAACCCATCATCGATACCATACAAATTTTGTAATGTTCTAAAGTTTTTAAAGTCAAATACAATTAAACTGGTACCCTAAACTATTCTTTATTCAAAATTGTTTATGTAGTCATTGGATGAAGGAGATTTTAATAGGAGGGAAAATACTTACTCTCTTTTCAATTTAAATGCTACTAGAATATTATATTAAGGTAATTATCTTAAAATGAATCTAAAACTAAATAGAAATTGATACCATTAAACACACACACACCATGCTTCTCCCTCTCTATATCTATATATATCTCTCACGTATACAATCCTCATTTCTCCCTCCCTATCCCTATCTCTCTATCTATCCCCCCCCCTCTCTCCTTCCCTCCCTCTCTACCTATCTCTATCCCTCCCTATCTCCCCATTTACCTTTGTATATCTATTATCTCTCCATTTCTCTTCCCATATATAGCCATCTCTCTCTTTCCCTTCCCATATATCTCTCTCTCTTTCTCTATCTCATCCTCCCTATAACTCCCTTTTTATCACTCTATCTCTATCTTTTTCTCTCCCTCTCCCTCTCCCTCTCCCACTCCCTCTCTCTCTCTCTCTATTCTTCTCCCTCTTCCTCTCTCCATTTATCATCATCTCTCTCTCTCTCTCTCTCTATCCATATCCATATCCTTCTCCAACACCATCTCTATCTTCCTGTCTATCTCTATCTAATTACTCCTCTCTATCTCCCTTACTCTTCCCCCTCTATTTATCCCTCTTTCTAACCTTCTCTCTCCCACTCTATCCCTTTCTCCCTATTGCAAACATAACAAGACCATATTAGTAATACGACCCTCTTTACTACACAAATATATACAAAAATAAACCAAAATATTTCCTAATTGACATTCTACTCATATTCGGCGTACCCATTGCACACCAAGGTGCAATTGCTAGATCTTAATTTTTAATTGAAGGGTAAATTGAGGTATGAATGGAAGATCAAGATTGATCTTTTATTGTATCAGTACTTCAATGGTAATTTGAATTTTTACTTTTTAATTTACTTTTCAACTTATCTTGTACTATAAGAATATGGAAAGGTACATTACAAAGAAGAATTATAAGAAGAATATGGCATAAGGATGTTGAGGCAGATGGAAAATGATAAAATGATAAAGATGGGTCAAAGGGGTAAAGAGGAAATGCATTGATAAAGGCTAGTAGAGTAAGATGTTAGCTCCCTTAATTAGAGTTTGAGGAAGAAAGAGAAGTAACATGCATTATCATGGTTATCATAAAAAAAATAAAAAATCTATAAACAAATTCAAAATATTTATGACTAATTATACACTATTGTTGTAACAATCATTTAGATACACCGAAGCTACAATGATCAATTGGATTCATCCAATCCTCAAGGCTAACATGCATTTAATTATTCCTTGAGTACACTATAATTCAATGAGATCCTTTTATAATTTTAGGGTAGAAATTTGCAAGTACAGGTTCCTTATAGCAAGATATCACTCAAATTTCATGATTAAGGCAGCTATTGCACACCTAAATCTCTACTTAGAGCATTCCTATGTTTCCAAAATGTTGTTTACAATAACCCTAACATTGGCGTAATAAAGTTACCATTCATGGACATGAATGTATCCTTATTACATGAATCTTATCCCATAATATTTGAAAACAACAAAATTTCCTATAATGTGAGATAGAAACATGACTACTTTTCTTCAATGAATTCGTCTATTAATATAAGCTAAGAGGTGGTTCAAAACACCATAGAAGCAATATCTAGCAAGATATTCATAAAGGATTATTTCAAGAGTTAGAGATAAACTTGTTGCAAATCAATTGTTATAACATTCATAAATAATGGGGTTAGTGATTATGTTGAACATTCACTTCATTCACTTGCCTTGTTGTAAATAAAAAATTTGAGATTTCCAATTCTATTATAGGATTGTTTGGCTCCTATTTCCCAATTCAAGGGTGAAATACAATCACAACCACATTGATATTAACCCCTATCCACCCCAACCAAGTGGGCTCCAATACTCTATCTCTGAGGGAAATCTTGATGCCAAAGTTCTATGGTGCAGAGAGTGACATGACTTAGTTTTTTTAAGATTGCTAGGTTGTCATCATTCACATGTATGTAGCTATGGGCTTGCTAGGTTATCATCATTCACATGTATGTAACTACAAACCTTGAATGACTCTTCATACATCACAAGTTATTCATAGTGAATAGCTTCTACACACATCTGAAGAATAATTCAACTAATCAGCCTAGAAATACATAGCATTCAATGGACAATAGAAAATAACTGATCTCTTATGCATAACCCTTCCTATTAATTAATGCAAACATTTTCCCATCCCTTCTCAATTGGAAAAGAAGAATGTGTGATCTCCCATAATACACCATGGATCCATCTATTTTCCCAGTTCCTTGCCAATAGTGACTGCATACAATCATCCCATATAATTTGATACCTTCAACTAGGGGTAAGTGTGTACACACTAGAAACAATTGGTTATAACCAAATTCTCATAGTTCACCAAACCATTCAAGCCAATGAGTATAGACATATATCAACCTCCATGCTAAGGTGCTCAGAAATGTTGGTCCAACTTGGTGCAGGATAGTTTTTAGCATCTAATATTTGCATGGTACTATTGAAAGATATCTAGGCCCTATCATACCATAGGAAACTATTGGCATCTAAAACCTTCATGCTATTAGTGATAGCCAGCTAGTCCCTAAGCTATAGTGTTTATCTCATGGCATATATCACCTACATGATAACGCCGATAACCAATGAAACTTATCTTGTAGCATAACACAAATAGCTCCTAATCATCTTTCACCTTCAGGGCACTCTCGAAAGCTAACTAAACCTTATGATATGGTGGATATTATTGGGCATCTATCACCTATATGATACTAGTGATATTCGACTATTTGTATCAAACTTGATCTTAACATGTAGTCATCTCACAACTAGGTAACTTTGATGAAATATTAAGGCATCATTCCACCTAGGATTCTTGCCAATGATTTTAGCCACCTAGGTTTTGGCAATTGGAGGAATTTATTATGTGTTGCATTAATGTTTTGTCATTGATGGCAACATTGACTATTTTGGTTGTTTACAGGCTTCCGGTAGGTTCTAGTAGAGTGGTTGGTTTATGATATTGATCTGATATGCTTTGGCTTGTGGATTTGGTTTAGATCTATCATTTATGTTATTCAGATGGGTATCATGATCAATTGGTTCGGGATTTGATGACTCAAGAGCTATCATCGGTTCTAGTAAGTCTTTTGGTCATTGGTAAGGGTTCTGCCGACAGAGATTTATTGAAGACCTTTTGATGCACGTGATAAGTGGTGCTGGTGCGAATTCTAGATGGCTTTCGGGACGCTATTGGTTATCTTGTTCATGTTCCTATTGATCGGTGGTGTTGGATTTGGGTCCGGACCGAATGCTATTTTATTCGGCTAGGTTATGGACCAGTTTATGTAACATGTTGGTGGATGATCCCGATGTGTTACCAGTTGGGTTTATTGATTGGATTATGTTGTTTCGGTCTCAGGCCGACTTAGTTGAGCATTAGATTGCGGTTTTAAGTTATTAATTTATTGTATTATCTTTTAGGTGGCCGACCTAATTGTTTAGGTCTCAGGTTGGTATAAATATGATGTAAGATCTCTTTGTAGATCGTGGTCATATGTTATGGGATTATCTATGTGCGAATAAAGTTGTAATCAAATGTAGAGGTTTTTGGTCGATCATAGGTAATCGAATTGGGTTGGTGAAAGAGGTTTAAGGCCTCCGGTACTAAGCTTAATCGAAACTATACTTAGGCATAAGAGATGTTATTCTTTTAGTTCATTCTTCTTCTGGATTGTAGTCTAGATTTATTTTGTAGTCAGTGAGGCTTCTTTTGTGATGAGCAATGCACTCTAGGTTGTTGGCCTTCCTGCATGTGCCCTGCATGTGCAAGCCCCTTTTATTGTAATCACATACTTACTATAGAATTATTATCTGATTGTGGGTAGGCTTCCCATCGTGGTTTTTCCCTTTACTGGGTTTTCCATGTACAAATCTTGGTGTTATCTTTTTTTGGATGGTTGGTAAATGTTATGTGGTTTATATTTGTGCTTAATTGTTATATCTCCTATTTCGGTAATAAGGTTTCAATGCTTAAATTTCTATAATCTATTGACAACTTATTCACCCTCCCCTCTCAGTTGTCTTCTGGTTATCTGAGCTGTCTAACAATTGGTATCAGTGCTCGATCCTCTCTACAGAAGCTTAACCTCTTGAGGAAGATCCTATGGCGTCTAATAGTGCAAGTTCATCAAGTTCATCTACTGTTGTTTTTCATAATGAAGTTCATCTAAGATGTCTTGGCAAGGAGATTTGGGAGATCACTGAGAATGGCTGTACACCTCATAATCCGGCATCCAAAAATCCTCCTCCAATAGGCTTAGATAAGGACATTGAAAATGATTGTAGAGCTAGAGAAGCCCTTTTTTGTGTACTTTCTGATCAAGAAATTATGGGACTATCTGAAAAATCAATTGCGAAGGCTATATGGAATGAATTGGAGACTCTGAATGAAGGTGACCCTACTGTTAAAATTGCTAAACTTTTTGGTTACTGGGTGAAATATGAGAACCTGAAGATGGAAGAAGATGAAAGGATTACTTCTTTTATGGAGAGAGTTAATGATATTGTCATGGGAATTCGGTGTTGTGGTGGATCTTTGACCATGAGGAATTTGGTCTTTCTGGAGTTGCAAAATCTGAACTTGCTTTTCATGCATCTACATCATCTACCAACAAGAGTGATTGGAAAGCCTTATATGCTAAGGAACTAGAGGAAATTAAGAAAGAAGATGAATATTTTGAGCAACTTGAAGCCCTATTTGCTAGAAAAGTACCTAAAGGTCCTACAGGAAGTAAATATGAAGGAAAATCACCTTTTAAATGTTTTGCATGTAATAAGATAGGTTGTTTTGCATCTAGATGTCCTCAAAGGAATTCAAGATTTGAGGAAAGAGTTGGAAGATATTACAAAGACACTTGTTATGATATTACAAAGACACTTGTTAGGTGCCACTCGGTTAAGGGATTTTGTTTAAGGTTGGTTAGTACCTTTACCCTGTTAAAGGTAGTATGATTAAAGAACTTAAGAACATCAATTAAGATGTCACCCTGTTAAGGGATTTTACAAAAGGGACCTATTAAAGTCCACCTAGTTAAGGGATTTAAGTTGCAATGGTTAAAAAGAAACAAATGGATGATCTATTAACTTAGCTACTGATAGCTTGATCAGATCACAATGAGAATCACACTCTATCCACACCAGTTGTGTCTGCTTAGCACAACATCGACTTTCTTCTTCGTCTCTGCACTCTGTCGGTCCTCTGATCTTTGGCTCTGTACTTTGCCGGTCCTCTGACCTTTGGCTCTGCACTCTACTGATCCTTTGTCTCTCGACTTTGCACTCTATCAGTCCTCTGTCTCTTGGCTCTACACTCAGTTGGTCCTCTATCTCTTTGCTCTGCACTCAACTAGTCTACCTCAAACACCCTCTACTCTGCTAAATACTTTTAGCACTTCCTCTCACTTTGCTCTTCACTTTAGATCACCTTCTACAAGATATTCTTTTTGCAAATTTTATGATCAAGTCTTTCTGAATGAACTCAAAAATACTTTATACATTTTTTGCCGACACCTTCAGGTGTTCCCTCAATCAAAGAAATCACATATTTTAGAAGATTTCAAATTAATAAATCTCCCACTCTTTCTCTGTGCACCCTGCAACTATTCCACCAACTGTCAAACTAATTCTACCACCACATCCTCTAAAAATAGTAACTTCTGGGTCAAGTTTAGTAATTAAGGTGAGAACCAGAAAACTCACAGGTAATCATGGCTTGAATGCATGATAATTGAAGTTGACCTCACCGACTTGTGATTTGGTGTAGATACAAGCTCACCAAACTCACCAACTCACCTTTTGCCACCGCAATTGAATAGTCGATCACCGCTCCAAGATTTATGGTGATCACTTATCTTCTTTTTGTCATATCGATGTACCTGTAAGTCACTTTGCTTATATATTACTGGTTCATCCTTTGATTGCTGATTTGTGGTTCTATCCTCAACACCGATATTCTTGTGTGATAGATTGGTTATCTTAGTTTGTTTTCCCTTGAGCTCATTGAAATTTGGACATCTATCTCTTGTGTTGTTTTCATGTGTTTACAAGTGTTCACCTTTGCTTGCTGAAATACACCACTCTACCGATACCACTTCACCGATCAGTGTTAGACATCAATGACAAATCTTAGTTCATATACCAGTTCTCAGGATTGACCGGTTTTGTCAATGCCAACACTTATAGTATAAGTTACTGCCAACATTACCTTTAGTGAAACCAAACCTCAAAAGATATTTGTCCAATCTAGCATACCAAGCTCTAGGGGCTTGTTTCAATCCATATAAAGATTTCCTTAACCTACAAACCATATTTTTGTCATTTGAAAGTGAAAATCCATCAGGTTGCTCAATGTAAAATTCCTCTTCAAGATCTCCATTAAAAATGCACACTTAACATCCATCTGATAAACCTTTTATTTCTTATGGGCAGCATAAGCAAGAAATAATCTCACATCTTCAATCCTAGCTACCAGAGAAAAAGTCTCATCATAATCAATTCCTTCCTTCTGAGAATATCCTTTACATACCAATCTAGCCTTGTTCCTCACAACTTGTCCATCCTCAATCATTTTATTCCTAAAGACCCATTTAGTTCCAATAACATTCTTATTTTTAGGGCAGGGAACTAAAGTCCATGTGTTGTTGTTTTCAATCTGATCTAATTCCTCTTCCATAGCTCTCATCCAACATTCATCTTTACAAGCTTCAATAACTGATGTCGGTTCAACTTGAGAAATTAAACATACCTCATCAACTACCAACCTTCTTCTTGTCATTACTCCTTTGTTCTTGTCTTCAATGATCTGATCTTTTGAATGACTTAACCTTACATACCTAGGAGTCTTTTGACTTTCTGTTTCTCTGCTCTGATCTTCAGTTACTGTTGAATTTTTTGATACTGCCGAGGTAATTGGCTCAACATTATATTCCAGTATAGGTTCTACTAGTTCAGTTATGATCATCTCCACTTCTGGATCTCTCTCATAATTTCTTATTTGACCTTTGTACAACTCATCCACCTTAACATTAGCAGTCTCCACAATTCTTTGCAATCTTTTGTTATAACATCTCTATGCTTTTCTTTCATTAGAATAACCAAGATATCCCTTCATCACATCTAGGATCAAACTTTCCAATGGAATCATCTCTTTTGATATAGAATTTACTACCAAAGATTCTAAAATAATTAACTATAGGTGTATGACCAAACCATAACTCATAAGGTGTCTTACCAGTGTCTCCTTTGATATGAACTTTATTGAATGTGTATACCATCGTGCTCACAACATGTCTCCAATAGATATGAGAAAGATTAGCTTCCATCATCATAGTTCTGGCCACATCCAATATAGTTTTATTATTTCTTTTCACAACACCATTCTGCTGAGGTGTCGGGGGTGTAGACAACTGTCTCCTTATCCCATGCTTCTCACAATAACTGTTAAATTCACCGGATGCCTGATCTGACCTTAAGCATTTAATCTTCAACCACGTCTCTGTCTCAAATTTAGCTTTAAATATCTTCAACTTTTCAAAAGCTTTAGATTTATCCCTTAGAAAAGTAACCCACATCATTCTATAATAGTCATCAATGATTAGCATAAAATATCTATCACCCTGAACACTGTTTATTCTAGCAGGACCAAAGAAATAAGTATGAATAAGATCAAGAACATCATTAGATTTGTCTTGTATACTCTTAAAAGAAGTTCTCACTTTCTTTCCCATTTAACATTCCTTACACATTGGATTATAGGGCTTCACAATCTTAGGTATATCTCTAACAACCTTAGTTGAACTGATCTTTACAATGCATTAAAATATCACATGACACAACCTCTTATGCCATAACCAACTCTCACCAATTTGTGCAATCAAACATGTCTTCTCACCAGAGTTCAAATGAAAGATGTTACCTTTAGTTTGTGTACCGGTTACAATCTCCAAACCAGATCTATTGATGATTTTGCATTTTCGATCCTTAAACTGTAATTGAAATCCCTTATCAAAGTTTGAAAATCTGATGGCTATGATTGATCATGGGAAATGTGATCAAGGAGATTAAGCGGTTGGCGAATTGTTTATAAATAGGGAACTATTGATAAACAATGTATGTGGACAAATGTATGCACAGGGATGCTACATAGTGATTACCGAGCACAAAAGCTTGAAGACCTGTTTGAATAACAGAGTATAGAAGCCCAGCAGATGGACAAGATAAGTCCTCTGACTAAATTGTATTGAGCAAATAAGACTCTGCTTTAGCATTTTTAGATGTGAAGTTGCAGATAGATTTTTATTACTGTTATTTTGTGAAAGTGACAGAAAATCTCTTAACCGAGTGGACTTAACAGTCTTATTTGTAAAACCCTCTAGCAAGGTGACATCCTGATTGAGTGTTTGAAATCTTTTAACAAGGTCACTTCTAACAAGGTGAAGATCCTAACAGGTATGAGGGAAATCCCTTAACCGGGTCACATCTAGCAATGTGTTTGTAATCTTTAACAGGATTTGCTTTTAACCGACTCTAGAAGAGTATATTTCTTAGTGGGTCCGAAATCTCATAGTGGTTTTTCCCTATTTGGGTTTCCACGTTAAATATGGTGTTATGAGGTTTATGATGTTTATATGCTTTTGAGTTTGCATGTTTAGCAGTTTTGGTTATATTACTGAAGTATATGTTACCAAGGTTGAATCTAATGTTTTTATGAAAGAATAAGTTTGTATGATTCACCCCCCCCCCCCCTCATCTTGTTGGCTATTGGATCTGTACTTACAGTAAGTATTAGAACTATCACTTGTATGATGAAGACCCAGATTTTGCAGAACCTTGGAAAGAATGTAGAGAACCGGCTATGGTTGATAGGAGAAAATGGTTGGATTATTTCATTCAGGATGGGATGTTATTCAGGGGAGTTCAGTTGTTCATACCTAAGGGTTCCATGCGATAGAACTTGATAAAAGAGAAACACAGTGGAGGTTTAGCCAAATATTTTGGCATTGACAGAACAGTTGTATTGGTGAGTGAGAAATACTTTTGGCCCCAGATTCATAAGGGTGTTAAGAGATATGTGCAGAGTTGTAGAGTTTGTCAAGTTGCAAAAGGTAGTAGTCAGAATGTGGGATTGTATAAACCTTTGACAGTACCGGTAAGACCCTGGGAGGATATAAGCATGGATTTTGTACTTGGATTACCTAAGACATCGAGAGGGAATTATTCTATATTTGTGGTATTGGATATATTTTCAAAGATGGCTCATTTCATACCTTATAAGAAGACATCAGATGCATGGCATGTAGCAGACCTATTTTTAAAGGAAGTGGTGAGATTGCATGTATTACCTAAGAGCATATTTTCAAATAGAAACAATAAGTTTGTTGGCTATTTTTTGAGAGCACTTTGGAAGAAGATGAAGAAAGATTTGAAGTTCAATTCAACTTTTCATCCATAGACTTATGGATAGACAAAATTTGTTATCCGAAGATTGGGAAATTTGTTGAAATGTTTAGTGGGAGATAAAACCGGAAGTTGGGATCTAATCCTTGCACAAGAAGATTTTGCCTACAATAATTCAGTGAATAGAAGTACCGGAAAAACAACTTTTGAGATTGTTACCGGAGTACATCCTAGAGGAATATCAGAATTGAAAAACATTATTAGTGAAGACTGGAAGAGTTCATAAGCAGAAGACTTTGTAGATCCATTGGCAGCATTGCATATTTAGGTTAAACGACATTTGGAAGACATGAACAACAAATATAAGGAGAAGAAAGGTGAGAAAAGGAGACATAAGGAACTTGAAGTTGGTGATGAAGTGATGGTATATCTGAGAAAAGAGAGATTCCCAGTTGGAACATATAATAAGTTGTAGATGAAGAAGTTTGGACCCTATAAGATTTTGAGGAAGTTCAGTTCTGGAAATGCATATGAAGTGGAGCTACCGGATAGTCTAAGTATTTCACCTATATTCAACATTGCAAGTCGTCATGAGTACCATGAACCAGAATTCAGTGAGGAAAATGTTGCAGTCTTGGAGAAATAGTTGCCCCGGAAGAAATCGGATCAGATTCAAGAGATTTTGGATGGTAGGATTGTGCGTAGTACCCAAAACAGTTAGTATAAGCAATATCTTGTGAAGTGGAAGGACAAACTAGTTAAAGATTCATCTTGAATTTCTCAGGCAGAGGTAGACCACCTTAGTTTCTCTCTGACCCTAGTAAAGTGGGAGGCTCACTTTTTCATTAACCCCGAATGTATGATGTAAGAGCATCCTCGGTTCACAGAAAATCTCGCATCAACAAAAAAAAAACATTTTCCTTTTTGTTTTGCTTTCTGTTTGTAGTTTCAATTTTCTTTTACATGTGTCTCGGTTTTGGCTCACCAGATCTTGTGGAGTTGGATTCTACTTGAAGACTTGATCATCTTTCTTTCTTTTAGACCACATCACATTTGGATCACTTTCCGGCAAGATATCACTTCTAGTTTGCATGACAATTTATTGTTACCAGATTGACAATTCTTTGTTAGTGGTTGCCTGAACCTATTCTGGCGATCTTCCGAAACCTATTCCAAAGCTTGTGGAGCCTTGGGAATTGATTTAAATGTTCCTTGGCATGTGGCCAAGCTTTTCCCATAATCTATTAATAGATCTGTTACTTAATGTTAAGTACAGATGCCAAGCTTATAAGATGAGATGGGGGGGGGGGTGAATCATACAAACTTAATCTTCCATAAAAACATCAGATTCAACCTCGGTAACATATACTTCAGTGATATAACCAAAACTATTAAACATGCAAACTCAAAAGCATATAAACATCATAAACCTCATAACACTAGATTTAACGTGGAAACCCAAATAGGGAAAAATCGTTGTGGGATTTCGGACCCACTAAGAAATATACTCTTCTAGAGTATGCTTTGTTAAAAGAAAATCCTGTTAAAGATTACAAACACATTGCTAGATGTGACTCGGTTAAGGGATTTCCCTCAGATCTGTTAGGATCTTCACCTTGTTAGAAGTGACCTTGTTAAAGGATTTCAAACACTGAATCAAAATGTCACCTTTCTAGAGGGTTTTACAAATAAGATTGTTAATTCCACTCGGTTAAGAGATTTTCTATCACTTCACTAAATAACAGTAATAAAAATCTATCTGCAACTTCACATCTAAAATGCTAAAGCAGATTCTTATTTGCTCAATACAATCTAGACATAGAACTAATCTTGTCCATCTACTGGGCTCTATACTCTGTTATACAAATAGTTCTTCAAGCTTCTGTGCTCGGTAATTACTATGTAGCATCCCTGTGCATACACTTGCCTGCATACATTGTTTATCAACAGTTCCCTATTTATAAACAATTGCCAACCGCTTAATCTCCTTGATCACATTTCCCATGATCAATCATAGCCATCAGATCTTCAAAATTTGACCAAGTTCAATGTATTCTTCGATCTGAAAAATGTTTTTCCCCACCTTGGAACTTGCATACATTTCTTGAACTTGTGCTAGGGTATGCGGTTCAGTCTACGCTATAGATCTTCATGCCGATTTTCCTTTGCCATAGATTCTTTAACAAACTTTATGCACTGCATATCAATCATTTAATCAGTTCTAGCTCATCAGCTCCCTTCATTAAATAACGCATGTAACCATTTGATGCATTCTGTTACAACTTGGTTACAACTTGGTAAATACTAAACTTTACTCGATAGACACTCTGTCTTCATTAACCAATAGCGATAACCTTAGGGTTTACTGACTAGGTTCTTTGCTTGGTAACATAGTATAGTATTAACCTTACAATAAATAACATATGTATGATATCAAAACAATCTAAACATCATGATCTCATCATTGTCTAACTTGGTAATAGTTTCCCATTGAATAATTTATTCATCCCTTTATTCATCATATTCTTTCTGTGTCTTTTACGGACACCTTTATACTCATCAAATCATACTTCTCAAGATATGGCAACATCATACTGATTTAGAAAATCAATATCTTGACATCAATGACAAAATAATAATATGAAGACAGTAAATCATCCTTAATTAGTTATATCCATAATCATCAACAACCTTCTTAATATCCTTATTGAAATGCCAACAATCTCCCATTGTCTGTTATAATGCCAACCATCTCCCCCTTTGGCATTGATGGCAAAACCAATTGATTTGACCTAATTGATTCGAATTGCTATGATATTCTGAAATGTTGAAATGCTCTCCCCTTGTCATCAGTCTTCTCCCCCATACATTATACTTCTCCTCTTTTCTCAATCTTTCTTTTCTCTAGTCTTCTCCAGTCTTCTCCCCCTTTGACAACAATGCCAAAAAGTAAAGAACTAAAACATAATTTCTTCCTGTATGAAGTGATTTCCTGTTGTGATGTATCAACTTAGTCTCGGTCAGAGCATTTTGTCTACAATTCCCGTTTCCTGTATTGTTTCTTGCACACCTTTAGAAAACCTCCTAAAGTGTTTAAATCAACATCAACTCCTAAAAGATATTCTGTAGAGTCATCGAATTGATGCTTTCACCGAACTCGGTCAGTGAATGGAAGATAGGGGTAGGACCCCTAACTTACTTCTGAGATACTCAAAAGTGTCCCTCGGTAGTGGCTTGGTGAAGATATCTGCTATTTGTTCCTTTGTGCTTCTTCTCTAAGATAATGATATTTGATAAAGATGTGTTTTGTCTTAGAGTACATAACAGGATTCTTTGAAATGTTAATGGCACTAGTATTGTCACAGAATATAGTTATTGGCTCGGTAACTTTCTCATTTATACCATCCAACAGTTGTTTGATCCATGCTATGTTGGTACAATTTAATGCTACAACAACATATTCAGCTTCTGTTGTTGATTGTGAAACACATCCTTGTTTCTTGCTAAGCCAACTTACTAGTCTTTCTCCTAAAAAGAAAGCTCCTCCACTTGTGCTTTTTCTTTCATCAATGTTGCCTACCCAATCAGCATCAATATAAACTTTTAAATCAAACTCATTTCCTTTCTGATATACTAAGCCATAATCCTCAGTGCCTTTCAAGTATCTAAAAATTCTTTTGATTGTTGTCATGTGTGTTTCCTTGGGATCTGCAGAGAATCTTCCAACTATACCTACTACATGTGCTATATCTGGCCTGCTGTGAACAACATATTGTAGCTTTCCAATCATGGATCAGTAAAGTGTCTCATCAACAGATGCAGATTCATCATTCTTTGATAATTTATAGTTGGTAGTCATAGGAGTACTTATTGGTTTTGAATCCTCCATTCGAAATTTCTTCAAGATTTCCTTTATGTACTTGGATTGAGTAATGAAAATCTCATTTTTCATTTGCAGTATCTGTAAACCTATAAAATACTTTATGTCACAGATTAATGACATCTCAAATTCTTTGCTCATTTCATTTCCAAAGTTCTTGCATAAAGAGTCATTTCCATAAAATATAATATCATCAACAAATATGGCTGAGATCAGTATTCCATTTTGATCATTCTTCATGTACATATTGTTGTTCTCACTTGTCGTTATAAAACCAATCTTAATCAAATAAGAGTGCAATCTTTCATACCATGCTCTAGGTGCTTGTTTCAAACCATATAATGCTTTGTTCAATTTACATACCTGATTTTTACTCTTGTCTTCAACAAATCCTTCAGGTTGTTCAATAAAAACTTCTTCTTCTAATATACCATTCAGAAATGTAGATTTGACATCCATTTGATATACCTTGAAATTTTTGTAAGCAGCGTATGCCAACAATGTTCTTACTCCTTCTAGTCTACCCACAGGTGCAAAAGTTTCACCATAATCAATTCCTTCTTCTTGGGCATAACCTTTGCAAACTAGTCTTGCTTTATTTCTAATGACCTCTCCTTTTTCATTCAACTTGTTTCTGAAAATCCACTTTGTACCGATTACATTTTTGTCCTTCGGTCTTGGGACCAGTGTCCATGTGTCATTCTTCTTGATTTGATCAATCTCTTCTGTCATAGCATTTATCCAATCTTCACTATTAAATGCCTCTTTTACTATTCTCAGCTCAAATTCAGATATTAGACATGTGTTCTGTCTCAGTTTGTTCCTTGTCATAACTGGATCATCCTTATCTCCTATAATCTTACTTGATGCATGATGTCTTCTAACATATTTGGCTAATATAGCCTCGGTAGGCTCTGTATGATCTTCTTCATCACTCGGTAACTGGATATTCTCTTCATTTTCTTCAATAGTTTTCTCGGTAAGACTTGTCAGTTGAACATAGACAAATTCATCATAGTCTTTTGGTTCCTTGGAATTTCCTTCATCATTTATTTCTGCAAATTCATCAATTTTCACATTTGCACTTTCTACTATTTTGTTAGATGATTTGATCAGACATTTAAATTCTTTGCTTCTAGAAGAATAACCAAGAAATGTTCCTTCTTCACTTTTCTGATCAAACTTGCCATTTCTATCATCTTTGTGTACATAGCATCTACTTCCAAAGATTTTGAAATAACTTACATTAGGTTTCTTGTCATACTAGATTTCATATGGTGTCTTCATAGTCCCTTTCTTCAATTGTACTCTGTTCAAGGTGTAAATTGTTGTGCTTATTGCTTCTCTCCAAAATGTTTGTGGCACTTTCTTTTCAATCATTAGTGTTCTGGCACAATCCACAACAGATATGTTTCTTCTCTCAGCTATTCCATTTTGTTGTGGAGTTCTTGGTGCAGAGACTTGTCTTTTAATATCATGATCATTGCAGAATAAGTTGAACTCATTAGATGTGAACTCTCCTCCTCTATCTGATCTAAGACATTTCAGTTGTCTTCCTGTTTCATTTTCAACTCTTGCCTTGTACCATTTAAACATTTGAAAAGCTTCTAATTTTTCTTTTAAAAACATAACTGACATCATCCTTGAGTAATCATCCACAAATAATATGAAATATTTATCACCATAATAACTTTGAACTTTCATAGGACCACAAAGATCGGTGTTCACAAGATCTAAAATTCCCTTAGAAGTGTAAGACTTACTTGTAAAGCTTGATCTTGTCATCTTACCCATCTAGCATCCTCAGCACATAGCATTCTTAGGTTTTTCCAAACTCGGTAGACACTTATTCCGAGTTGAGTCAAGGTGAAATGTGTTACCTTTTGTTTGTGTCCCGGTAGCAGCTAACTTTCCATTCTTGTCATGAACTTTGACAATTCCTTTCTGAAATTCTATTCGGTATCCTGTATTGTTTAGTTGTGCTACACTCAACAAATTGTATTTCAAACCTTCAACCCAATAAACATCATTGCATCTTGCATTGTCAAGAAGTGTTATAGATCCTTTACCTTTTACTGGACATGGTGCATCATTACCAAATCTTACATAGCCTCCATCATAATCTTCTAACATAACAAACTTGTGTTTATCACCAGTCATGTGATGTGAGCATCCACTATCTATGATCCAAGAATCATTAGTATTTATGTGAGATATTAGGGATTTTTCTTCATACCTTTCTTCATCTGATCCATCATTGATAGCCACAGAAACTACTTCCTCTGTATCAGTTTCATCTGATTTATCATCATTGGATTCCTCATCAACTATTAAGCATGTCTTTCTATCTCTTCTTCTGAAGTCTCGGTGTCCTCTGTAATGATTGTCTTTCTGTCTATTATCTTGGTAATCTCTCTTTTCAGTAGGATCTTTGTCAGGACATTTAGAAGCCATGTGTCCTATCTTATCACAATTGAAACATTTCAAAGGTAGTTTTCCTTTATACTTACCTTTGCCTCTCGGTAACCTTCTGGCTAATAGTGCTTCAAACTCTTCTTGCTTTCTGATTTCCGCATATAGTTTATGTACTTCCTCCATATTCTTACGAAATCTTTCCCTTGCTCCATTGTGATCTCCTTTAGAGTACTTATACTTTCTTTCATTGTAATTATTAGATTCATCAAGATGAAAAGAACTAAATGCAGATTCAACTTTATTTATCAAAGACCCACTGTTATCAAAATTACTTAACTCAAATGCATGTAGCTTACCAATAGTAGCATCTAAAGAAACTGGCATATTGGGTATAGACCTTAATTCATTGATTATAGAGACTCTTATTGCATAAGCTGGTAGAAGGGTTCTTAACAACTTACTTGTTATATCCTTTTCTTCAATGGTTCCACCCACTCCTTTGATTTGATTGACAATCTCCTTTAGTCTTGTATTGTACTGAGTTATGTTCTCACCTTCATTCATCCTCATAGATTCAAGTTGCCCTCTTAGACTGTCCACTTTTGTTCTTTGAACATGTTCATCACCGCCATATACAGATATGAGCTTGTCCCACATTGCCTTCGCATCATTGCAGCCTTCTAGATCATTAAACTCTAAGTCGGTCAATGCAGATGTTATTTCAATCATTGCTTGGATATGTTCTTGCTTTGCCTTTATCTCTTCCATTGTCAATGGATAGGTGCTCAGTGTAATGAAATCATTCTCCAGATAATATATAACATATTCTCCAACTCCTGATAGGTGTAGCTTCATCCTTTTCTACCATGTAGAGAAACTTGACTTGTTCAGCTTCGGTGCATCCCTCTTATACATCTTTGGATCTTTGCCTCAAGTACCTTTAAACTTTTCTTCCAAAGTCCAAAGATCTGATACCAATTGATAGTTCTGATACTTAATGTTAAGTACAGATGCCAAGCTAATAAGATGAGAGGGGGGGGTGTGTGAATCATACAAACTTAATCTTCCATAAAAACATGAGATTAAACCTCGGTAACATATACTTCAATGATATAACCAAAACTGTTAAACATGCAAACTCAAAAGCATATAAACATCATAAACCTCATAACACCAGATTTAACGTGGAAACCCAAATAGGGAAAAACCACTGTGGGATTTCGGACCCACTAAGAAATATACTCTTCTAGAGTATGCTCGGTTAAAAGCAAATCCTGTTAAAGATTACAAACACATTGCTAGATGTGACCCGGTTAAGGGATTTCCCTCAGATCTGTTAGGATCTTCACCTTGTTAGAAGTGACCTTGTTAAAGGATTTCAAACACTCAATCAGAATGTCACCTTGCTAGAGGGTTTTACAAATAAGACTGTTAAGTCCACTCAGTTAAGAGATTTTCTGTCACTTCACAAAATAATAGTAATAAAAATCTATCTACAACTTCACATCTAAAATGCTAAAGCAGATTCTTATTTGCTCAATACAATCTAGACATAGAACTAATCTTGTCCATCTGCTGGGCTCTATACTCTGTTATACAAACAGTTCTTCAAGCTTCTGTGCTCGGTAATTACTATGTAGCATCCATGTGCATACACTTGCCCACATACATTGTTTATCAACAGTTCCCTATTTATAAACAATTTCCAACCGCTTAATCTCCTTGATCACATTTCCCATGATCAATCGTAGCCATCAGATCTTCAAACTTTGACCAGGTTCAATGTATTCTTCGATCAGAAAAACCTTTTACCCCGCCTTGGAACTTGCATACATTTCTTGGAACTTGTGCTAGGGTATGTGGCTCAATCTGCGCTGTAGATCTTCATGTCGATTTTCCTTTGCCATAGATTCTTTAACAAACTTTATGCACAACATACCAATCATTTAATCAGTTCCAGCTCATCAGCTCCCTTCATTAAATAACGCATGTAACCATTTGATGCATTCTATTACAGCTCGGTTACAACTTGGTAAATACTAAACTTTACTTGGAAGCCACTCTGTCTTCATTAACCGATAGCGATAACCTTAGGGTTTACCGACTAGGTTCTTTAGGGTTTACTGAGTAAGTTCTCTGCTCGGTAACATAGTATAGTATTAACCTTACAATAAATAACATATGTATGATATCAAAGCAATCTAAACATCATGATCTCATCATTGTCTAACTCGGTAATAGTTGCCCATTGAATAACTTATTCATCCCCTTATTCATCATATTCTTTCTATGTCTTTTATCGACACCTTTATACTCATCAAATCATACTTCTCAAGATATGGAAACATCATACTGATTTAGAAAATCATTATCTTGACATCAATGACAAAATAATAATATTAAGACAGTAAATCATCCTTCATCAGTTATATCCATAATCATCAACAACCTTTTCAATATCCTTATTGAAATGCCAACAATCTCCCATTGTCTATTATAATGCCAACATCTATGTTTCATCCTTTGGATTTTCCAGAGGAATCTTTTGGCGGAGGCCTACCTTGTTATTTTCAAGTTAGGTCTTGTTCTTTGGGTTTTGATCCCTTTTGGGTTGACTAGATCCTTTGGATCGATATATATATTTGTAATTATGCTTTAGAATGTAACAAGAAGGAGGAATTTGGTAGATAGACTGTGTGTAGAAGATAGATCTTTCGATTCAAGGTCTCGGTTGTGACCTATTCTACCAGGCCTGTGAGCCAGTATGTTGTAACCCGGTTGTTACCGGTTGGATGTAATCAAATTTCATACAATAAATCAATCCGTTTTGCATTGCCTCCATCATATCTTTGTGTTTTCGTTGTGTTTACTCTTGCTGACCAGTCCAGATTGATCTCCTTGAGGTCCCTCCTCGTCGGTGACTGCTTCAAGGGTTTAATTTTAGTTTATTGTTTTCCGTTGTTTATGTTTTACAGGGCTTGGCTCCTATGTTGAACACTTTGATTAGTTACAGTATGTCTTTTTCAGATGATCTTTCGCTGTTGGACTATGGTTTATTCCTTTTGGTTGGTGGTTTATTACTGCTTATGAATTGATGATTAACTAGTTGTTTTTGGTATTGTTTTATTGTGATTGTGCTGATGTTTTAGTTCTTGATGTCGTTTGGTTGTGGATGTAATAGAGATAACACCCTCATTTTGTTGCTCTTCAATATAAAAAGACTTGGGAACACACTCTTTGGAAAACTTCTTGGTTATAGAAAAAGACTTGTCAAATTATGTTTGCATGACCTTTACTTCCATATTGGTTGATTAAGATATCTCAAAAAAATTAGCATAAATTATTTGAAAAGATAATGATCACATTTGGTCTCGACTTTTAGATTATGAGGAACTGCCTCTTTTTCTATCCTAGATTTTATAACTTAGGCCACCTATCTACAAATTGTTGTATTGTTAAACACAAAATAAATTTCCAAGCTTCATCATGGAACCAAGTTTTTCCTAGGCATCATTACTTTATTGAAGGTTCATCATGGAGAAAAGGTCCCTTGCCTATGCCCTCCTAGAATGTCTTGATGAGCAATTCACATAAGCATATACAAAATTATCCTTTTTAGGTTAAGGAAAATCACAAAATGAGGTCTTAGTAGCAATTGATGGTCACTCAAGTTTTGATGCTTCTACTTGAAAAAAGATTCTAGACTTAAAAGCATGAAGCCTTCTTTACCTCCTCCAAAAGCTCTTGATAATGGAAAAGTTGATAAATGTGGGTGATTGTGAAAAATAAAAATGTGGGTGCAGTCTTCCATAAAATCCATCTACTATCTTATTTCAAAATTGGCATCAATGCTTCAAAATTACTTTATAATGGATATTGATAAGATCCTTAATTTTCTAGGATCCTTATGCTTAATGTATTGCATCCCTATTTATGGGTTAGATGAACTTAACCATTTTTTTAATCCTTATTCATGGATTTGATGCACAATTTATTAATTTTGTCTAGCCATTTTTTGAATCCTTATTCATGGATTTGATGTATAGTTTATTAATTTATGGGAGTTTCCCCATGACCATAGTTCACCAACCAAAATAATAATTTGAGGTAAATTATTTTTCTCACACCCTTTCCAACTAGATAAAATAGGCTTATAAATTCTTCTTGAAAAAGAACAATCTAAAAGACATTGAAAAATTGTAGTCGAAACATTCTCTTATGTAAATGACCAATGTACATGTATGACTTTTTTTTATCATTGGAAGATAAAGAAAATTTCAAAATAAATGTTGATTTATTGAAAGCATTTTTTACATCAATGCCCAACAAACCTAAGACTTTTTTATCATTGAAAGATGAAGATCATCCAATTTATTGAAAGCATTTTCTACATCAATGCCCAACAAACCTGAGACTTTTTTGTCATTGAAAGATGAAGATCATTCAATTTATTGAAAGCATTTTCTACATCAATGCCCAACAAACCTGAGACTTTTTTGTCATTGAAAGATGAAGATAATCCAATTTATTGAAAGCATTTTCTACTCATTTGAAATAAATGTCTAGTTCACATAACATGAACTTTTGAAAATTTGTCATCCAAACTTTCTCTTATGCAAATGTCCAACAAACATTTAAGACTTTTTTGTCATTGAAAGATAAGAACCATTTCAAATTAAATATCCAACTCATTAAAAATGACATCTATTCATTTGAAATAAATAGTTAATTCATATAACATAAACATTTATCATGAAAAAATAACACTTTAATAATTTTATATAATATAAAATTAAATTAAACAATAATTTATATAAATTAGTTTTGTTTAATTATTTAGTAATTTTTTATAAATTAAATATTTTAATCTATAACATAAAATAAATTATATTATACCATTAACTATTGTCAATTATCTATAAAATCAAGGCAAAAAACTTGTTCCCTTGCACCAAGGTCTTATCTATAGGCTCTATTCCTTCCATTGGCTATATGTCTACCTATAAACATAGTGGCGTTGGAAACCCCAATTTCGAACTCATCCCCTCTTTCTACCATAACACACTCCTGGCTCTAATAAAAAGTAGCGTATTTGTCACCGTGGGGCTACAATTATCACTTTTCCTAAAGCCCCCTTAGCCTAGGTGGTTATTACAGAGCTATGTGCATCAAAGGATCGAAAGCCTTCACCCAGTAAGAGGAAAGGCAAAAGTACCGGCCATCGTAAGAGGATTACCATTTTGGAAGACTCGGGCAAGGAGGAGGATGAGATGAGGGAGAGTAGCAGTAAGAAGAATGAGGGTAGACGAAGGTCTAACAGGCTAGCCTCCCATAGTACTAGTAAAGGTAAAAATTTAAAACTAGTGGATTATGATAATAGGGGAAGGGAAATGAGGAGAAGGATGAGGAGGAAAATGTGGAAGGTGGTGTGGGTGATTTGAAAGATAACCTTAAGAAATCGGTAAACAATAGCTCCCCCCATGCTTCTAATGGCATGTGGGTTGATCATGTGAACCCAACTAATGAATTCAGAATGGAAGATGAGGATGTTAAGGTGATCATTGTGAGAGGTAGTTGTATAGATTGTCAAATCACATACAAGGAGCTAAAGGCAATCAAAATTGAACTACAGATGTTGTAGACTAAGGTTCTTGATCTCGAAAAGGAGATGTGCAACATCTCTAAGTTCAGTCTTTAGGTGATGCATAGTTATGGGACCTCCCTATGTCTTATGCAAGAAAATATTTTGGACGAGACGGTTGAGGAAGAAGGCACTCACAAGGAACTCTTCAAGTTCCTAACGGAAGACTGGAACAATATGTTGTAACAAGCAGGTTGTGGTGTTAAACATTTTGGTTATGTGTAGAGTCTTTTTAGGGTTTGCTTTTAGTTTACTGTTTTCTGTTTTTATGTTTTATGAGGTTTGGCTCCCATGTTGAACACTTTGATTAGTTATAGTATGTCTTTTGTTAGTTGTTGTTTTGTTGTTGGACTATGGTTTATTCCTTTTGGTTGGTGGTTTATTACTACTTATGAATTGATGCTTTAGTTTTTTTTGGTATTATTTTGTTGTGATTGTAATGATGTTTTAGTTCTTGATATCGTTTGGTTGTGGATGTAATAGAGACAACACCCCCATTTTGCTGCTCTTCAATATACAAAGACTTGGGAACACACTCTTTGGGAAACTTCTTGGTTATAGAAAAAGACTTGTCAAATTATGTTTGCATGACCTTTACTTGCATATTGGTTGATTAAGATATCTCAAAAAAAATAGCAGAAATTATTAAAAAGATAATGATCACATTTGGTCTCGACTTTTAGATTATGAGGAACTACCCCTTTTTCTATCCTAGATTTTATAACTTAGGCCACCTATCTACAAATTGTTGTATTGTTGAACACAAAATAAATTTTCAAGCTTCATCGTGGAAATTTTTTTTTCCTATGCATCATTACTTTGTTGAAGTTTCATCAAGGAAAAATGGTTCTTTACATATGCCCTCCTAGAATGTCTTGATGAGAAATTCACATTATGGTAGAGTATGAACCACCACATTATGCAAGCATTTCAAGTGTTTATAAATGAAATTGGTAATGAACTTTACCATAATGAGCCAAGGGTGGACCAATATAATGTGATAATAGTTGGAAGTACAGATAGTGTAACATGGGACATCTAGACTTAAGACCAAATTAGGTGGATAACACAACGGAACCAACTATTGGTACAAGAAGTCACCATATGTGCATAAATAAATGTTAGAAATACAATAAACATCTCTATGTAGCTAGTGGATGCAAATAAACTCCTCTTGTAATAATGTTGACCATGCACATTAGGTCCACTGGAACACTGGGGATGAATTTTTGGTTAACCAAGGCTTGGATATAAAAAGGACCATCATAGGGGATAGATAGATGGCGAGGTTAGGAATAAGCTCAACTTGAGGAGAACAAGGTTGAGTGTCCATTACATTCACCATTTGAGAAAATGGAAAATAATCTTGAGATAAGAATCTACATTTATCTTAGAGCCTAGATTGGTACATAGTCAAATTACAGATGGGTAATGTGTGAAGGGATGTGGTCTATGAAACTAAAATTTATATTATGTAAAAAAGGTTTATTATATATTTATAAGTTTTAATTTTTTAAACTATAGATTTATTCACTTTGTCATTTACACAAGTGACTTATATGGCATTCAAGTCAATAAAGTCCTAAATAAGGTGTCTAAGGTGCATGCACTTTTTAGTGGCATCCCAAATATATGTTGGTATTTGAAAATGCTTTGGCATCATTATCTTTTGGGAAAAGAAAGATTAATGTCAAATGAACAAATGGTAGGAAACTAAAACAAGATAACTAGATAGGAGTTGTTGAGGAATAGAATGGAGAGGGTCAAACAATTATTTGAAATATCAGTGGTGTCATGACCACATAAATATAGCCAACTCTAAAGAAAAAAGAATATTAACAATGTGGTTTATAACTAGTGAAGTCTAGTTCATTTCTAAGAAAGAATTTTTTTTGTATTTTCAATTATATAATGAAGGCCATGAGGAGGAAGCAAGAGCTTGTGATGTAACACAAGAAGATGCCTCAAACTAGCTAACAATCTACTAATAATATTGTAGGTAGGTACAAAGATGTAGAAATAAAGAATATCTCATGTCTTCTAAGAAGTGAATAAAGTGGTAGACTCCTACAAAAAATAATGTGATTGAACAAGAGGAATAAATCATTTTATTAGATCACAAGGAGGCATGGAGACATATCCAAGACATAATACAATCCATTGGTTTGTAATGTATGCCGGTCAACTTTGTGGATGATAAGAAACTTATACATTCATGTCACTGACTCCATACTTATGTAATACTATGAAGTATGGGAAGATCTTTCCCTCAATATTTTTTGGTCCTCCTTTATAGATCTCTACTCACATACATTCTTAATAACTACCTTACCAATGGAGAATGTGTTAATACATCCACCAAGAGATAATGGAACAAAGGATTATATTGAGCAAATGTATTTGTGAATGTAGAGATGGTGACCTCTTGAAGTTATTACACTATCTCTTCTAATTGGATCTCCACATACAGAAAACACAATAAAGACAACCATTGATTCTAGCATTCTAGAGAATAGACATATCCATGACAACTAGATAGTAGAGGTATTCTCTACATTAAAATAATAGAGATTTTCGGGAAGAAGTTGTGGTGTAAGTTGGTAGTGACTAACTGTATCAAAAAAAACTTGTGTGGAGATACAACGAAGGGAATATGTTACTATGGCAAGAACTATGTTGCAAGGAAAATACGTGTTTTTAATATGAAGCTAATTCAAGAAAATAACCAACAATATCATTGTTTTAGGAAATTGAGGAAAGGGATGGTGAAAATCAACTTAGAGGATTTTAGAGGCCTCTTAAACCACAACCATCCCTTGTTATCACAACAAAGATTAGAGAGTTCATGAATTGGGTCAAGGGTTTCATACATAATACATAATAACATTAGAGAAAGATATGATTTAGAAGAATAAATTTCAACATATCATGATCCACTTCATAGTGAAACTATGTAATTTATCTTTCATAATTTAACAGAGTTGTCCTCTAAACACTATATATATATATATTAAAATATACATTTTGATAGTGGATCCATATTGAAATATACACTTTTGTAAGAACAAAAAAAAATGTGACATTAATCCCGTTGACCTATATAAGGTACCAAAAGTTTATAAGATTCCATGAAAATTTAGACTATAACATAATAAACAAGCATACATTTAGTTATTTCCATTAAAATTAAAATCAATAAATTTGAAGTTTAAATAGCCATCACTTGAAGCCATTAATGGCAGAGACAATCAATTTTTGGTAATGGAGCTCCCCATTGTGAGATTTTCCAAATTAGTCGGAGCAGATGCTTTTCCTGCAATAGCCATGCTTTTTATCTTTTTCTGCTTTGTTTACACCTTGAGAAGACTCGCTCCAACAAGATTGCCCCCTGGACCCTTTGCATGGCCCATCATAGGAAATCTCCACCAGCTAGGAATGCTTCCTCATCATTCTCTTAAAGATCTTGCCCATAAATATGGACCCATAATGTACTTGAGACTGGGTTCTTTTCCTACACTCGTTGTGTCTTCTTCAGACATGGCCAAAGAAGTATTAACAACCCATGATTTAGCTTTTGCAGGCAGGCCTTCACTGGCTGCATATTTCGCTTATAATCAAAAGCCCGCGTCTTTAGCTCCATATGGAGATCACTTCAGGCGTGTGAAAAAGATATGGATGACCCAGTTGCTGAGTGCAAAAAGATTGGAGTCCTTCAGAGTTGTTAGAGAGGAAGCAGTTTGTGCAGCCATGCGTTCTGTTTGGGAGAAGAGCAAAGAGGGAACTGTTTCTGTTAATGTTAGTCATGTTTTGCTCTCGCTTACCAAGAATTTAATTTGGCAAATACTTGCTGGCAGCATATATTCTGTTGGCTCTTCAGAACAAGGATTTCTGTATAATAAAGAAATTGCTGATATGATGGAGCAAGTGATTGAAACCGTTAATGCAGTTAACATTGGAGACTCTGTTCCTCTCCTTGGCTGGCTGGATGTGCAAGGTTTGAAGAAGAAGATGAGGGAGGCCAACGATTCATTTGACAGACTTATTCAGAATGTAATTGATGAACATGCTTCTGCTAAGAGCAGTCAGAAGTCCACTGTGGAGGATGTCATTGATGCCCTTCTGGACATGGCTGAGACTGATGATAGTCTTGACATCAAATCAATAATATTTGTGAGTGCCCTATTTCCCATTTCAATTTTACGTTTACTGTAAGTAATCACTATTATTAATGGTTGTTGAGCTTTTCATAGGTCAATTGGAATTTGAATTTAAGATAAAGATCTTTCATTTGTTGTTGGAGTGCTCTATCACTGAGCTATTGGTCTTTAGAACCAGTCTATCTTTTGTTAGGGTGTGACTTATCTTTTAGGTTCGAGTCTTAGTTGATCCATGCAAAACTCAACATGGTATCAAAGTTTGATTAGGTTAGGTGCCCAAGCATTCTATAGAGTGACTTAAAATGATGTTGGAAATAAGCCACTTAGATCAAAGATGGATTTCTCTTTAAAAGTCCAATAGTTTAGTGGTAGAGCAATCCAGCAACAAATGAAAGATTTTAGGTTCAAATTCTAACTGTTCCTCAACATTCTCCAAATTTTATATTTGCATGTTTTTGTTTATGAGCTATAGGCATCGATGGCATGAACAGTGGTTCAATTTTCCTGCACATTTTCATTTATGAGCTCTAGTCATTGATGAGATAGACAGTGGTTCAATTTTACATTTACATGATCACTAGGTCATGGTGGTTGATGCTTGACTATCGAATTATGATCAGTTTATCTTTGGTATGAGTGTGACTTATCTTCAACACGTCCCCTGAAACCACTCTATAAAATGTTTGAAAGCTCTTAATCTGATCTCGCTGTGATAGCATATTGAGCTTTTCATAGACCAACTAAAACCTAAACTACTGATCCTCTGAACCAATCCATCTTTCTTCCAGATGTTAATTATTTCCGGTGGGGAGCCAGCTCCGGACATAAACAGTCACTGCATTAACCAGCTTTTCCCAAATCTTATATTGCATATTTTCTTTTCTAGGCATGGACAGTGGCTCGTAGAAACACCAATTGCACTTAGTTGGTGTCCGTGTGACACATGGTTCTATTGTTTGCTGCAATAAAGAGAAATTTTTTTATTTAATTTATGTGTACATATCCTCTGCTCTTCGGTGCAACAGAGAAAAGAGCTGGATTTAATTATTATGTCATGTTTTTCACAGGTTCTGCTCTTCAGTGCAATAGAAACAACAGCTGCCTCATTAGAATGGGCCATGGTAGAGATGCTGAGAAATACCCACGTAGCCAAGAAGCTGGAGCAAGAAATTGACTCTGTAGTAGGCAAAGACCGGATGGTAAGAGAATCTGATCTGCCCAGCATGGAATACCTGCATTGTGTGGTTAAAGAGACCTTGAGATTATACCCAACGGGGCCATTAATGCTACCCCATGAATCTACAGAAGCTTGCACTGTGGGACCTGATCGATTCATTATACCTGAGAAAACAAGGCTTATAGTTAACCTGTGGGCAATACATACAGATCCAGCATCATGGGAAGATCCTCTGACATTCAATCCTGAAAGATTCATGGGTCAAGATATTGATATCAAAGACAGGGACTTCAAGATGCTTCCTTTTGGGACAGGAAGAAGGGGATGCCCAGGGATTCTAATGGCTCTGGGGACTATAGAACTTGTGTTGTCACAGCTCATGCATTGCTTTCACTGGAGACTTGAAAGCGATCAATCTGCTTTGGACATGAGCGAAGTGCTTGGGGTTGCTCTGAAGAGAAAGAAAAATCTCCTTTCTATTCCAACATTGAAATTGTCTCTCTAAATTTGCTGATGCATTAAGATATGCTTTCATGGAGTTCCTACCTTTTAGGTTTTGATAGTGGTCATTCTGCTCTTTATAAGTCTTTGTGCATCTCCCATGGGGCATCATGTCACTGAAACAGAGATGTTCATTTGCTGGGTTTTGCTTTATTCTGATCTCCTTTTCTACTGTGTTAGAATGGGTTGAATTTTTGTCCCAATCCTGATCAACTTTAAATAGACTCTAATTTATAGATCTTTTTTCACACAAAGTAGGTCATGAAATTGGTTCTAGATTTATATTTACATTTAAAAAATGAATATCATTCAGTAAAGTTGTTTGTTGGGTTGGGGCTTAGCTCGATTGATTAGAGTTTGCTGGGTTTTGCTTTATTCTGATCTCCTTTTCTACTGTGTGTTAGTATGGGTTGAACTTTTGTCTCAATCCTGATCAACTTTAAGTAGATTCTGATTTCTAGATCTTTTTTTACACAAATTAAGTCATGAAATTGGTACTAGAATTATATTTAAAAATGAATATAAATATTATATAAAGTCTCACAGGATCTAGTCTCACTAATATAAATAAAGTTGTTTGTTTTATATCTATTTATAATTGAAGATGTGTATATATATTTGTCTTCTTTTGAATCATATTATTATTTTATGTTTTCATAGTGATCATTCTTCTTGATTGTCTTACAAATTTTTGTGCATTTCCCATGGGACATCATGTCACTAAAACAAAGCTCTTCATTTACTAGGTTTTGTTATAGTCTGATCTCTTTTTCTATGTTATAAGGTTGAACTTTGATACTACATTTATATTTACATCTCAGCAATGAGCATTCATCATGATAGTCAATATCCATTGTTTCTTTTGATTCATATTATTATCTTTGATGGTGTGTGTTTATATATATTTTTGGTTTCTTTTGATTCATATTATTTTCTTTTAAATGAATAGTGTTTATATTATCATTTATAAAATAATATTACACATAATTAAAAAAGTGAATTTTTTTTTTTTCTAAAAATTCACATGGAAAAGAGTTCAAAATAATCGAAAAGCACAATTATAAATATCTACTAGACAACAAGAGCAAGAAAAATAGGAGGTGGATCCCAAACATTGAATTTACCCATACATGTATGAAGTCCAAATTTTATTTTTTTAAATTTTTAAGTTCATTGTATTGAGAGTTATACATAAAATGTTATGTCTTAATATAAACTATCCAATATCATCAATATTATCCTTCATAGAAGTGATATGTTAGCCAAATCTTAAATATTTGTTACTTGGAGATTTTAACTCTCAATGTAAATTGGTATTACTTGTTTCTCTAAATAATCATTTTTTCTCGTTTTTTTTTCTTCATCATAATAATAGTCAAGTTCTAAAGTTTTAACATGAAGATTTTGCAAATTTAAGAAAGCAAGAAATTAACATGTTTTTTTGTTGAATTAGGTAGAATTTATAGTTAATTGATAGACAAAAATTTTAAAAACTTTCAAATACATGCATTATAAATTTGTAATAGTGAATTTTGCATATCCATGTCAATTTTGTGCTTTTTGTGTTTATTTTGATATAGTAGATTCATACTTTTACTAAGTACAAATGATGCAATTTTGTGTGAAATTGGACTCATTATGATCAAACATTGATTTCTTGCAAAAATAAATAAAAATAAATACTATTTCATCATCTAGATTATTCCTACAAGTATGAGATTGATCTTACAATCAATTTGATTATATTTTTCAACATTCAAAATAAAAAGTGAGCCCACCTTCACCTTTTTCTTTTCCCAACTTAAACAAAACTAATCACATATTTGCATAATTATTATTATCTATGCATATTTAATGTCATTCATTTATCAAATCTTTTTTCATAATACAATTTTCTCCATCCTAAATATTCTAATTTTGTGTGAAATTGGACTCATTATCTTTTGTACAACCTATAGTTGTTCATACTTCTAGCAAAAAATATACTATTTCATCATCTATATCATTCCTACAAATGTGAGATTAATCTTAATCAAATTGATTCTATGTTTCAACATTCAAAATCAAAAGTGGGCCTATCCTCACTTTTTTCCTTTCCCAACCTAAACAAAACTAAACACATGTTTGCAAGATTATTATTATCTATGCAAATTTAATGGCATTCGTTTGTCAAATCTTCTTTCTTAATACAATATTTTGTCATCTTAAAGCATTCCAATTTTGTATGAAATTAAACTCATTATCTTTTGTGCAACCTATCTTTGCTCATAGACAATTTTATACTTTTTAATCCATATTCATATTCCTTCCCATCCTTTATGATCAAACATTGACTTCTTACAAAAAAGTATACTATTTCATCATCTAGATCATTCCTACAAGTGTGAGATTGATCTTACAATCAATTTGATTCTATTTTTCAACATTCAAATCAAAAGTGGCCCTATCCTTACCTTTTTCCTTTCCCAACCTAAACAAAATTAAACGCATATTTGCAAGATTATTATTATCTATGCATATTTAATGTCATCCATTTGTCAAATCTTCTCTCATATTAAGGAGAAAACCACCAATGCACTAAAATAAATTAGCACTTGTATTCTTTAAGGAATCTACATGTCATGCCCACATTTTAATGTGGACCTAATATGCAACACAACAATTTTTTTCAAATATGTTTCCCAACTTCATTTCTACTTGACTTGGTTGATAAATTGTCTCATAACTTATTGTTGTTACAACTTTATGGTACAATATTATTTTTTATGAAAGTAGAATTAAAAAAGTCAACTATTCACTCATATTATTCATGCTAGGTGTCATGCAATTGGTATTCAATCTAATAATTTTGCTGAATTTAAGGCTTTGTCTTTGGGTCTGGAGTTGGCTATTTCCCTTGGAATTAAAGACCTCATTGTTGAAGGGGACTCATTGGTGATCATTCAGAGTGTGTTAAAAAAGAAATCTCATTGTTGGCAATTGCAATATCTTCTTGATCTTATCCTTCAGCAATTGGAATTCTTTGATTCTTTCTTCATTACTCATTGTTATAGAGAAATTAATCGAGTAGCAGATTTTTTAGCTAATCTTGCTATTGATAGTAATGCTATTCTTCTTGATATAAGTTCTGTTGAAATTCCTGTTTCAGTTTTGGAATTCTTGCAATAATCTTGTGGTCTTTTTTGTCTCTGACTTTTGATAAAATGACCCTCTATTGCCAGTCCAGATAGGCATGTTTATTGTTTATGCTCAACTGGTAATCAAATTCTGTATGTGAATTGTCAGATATATAGTTTGGTTGTGAGCTGTCATAAGCATTAAGGGTGACTATGTTTATTGGCGCTGGTTCATTATTTTTATCTTCAAAAAGCTTTTGAGAGTGTCGGCATACTTTGCTATTATTTTTCTCTCATAGTTTTTTTTCGAGGTTGCTCTCATGCGAGGGATATTAATTACATAATTTTTTATTAATAGTGATGGGCCATGGCTTTCTATATAATGATTATTGTCGTTCTGTTTATCGGCTTCAGGGGAGATCGTATAGTACCTCTCATAGAGGCAATTATGAGGTTTACTCATTATTGGCTTTTTGTGGTTCACCCGTGATACATCTCTTTAAATGATTATTTGGAAACTTGTTTTTACACATAAGCGGACCATTCATTATTATGGAAGGTGTTTATGCTCAGCTGGTAATCTGACTCTGTATGTGGTAATTTGTTGCCATATACATAGTTTGGTTGTGAGCCGTCATAAGCGTTAAGGGAGACTATGTTTATTGGCTCTACTTCGTTCTTTTTATCTCCAAAATGCTTTGAGAGTGGCGGCATGCTTTGTCACTATTTTTTCTCTCATAGCTTTTTTCGAGGTTGCTCTCATATGAGGGATACGGATTACATGTTTTGATTAATTGTGGCATGCCATGGCTTTCAATATAATGATTATTGCTATACTGTTTATCGGCTTCAGTGGAGATAGTATGGTACTTCTCACAAAGGCGATTATGAGGTTTTATGATTATTGGTTTTGTGGTTCACCCGAGATGCATCTCTTAAAATGATTTTTTGGAGATTTGATTTTTTCACATGAGCGGATCATTCATTATTATGAAAGGTGGCTATATTATTATAGGCCTTTGAATTAATTTGATCAATCAGGATGCATTTCTCGGCATGTTTTTTCTTGGCTTTTCAGACGGATGAAACATTCATTACAGTGTATGGTGGCCAATTAATTTATGTTTCTTTCGGCTATATATTAATTCTGGTGCAGAATGTCTTTGTTTATCTGCGTCGACGGTATCTTAAGGAATTCTTCTCTCTGTGGGAAAGGTAACTATTCCTCATGTCTATTATTCTTCCGACTTATCGTGCTTTAGTATCTACTCCTAAGGAAGACATTGTCGACAATTATGATTATGGTTATGTTTCTGAAAAGTTTGGGAGAGTTTTTGTTTTGCATAATTTGGAGTTGGAGTCTAAAATTCGCAGGGTGGTGGGTAATCATTGGTTGCTCTCTCCTTCTTTTATCTCTTTTTTAGAAGGTTTGTCTTGTTTTTTTACTATATGTTATGATCTTCTTTGGGATAAGACTCTGGTCCAGCTCATTGCATCAAAATTTGTGGCACCTCCAATGCTTGATATGCATCATCTTGGGTCAGCTTTGGATAGTTATATTTTTTATATGGGGGCTTTCTTTCTGTTCAAAATCTTTTGGAAGATGGTCACTATGGACATTTTCTCTTTGAAATTAGAATGGGCCTGATCTGTGACACCATTGATGAATCTCTAAAGTCTGTGGAGAGTTTGTTTGGTTTTATATCTCCCCAGGTTTTGGTCAGAGCACGGGAAGTGTTAATTGGTCTTCATGCTCTAATTAATTTATGTTTTGTTTCATCTGCTACTCCTCTCCCTACGGTTCCTATACAGTCACTGGTTCCTCATGATGCTCTACCTTCTCCTCTAGAGGAAAGCTCGAGTAATTGGTTTTTGGACTAACTGTTCTCACCTTTTGTAGATATCTCACATTTTTTGCAGGCTGTTTATGAGATGGATTTTGGGTAGTTCTCATTATCTCAAATCTATGGAGTTGGACATTTCCGGTCTATTTCAGTTTTGGTCCTCCTCGGTTTCACGTTTTTGGTCTCCTTGGTATCTCGGCATGCTTCTCTACATTTTATATCTTGCTGTTGTTATCATTTGATGGGCTCCTAGATCTTCTTGTTGTAAACTGTTTGGAAATTCAACCCAGCTTTTTGTAACCAACAGAGTTTTTTAATCAGTTGAGATATATGTCCTACGGGATCTCTATACATAGGGCATCTATATGGGTATGGGTGAGATTTTGGGTCATCAGGATCCTCCTATTTTGTAAGGGTAGTGTAGTTTCTTTTCTCAAGGCGACAACCAGAGGTTTTCTTGTGGGTTCTTTCCTGCCGGTATGCCTTTTTTGAACCCATTGTAAAAACAATTTAAAAATAATATAATAAAGTTTAGTGGCTATGCCACTTTTATTGAAAAAAAAAAAAAATTAGTTTAAAATTAGGTATTATTCTCAAAATGTTAGTTATTAAAATTTAATTAGTAATCTTATAATTTGAGTTTTAAAAATCACTATAAAACATTTAAATACTTTAAAACTTAAATTATTTAATCTTAAATACTTAATAAATTAACAAAGAAATAAATAACATTTATTGTTTTTGATTAAGGTAAAAATAGGTTTTGAGGGGACCTGAAACCCCTTACAACAAGTTTTGAAGGGACCTAAAACCCTTAGATTTTACCAGGATCTAGAACCCACAATACTACGCTACCAAAGGATACAAATAAGGAAAATCAGCAGCCCAAACACAACTAAACAAGCTAATGCCAGCTGAACATCAGCGCAGCCACAAATAGAAAGAGCCACCCAAGAAATCTAAAGATAATCAATACAAATCAGACTGGCAACACTAACAAGGCTGCAACATCAAACTATAGCTCATAAAAGAAAAGAAAGAGGGTTTAACAGGCACCCTCAACTAACCAGCAAGGAATTTTCGGGCTCCCTTAACCTGAGACAAAAACTCCAGGCAGCTAAAAGCTAGCCCAAACCTTAACCAAAAAAAACCACAGTCAGTATTGGGCCCTTGAAAACTATCAACATCCAATTAGACAATAAACCATAAGATAAACATTAAAAACTAAACATAAGTAAGGGGGTTTTGAAAGGCTCCCCTAACCTTCGATTTGGGTTTTATAATGGCTCCCAAAACCACGAGGAAGAAGCCAACAACCTCAAAGCATCCGACAGCCATACCTCCAACAACAAAGCACCTGTCCACCTCAATAGGATAGGGACCCACCTCAATAGGGGCTGAAAAAAAGGAAGCCATCAGCAGAGCTTCTAACTAGGATCCAAGGTTCAATAGCTGAAAGATGGAACCACAAAGCTTTTTTGGATAGCTGGGTTTTGAAAAGGCTCCCAAAACCTTGAACTTAAGAAGAGGCTTGATCCAAATAGATTCCCAACAGACAAGCTCCTCCAAAGTCTCCACCTCTATAGGAGAAAGGGGGAAGAAACTCAACAACAAGGAAAGAGAAATTGAAACACCACCAGCCTAAAAAAGCAGGGCATCCAAAACCCCAAATAGGAGCCATCCCAACAAACTCAACCCACACCTCTTCCCCTCAACAGAAGAATGATCCACCTCAATAGGACAATCTGAGAAAAGTTGAAAGATGGCAGCTTGAAAAACACCTGAGAACCTCTTGAAAAACATAGGAAGAGAGGCATGACCACACACATCAAGAGGAAACCCAGAAAGGAGATAGAAAAAAGACAGGCAAACCTCCCAAACAGAGGTCCACTACAACATTTGAATCCGTCCAATGACCATGATGCCTATAAGCCAATCACAAAACCAAAAAACAAAAGCACCACCTGGGTCCCAAACAATCCTTCCTAACCAGGACAGAAGAAAAACGACAATCCTTCCATCACATGGGCAAAGTATGACCCCTTGAAAACCTTCACCAAGAGCCACACCACCAACTCCCAAAAAAGGGGATGGTACACCAACGAACACATTTATTATTTTTAAGCCTCTTAAAAGTTAATCATTAAGAGGAATAATTTACTTTCCCAAAACTAAAAAACTCATAAAAAGGAAATCCAAATAAATAAATGAACTTACTAATTTTCTAACAAATCAATTTAGAAAAAAGACCCTTTTTTATTATTTAATAAAATTCTATTCAAGCACCTTTTTTAAAATGTGGATTGAATCTCATCCCGTATGAGTTTCCTTCTCTATTGTTAGATTTAGGTATCTCAAAGACAAAATCCTAAAGTTCTATTCTTTTCTTTTTTTCTTTTGGGATGGGGCCTTTATATTTCCTATACCAAATCCTCTTATTGGTTAGGATAAAGATGTATGGCATTTTCAAGTGAGTATTCTATCATGAAATAGTAGATCTCAGCACTATTGAAATCACTAGAAACCCAAATCCTCTCACTAAAGATGAATATCTCTCAGTACTCTAAAATTTTGAATGAGCTAAGTTTAAAATGTCCTTTACTAAACATATTTTATATACATTATAGGTTGAAAGAACTCACTCGGACTTCCAATGATGGGTTTTGTCTCTTAATCATTATTATTGTTATTTTATATTGCTTTATTTATTTATTTTGACAAGCAAAAAAATGAGACAAAAGGTTTTCTTTTATTTTTTGATAACTATATGGTTTAAGAACATTGAACCCTATTAAGTAAAAAGTAGATATATTTGTATGCATATTTGCAACAAAAGTGGACACCAAGCTTTGGAAGGGAGTGTTGGATCTTACATCCAACCAAAATACCATTATTAGTTGATTTAAATCCAGAATCCTTTAGCTTCTATAAGAAGTAATTACATAGAACAAATAAAATAAATAAAATCTTACATTCCTTTCCAACTAATGCAGTCATGAAATTTCCTTTACACAATAGAGTAGCCCAATAATATTTCTCTACAATTTAATATAAATGCATCACTAAAAATCATATCCCCATATTAAGGACTAGTTTATTCGTGAATTTATGCAAGTATACTCATTAATGTGGCTCATTCATATTGTAATGGTCGGAAAATGATGAGTGATAGATCAAGAGGAAAACTAACCCTTTCCCTCAAAGAGAGATGAGAGTTTCACTATTGATTATCCTTCAAGCACTTTTCACCTTTACATTAGGAAGATGAGGGATAATTCACTAGATTCAATCTCCACACAAAGATGATAGATTGAATTCTGAATGAATTAAGAACGTTAGTATGATCCCTTCTTCCTTTGTTTGATTTGGAAAGGAAATTGATTGAATTATGTAGTGCAAAAGTGACAAAGAATCGATTATAACTTGAGATCTGAATATGGGATGAAGTTGTGCACCTGGATTTGGCAGTAAAATGTCAAGACGAAGTCACCTTGCAAATTTGATAAAAAGTTGTTCAGACCATGGTGGGAATGTACACGATCCTCCTAAAAACCCGCAAAATGAAAAGGGTTTTTCTGCCTCTATAAATGAAGCCCGAATCTGAAAGTACAGCTGCACACCTGCAACCTACACACAGAGAACAGAGGGAAATGTGTTTGGATTGGGGGTTTGCCTTTAGGTCAAACCCTAGTTTTGGAATTAACCAAGTAATGAAAGAAAGCAGATGTAAATGAAAGACTGAATTGTAAATCATGTCAAGGGAGGTTGTAGTAGCAATGTTGATTGATATTCTTGTGTGGAATTGAATGTTGAAATCAATCTCCTCTTCAATGGTTGAATCTTTGACTTGAATGCAACACCTAGCCTTGAAGGGAGACTTGAGAATGCTCAATGCTGGAAAAGAATGCTTGAATGCTTAAATGCTCTTGAATGCTTGATCGCTTGTGAATTTCCCACTCATCCCACTTATTGAACTTATGCAAATGAGAAGATGAATGCCCCTTAAATACATGTTTGAAGGATTTGAATTTCATCATGGGCCGACATCGGGGAGATTTCCCACTCACTGCACAACCCACAATGCTTGCTCTAGAAAGGTCCTGCCCCAAAATAGGGCAGGGACAGGGGTGCCACGCCCCTATCCTGGGAGGAAAAGGGTGACATGCCCCTATCCAAGGGGGGACAGTGGCACCATGCCCCTGTCCTACCCCTTTCTATAGGACAGAGTGCATACAGGGTGGTGCGGAGGCCAAGGGAGAAGCTAATTCTAATGGTTTGAGCAATCTTCGGTCTCCGATCAGGCTAGAGGATTAGAGTTTGCATGCATGAGGACCCTAATGCAGTCGTAAATTGCTAGGGTCACAATTTTATGACACTACATTTAGCCCCTACTTTAGCAGGAGTATCAGCGTATGCCAATACTGTCAGTAAAGTACAAGGAAACAAGATTGAAAGAATTTCACCACGTCAAGGAGGCAAGATGCACCAAGCCCCCAGTGGACTTAGGATCTTACAAATTTGATTGAAAAATTAAAAAGGAAGATCAAGAAGGGGAGAACCATGACTGCAAGTAGAAAAGTTCCCTTCACTATGAATCATGAAAGTAAGGACACAAAAGATTACAAAGCAAAGAAAAATTTACTAAGTAATTCTAAGTATCACAAGAAGGAAAGTATGAGCGGAGTGTATGCCCCCATGTTAAAGCGATCACATGCGCCTTATCGAGAGCGATTGCTTTAAGGTAGGATACACCCAAGAGGGAGAGAAGAGAGGGAGCACGTTATCACAAGTATTTATCCCCCAATCGAGTTATAAACCCAAGGATAATAAACACAAAATACAAGGTAGTGTTACTTTCCTCGGGGTCAATATGTTGTATGATAACTCATGTATATCATGTATGTATATGCATATAATAATCTTCATTCCCCAAAGAAGGACACTACCTTAGAAGAAAGGGAAGAAAGGGTGTCTTTTGAGTCAACATGGAAAGAGACCAAGAAAAGATCTGAATGCTTTGCATCGTCCCCAAGTAGACATTAAGGGAACAAAATAGAAGAACAGGGATACATATAGAAGAATGGTCACAAAAAGAGAAAGAAAGGAGAGAAAGATCTATAGTAATAATATTACTAATCTAGCATGACATCCACCTCCCGATCTTGTTGATCACTATTTCAGGAAGGTGAGCAACATGCTAGAGGAGCGACATTGAGCACATCAGATGGAGCTATCACAAGATCCAAACAAGGACTATGAACATGTTGTATGTCACTTTGTTCGATTCTAGGAGCTAGGATTAAAGTTTGTGAAAACTCATCCGATAAATGTTTGTCCACATCAATATATTCATGCTCACTATCAGAAGCATTAGGAGTTGTATTTTTATCATGAATAACATTTTCACCCATTTCGTCATCAAAGTTTAAAGCAAGAGCAGCAAGAACATGAATAGGAGTAAAACCATCACATGTTTTATGTAATTTATGATTGGGAGATGTTGGTTGAAAATCTTGCTTAGGAGAAAAGGGAATCATGTCAACTGTTGCAGTTTGAGGAGAATGAGTATTTTGAGGGATAGCTTCATGTTCTCGAACACGGTGTCTTTGTTGGCGTTCTCTTGCATAATGATTTCGTCGAGTCTTAGTGAAAGGCTGAGAAGAAGGAGGAACCTCTAAAGAAGTAAGAATGGCTTTCTCCTTTATGGTGGGAGGTTTAGGTTGAGGTCTTTTCGGTTGAACAATAGGAGAAGTAAGCCTCTTCTCTCGATAAGAGGAAAGAGGTGGAACTGCACCATATAAAGGAGGAATATTAGGTGTAGGAAGGAGACCAAGTCCATCATGAGGAGGAATCTTGTTGTTCCTCTTAAGAGAAGGTAAAGTCACATCTATAGGTATAGGTATAACCTTAGGAGGAATAGGTATAAGGTATAGGTATAACCTTAGGAGGAATCTTGTTGTTCCTCTTAAGAGAAGGTAAAATCACATCTATAGGAGTAGGTCGATAATTTTCCTTAGGAGGGAAATTTGTTCTATCCGAGAGGGGAAGAACCTCATCTTGAAGAATAATAGGAATGTCAAGTGTTGGAAATCTAGGTTGACTTAAGGATAAGATCATATCATTCTTCCATTTTTGATAAGATTGAAAAAGAGCAACACTCCTTGATGGGAGAGATTGAAATTGTTTGGGCCAAAAGAGATCAATAGGAACACCAGGGCTTTTGTCGGATGGAAAAAATAAGCTATGGTTAATAGTGATGATTTCTCCATTGTGAGGAAATTTAAGACACTTGTGGATTGGAGAAGCAATAGCCTTCATGGAAGATAGCCAAGGATAGCCCAACTTCACATGGAATTGCTCAGAAGAAGGTATGATAACAAAGTTAAGATCCATGGATTTAGTATGGACCTCAACAGGAAGGGTGATAGAACCAATGGTAGGACAAGAGAAGCCATCAAATAACTTCACAAATACATTAGAAGAATCATATAATGGTTTATGCAATCGTGAAGTGAAAAGATACTCTTTAGTTATGACATTAACTATGCAAGCGGGATCAATCAAGGAACCACGGCAAGGGATATCGTTAACCTTTGCAACTATGTATAAAGGGCCATCGGGTGTTGTAATGGTCTCACTGGGGTCAAATGTAATACAAGGATTGTTAGAATATTTAATCTTTACTTAGCTTAGGTTTATTTTTATTTAGTTTAGGATATTCCTTTGGAATTCCTACATGTAATTTGTCCTCTAGTACATGTGTGAGGACAAGTCATTTCTTTTATTTTCCTTTATTAAGGAATATTAGATTTCCTCCATAAGAGGATGTGGACACATGGCACACACATTTTATGAATGGTGGCATTCATAGATTTGGGAGTTACTTTGTAACTCCTCTCCTCATCTCTATTTAAGAGATGTCTCCTCTCTCATTTCTTCTTAATGACAATATTGTAAAGAGCTTCTTGCTCTCTCTCTCTCTCTCTCTCATTTTTAGGCATTGCCTCATTCATAATATCACAAGGGGTTTTTCTTTGCTTTTCCCCTTTCAAAAGTTCTTGTGCCTCCTTCTTCACATTTGGGTGATGCTCCAAGGTTTTTGCTTTTCTCTTGGTAACAATTACTTCATCATAAACTTTCTTGGATTAATTTTCCTTTCCTTGCTCTTTTATTTCCTTTCATGGTATCAGAGCAGGTTTCTAATCCTTGTTTTAAGTTGACATTGATGAAGGTTACCATTCTGTGGAGTTCACCTTGTTGGAGGCATTATTGAGAGGAGAAGAAGTTCTTTTCTAATATTTTCTATTGTGCAGGTTTTGGTTTCAGATTTTTAATTTTTTTTTCAAACTTGTTAACAAGTTTGCCTGCAGGTTTAATCTCCTATTCTAGTTAGTTTTTATTAAAAAAAAAAGGGCTTTGGAAGGCTTGCCGCCAAAGTTCCTTCTTTCTAGTTTAAATTTAATTATTTTTAAAGTTTTGGAAGGCTTGCCGCCAAAACTCCGGTGCTAACTTCTTTTCTTGCATACTTTAGATTTCATATTCATTTGTTTTGGAAGGCTTGCCGCCAAAACAGTTTCATCATAAAGTTGTTTCTCTGATTCATATTGCAGGTTCTCACATTTTGTTTACTTGCAAGCTTTTTTGATTAAAAAAAAGAAAATTAAGCTTCCCTGCAGGATTTTGTTATCAAATTTTCTCATTTTCTAACCTCATTCACAGAATACTAATTTTTTTTAATATCTATTGCTCTATTTCAATCTTTGTTTGTGCTTATTTCAACCTGGTTTACTTTACATAATAAATCTTACATTTCCTTACATAATAAATCTTACATTTACTTTACATACTAAACTGATCCTGTTTTTTTTAGTGCTGCTTGATGAATCTTTTTTTAGTGCTACTTGATTATACTCTTCAAAACTTGTAACTGTGTTAAATCCTTGCGAAGTAATGCAAAACAGATTGAAAATTAAAACACAGGAAAATACCTAGCGGCATTTGAATAGCTGAATAATTCCACTTATTAGATTTCCTCAAGTTATCTTCAATACTGTTTAACTGTATCAGCTTAAGCAAAACCCTCACTTGTGTCGAAAGAAACTCGGGCATATAGTCAATTTTTTTGTCTTGAAATCATAATGAACAAGTCTCTGCGAGCTTAAAAACTTATTAGATAGACAATATTTACCGCACATTTTTTTTTCTGTTCATTTGCTTTTTGGTTTAGTCATTTCATCGTCAAAAACAATCTGGATTAAACTCCAAAGTCTGGTCGTTCCTTGAGACTAGCCTCTGTAAGACACACGAAAGGACAGACAAAATGCGTGGCTGTTGAGTTTCTTTTATCCCCGCATTGATAAAATCACAGTCTGACACTCTCCCAACTGAGCTATCCCCGCATTCCATCCTCAGAATCGAGACCGCCCTCCATCATCATCTGCTTCTCTCGCTGATCCAAATCCGCCAAAATCGCCGGTATTCTTGCATTAAATACACATTATCGCTGCCCTCAGAAGCAGCAGAAAACGGAGAAGAAGTTTCCCGAGAGCATAGAAAAGTTGTTTCAAAAATTGAAGAAGTTTCCCAAGAGCATAGAACAGCCGCCTCCCAGTATTCAGTCTGGTTACGTAAGCCGCCGTTTCTCCAAGAGCTTTCCCTATTTAATCTCAACTTCTGTGGAAAACCCAAATCATTATCTGCAACTTCTGTGTATTCCCTGCAAATCATCATAACCTGCATGCTTCATAATTTTCTTGTCATTCAACGCCTCCTACTAATAGCGTGGCAAGTGTTCAGCCCATCATACCTTGTATCAAAACGCCTCTGTCTTTGAATCAATCAAAACGCCTTTGTCTTTGAATCAATCATTTTTCTTACCAGTAGCTTGTACGTTTGATTCCTTTGTAACAGTTTATTACATGCGTTATTTCTGAAAAATTTATTAGTTCGTATTTCATTTCATGCCATTAGTCTTTAAAAGTCTTACTCTTTAAATGTTTGGAAGTTTAAGTCTTTATCTTCCAAGTATAAAGTACAGCTTACTTTATTTAAAATAAAAAGTTTAAGTTCTTTTCTTATTAATTCATACATTAAAAAGTTTATACATATTTTTAATATATAAAAAGTTTTTTAAAGTTTTTTTTAAAAACAATTTTTTTTAATTATATAAACTTTTTTTATATAAATAGTTTCTTTCTAATTAAAAATTTAAAGTTTTTTAATAAAGTTTGTTTAACTAAAATTTAAGTTTTTAAAATTTATTATTACAAATTTCAAATTAATATTTTATTCTTTTTTCATAAATATTTTTAAATATTTTGTTATTTTAAAAAATAAAATAAAATAAAATAAAAAAAATTTGTTAATCAAATTTGGTTAGTTTTTTAATCAATGAGGTTAAATTTTATTTTATTTTTATCCAAGAGGGCATTTTTTTTCAATATTAAGCATAATTTGTTCATTATTTTGCTATCATGTCTACATTAATTCCGGAAATTAAATTAAATAGTTCCAATTATCATTCATGGAAAACACATATCTCGTTTATCTTTCGTTTCAAACACCTTTTGGATGTTGCGACTGATAAAACATTTGAACCCGCTACAACTGCTCCTCAAGCTGACCTAGATAGATGGAAGGCTCAAAATGAGGAAGCACTTGGTTTAATTGGTATTTCAATGGTTCTTGATTTGAATGTTTTAATTGGAAATTGTACAAAAGCGCATGAAGCTTGGAAAATTTTAAAAACTACTTATGATAGCTCAAATGAATCCCGAAAAATTCAACTTCAAGATCAACTTGAAGATCTAAGGTATACGGATTTTAAAACTATGGATGAATTCTTATTAAAGTTTGATTCTGTTAATAGTCAATTAACTGGTTTAGGAGTTACTCTTGCTGATTTACATTTAATTCATCTTATTCTTAAAAAATGTCTTCCTCGTCAATTTCAACAATTTATTACGAATATTCATGCTCAACTTGCTATTCCTAGCTTAGCTACTCAATTAACATATGATATTTTTCGTAATTTATTGCGTCAAGAGGAAGCTAAATTAATTCAATTTGGTACTCTTAAAAGTAGTGAACATGCTTTTATGTCTAAAAATCAAAATCATAATAATAATTTTAGATCCAATAATAATAAACATAATCATAATCATAATAATAATCACAAATCTCCTAATTATCAATCTCATTCTAAATCCTATCATAATAATTCTCATAATAATAATCATAATAATAATCACAATAATCAAAGGAATAATTCTCAAACAAGACCCCATTGCACATATTGTGGGAAAGATGGACATATTACTAATAATTGTTTTAAGAAACAAAATGGTAAAAAGCCCATGAATCAAAATAATCAAAATAATCAACATAAACCTCATTATAAGAAAGGTAATAATAATGGTAATTCATCTCGTCATGCATTTACATGTACTTATAATGTTTCTCAACCACTTGAGTGGATTATTGATTCTGGTGCATCTCAACATGTTACTTCTCATAAAGAATGTTTTGAATCTTTGCATCCTGATACTTCTAATATTCCTGTTCAATTAGCTAATAATCATAGTTGTAAAGTTGAAGCTATTGGTGATGTGAATGTTCCTAATGGGAAATTACATGATGTTCTTTATGTTCCTGAATTAAAATCAAATTTGATTTCAGTTCCTAAAATTTGTCAAGATTATAAAATTAACTTTTATAGGGGCGTATGTTATATCATTGATCCAAACACTAATCATGTTATTGCTACTGCTAAAATGGATAGTGATAACTTATTCAAGTTCTATGAATTTGCTCCTCCAAAGTATTCTTTGCTTACTACTGTTGATTTTACTATATGGCATGAAAGACTTGGCCATCTCAATTCTGATTATATTTCATTGATGCAAAAAGCAAATATGGTTGATGGATTGCCTAGTATTGTTCCTTCTCAAATTGTTTGCAATGGTTGCATGAGTGGTAAGATGCATAGGGAACCCTTTCCTCATGGTCAATCTTGGAGGGCATATACTAAATTGCATCTAGTTCATAGTGATCTCTTGGGTCCCATGGAGAATCCCTGCATCCAAGGTTCAAGGTATGCACTTACCTTTGTTGATGATTTTTCCAGGAGAACATGGATATATTTCCTTCATAGTAAGGATCAAGTGCTTGATGTTTTTACTGAATTTCATATGTTTGTAGAAAGGCAATCTGGTTCTAAAATTAAGATTCTTCGTACTGACAATGGAAGAGAATATGTCAATAATGCATTTAATGCTTATTTGAAATCTTTTGGAATTAAACATGAGCTTACCGTTCCTTATACACCACAACAAAATGGTGTGGCAGAACGGAAGCATAGGACAATTGTTGAAATGGCTAGATGTTTATTGCATGCTAAAAATATGGATTACAAGTTTTGGGTTGAAGCTATGGCTTGTGCAACATATTTAATTAATAGAACACCTACCAAAGCCTTAAAGGATAAAACTCCTGAAGAAGCTTGGTCTGGTAGAAAGCCTAATTTGCAGAATTTAAGAATTTTTGGTTCCATAGCTTATGTTCACAAACCTAAGGAGAAAAGAAAAAAATTAGATGCTAAATCTTCTCCTTTTATTTTTGTTGGTTATGATGAAAATACTAAAGGTTATAGAGTTTACAATCCTATTACTAACAAGGTAAAAGTTGCAAGAGATGTTTGTATTGCAGAAAAGGGCATTCATGATTGTTCTAAAGTGGAGGATGATGAACTTGGTCAAACCAAAGTTGTGCTTGTGGAGGACCAACCTCCTTCTCTTAACCCTACTCCTAATGCATCTCTTTCTATTCCTTCTAGTGATAGTGATGATGATAATAATAACTCTACTCCTCATGACTCTTCTTCTAGTGATGAATCCATTACTTCTAAAAGAAGACCTAAATGGTTTAAATCTTTAATTCAAGATAGTGATGAATACTTAGCTAGAATGGATAAACTTCAAGCTAGGAGAGTTAATTATTGTAATTATGCTTTAATGACTACTATTATGAATTCTAATGATCCTAAAACATTTGATCAAGCTAAAAATCAACCGCATTGGCAAAAAGCAATGAAGGAAGAATATGATATTTTAACTTCTAACCAAACTTGGGATTTAGTTCCCTTGCCTCATGGTAAAAATCTTGTTTCTTGCAAGTGGCTTTATAAAACCAAATTGAATGCTAATAATCAAGTTAGTAAATTTAAAGCTAGATTAGTTGCTAGAGGTTTTTCTCAAATTGAAGGCTTAGATTATACTGAAACTTTTGCTCCTGTTGCTAAAATGCCTACAATTAAACTTGTGCTTGCTTTAGCTTCTAGAATGAATTGGCCTATTCACCAAATGGATGTTAAAAGTGCTTTTCTTAATGGTGATTTACATGAGGAAATTTATATGTCTCAACCTCCTGGTTTTATTAAAGAAGGTAATGCACACTTAGTTTGTAAATTAAAGAAATCAATTTATGGATTAAAGCAATCTCCTAGGGAGTGGTATTCAAAGATTAATGAATTCTTTCTTTCTCAAGGCTTTATTAGAAGTAAAAATGATCCTAACTTGTATATTAAACATAGTGAAGATGATATTATAATTATTATCTTGTATGTAGATGATTTGATTCTTACTTCAAGTTCCAATACTTTGATTTCTGATATTAAGTTTCAACTTAATCAAAAATTTCAAATGATTGATTTAGGTCTTCTACATTATTTCTTAGGAATGCAAATTTGGCAAACCTCTAAAGGAATTTTCTTATCTCAAAGTAAATATGCTCAAGATCTCATAGATAAGTTTAAAATGAATGATGCTCATCATGTTTCAATTCCTATTGAATTAGGCACTAAGTTAATGCTTGATATGCAAACTCCTCTTGTTGATCCTACTTTGTATAGACAATTAGTTGGAAGTTTAAATTATTTAACTCTTACTAGGCCAGATATTGCTTATAGTGTTGGTTTGGTTTCAAGATTCATGTCTAAACCTCAACAAACACACTTTAAAGTTGCTAAACGAATTTTAAGATATATTAAAGGAACTATTATTGTAGGTTTGTTTTATGATGCAAATTCCAACTTTACTTTAAAAGGTTTTACTGATTCCGATCTAGGTGGAGATCCCAATGATGGGAAATCTACTTGTGGTTATTGTTTTTTTGTTGGTTCAGGAGCAATTTCTTGGAATAGTAAAAAGCAACAATCTACCTCTCTTGGATCCACTGAAGCTGAGTACAAAGGATGCACCAATGCTTCCAAAGAAGTCTTGTGGCTTAGAAGACTACTTGAAGATTTGGGTCTACCTCAACACAAACCAACTCCATTGTATTGTGACAACCAAAGTGCCATTGCCTTGGCTAAAAATCCCTTTTTCCATGCAAGGACAAAACACATTGCTCTCCAACACCACTTTATTAGAGAAAAAATTGAAGACAAGCAAGTTTCACTCCTCTATTGCAAGGGGGAAGACCAAGTTGCAGATATTTTGACCAAGCCACTTTGTAAAGAAAACTTCCAATTTCATTGTAAAAATCTTGGATTACAACCCATTGAAGGATTTGATGTAAGCTCCCCAAGTAAAGCTTAAGGGGGGGTGTTAGAATATTTAATCTTTACTTAGCTTAGGTTTATTTTTATTTAGTTTAGGATATTCCTTTGGAATTCCTACATGTAATTTGTCCTCTAGTACATGTGTGAGGACAAGTCATTTCTTTTATTTTCCTTTATTAAGGAATATTAGATTTCCTCCATAAGAGGATGTGGACACATGGCACACACATTTTATGAATGGTGGCATTCATAGATTTGGGAGTTACTTTGTAACTCCTCTCCTCATCTCTATTTAAGAGATGTCTCCTCTCTCATTTCTTCTTAATGACAATATTGTAAAGAGCTTCTTGCTCTCTCTCTCTCTCTCTCTCTCTCTCATTTTTAGGCATTGCCTCATTCATAATATCACAAGGGGCTTTTCTTTGCTTTTCCCCTTTCAAAAGTTCTTGTGCCTCCTTCTTCACATTTGGGTGATGCTCCAAGGTTTTTGCTTTTCTCTTGGTAACAATTACTTCATCATAAACTTTCTTGGATTAATTTTCCTTTCCTTGCTCTTTTATTTCCTTTCAAGGATCCTTAGGAAAATCTTGTGTTTCTACCATATTAACAAAATTAAGAGCCATACAAATGAGTGTTTCAGAAGAGAGAGAATTGGGCACAATCTCAAAAATGTTAGAGGTATGAGATGGCAAGGGATCAGTGAAAATATTAAGATTTTGATTAGGAGGAACAACTGATTTATTCCCTTTATCATTCACACCTGTCACAGATATCGTATATTATCAATCACATCTTGAACCTTATGTCTCAATGGAAAAACTTTCTCAGTATCATGATCAGGCTGACGATGAAATTGGCAAAAGGAATTGTTATCAAAATGAGGAGATGCAAGTTTGGAAGGATCAACTTGTTTTATAGGAGGGAGTCTGATAACATTTCTGTGCAATAACTAAGACATAATACTATGCAAAGATTCATTCAAAGGAGTAAACTGTCTTTCTCTTTGGAAAAATTTAGAAATAGGAGGCACACCTGTTGTAGCATTCACATGGTTGTTGTTGATTGGACCATTGAAATTGATGAAGCTTTTCGTTGGTTTGAACTTCCCAAACGGTTGTTGAACACCCTCCCCCTTATCACTCAGAGCCATAGGAGTGGATTGCTCCATTTGACTCTCTACTTAGAGCATTCCCATGTTTCCAAAATGTTGTTTACAAGAACCCTAACATTGGCGTAATAAAGTTACCATTCATGGACATGAATGTATCCTTATTACATGAATCTTATCCCATAATATTTGAAAACAACAAAATTTCTTATAATGTGAGATAGAAACATGACTACTTTTCTTCAATCAATTCGTCTATTAATATAAGCTAAGAGGTGGTTTAGAACACCATAGCAGCACTATCTAGCAAGATATTCATAAAGGATTCTTTCAAGAGTTAGAGATAAAATTGTTGCAAATCAATTGTTATCACATTTATAAATAATGGGGTTAGTGATTATGTTGAACATTCACTTCATTCACTTGCCTTGTTGTAAATAAAAAACTTGAGATTTCCAATTCTATTATAGGATTGTTTGGCTCCTATTTCCCAATGCAAGGGTGCAATACAATCACAACCACATTGATATTAACCCCTATCCACCCCAACCAAGTGGGCTCCAATACTCTATCTCTGAGGGAAATCTCTGAGTACACTTCCCACGGTTTCCTATGCAAATACATTTCCTACTTGCAAAAAAATGATTTGCCATTTACTTGTAAGCACGTGGGAGGCTACTTGTCTGATCGTATTTACTCACAATTTTTCATTGTTTTACCGCTTCCTCACCAGTGTCCGTGCAAAAAATCCCGCACACCACTTCACCCTTTCTTGGCCGTCACCGCTTCCCGTGCAAAAAATCTTGTACAAATATATGGAGTACAACTACTTCTACTGCCAGTGAACATGTAATACTATACAAGTTGCATTTAATTTGCTTTGACTTTCAATAGTTTTTAAAAACATGAAGTCTGACACATTCTTCATTCTATTTGTGCAAGGTATTTATCGATATTAGTAAAAAGTAATAGATCCCTAGCCAAGGAAGAATCATTGAAGGCATTGAGAAATCTATCTCAAAAGAGGGAGTTTGATTAATTAAACAATATCAACTCATATTATGATTAAGACATAGTCAAGCAATAATCAATCTGAATTAGTGTAGCAACAATTTAAATGATCATTAAGCATCCGATCAACATCAACTATTGTTATGTATTACCAACCAAAAGCATATCAATCCTAGGAGTAAGTTGAGTAATCCAATGACTAGTCATAATTACTAGTTAGACAGAGATAGCGATTTATGATGACATACCAATTTGGTATGAAAGGAAGAGCTTCATAGTCACATCTACCTATGCTCTTTTATCTATATCGAATAAAATGTAGTTGCTAGTAATATGCATTCATAAATGAATGATTTTTTCTTTATGATAGCTAAACTTCTAATAAAAAACTCTTCATGATTTTATATATAATTTTTTTAATTATATTTTGAATTTTAAAAATAATTTATTTTAATCAATAATACATAAGTTGCATTTATTTCGATTTGATTTTTAGTATTTTTAAAATGTAAAATTTTATTATTATTTTATAAAATTAGATTTTAAATTTTAAAAATAATTAATTTTAATTTCTTTGATATTTTTTATGCTTTCTTAAGATCTCGGGTTTGGAAAATACTTGACGTAAAATACGTATGGTTTGTCTACCCATTCACGTATTAATATATGTTTCTTTTTAAGATTTGATTCTTATTATTATTTTTTATTAAGTAGTGTTTCACCTTAAATACGTCTAGTCAAATTCATCTCTCACTTTGCTCCATCTTTGCACCAATGGTCTCATGGTATAATAGTACCCTGCTATAGTACAAAGCCGAGTTTGACTCCCGACTAGTGCATTTGCATTGTGTGTTTTTTGTTTGGACCTGCAATATGTTTTGAAGGAAATTTGCACCACCCATTTTACACCCTCTCTTACTCTTGATCGGCCCTCAGTTACTAGGCCCCTCCTCTTTTACCATATGGATAATATCTTATTTTGAACAATGTCATATTATGATGTCAAATTTATTGACTCATCTACCTTGTTCAACTTGATTTAACGTATCTTGAAAAAGTCTTAAAAAAATATTATCAAACAAGATAGAATTATTTATTGCTTATATGAAAGAGACGTTTGGACAAAGACCACCAAGTTAACCATTTGCAAGCTTCCCCACTCCCAACATTTAGTGCACATGGTTTATATTAGCAAGGTTTTGAAGGTAGGTTAAAATAGTTTTTAAATAAATTAGCATTGAGTATAGTTAATAATTTGGTGTAATGTGGTTAGTTATTAGATATGATATATTTTTAAAATAATTTGAATTATATGAATATTAAATAAATAATAAAGACAATTATAATACTATTTTAGTATATAAAATAAATATAATAATATAAATATATAATTATACTAATAATATATAAAAATATTATAAAAAATAATAGATAGTAACATATAATTGTAATATAATTTTTATAATAAAATATATTTATAAATAATTAACAAATAGATGAAAATATTAAATATCTATATATTTATTATTTTTCTTACATCATCTTAAAACATGTATAACATTCATAGACATTAAGTTTCCACAATCCATGAAATATTGCTCAACTATTTTCCGGAATCAATTGTGTAAAAAAAATAAAATTGAATCAACATTTTGGATCACACTCTATGATCCATCATCAAAATGAAACAAGTTAGAGATTACAGAGTGTGATCTGTAACGTTGATGCAAAAAAAAAAATTACACAATCGATTCTAGAAATAGCTGAGCAATATGTATAACATTCAAAAATAAATAAGAAATCTCATGTTGGTAGTCTATAATTAAATCAACATTCTTAATATTTCTAAACATGCATTGCATTTAAATGTAACCCATCATTGGCACATGATAGTTCACTTCACATGCGTAAAATTTGTAATTGTGGATCATATATGCAAATGTACTGAATAATAGGCACAATCCAACTCATTTTACATATAAAAGGTTAGTTAATTGTTGTCATTATAACAGCCAATGAGAGATTGTTGGCATTTCAATAAGGATATTGAGAAGGTTGTTGATGATTATGGATATAATTGATTAAGGATGTTTACTGTCTTAATATTATTATTTTGTCATTGATGTCAAGAAATTGATTTTCTAATTCAGTATGATGTTGCCATATCTTAAGAAGTATGATTTGGTGAGTATAAAGATGTTGGTAAAAGACAGAGAAAGAATGTGATGAATAAGGGGAGGAATAAGTTATTCAATGGGCAACTATTACCGAGTTAGACAATGATGAGATCATGATGTTTAGATTATTTTGATATCCTACATATGTTGTTGATTGTAAGGTTAATACTATACTATGTTACCGAGCAAAGAACCTAGTCGGTAAACCCTAAGGAACCTAGTCGGTAAACCCTAAGGTTATCGCTATCAGTTAATGAAGGCAGAATGTCTACCGAGTGAAGTTTAGTATTTACTGAGTTGCAACCAAGTAATAACAAAATGCATTGAATGAGTTGGTTATGATTAAATGATTGTTACAATGTGTATAAAGGTTGTTAAGGATCTATGGCAAAGGAAGATCACTAGGAAGATCTACAGCTCAGATTGAACCGCAATACCCTAGCACAAGTTCCAAGAAATGTATGCAAGTTCCAAGGCGGGGTAAAACGTTTTGAAGATCTGATGGCTATGATTGATCATGGGAAATGTGATCAAGGAGATTAAGCGGTTGGCAAATTGTTTATAAATAAGGAACTGTTGATAAACAATGTATGCGGGCAAGCGTATGCACAAGGATGCTACATAGTGATTACCGAGCATAGAAGCTTGAAGACCTGTTTTGAATAACAGAGTATAGAGCCCAGTAGATGGACAAGATAAGTCCTATGACTAGATTGTATTGAGCAAATAAGAATCTGCTTTAGCATTTTTAGATGTGAAGTTGCAGATAGATTTTTATTATTGTTATTTTGTAAAGTGACAGAAAATATCTGAACCGAGTGGACTTAACAGTCTTATTTGTAAAACCCTCTAGCAAGGTGACATTCTGATTGAGTGTTTGAAATCCTTTAACAGTGTCACTTCTAACAAGGTGAAGATCATAACAGATTTGAGGGAAATCCCTTAACTAGGTCACATCTAGCAATGCGTTTGTAATCTTTAACAGGATTTGCTTTTAACCGAGCATACTCTAGAAGAGTATATTTCTTAGTGGGTCTGAAATCCCACAATGGTTTTTCCCTATTTGGGTTTCCACGTTAAATCTGGTGTTACGAGTGTTATGATGTTTATATGCTTATGAGTTTACATGTTTAGCAGTTTTGGTTATATTACTGAAGTATATGTTACCGAGGTTGAATCTGTTATTTTTATGGAAGATTAAGTTTGTATGATTCACCCCCCCCTCTCATCTTATCAGCTTGACATCTGTACATAACATTAAGTATCAGAACTATCAATTGGTATTAGAGCTTTGGACTCCAGAAGAAAAAGTTTAAAGTTACTTGAGGCAAAGATCCAAAGATGTACAAGAGGGATGCACCAAAGCTGAACAAGTCAAGTTTCTCTACCTGACAAAAAAGGATGAAGTTGCACCTATCAGGAGTTGGAGAATATGTTGTATATTATCTGGAGAATGATTTCATTACACCGAGCACCTATCCATTGACAATGGAAGAGATAAAGGCAAAGCAAGAACATATCCAAGCAATGATTGAAATAACATCTGCATTGACCAACTTAGAGTTTAATGATCTAGAAGGTTGCAATGATGCAAAGGCAATGTGGGACAAGCTCACATCTGTGTATGGTGGAGATGAACATGTTCAAAGAGCAAAAGTGGATAGTCTAAGAGGACAACTTGAATCTATGAGGATGAATGAAGGCGAGAACATAACCCAGTACAGTACAAGACTAAAGGAGATTGTCAATTAAATCAAAGGAGCAGGTGGAACTATTGAAGAAAAGGATATAACAAGTAAGTTATTAAGAACCCTTCTACCAGCTTATGCAATCCGAGTCTCTGCAAGCAATGAATTTAGGTCTGTACCCAATATGCCAATTTCTTTAGATGCTACTATTGGTAAGCTACATGCATTTGAGTTAAGTTATTTTGATAACAGTGGGTCATCGGTAAATAAAGTTGAATCTGCATTTAGTTCTTTTCATATTGGTGAATCTGATGATTACAATGATAGAATGAGTAAGTACACTGAAGGGGATCACAGTGGAGCAAGTGAGAGATTTCGCAAGAACATGGAAAAAGTACACAAAATGTATGAGGAAATAAAAAAGCAAGAAGAGTTTGAAGCACTATTAGCCAGAAGGTTACCGAGAGGCAAAGGTAAGTATAAAGGAAAACTACCTTTGAAATGTTTCAATTGTGATAAGATAGGACATATGGCTTCTAACTATCCTAACAAAGATTCTACTGAAAAGAGAGATTACCGAGATGATAGACAGAAAGATAATCATTACAGAGGACACCGAGACTTCAGAAGAAAAGATAGAAAGTCATGCTTAATAGCCGACGAGGAATCCAATGATGATAAATCAGATGAAACTGATACAGAGGAAGTAGTTTATGTGGCTATCAAAGATGGATTAGATGAAGAAAGGCATGAAGAAAAATCCCTAATATCTCACATAAATACTAATGATTCTTGGATCATAGATAGTGGATGCTCACATCACATGACAGGGGATAAACACAAGTTTGTTATATTAGAAGATTATGATAGAGGCTATGTAAGATTTGGTAATGATGCACCATGTCTAGTAAAAGGTAAAGGATCTATATCACTTCTTGACAATGCAAAATGCAATGATGTTTATTGGGTTGAAGGTTTGAAATACAATTTGTTGAGTGTAGCACAGCGAAACAACATAGGTTACCGAATATAATTTAAGAAAGGAATTGTCAAAGTTCATGACAAGCATGGAAAGTTAGCTCCTACCAGGACACAAACAAAAGGTAACACATTTCACCTTGACTCAACTCGGAATAAGTGTCTATATGCAAAGATAGATCATACCTGGTTATGGCATAAAAGGTTTTGTCATGTAAATTTTGATAATCTGATAAAAATAAGCAAGAAGCACCAAGTAAGAGGTCTACCGAGTCTTGAAAAACCTGAGAATGCTATGTGTCGAGGATGCCAGATGGGTAAAATGACAAGATCAAGATTTACAAGTAAGTCCTACACTTCTAAGGGATTTTTAGATCTTGTGCACACTGATCTTTGTGGTCCTATGAAAGCTCAAAGTTATCATGGTGATAAATATTTCATATTATTTGTCGATGATTACTCAAGGATGATGTCAGTAATGTTTTTAAAAGAAAAATCAGAAGCTTTTCAAATGTTTAAATGGTACAAGGCAAGAGTTGAAAATGAAATAGGAAGACAACTGAAATGTCTTAGATCAGACAGAGGAGGAGAGTTCACATCTAATGAGTTCAAATTATTTTGCAATGATCATGGTATTAAAAGACAAGTCTCTGCACTGAGAACTCCACAACAAAATGGGATAGCTGAGAGAAGAAACAGATCTATTGTGGATTGTGGCAGAACCCTGATGATTGAAAAGAAAGTGCCACAAACATTTTGGAGAGAAGCAATAAGCACAACAGTTTACACCTTGAACCGAGTACAACTGAAGAAAGGAACTTTGAAGACACCATATGAGATCTGGTATGACAAGAAGCCTAATGTAAGTTATTTTAAAATCTTTGGAAGTAGATGCTATGTTCACAAAGATGATAGAAATGGCAAGTTTGATCAGAAAAGTGAAGAAGGAACATTTCTTGGTTATTCTTCTAGAAGTAAAGCATTTAAATGTCTGATCAAATCATCTAACAAAATAGTAGAAAGTGCAAATGTGAAAATTGATGAATTTGCAAAAAGAAATGATGAAGGAAACTCCAAGGAACTAGAAGATTATGAAGGATTTGTCTATGTTCAACTGACAAGTCTTACCGACAGAACTATTGAAGAAAATGAAGAGAATATCCAGTTACCGAGTGATGAAGAAGATCATATAGAGCCTACCGAGCCTGTATTAGCCAAGTATGTCAGAAGACATCATGCATCAAGTCAGATTATAGGAGATAAGAATGATCCAGTGATGACAAGGAACAAACTGAGACAGAACACATGTCTGATATCTGAATTTGAACCAAGAATAGTGAAAGAGGCATTTAACAGTGAAGATTGGATAAATGCTATGATAGAAGAGATTGATCAAATCAAGAAGAATGACACATGGACACTGGTCCCAAGACCGAAGGACAAAAATGTAATCAATACAAAGTGGATTTTCAGAAACAAGCTGAATGAAAAAGGTAAGGTCATTCGAAATAAAGCAAGATTAGTTTGCAAAGGTTATGCCCAAGAAGAAGGAATTGATTATGGTGAGACTTTTGCACTTGTGGCAAGACTTGAAGGAGTAAGAACATTGTTGGCATATGCTGCTTACAAGAATTTCAAGGTATATCAAATGGATGTCAAATCTGCATTTTTAAATGGTATATTAGAAGAAGAAGTTTTTATTGAACAACCTGAAGGATTTTTTGAAGACAAGAATATAGATCAGGTATGTAAATTGAACAAAGCTTTATATGGTTTGAAACAAGCACCTAGAGCATGGTATGAAAGATTGCACTCTTATTTAATCAAGATTGGTTTTATAAGAACAAGTGAAAATAGTAACATGTACATGAAGAATGATGAAAATGGAATACTGCTCTCAGCCATATTTGTTGATGATATTATCTTTTGTGGAAATGACTCTCTATGCAAGAACTTTGGAAATGAAATGAGCAAAGAATTTGAGATGTCATTAATCGGTGAGATAAAGTATTTTATAGGTTTACAGATACTACAAATGAAAAATGATATTTTCATTACTCAATCCAAGTACATAAAGGAAATCTTGAAGAAATTTGGAATGGAGGATTCAAAACCAGTAAGTACTCCTATGACTACCAACTGTAAACTATCAAAGAATGATGAATCTGCATCTGTTGATGAGACACTTTACCGATCCATGATTGGAAAGCTACAATATGTTGTTCACAGTAGGCCAGATATAGCACATGCAGTAGGTATAGTTGCAAGATTTTCTGCAGATTCCAAGGAAACACACATGACAGCAATCAAGAGAATTTTCAGATACCTGAAAGGCACTAAAGATTATGGCTTAGTATATCAAAAAGGAAATGACTTTGATTTAAAAGTTTATACTGATGTTGATTGGGCAGGCAACATTGATGACAAAAGAAGCACAAGTGGAGGAGCTTTCTTTTTAGGAGAAAGACTAGTGAGTTGGCTTAGCAAGAAACAAGGATGTGTTTCATAGTCAACAGCAGAAGCTGAATATGTTGCTACAGCATTGAATTGTACCAATGTGGCACGGATCAAACAACTGTTGGATGGTATAAATGAGAAAGTTACCAAGCCAATAACTATATTCTGTGACAATACTAGTGCCATAAACATTTCAAAGAATCTTGTTATGCACTCTAAGACAAAGCACACATCTATCAAATATCATTATCTTAGAGAATAATTTCAAGAGAAGAAAGTGGTGTTGCAGTATGTTAGCATAAAGGAACAAATAGCAGATATCTTCACCAAGCCACTACCAAGGGACACTTTTGAGTATCTCTGAAGTCAGTTAGGGGTCCTGCCCCTATCTTCCATTCACTGACTAAGTTCATTGAAAGCATCAATTCAATGACTTTACAGAATATCTTTTAGGAGTTGATGTTGATTTACACACTTTAGGAGGTTTTCTAAAGGTGTGTAGGAAACAATAATAGGGAACAAGAATTGAAGACAAAATGCTCTGATCGAGACTAAGTTGACACATAACAACAAGAAATCACTTCATACAGGAAGAAATCATGTTTTAGTTCTTTACTTTTTGGCATTGTTGTCAAAGGGGGAGAAGACTAAAGTAAAGGGGAGAAGACTATTGTATGGGGAAGAAGACTGATGACAGGGGAAGAGCATTTTAGAATCTCACAACAATCCGAATTAATTAGGTCATATCAATTGGTTTTGCCATCAATGCCAAAGGGGGATATGTTGGCATTATAACAGACAATGAGAGATTGTTGGCATTCCAATTACAATGAGAGATTGTTGGCATTTCAATAAGGATATTGAGAAGGTTGTTAATGATTATGGATATAACTGATTAAGGATTTTTACTGTCTTAATATTATTATTTTGTCATTGATGTCAAGAAACTGATTTTCGAATTCAATATGATGTTGCCATATCTTAAGAAGTATGATTTGGTGAGTATAAAGATGTCGGTAAAAGACACAGAAAGAATGTGATGAATAAGGGGAGGAATAAGTTATTCAATGGGCAACTATTACCGAGTTAGACAATGATGAGATCATGATGTTTAGATTATTTTGATATCCTACATATGTTGTTGATTGTAAGGTTAATACTACACTATGTTACCGAGCAAAGAACCTAGTCGGTAAACCCTAAGGAACCTAGTCGATAAACCCTAAGGTTGTCGCTATTGGTTAATGAAGGCAGAATGTCTACCGAGTGAAGTTTAGTATTTACCGAGTTGCAACCGAGTAATAACAAAATGCATTGAATGAATAAAAGCATTATTTAATGAAGGAAGCTGATGAGCTGGTTATGATTAAATGATTGTTACAACGTGTATAAAGGTTGTTAAGGATCTATGGCAAAGGAAGATCGACAGGAAGATCTACAACTCAGATTAAACTGCAATACCCTAGCACAAGTTCCAAGAAATGTATGCAAGTTCCAAGGTGGGGTAAAACGTTTTCAGATCGAACGATACATTGAACCTAGTCAAGTTTGAAGATCTGATGGCTATGATTGATCATGGGAAATGTGATCAAGGAGATTAAGCGGTTGGCAAATTGTTTATAAATAAGGAACTGTTGATAAACAATGTATGCGGGCAAGCGTATGGACAAGGATGCTACATAGTGATTACCGAGCACAAAAGCTTGAAGACCTGTTTTGAATAATAGAGTATAGAGCCCAGCAGATGGACAAGATAAGTCCTATGACTAGATTGTATTGAGCAAATAAGAATCTGCTTTAGTATTTTTAGATGTGAAGTTGCAAATAGATTTTTGTTACTGTTATTTTGTAAAGTGACAGAAAATCTCTTAACCGAGTGGACTTAACAGTCTTATTTGTAAAACCCTCTAGCAAGGTGACATTCTGATTGAGTGTTTGAAATCCTTTAACAATGTCACTTCTAACAAGGTGAAGATCCTAACAGATCTGAGGGAAATCCCTTAACCAGGTCACATCTAGCAATGCGTTTGTAATCTTTAACAGGATTTGTTTTTAATCGAGCATACTCTAGAAGAGTATATTTCTTAGTGGGTCCAAAATCCCACAGTGGTTTTTCCCTATTTGGGTTTGCACGTTAAATCTGTTGTTACGAGTGTTATGATGTTTATATGCTTATGAGTTTACATGTTTAGTAGTTTTGGTTATATTACTGAAGTATATGTTACCGAGGTTGAATCTGTTGTTTTTATGGAAGATTAAGTTTGTATGATTCACCCCCCCCTCTCATCTTATCAGCTTGACATCTATACATAACATTAAGTATCAGAACTATCATTAACATGGAACATGATCAAATCTAACTTACAATTTACCTCACATTCTTTACAATTCTAAACATGGATCACAATAAATGTAACCCATAATTGGCACATTACAATTCACTACATATTCTTAAAATTCAAGTAACTATGGATTGTAGTAAAATGTAATGTATAATAGACATATTGCAATTCACTTGATATATTTGAGGGTTGTTAACATGGAACATGATCAAATATAACCCATCATCGATACCATACAAATTTTGTAATGTTCTAAAGTTTTTAAAGTCAAATACAATAAAACTGGCACCCTAAACTATTCTTTATTCAAAATCGTTTATGTAGTCATTGGATGAATGAGATTTTAATAGGAGGGAAAATACTTACTCTCTTTTCAATTTAAATGCTACTAGAATATTATATTAAGGTAATTATCTTAAAATGAATCTAAAACTAAATAGAAATTGATACCTTTAATACACACACACCATGCTTCTCCCTCTCTATATCTATATATATCTCTCACATATGCAATCCTCATTTCTCCCTCCCTATCCCTATCTCTCTATCTATCCCCCCCCCTCTCTCCTTCCCTCCTTCTCTACCTATCTCCATCCCTCCCTATCTCCCCATTTACCTTTGTCTATCTATTATCTCTCCATTTCTCTTCCCATATATAGCCATCTCTCTCTTTCCCTTCCCATATATATCTCTCTCTTTCTCTATCTCATCCTCTCTATAACTCCCTTTCTATCTCTCTATCTCTATCTTTTTCTCTCCCTCTCCCTCTCCCGCTCCCTCTCTCTCTCTCTATATATTCTTCTCCCTCTTCCTCTCTCCATTTATCATCATCTCTCTCTCTCTCCATATCCATATCCTTCTCCAACACCATCTCTATCTTCCTGTCTATCTCTATCTAATTACTCCTCTCTATCTCCCTTACTCTTCCCCCTCTATTTATCCCTCTTTCTAACCTTCTCTCTCCCACTCTATCCCTTTCTCCCTATTGCAAACATAACAAGACCATATTGGTAATACAACCCCCTTTACTACACAAATATATACAAAAATAAACCAAAATATTTCCTAATTGACATTCTACTCATATTCGGCGTACCCATTGCACACCAAGGTGCAATTGCTAGTTCTTAATTTTTAATTGAAGGGTAAATTGAGGTATGAATGGAAGATCAAGATTGATCTTTTATTGTATCAGTACTTCAATGGTAATTTGACTTTTTACTTTTTAATTTACTTTTCAACTTATCTTGTACTATAAGAATATGGAAAGGTACATTACAAAGAAGAATTATAAGAAGAATATGGCATAAGGATGTTGGGGCAGATGGAAAATGATAAAATGATAAAGATGGGTCAAAGGGGTAAAGAGGAAATGCATTGATAAAGGCCAGTAGAGTAAGATGTTAGCTCCCTTAATTAGAGTTTGAGGAAGAAAGAGAAGTAACAGGCATTATCATGGTTATCATAAAAAAAAAAAAATCTATAAACAAATTCAAAATATTTATGACTAATTATACACTATTGTTGTAACAATCATTTAGATACACCAAAGCTACAATGATCAATTGGATGCATCCAATCCTCAAGGTTAACATGCATTTAATTATTCCTTGAGCACACTATAATTCAATGAGATCCTTTTATAATTTTAGGGTAGAAATTTGCAAGTACAGGTTCCTTATAGCAAGATATCACTCAAATTTCATGATTAAGGCAGCTATTGCACACCTAAATCTCTACTTAGAGCATTCCCATGTTTCCAAAATGTTGTTTACAATAACCCTAACTTTGGTGAAATAAAGTTACCATTCATGGACATGAATGTATCCTTATTACACGAATCTTATCCCATAATATTTGAAAACAACAAAATTTCCTATAATGTGAGATAGAAACATGACTACTTTTCTTCAATGAATTCGTCTATTAATATAAGCTACGAGGTGGTTCAGAAGACCATAGAAGCAATATTTAGCAAGATATTCATAAAGGATTATTTCAAGAGTTAAAGATAAACTTGTTGCAAGTCAATTGTTATAACATTCATAAATAATGGGGTTAGTGATTATGTTGAACATTCACTTCATTCACTTGCCTTGTTGTAATTAAAAAATTTGAGATTTCCAATTCTATTATAGGATTGTTTGGCTAATATTTCCCAATTCAAGGGTGCAATACAATCACAACCACATTGATATTAACCCCTATCCACCCCAACCAAGTGGGCTCCAATACTCTATCTCTGAGGGAAATCTTGATGCCAAAGTTCTATGATGCAGTTTGTGACATGACTTAGTTTTTTTAAGATTGCTAGGTTGTCATAATTCACATGTATGTAGCTATGGGCTTGCTAGGTTATCATCATTCACATGTATGTAACTACAAACCCTGAATGACTCTTCATACATCACAAGTTATTCATAGTGGATAGCTTCTACACACATCTGAAGAATAATTCAACTAATTAGCCTAGAAATACATAGCATTCAATGGACAATAGAAAATAACTGATCTCTTATGCATAACCCTTCCTATTAATTAATGCAAACATTTTCCCATCCCTTCTCAATTGGAAAAGAAGAATGTGTGATCTCCCATAATACACCATGGATCCATCTATTTTCCCAGTTCCTTGCCAATAGTGACTACATACAATCATCCCATATAATTTGATACCTTCAACTAGGGGTAAGTGTGTACACACTAGAAACAATTGGTTATAACCAGATTCTCATAGTTCACCAAACCATTCAAGCCAATGAGTATAGACATCTATCAACTTCCATGCCAAGGTGCTCAGAAATGTTGGTCCAACCTGGTGCAGGATAGTTTTTAGCATCTAATATTTGCATGGTACTATTGAAAGATATCTAGGCCCTATCATACCATAGGAAACTATTGGCATCTAAAACATTTATGCTATTAGTGATAGCCAGCTAGTCCCTAAGCTATAGTGGTTATCTCATGGCATCTATCACCTACACGATAACGCTGATAACCAATGAAACTTATCTTGTAGCATAACACAGATAGCTCCTAATCATCTTTCACCTTCAGGGAACTCTTGAAAGCTAACTAAACCTTATGATATGGTGGATATTATTGGGCATCTATCACCTATATGATACTGGTGATATTCGACTATTTGTATCAAACTTGATCCTCACATGTAGTCATCTCACAACTAGGTAACTTTGATGAAATATTAAGGCATCATTCCACCTAGGATTCTTGCCAATGATTTTAGCCACCTAGGTGTTGGCAATTGGAGGAATTTATTATGTGTTGCATTGATGTTTTGTCATTGATGGCAACATTGACTATTTTGGTTGTTTACAGGCTTCCGGTAGGTTCCGGTAGAGTGGTTGGTTTATGATATTGATCTGATTTGCTTTGGCTTGTGGATTTGGTTTAGATCTGTCATTTATGTTATTCAGATGGGTATCATGATCAATTGGTTCGGGATTTGATGACTCAAGAGCTATCATCGGTTCTAGTAAGTCTTTTGGTCATTGGTAAGGGTTCTACCGACAGAGATTTGTTGAAGACCTTTTGATGCATGTGATAAGTGGTGTTGGTGCGAATTCTAGATGGCTTTCGGGATGACGTTGGTTATCTTGTTCATGTTCCTATTGATCAGTGGTGTTGGATTTGGGTCCGGACCGAATGCTATTTTATTCGGCTAGGTTATGGACCGGTTTATGTAACATGTTGGTGGATGATCCTGATGCATTACCGGTTGGGTTTATTGATTGGATTATGTTGTTTCGGTCTCAGGTCGACTTAGTTGATCATTAGATTGTGGGTTTAAGTTATTAATTTATTGTATTATCTTTTAGGTGGCTGACCTAATTATTTAGGTCTCGGGTTGGTATAAATATGATGTAAGATCTCTTTGTAGATCGTGGTCATATGTTATGGGATTATATGTGTGCGAATAAAGTTGTAATCATATGCAGAGGTTTTTGGTCGATCATAGGTAATCGAATTGGGTTGGTGAAAGAGGTTTAAGGCCTCTGGTACTAAGCTTAATCGAAACTGTACTCAGGCATAAGAGATGTTATTCTTTTAGTTCATTCTTCTTCTGGATTGTAGTCTAGATTTATTTTGTAGTCAGTGAGGCTTCTTTTGTGATGAGCAATGCACTCTAGGTTGTTGGCCTTCCTGCATGTGCCCTGCATGTGCAAGCCCCTTTTATTGTAATCACATACTTACTGCAGAAGTATTATCTGATTGTGGGTAGGCTTCCCACCGTGGTTTTTCCCTTTACTGGGTTTTCCACATACAAATCTTGGTGTTATCTTTTTTTGGATAGTTGGTAAATGTTATGTGGTTTATATTTGTGCTTAATTGTTATATCTCCTATTTCGGTAATAAGGTTTCAATGCTTAAATTTCTATAATCTATTGACAACTTATTCACCCTCCCCTCTTAGTTGTCTTCTGGTTATCTAAGTTGTCTAACAATTGGTATCAGCGCTTGATCCTCTCTGTAGAAGCTTAACCTCTTGAGGAAGATCCTATGGCATCTAATAGTGCAAGTTCATCAAGTTCATCTACTGTTGTTTTTCAGAGAGAAATTCCTAGGCTTGATGGAACAAATTACAGAATATGGAAGATTTGAATGGAGACTCATATTGTAGAGCTAGAGAAGCCCTTTTGTGTGCACTTTTTGATCAACAAATTATGGGACTATCTGACAAATCAACTGCGAAGGCTATATGGAATGAATTGGAGACTCTGAATGAAGGTGACCCTACTGTTAAAATTGCTAAAATTTCTGGTTACTGGGTGAAATATGAGAACCTGAAGATGGAAGAAGATGAAAGGATTACTTCTTTTATGGAGAGAGTTAATGATATTGTCATGGGAATTCGGTGTTGTGGTGGATCTTTGAGTGAAGTTGAAATAGTTTGTAAAGTATTGAGATCTTTGCAACTGTATCATAAGATGAAGGCTACTACAATTAATGAGTTGAGAACTATGGAAAACACCTCTGTTAATAGGGATACCTTGGTTGGGATATTATCTCCTTTTGAGCATGAGGAATTTGGTCTTTCTGGAGTTGCAAAATCTGAACCTGGTTTTCATGCATCTACGTCATCTACCAACAAGAGTGATTGGAAAGCCTTATATGCTAAGGAACTAGAGGAAATTAAAAAAGAAGATGAATATTTTGAGCAACTTGAAGCCCTATTTGCTAGAAAAGTACCTAAAGGTCCTACAGGAAGTAAGTATGAAGGAAAATCATCTTTTAAATGTTTTGCATGTAATAAGATAGGTTATTTTGCATCTAGATGTCCTCAAAGGAATTCAAGATTTGAGGAAAGAGTTTGAAGATCTTGTAGACCTAACCATGATTATCATAACAAGCATAAGTATAGGAGAAACAAAGACAAATCATGCTACTATGTTGATGAGGAAGGTGCGATTGATTCTCATGATGAACCATCACAAGATTCAACTAGTGGATCCAAGAATGGAAATGATGTTGGCATATGCACACTCCGATGAGAAATTGTAGGTGATTGAAGGTTTTGTCATTGATGGCAACCTTGCAATCCTATGGCTCTGGAAAAGAATTATACCAGCAAGGCATTACATCGACAAGTTAGTGCACTGGCATCAACAGATCACACTCCACACTGGCACTCAGGACACCGGCACCGACACAAAGAAAGGAAGTATATCGGCACAAAGGGCGACAGGATTTTGTTATATTATATTTTGTTTATTATTGGAAAACTTTGTAAGCTAACTTGGCATGTTGTAAAATGACTCTTATATATAAAATAGATCATTGTAGACATTTTGTAAGAAAGGAAGTAAGTGAAGAAAATGATGTATGCGAAATATTAAGGCAGACCTATTATGCGAAATATAGGTTGAAGGGTTTATGTAAGAAGCTGAACAGCAACTGGTACTGGATCAGGCATTATAGATGCTATTGCAAAGTAGTACATGATATTGGATTTGTATAATCCACATTGTAAGTTAGTGAGACTTTCCATTGAGCAGTGAGCTCTAGGCAGTTGGCCTTCCTGCATGTGCAGGCCCCTATTGTAAGTAATATTCTCTTATTGGCCAGTGAGTGAATATTGTGGGTCACAAATCCCACCAAGGTTTTTCCCACATCGGGTTTCCTCGTTAAATCCTTGTGTTATGGTGTGCTTTTCATGTGTATGTTCTTAATTCTATTTATTACATTATTTCTTGCATACCAGTACACTGTTATAATATGTTCTGCATGTTTTAAGATAAGAAATTCTAATTACCAGTCAGATACTGATTCACCCCCCCCCTCTCAGTATCCGTGGGATTCCTAACAATTGGTATCAGAGCCTGGTCCTCTATTTTCAAAAGCCTAACAGCTTGAGGGAGATCTTGACACTGGTAAAGATGGAAAATCTGATGAAGCAACTTGAAGGAGCTCTTTCAGACTATGATGTAGAGAAATTGAAAAATATCAAACTAGAAGATGATTTAAGGGCAGCTCAGGATATCATTTAGGCACTTCAAGAAAATCTTATTGTTGCAAGAAATAAGAGAAGAGAACTTTGTGAAAAGTTGTAGAATGAGAATGATGAAAAGGAATCACTTAATGATCAGATAAGCAAGCTGAAAAAAGAGAACATGACAACAAAGAATGAGATGCAGGATATGACTATGAGATTTTGTAAAGGGATTGAGGATAGGAAGAAGAATGAAGAAGAATTTACCAGAAGACTAAGTGATGCAGCAAATGAAAACACAAGACTTAGCTATGAAAATGACATGTTGAAGATAGATCTGATGCACACTCAAAATGACTCCAATGAACTGATGAGACAGAAAGAGGTCCTAGAAAGAGAACTATAAACTATAAATCAACGTAAAGAAAAATTCAAGAAAAGCTCAGAGGAACTTAGCACCTTGCTGAAGAATCAAAAATTTAAAGGTGACACTTCTGGAATTGGCTTTGAAGTTGGTGAAAGCTCCGGTACTGCAAATACTCAGGATCACAACAAACCAGTAACACAACCTAATGCTTATAAATTCAATGGAAAATGCTTTAACTGTAATAAGTATGGTCATAGAGCAAATGAATGTAGATCTAGAAATTATTAGAATATCAACACACCCACCGGTCAATGTTCAAAATGCAACAAAGTTGGTCACAACTCTGAAAATTGTAGAATGAACGTGAGATGTTATGTTTGTGGAAGATTTGGACATTTATCTAATCAATGCAGAATACAAACTGGCATAGGTTATGGGAAATCTATTCAAAAGAATAATGTAATTTGTTATGCATGTAACAAGATTGGGCATATTGCAAAATTCTGTAGAAGTAAAGGATTACCGGTAGACAACAAAAGTTCTAGCTTGAAGGGTAAAGAAAAAGTTGAAGAGGTTAAGCAAGAATTCTCAAAACAATGGATTAGAAAAGCTGATCTAAATATTGGGAATACTCCTCCACTGGTAGAACCAGTCAATGCTTCACCGGTAGGACAAAGTGATGCTTCACCGGCGGGACAAAGCACTGCTCCACCGACAGGAAGTTCTTCATCTAATTGAAGAAAGTTTCCTTGAGGGTTTGGCAATCAAATGACACATGTGCTATTATTCCCTCGGTTAGAGATAAGAAGTTGGAAATTACTTATTACCGGCAGACAATGTTAAGTGAATACTTAACCGGCATGCATTTAATATGGTAGATGGCAAAAAGACACTATAAATTCGAGGTTTTGGCTCCATTTCATTTCACCGAGATTTCAAACTTACGAAGAGCGCGAAGATTCTGAGCTAAGACATTCCGAGATAAGAGGCAAGAACACTCCAAGTAATCATCCATCCTAAAGGTAGTAAAAGGTATTTTATCATGGCATCCACCTCTGCAATTGAATATATAGCAAACCCTACTGTTGTCAAAGTCATAAAAAGTCCTAGGCCCATATTTCAATTAGTTCCCGAGGTAGCAAAGAAAGATGATACCTTAGGTTCTTTTTCTCAAATTCCTAAGGGAGTTTTCTATGTTGAAGAAACCATAATTTACATTCACTGTAACATTGAGGAACTAGGAGATGAAGAGATTAAAAGCATGTTTAAAACTGTGATATGTGATGAAACCGACAATGTAAAAGATGAACATAAGACCATTGAAACCCTAGGATTTATAGAGATCCTTAGGATTCCTAAATTTCCCAAGGATGTGATTAGGATAGTCTTAAGCAGGGTACATGGTGAATTTTTCTGGCTAGATGCAATTCACAAAATCACTAAGGAAGCTGTGAAAGCTGTCACAGGGTTACCGACCACCGGTAAAAGGCCAGACAAAACTAAGAAGGTTTCCAATGACCTAGTTACTCAGTTAACTGATGCCACATCCGATAAAAGGTCCTTAAGAGTAAATGATGTAATAGACATTAATGTGAGATTTATCAACATGATATTAGGGTATAAAGCTACTCATGCAAATAGACTTAATTCAGTGTCAAGTTTATGCATTAAGAGTGCTTATGATATGGTCACAAATAATGCAAAGATTGATGTATGTGAGTGGTTAAAGGACGAATTAATTGACAACTTAGGCAAGATTAAGAAGGATAAGAAAGGAACTTTCAGGTTTGGAAATCTGCTAGTATGTCTGATGCTACATATAACCAAACAGGTTCTCGGTATAGGCTACAAAGAACTTGGATATGATATGCCAGTAAGCAAACAGTTAACAAAACTATTCAATAATATGGGAGAAGACAAGGAAAACAATATCCATGATTTCTTTCAAGCACTAAAGGTCAAAATGAAGAAAAGAATCCGACTATCACAAAAGATTGTTGACAAATATAAGGATGAAATATGCTTTGTAATCAAGAAGGATGAGATTTGGATGGAAGCAGTCATCCCTAGGACAGTTTGGGTAACAGAAATGGGTTATGAAACAGATGATCATATAATTGAAACATATGCTAAAGCACTTCTGGAAGCCCCTAAAGATCCTAAGGAAGAAGTATTTGGTAGTGCAGAAACTATTGAAAGCCAAATACAATCCAAGAAAAGAGTGAAAAAGGTTGAGGCAGTTGTAAGAAAAGGTTCCAGATAGGCAAGGCCATTAAAGAAGATGTGTTAAAGAAAACCGGTATAACAGAGGATGAGTTAGCAGCTCCACAACCTGAAACTCACCTATCACCGGTAGGTACTTCTTCGGAGAGTGACATGCCTGCAACTTTCAAAAGAGTTGCAAAGAAAAGAGATCCCTCACCGGCAACCACACCCTCACCTAGGAAGACAAGACAAAAACAACAAGCAGTGAGATCTCCGGTAAGAAAGGCTACACCAAAGAAGAAGAAACTGACACCCAAAAAGAAGAGGACAAACAAGGACTTGGCCCCTCTTGATATACTGTTGAATGAAATTACAGAGGAAGGCAAATTGAAGAATATAGAGAAAATATATGACACTCTGACAACTGATGAAAAAGAACAAGTAGAAAATAGTGTTATATTACATATGGATATATATAAGAAATTTTTGATGGAAGTAGTAAACGAAATTCCAAATGAACTATTTAAGAGACTGGAAGCAAGAAGACAAGTAGTAATAGAACTGGACAAGAAAATAAAGATAGAGAAGCTACTTGTTGTATATCCGGTGAATTCACCCAAAGAAATTGATGACTTAATTGCTCAAGCCAAGTGGTCAGTATTTTCTACTGCACACCAACACATTGCTTTAATGGTTGGAAGAGTTAATGAGGTGACTGAGGAGACAAAAAATGGATGGGATATATTCCTAGTTGAAAAAGAAAAACAGGAAGAATACAGGAACCCCAAACCTATAAAGGTATATCAAAAAGAAAGAGACAAGGGTAAAGGTAAAGTTGGTGAACCACCTAGTATCAAGGTATATCAAAAAGAAAGAGACAAGGGTAAAGGTAAAGTTGGTGAACCACCTAGTATCAAGGTTAAAGACAACTTACCCCCACCTCCTTTGATTACTCCACCGGTAAAAACAACAGCTACAGAAGATCAACTGACACCTGAAAGTATGGATGTAGAAGATGGTAATCCTAATCCTGAAGTCTTATATACTGTGGATGTTGATACTCAAAAGATCAACATTGTGGTAGACAAAGATACAGCTGATAAGACTGACATGGCTAGTGAGCCTTCGGTAGCAAAGCAAACTAATAACACACAAGAGAAACCGACAGATGACAAAGAGAAAAAGGTAGAGACTCAGACTTCTACTAAGACAATGCAACAAACAAAGAAACAAACAGAGCAAAAGGCTACTGAACAGGAACAGGAACAGAAGGAAACAGTGCCACTGGCAACTGGAGAAGTAAAAAAACCATTTCTTAAGGAAATGCAGACACAAATAGACCTACCAAAGGTCAATACAAGCTTGGTTACTTCCACTGGCAGTACTCAGAATCTAGGTTCATCATTAGGCTACAAATCAACTAATGTGACTGAGGTACTATTAGATTCAATTAAAAAGATAACAGACTGCAACTCACAAGCTTATAAGGCAATATATGATACCATACCAATTTTGAAGGTAATTGCTCCTAACTGTAATATAGACAATAAAGATTCTTTAGGACAACTTGATATCTTGTGTAAATATATCACAAAAAACATTGAGAAAATAAAGGAAGAGACATTGAAGGATAAAGTAGAAATTGAAAAGCAGAAATTCTTTGATGAGCAAATAAAGAAGTGTAAAAAAGATTTTGACACACTTCTACCGGAATTGTGTAATTTATTGAAAGAGTACAAAACTCTATACAAAGGCACCTGTAAGACAAACTTTTTGACTGTAGATATAGATAAAAAGATGGGCAAGGTACAAGATGAAATCAATAAACTTGCAGATAATTTTGTTAACTCACCTGATACACTATCATTTTTTGAGGAGAAGATAACAAATTTTGAAGAAGAATTACTTAAATTAGAAAGAGAAAAAGAGAGAATAGTGAATAAGGCAAAACATCTAAGATTAAAACTGAGTCCAAGATTGGACTATCTAGCATCACTACGGAAGGAAGTATCTGAGGCACTAATACAGGGACAGAAAACATCGGCAGAGCATTTGCAACATCTCATCAGTACAGTTAAGAGAACAGAGACAATAATAAGAGATAGTAAAAAGTTTATGGAGAGTATCAACTTGATTTTGGCGGATCTATTTCAAATTGTAACTACCCAATTACAAGGTTGAAACTACAAACTCCACTGACATCTTGACAACCTTTGTCATTGATGCCAAAGGGGGAGTAGTGGGATGAGAAAATTCAACATCACAAGAATCATATGCTCAGGGGGAGCACACACATTTTTGGTAACATTTTTGGATAATTTTTTTTTTTTTTTTGATACACTTTTGAAATTTCTTATGAGTGTTGCCATCAATGCCAAAGGGGGAGATTGTTGGCATATGCACACTCCAATGAGACATTGTAGGTGATTGAAGGTTTTGTCATTGATGGCAACCTTGCAATCCTATGGCTTCGACAAAGCATTATACCGGCAAGGCATTACACCAACAAGCTAGTGCACCAACATCAACAGATCACACTCCACACCGGCACCGGCACAAGCACAAAAAAAGGAAGTATACCAACAGAGAGGCTGACAGGATTTTGTTATATTATATTTTGTTCATTATTGGAAAACTTTGTAAGCTGACTTGGCATGTTGTAAAATGACTCTTTTATATAAAAGAGATCATTGTAGACATTTTGTAAGAAAGGAAGTAAGTGAAGAAAATGATGTATGAAAAATATTAAGGTAGACCTATTATGCAAAATATAGGTTGAAGGGTTTATGTAAGAAGCAGAGCAACAATCGGTACTGGATCAGGCATTATAGATGCTATTGCAAAGCAGTACATGATATTGGATTTGTATAATCCACATTGTAAGTCAGTGAGACTTTCCATTGAGCAGTGAGCTCTAGGCAGTTGGCCTTCCTGCATGTGCAGGCCCTTATTGTAAGTAATATTCTCTTATTGGCCAATGAGTGAATATTGTGGGTCACAAATCCCACCGAGGTTTTTCCCACACCAGGTTTCCTCGTTAAATCCTTGTGTTATGGTGTGCTTTTCATGTGGATGTTCTTAATTCTATTTATTACATTATTTCTTGCATACCGGTACACTGTTATAATATGTTCTGCATGTTTTAAGATAAGAAATTATAACTACCGGTCAGATACTGATTCACCCCCCACTCTCAGTATCTGTGGGATTCCTAACAAAGGAATGGATATTTTTGGCTATCAAGGAAGATAATCTTGTACCTGAAGAAAAGACCCTTGCTACTAAAATTGAAGACAAGGATGAATGGGTGATAAACAGTGGATGTTCACATCATATGATTGGAGATAAAAGGAAGTTTCTATCTTTGCAAGAATTTGATGGCGGTTTGGTTAGATTTGGAGATGACAAAGCATGCATGATCAAGGGAAGAGGAACTATATCACTAGATGGTAAGCATGATACTGATAATGTTTATTATGTTGAAGGTTTAAGGCATAATCTTTTGAGTGCAGGACAATTGGTAGATAAGGGATTTTAGTTACAATTCAAGGATGGAAAATGCAAGATTATCAACAAATCTGGATTGGAGATTGCAACCGGTACTCAGACTAAAGGTAACATCTTTCATTTGAAATCCGGTGAGAAGACATGTTTGATTGCACAAATTGATGACAGTTGGTTATGGCATAAGAGGTTGCGTCATGTGAATTTTGATTGCATTGTAAAGATCAGTTCTACTAAGGCAATTAGAGATATACCTAAGATTGTGAAGCCCTATAATCTAGTATGTAAGGAATGTCAAATGGGAAAGCAAGCCAGATCTTCTTTTAAGAGTATACAAGACATATCTAATGATGTTCTTAATCTTATTCATACTGATTTGTGTGGTCCTTGTTGACCCCAATTTGAAAACTTGATAAATTTAAGCTTTGTGTTGAATCTTGTATTAAGAGCCTCCTAGATCTAGAAATTTGTCCAATTGTCATCCAATATTGAATTTTTTGCCTCATGAGTTCGACAGTTGAAATTTTTAGTCTTTGTGAGATTATAAGCCCTACATAAGTATCAATCTCAAATCATGATTGATGAAGGGAAAATAGTTGGGATGATTTGTTCAGATATTCAAGCTGGTTGATTCTTCACAATCCTCGACACTAGTTTTGAATAAGATTAGTGAAGGCTGATGAATCATAGATATGCTCTTTCCGAGTGCATTCAAAGAGTTCGAGTGTTCATCAATTTTGAAGTTGGCAAGTTCTGAAATGGATAAAGGCGACTGATATTGTGATGCCCCACCTATAGTTGGACATGAACATTACATATTTTGATGCTATTTTGAGACACCTTACTTAATTGTAATGATATTGGCATCTAGTTTATGATTTGACATCGAGTTAAGTTACATTGCATGTTTATCATAGTTTAATTATGTTCTGAGAGTCTCATAAACTTAAGGGAGGATTGATAATGTATTTGTGTCTTTGTTGATATGCAATAATAAGTAGAGTGAACTAAATTCATTAATAGATGAAGCATAGTGATTTTTCTTGCATGGGATTAAAAGATCTTGTAAGAATTGATCATTCCTTTCATGATATGAATGGGTATAGTAGTAGGCAGAGAGTTTCTTAGTTTTGACTAGTAAGGTGATAAAAGATAATATAAAAAGGATAGCATTTGATCAATTTGTAATTAAGTTTAATTGTACCTTCAGTTATTTGACATTATAATGAATATGGGGATGACAATTTGAAATTGTGTGATGTATTTTTTATAATGTGATTTGTTCTAAATCTTATAATTTAGTCAAGGAAAGATTACAAATTATAGTGGATTTCTATCCATTGATCTTTGTGAGTGAAATGGACTTCAAGACTTCCCTCATAGTGAATTGAGGTATGTGTGAATATCAAATCTTGAATAGAAGAAAAAACAAATCCTATAATGTGAAAAGTGGGTTTGCTACAAATTATGGTTATGATGATTTAGATATATTATGTTTGATAATATGGACATTTGTTTTAAGTTAAATTTTAAATATGGTTATGATGCTATGTGGATTAGTCTTATGTTGAGAGTTTTATACTTAAGATGGAATAGAAAATGGAATGTGAATTAATCGATATGAAGTATTAAACTAGAACTAACAAGTGCTTAAGAAAGGATGGAGTATGGTGCTTTGACCTATGATAGATGAAAATACTTTGTGTAAATGACGACTAAGAGTGCATGTTGCTTTGACTAAGACACTATGATATACTGATGATGGTAACTTCGAAATGATTCGATCTTGGACAAGGAATCAGGTGGAAGGAAACAAAATTCGTAGTAATGAGGTAAGTAGTTTGTCTACCTTACCTTGTTTGTTATTTTGAAATATAATTTTAATACTAGGAAATCAAGCATTAATTTCATATAATTTCAACCTATTCAAGAAGATATAGATAATATTTTGATTCCTTCCTACTTAGAAATTTTGTATATCCATCTAGTATATTGATTTATTGTCAACATATTTTGATGTATTGAATGTGTTATTATTATAAATGAAACTTTGAATTGACTAGTTTTACACAAGATAATTAATAGGTTAGTGTGATTTTTTACTTGTACATTAGAACAAAAGGAAACATACATTATAGTTATATATAAATAATACTTATTCTATATATGGTAATTCTTGAAGTATTACTATAAAATAAAATATAAATATAAATAAAAAACTAGTGATTAATACCCTATATCGGTAGAATAGCAAAACCCGTTTCCGTGAAGGAATCTAATAATATCACCCAATGAGTATAAGATCATAAGGATTTTATGAAGGTGTTGTATCAAGTGTAATCAAACTTGTTTGGTGTGCCTTGATTTCTAGTGTGGTTTAGTATTGGTGACACTTATATCACTATCAAATACATGTGATTGATTCATATGGAAGGTGCAATATGGTCATTCATATTATGTTCTTTAGTCATTTAGATGTTGTTGTATATTGATATGTAGAGGGTTCAAATTTATATGGTGGGTGCATTCATAAATACCAAACATTTCATTATTTGATATTTTCACTGAACGATATTCAACTAATGAAATTCTTCCATTGAAATAGAGCTAATTTATGTCTTCAATCATTTCCTTAGTTATAATAATTAATATTTAGGTGAACATATGATCATCTTGATAAACATACATACTATATTAATTTTGTGGATACAAGACTAAAATTTAATTGTTTGGTCTTAGGAAGGAAATGCTATAAAATAATAAATAAATAATTATTCTAAAACTCTATTTTTGTAAATGGGGTTTACTTCAAGAAGAATTATTGTAATATCTTAGACATCGCTTCATGGAAGTCTCAAATTTAATGAGCATGGGGTGAGTACTTTGAAAGGGATGTTAGGGAAGATGGCAATTTTTGCAGGAATCACGTAGTGTTATCTTCTACGTTAAAGATGTGAAGGCTGAGGTAAAATATTGCACCATTATCAACCATGATAATAAATGCCTACAGCAGAGAGAGGTAAGAGGAATTTAATGGGGATGGAGTCCCACTTTAGTCATTATTATTTCAGACTAAGGATTAATGAGGAATGGGCACGATGTGAAAACATAGACATCCCTGCCTGCATTTAAAGGAAACGAAGACTTGGAGGAATGGATTTTGGGAATTGGCGTGGAAAGAAGGCAGGATACGTAATTTATAGTCAATAAATGCGTCATGAAAATTAATAAGATGGAAGCTTCTGCATAAAAGATTAAATAAAAATATTGATAGAATTGAATGTGAAAGAGACATGAGTAGTTGGAAAAGCATGGGCAGCGAGAAATTGGGTAGGGCATTTAATTGAGTGAGACGTCCTCAACTTGGAAACACACCTGCTACCTGCATTGGTGGGAAGATGAAAAAAATAAATAAATAGAGGGCATAGTTGGGGGGTTTATATTTTTTTATGGTATACGTTTATTTTGGTTCCAAAACGACAGTATGGATTGACTAACACATGTGTGTTAGTCAATTTATACTGTCGTTGTGGAATGTGTTTTACACTGTTGATTTTGTAATAAACGATTGCGATTGACTAACATGTCACGTTATATGAAAAGTTTGTTTTGGAACCAGAATAGCTGGCCTTTTCTCTGGGATTAGACAGTCACATGCTTGGAGTCTATGCTTTCACATCTTGCATACATGTCTAACAGAGCAGTCTCAACTACAACTAGAGGCGAGTTCCTCTGTTTCTTACTCTGTTGGAAGGCTCCCTTTTGGCAGTGTGGGCACAAGCAAAATTTCTTAGAATCAATGCAATCCATGGGATGGCAGCTCGCTGAAGCATTCTAACAACAAATACAACTGTTACAGGACCCTTGGCATTGGTGATATTGGCAAATCTAATGGGGGAGTATTCTGATAAATAATTGGGGGATTAGGCTTCATGGGTACCAAATACATTCGAACAAAGATTTCTAAAAGACTTTTCATCAATCCATTTTCTAAAAACCTTGCAACCATCAAAGTATAATAACATGAGGCTAAGTCAGCAATGTGGCTATGGCATCCTCATGCCAATTGCATTATTTTGGAAGTTTCTATAGCCTTTTCATCAAATCTATTTCCTGCAAATGATGCAGTCAGTGCGTTCCATAAGGTGGCATCTCGTTGAGGTAATCTGTCAAACACTCCAGGTGAGTTGTCTACAATCCCATGAGTTTCCTGTATACTTGCTAAAGCATTTCGAACTATATTTCTGACGAAAAATCTCCATGTTGATATGCTGGTTAGTTGCTGTTATTTTATGTGCATTTACACTGATCATTAGTGAATGGTAGAGACTAGCACATCATAACAAGTCACTCTCTTTTTGTTTTGAATATAATATCATTTTACCATTATTTTGTTTTATCTATCAATCAAAGTATTTGATATATGGTTAAAATGAATTAAAAAAATTCAAAGGAAAGGTTAAAAAATTTGTTTACATATATGACGTTCGTTAATATTATTCTCTTTTTAATAATTTTTTTTAATAGATTTGTCTTCATTATAATAAGTCATCAAGAATGTTAAATGATGGATTTGGGTGTTTATTAAAGGTGGCATTAGTCTTGAAATTTGGAAATTTCTCAATCTGCTAGTTTAGTACTCTTTTGGTTATAAATAAAGCCCACAAGATCAATAGTAGAGGATTATTATAAATTATATAGGACATTAAATTATCAATACCTACTTGAGGTTATTAGTTGAATAGCTTAGAGGTTTTGTTGGTAATTAATGTCATTGTATTCTAATTATTGACATAATTTCTATTGAGTTTACATCTGCATCGACAATTTTCTTATGAAATCGTCCTTGGTTAAGTTATTAGCATTTTGATAATCTATAGCTTGCTTATAAAGAATGTTACAATATTGAATGATTGTGATGTCAATTTCATTGATCCATATTATTATAGGACATGTTTATCAAGTTATTTGATTAATTACTTAGTTATTGTGTAAGAATCATATTTCGGTTACTTAGTTCTTATGCTTGAATATGTTTAGGCTTGTTTGGATGGTTGAATGCGTTTTGGTTATTAGCATTCTATTGTTATTATAGCCTATACCTTACTAATCATTATTATGTCTAACAGTGCTCTATTTAGTGATATGATCAATTAACTTGGGTGTCATAATTGTTATCAAGATTATTGATATTCCAAGTGATTAATGTGAAATTGTCTATAAAATAGGACATGAAGGTTTTCTTCTCTAGCTATGTGCTAGTTGCTTTTTGTTGAGCTCATAACAATGTTATTTAAGACTACTTATACCTTATATAGGAGGTGGTTATAATAATTACTAAATAGGATCGAACATATCTCCCTCACATTGATATAGTCCAAAACTATGATCTAACTTAAGTTTAAAAGTACTTTCTATATTCAAAGTAACATGTTAGTTTATGTTAGAATTGTGGACTGATGTCATTGGAAACCCATGTGTAGGAACCTTCAGAAATCTTATGAGGAGAACTATGTGTGTTTGACCTTTATTTCAAAACTAGTAATGAGATTCCTCTCTGGCTCACCTAAGTGAGTGGCAGCTGATGAGGGAACTATCCGGGGAAGTTGACCCTAGAAAGGGTTGCATACCCACTCTTATACCATCATATTAGAAGGGTTTTAAATTTTTTTTATGAACTACGAGGTCTATGTGCCTTCACGTAGGCAAGACCATCTGTGATGAGCCCCCAAGACACTAGGTCTGGCCCTTAGGTCTTGCATGTCAAAATTTTGATTGATCTTGCCATTGCTTCACAATCTTATGTATTCCATGTTCGCCTAAGCATATGCAGTAGTTAACCAATTTATGATTGCTTCAGTTAAATAAGGAAACATTTTATTGTGATGATTATGTATCTAAATACCATACGACCTTGTGTTGAACATCTAGAGATGAAGATACCTTGCAGGTACAGGTATGAGGGGAAAGCAACTAGATCATGATAGAATACGAGAGCAAATCAAGCAAGAAAGACTTACATTGTGATGTATCATAAAAGAACACTGTGTTATTGATTTAACATATAAACTTGGATGACATTGTAACTTGTTATTCGTTACTATTGCTTGTAGTTTTATGAATGCATTACATGTGAATTAAAAAAAACAAAAAATAAATAAACAATTTATGTAAAAGATGTATAGCTCAGTGTAGTCTATTTATATTTTAATTTTCCTCCTAAGTGTATACATTTTAGACATTGTATAACATGTGAAGTATAATGTTAATTGAGTTGAAGTTGAAAGGAAAATGTGTTAGAGTTATGTAATGTTCTCCTGGTTAAAAGTGGGTTGAAAAGGGTACATGTTGATTGACACTATCACTTTTAGTTTTACAAAGGCATTTGGTTATGATTCTAAAAAACAATTATTGCTAGCTACATAAGTTTGGAATGGGAAAAATAGATTGTGTAATGTCCAATAAGCCTGTTAAATTTTGGGCATTACAGATATGAAATTGCAAGAAAATGGTGATATATCTCTTTTATCACTTAACGTCTTATCAAATTCGCAAAGTGTTGAACATAGAAACTTTAAAGCAAGTACAATTGGTGGGCATGAAGCCAAGCTCCATGACCCGTACCATTTCCTTTCATGCCAACAACAGGTATCTTGAAGTGTGCAGGGGCAGACAAGGAGATGCAAAATGTGAAAGTGAAAACAAGGCATGATGAACTGTTTGACAAATGCCTCAAATCGATGTCATCTCATGACATGTGATGATTGCAAGATATACAAAGATGAAACTTTGAAGCAAATGCAATAAGCTGGGGTATAGCTGAATTCTACAACCATTGGTAACAACCTCCCTGCCTATGCTCCCAAAGTGGGAGCTTTTGAACAGATTATAAACGTCCAGCAAAGAATATAAAGAGGAGACTTTTATCGGATATTATTGTTGGACTTGCTCCAGTCGACATGCATGCAAAATGAGGAATCATAGACAAAGCATCTAAATCGTTTGACAACGTAGACATGGTTCTTGTACAGTTTGGCAACATAACTCAAAGAAATGTGGTCTCATGACAAGCAAAGATTGCAGGATATGCACAAATTGGTCTGTTTAAAAAAAAAGTCTAGATAAATTTTCAAGTTGATGTAATTGGCAGGTGTAAAGACAAATTCCGTAACCTCTTCTAGCATCCCTCTGCCTTTGCTGAAACGGGAGTTTTGCAACAGCGCTTCAACATTCATCAAAGCATAAATGATAGATATAATCTATTTGGAGACATGAGTGACAGATATGCGTGGAAATTGGGAGCACAAATCAAACCCGTGAGATATTTGACTAAATGCCATAAATAATGTTGTGATCGTGGTTTGTAGGCGATAATGTTGCATTATGCATGAAAATTGTACAATATAAATATGAGCAAAATAATGTTATATTCATTCATGGAAACAATCAATTGTATCATTGAGAAGAGGCCTCAATGCACCAATTTTGAGAATACCATGGAGATCTGATGGTCATCACAATAATGAGGAATATTGGTGTCATTTGGAATACTCATACAAATCTCAAGAAATATGTGGCTCACGTAGTGTTCCTAAATACCAAATTGTTCATGAATGAAGGAAGATACATTGCTACTTCGAT